>NC_046377.1:9098901-9698901 GCF_011125445.2 Fundulus heteroclitus | reverse complement strand
GGAATATAATATATATAATATATATAATATATAATGGCATAGTTAAAATCAAAGCATATTCAAGTGTTTAACTGGTCCAGTCAAGTGTTGACTCAGAGGGGTGGAGGACAGATGTTAAAAACGTTGCATCCGTGTCGTCCCACATCACAGTTATGCGTTCCTTTTTAGAAACCCAAGAGAAAACATTAAAGGTATACTATGCAACCGGGGTTGATGTTCCAGCGAGGCTCCCCCCAGAGGGCGAAAGTAAAAGTGCACTGTCGTAAAGATGCTCAGCTGTTCTGGTTTCTCCATCAAGCCAGGCGCGGTTGTTTTGAGCTTAGCAGACAGGCAAACGCAACGAAAAGTAAAAAAAACGGCAGTACAAACAATGACTAACATAGTGAAAGTATGAACATCAGGGTTTCCCGCAGTGCTATACAAACTCACGCTACCGCCTCGCCAACATTCAAAAAAAAAACAAAAAAAAAAAAAAAATAATAATAATAATAATAATATATATAAAAAAACTCGATATGCCTGCATGTTTGATTGACGTTAACACGCGGTTCTTTGTTGTTGCTTTCGCGCGTGCATATAGTGAATGGCAGGGCAACAACACATGGAGTGTTTTTGCCCTCGTGCAAGACCGACTCTCGCGGTCTTGCACGAGACTTCTGAGCCTTTGGATGCGGGCCGAGGGCTCTTGCAATTGCAACTACGGTATTTCCCCCACAGACCACCAGGGCGGCCGAGAAAACCTTTGTTCGACCTGAAATGACTAATTTAATCATCCAAAACGGTATGGAACACATTAGTTAACTGAAAAATGTTGCATAGTATGCCTTTAAAGTTTGCTTATGTAACACAACAAAATGTGAAAGGGTTCAGACTGCAAAAACGGATCTACAAATAAGTCAAATGTTCTTAAAATTTGTGTTTTTGTCCTAGATTTGAGCAGGTAAATAAGATTATCTGCCAATGGAATGAGTATTTTGACCCCTAAAATAAGATAATTAGACATACTGCACTTGAAATAACAAATGATGGAGATGAGTTGTTCCTATTTTAAGTGCAAAAGTCTTATTCCATTGACAAATCATCTTATTTACCTGCTCAAATCAAGGACAGATACACTAATTTTAAGTAAATATGACTTATTTTTAGTTCTGTTTTTGCAGTGCAAGGATTATGAACACTTTTGTAAGGTACTGCATTGGTGTATTACAGGTCTGCTGACCACTAGTTGGCAGTCTTTTCCTCCGTTTCATGCTTTTCAATCTCACTTTCTCAGTCATGATTAGTTTTTTGTCTACCATGTAAATGTTGGCGTTGAAGAGCTTTCATTAATACGCAGCAAAGCTGTAGAGCCCGACCCTTCCCATGTGTTTTGATCTATCCTCATTTAGATTTCTGTTGTGTTGAGTAGAATTCTTTAACGTTGGCTGTAGAAATATGGTAATGGTGTTTGGAAAAGGTACGCAAGGTATTATTTTTGCAATTATCTCAAAAGGCATCTTAGCCTGAAGTCAAGTTTCTTTCAAGATTTATGTGTGACTCATCTGAATCTTATTATCATGTCTTCTGTTATTTTCCTTTTTTTTTCCTGCTTCATGTTTAATACATCCTGCATGGAACTTTTTTACCATTTGAAGCAAAAGTTATTCAGGATGTAAATCAGCTGATCTGAGTCAGTCGGAGAAGAAATCTTCACGTGTTCCTTAAGCCACATTACAGGCTTAATTATGAAGTCATCTTTAAATTTACATAAACCTCTTTTTTGCATCAGGATGCTACCACTAAATATGTAAAGAAGCATCTTTGGATATTTATTGTTTCATAACAGAGACTCAGGATAAAAAACAACAACACTGAAATCCCTGCAGGTAATTCATGCAAAGTAGAGAAGCTTGGTAATCTCAAGGTCCGTGATCTTGGAATAGGAGACAATGGAAAAGGCTGAGCCATGTTATGCAATATGAATAGCATTAATTATTTTCTGAGCGAATAATGAAGCAATCCTAAAAAGATAAAAAATTTAACATGCATTTCACATGTAAAGTTTTAACTTATTTGTAAAGGTTAATCAGTTTTGAAGAAAAGCTGGCAACAGGTCACCGGTGACCCATCGGAACTGTTTTTTTAAGAACTCGGGGGCCTAGATGGTCATCTAGGCCCCCCTCCTTTGATTAACACCTGTGCTGATCCACAGTTTCTCCAGAGCTAATGTTATTGACCGTAGCTCATTTCTCTAAACCCTCCCTCCTCCCGTTTTGACGTACGTTGATCGGACCAGTCACTTTAGATGCTTATCGCGACATGTGGAGATTGTAGCCAGTGAAATTACCGTCACGTGGATGTATTGCTGGTGGGGCAGGACATTTAAAACATTTAAAAAACAGCATACGTAAAGCTCATCGGATTGCCGCACTCTTGGTGCCTCCTTGTGTATAAAAGCCAGCTTTTGGTGTTAGACATACTAGGGCTGGACGATAATTCAATACCAATATATTTATCGACCAATAGATGTATATTGATGATAGGAGAAAAAAAAGGGTCAATAACACGTTCAATAGAATAACTACTACTATTATAGTCATTAAACCCTCCCAGCAAATCACAAATACAGACCCAGGAATGCAGTGTCACCAAGCTTCGCCCACTTCAAAGATTTCAGAGAGCATACATTCTTTTTTTTAAAACTTGCAGTTTTGGTAAAATGTTGGTTGAATAAAGGGTTGAGTTTGACTTCAGTGTTTGTATGTTCTGTGTATAAAAATAGTTCGCTAAGCAACAGCATAAAGGGCTACACTTAAAGATGTGTTTTGAATCTGTTGATAATCATCAATATCGATCAATATGATTTCTATTTTATTAAGATGCTTTTTTTTCTGTATCGTCCAACCCTAAGACGTACCTTTTCACCAGTAAATGTATGTAAAGCTTCTGGGAAAGCCCAAATAGCAACAGAAGAAACGGTGGAGTTTGTCACAGGAGTGACAATGGCTTTTCTGATTACTTTATCAGAAATGTTTTGGAGTGCGCCTAGACATACAGCAAAACAGATCTAGAGTAGTAATTTTTTTTTATCACATTGCATTCCAATTTGAACCTCTCACACTAAAGACTTGTCTCTTTTGGCTCCTTTATTTGTCTACTAGAATCTCCTTGCATCAACCTGGAGCTGCATGTCGAAGACAGAAATAAGAAAACAGGAGCAAAACATTGACAATTTGTGTGTTCCAACTTCAGTAACTAAAACTGGTTACCAGACTGGATTTCTTAGTTTAAAAGTGTGTTACCTTTACAGTGACGGCAAGCTTTTGCCTTTACTACAAAGGGTACAAGAGCAGCATCTAATGTAACCCCTTCAGTGGCACCCCCAAAATTCCATAAACGGCTAAAAATATACACAAGTTAAATGAATGCTGGTTCATACGGCAGGATTTTTAGCCTGATTTTCCCCCCCGATCTCCCCCCGTCATCGAGGCACCAATTATCGCCGTGTCTCTTAAAATAATCTTAAGAGAATATCCTGCCGTGTGTGGTGCGTTGAGCTTGTCGTCTGACCGGACACCACACACCGGACGAGAAACCTGTTTGTCAAGGATTTTTTTTATCGTTACGTGTGGTGTCTCTCAGGCTTTGAAAATCGTCTGAACCCTTTGGAATTCAGACCAAAAGCACAGCAGTTCCACTTTATATAGACCACAACTAAATGATTTCAACGTGAAAAGGAAGAACTGAAAATCATGCTATGCGCCCTTTAATGGCAGATATTTCTACCATGGTCAGGCTTTAAATATGGCTCCTCAAGCACCTGATGTAGCATCGACAGATCGAAGGATAGAACAAATATAGAATGGAACCAAGAAAGGAAGGGAGAATAAATGGATGTTTAAATGGATGGATGGATGGATGGATGGATGATCTGATAATCTGAGCTGGCATTAGTTACCTAGCGTCTATCAAATCTGACCGTAATATTAGCACAAACACAGGAAAAGCAGCTTTCTTTATGTTTAACCACATAATGTAAGCACTTTTTCAAAAAGGCTATATTAGTGGATGGAAACTGTATTTTCTAAAGTGCTCATTAAAGTTCTAAGAATGCTGGCTCCATTTAATCTGCACCATGTTTGTTGCAGTTCCTCCATCAAGAAACTGACTTGAAATCTGCGCTGGAGAGCCACCTGCTGCTGTTGACTGAGGACGGATGTCAGTCTTTGCATCGTTTCTCCGTTTGCAGTGTATATTTAACTTTAAACCACAGAAAATGAGGGGAAAACCTGACTGAATTATCATTGAATTATATATGTTTCAGACGTGGATCTGTATCATGTACTTCTGGGAAAACAGGAAGGCTACAGAGTGGTGAGTTAAAGATCGCTCCGTACTTCTTGTGTTAATTAAGGATGTTCTGGCTGAGGATGTTGTGTGGAGTTTTGTGCCGCCTGAGACGCCACACCTTCGATGATTGATAGGCAGAATTGTTGCAAAGCATCTACAGAAGCTGGTTCAGCCTGAGCCGCTGCATTGCGAGCGCGCTGTCCTCCAGAGGGGACGTCGCGTTAGGAATTCAGCTGAAGACGAAATGTTTGTGTGAACCAGGTGATCTCAAATCCCGAGCGTTTGTCCCGAACGGCGGAGAGGCTCGCCGAGGATTTGTGCTGGGTCCAGTGGGACGGACACACGCAAAGGCTCTACTGTCTCACACGCAAGGTGGCGCATACCAAAACGCGTAACCCGAGTCGCCTTCGCTCTGATCGACGTGGCTGTAAATAACACAAGACGCACGACAATATGATTCACAGGACAAGTTCCTGCTGAGGGGCATCCAGTTCTACCCAAACCATAGCTGCGATACTGTGGTAGGCCGTGGTTTAGAGCTAGAAACGATCAAAATCGCCCGTGGTTTGTGTCCCTGATAACGGCGTAATAACATTCAGCTTGTTTCATGCTACTGTCTAACAGCTGGAGCTCGTTTTAGAGTTGCCTGCTAATGCATTCCGCACGGTCAGGTAAGTGAACCATTGTGTACGCCTCGGAAAAAAACCAATCTGTATTCAGTATTGATCCTGACCTTCCTTGAATGTTGACTCTCTCTCTCTCTTACTCTGTGTGTGTGTGTGTGTGTGTGTGTGTGTGTGTCCAACAGATTTGTAAGTCTGGGTTTTGACCACTATCATGTTGAAAAACCTGAGCAGGAGCTCATTAGGATGCAGGTGTTCACAAACCAAATCGGTAACATGTTCACACCTCTCTGTTCACATATATTCTTACTTTGGAGGGGGGCGGGGGGGGGGGGGGGAGGATTACATGTATAACATTTTGTGTTTTTGTGTCTTATGCCTCTCTCTGAAAATAAGAAAGTAAGTCCCTAGATACGGCTCGATCACGTGGTGAAGGGTTTTTATTCCAGCACCTTACAGACCCCCCTTGAACTTTTTCAAGTTTTGTCACGTTACAACTGCAAACCTCTGGGGGGGGAAAAAAAAACCATACAAAAAAAAAAGCATAGCATAGTTGGGAAGTGGGAAGAAAATAAGATTATTTAGGCACACAACACATCCGGTAGCATCGTGCTGTGGGGAGGCTTTTCTTTAGATGGGAAAGGGAAGCTGATCAGAGCTGATGGGAAGCTGGATACAATTAAAGGAGCAATAAGTAAGATATTTACTATAAAAATCAACATAAATGATACTCATTTCTCAGCTAGGATTGAAGTAACATTCCCTATAAACAATCTGTCCTCTCCATCAACAATGTCATGTCCATCAACAATGTCAGGTCTGGAACTACTTCCGTTCAGAGAGTAGCTCAGTGTTTACTTCCTGGGTCCTGAGCCAATCATATGAACGTTCCCAAAAACAGAGCGTAGCATTTTGGCAAAAGAGCAGAAACATGCAGAAATGGAAGCCAGTAAGAAAAGTGTCCCAAAAGATTATATACCTATAATGTTAGTAAACATTCATTGGAGATTCACAGCAACAACGAACCGTTGAGTAAAGGAGGTCTCCGTGAAAGGCATTGTGTATGTGTCGTTCAGATTTTAACCAAAGTGCACTTATAGCTCTTTTAAATACACAGGAATCCTGGAAGAAACCCTGTTCTAAACTAACTTCACCTTCCAGCAGGAAATCAGCCCTAAATTTACAGCCACATCTCGAATGGAATAATTTCGATGTGGGGTCTTTAACCCCAGTCTTCAGAGGCCAGTGTCTTGCAAGGTTTAGATCTGCATCTGCTTCATCTTACCTGAATCAAATAATTGTTTCATTAGCAGGACTCTTGACTGCATGTGGAATGGATGGGGTTGTTCTGTCTTTTGATTCAAGTGCTTTGGAACAGGGATGACTTTGGGCGCCGGCCTCCGACGACTGTGGAGCGAGACCCCTGGGTTGAGATGAAGCATATTCCTTTGATAGAATGGCGTAGCCCTAAATCCAATTTAGCATATGTGGCAAAAAGTTTAAACTGTAGTTATCTACCCAATCTGACTCAGCTGGAGCTACTTTGCCAAAACACAGTGGGCAAGACTTCAGTCTCTAGACGTGCCAAGCTGATAGATATTGTATATACCAACATTTTATCCTAAAAAATCTTGAATCCTTGAATTTTCTTTCCACGTCACATTCATGCACTACTTTGTTTAAGCGTATGACATCAAATTCCAGCAGAATTGAAAATTGCTTATGTAACATGACAACATGTAAATAAGTTCAATGGGAGTGAATCATTTTTGCAAGCCACTGCATGTACACAATTACACATGATTGTACATTTGACCACAGAGGATGGGAAAAACATTTAATTTACTATGATATTTTGAAATTATCTTCTGCTGAACAAACACATGGGCTTTGCTTAAAAAAAAATATATATATATATGAAAGGACCATATTAGACCAATAGAAGAAGTATATGTACATGTTTAATCTTTTGATCATTGTGGATCAGGATCAAATATTACATTGGTTAATTGCATATGACATATTCATAATAAATGAATATGTCCAGTAAGAAAAGCTAACCATATGAAATATTCTTTATTATTTTTTTCATACAGTGCCTCTTTTTTAATATTGACACACAGGCGACACATTAGAAAATTTGGAATATCACACTTTGTAATTAATATAACACCTCAAATGGTGGGTTAAATTTCTCTTATATTTATATTTATTTCATTTTGGTCACCCAGAAGCACTTTGGTATAACCTCACCAAGTGGTCCATCCTTTCATGTCAGTGCCTTTGAGAAAACAAACAAAAAACGCACTCAAGTGCAATAAATGATGGGATTCTTAGACTTTTTTTTTGACAAACATTCAGGCTGTTAAAGACTAATAAAATTCAGACTTCTGCCTCATTTATAAGATAAAGGTATACATTTTCGTAACAAATTAATGGCAGATATTTTCAAAGTGGTCAGGCTTTAAATATATAAACGAATGACTTGAAGGACAGATAGATAAAAGGACATATAGAAGGACAAATAAATGGAAAGACAAATAGGGGACTGATGGATTTTCAACACTTACTGTAGCTGCACTCAGAAAACACTTAAATGCAACCCTGAGAATAGTTTTAAATAGTTTAAAAAAAAAAAAACCTTCCACCATTGCCTGTAAGAGTGTGCTTCATCACTGTGGCCATTGCTGTGAAGGGATAATTAGTTTCTAAGAATTTATATGGTTTCACAAAATGGTAAAAAAAAGGCAAAAAAATTTGTAAACATATTTCTGAGATTTTTATTACTTCCATGAAAAGAGGGCATTTTATTTTAAATATCTGGTTAAATTATTCTGTGACGCCAGCATTTACCTGATGGTTGTTTGCTTCATATAATCCAAATCAGCTGATTTGCATCCCCCCTCTTGCTCTTTTTAATAAGAGTTTGATCAATTATGTGCACATATTGGGTAATTAAATTAAAATTAAAGGACACGACCATTTGATCTGTGACAACTAACAGCTCTGTGTTTCGGTTTGACATTTTTTTCCAGGAAGCATGTGCGTTTGCTACAGCCAGCCGCTAAAAGACAAAGAAGAACTGAGCTACACCGTGGTTTTAGTGCACAAAGGTGAGCAGGAACTCACTCTGGCCGCTCCTTTTCGCTGTACGGCAACGCCTCCTGGACTTATTTCATCCTGAGCACGTGGGAACGTTCGGTTCCTTCTCACTTCCTGCAGATTGCAGCAAGAGGTTCAGAGTGTCTCCTGGAAACGACGCGCCGTCTCAGAGTTCACCCCAGCTTCATCCGCTCTTCATCCCCATAGGTCCCCGCACACACAGAGATGCATCACAGCAGAATACTTAGAAGTTGTTTTTTTTTTTTTAAACTTTTGATTGTGCAGCTTTAGGAAAAGGATAACGCATTGTTTTTAAACGTCATAATTATGGGCTACTTTGTCTTGTTTAATCAAATAAAACCCCAATATAACACAAGTTTGTGGGTCGTAAAGTAGAAAGAAATTGCTTGAAATGTACAATGGCCTTGCTTGCATTCGAAAGACACTTAGTATCCAGATAACATCTAATAAAGGACTCTTTTAGCAGAGAGAATACAACCATGCACCCTAACCGCGATGCTGTATGACCTTTACATGCAGGTTACTACATCCTGGTGTATCTGCAGGGTTATTTCCTCCACTGCATCAACACCAGGCAGCACGAGATGCTCTGTCACTCTCTTTTCCTAACCGGTAACTCACAATTCAACGCGGAGTAGCGGTTGCTGCACAGAACGGTGTGACTTTACGTGTTTTTTTTTTCGGTCTCTTTCAACACCTCTAAGGTCAGGATGTCAACTTAGGCCTGCTGCCTCGGTCGGATGCCCTCACGGTGATGCACAAGGAAGACGAAAGCAGCGTCCGAATTTTGGAGCTGGCAAGAGGGTGGATTCACCACGCTGAGCTCAGCCCCGCTTACCTGCTGCAGATACTGAGATCAGACGCACCTCCTGGGTGAGCGCGATGCAACACTTTGCTTCCTAGAAATACAAGGGGCTGCGACTTTGGTGTCCTAAATATAAATAGACAAGAAAGAAAATGAGATACGAGAGCGCAGGTATTGGGGGGGGGTATCGCTAGAAAAGAAGCAGTCGGGTGGAAATGGAGGATCATTGTCTTGTTTTCCTGCGTGCACACTCTCAGAATCAGAAATAAACCCAGCCTTAACCACAGAGTTTGGAAGCCGACCGTTCGGAAAGAGGCATCTGATTTAATGAAGATGCATCAGTGTCGTTTTCCTCTGTTTATCACAGAGACAATATTTCCCTCGGTTTTTTGTTTTACCAACAACAACAAAAAAAGGCTTTTTAAAATACATGAGGTGTGGCTCGCAAAAGTACACTGCATACCTAAAACCTCACAGAGTAGCTCAAACTCAGTCAGGTTGGCTGGCTAGTGTCTGAAGACATATTTCGAGATGTCCCAGATTCTCAATCAGATTTAGGTCTGGACTTTGACTAGGCCATTCAAACACATGGGATGTGATTTGATCAAAATCACACATTGTATCTCCACTTTTAGGATAGAAGGTGAACCTTTGTTCCAGTTTCAAACCTTTTGAAGCCGCTAACAGGCTCTCTTCCTAGATTAGCTCCATCTATCTCTAAATCAACTCTGACCTACCTCCCTGTCCTTGAAGCCTCCCCACACCAGGATGATGCTTTATGTTTCATGGTATTGACTGTATTTACTGAATCTGGGACTTCCAGATGCAACTACTTGCACAAGACCTTATTTAGAGGTATCGCAGGAAATACTTTCACAACCCCATTTGTAAAAGGCTTAAAAAAGCAGGTATTATCTAATAGTAATTGTAAAAAATGCTTGCTATATTGTATCAAAATGCCTTGTACATTGACTGATAGTGCCACAATGTTAAGTGTTAGCCTCTTTATCTGCATCCACTTAAATTTAAAAAAAAAGCCACAATTCCGTGTTTTTCACCTTTGCCCAAGGTGTCCCGGCATCGGGAGCGACCCTCGCCGCCTGGCTGCCCTCCATTGCCTGCTGATTTTCCTGGGAAATGACCCGAAGCTGGAGCTGAAGGTGCAGATGCAGACAGTATAACGGAGTGTGTGGACAAAGATATTGACCTTTTAAAGTCCAGAGGCGCAGAGCTCACACTTGTATCTGGCAACGCATTTCAATATCATTTGCGGAACGTAAAATCAAGGGAAACAAAGCCATCGATCGCTGCTGGGTTTTTAAAAAAAACAACAACAACAACAACAACATAAGATCAATGCGCTCTCCTTGAGGCAAAGAGGCGGAGGAAGAAGGAGAGAGAATGCATGTATGCTGTCATGCAACCTTAACTCACTTTCAGGAACGTCTGCTCTTGGACAATTGATTTAATGGAAATAATTCATAGATAACAGTCAAAACTTGGCTTATTCTGCACTTCTGTATGAATACTGTAGGTGTCAACCTTGAGTTGGTGAAAAGAGGGCAGGAGAACTTAAACCGTTACATGATGTGAGTAAAGCAGTGACAGGAGAAGATGAGCGGACAGCACCAAAGAAAACTAGTGGCTCGGTGTTTGACTTGGACACCGTGCCGAGTATGACTAAGACCATTAGTATTACACCTGAAGTAGGATATTCCAGCTGTCCTCTTAGATAAAATGAATCATATCTTTAAAAGGTTATGTGACTCAACAGCTTCATTAGGGCACCGAGCAACACAAACCGAGGCACTCTTTGTCTGTATTGGTGGGGACAGTTGCCTTTAATGAAGGCGATTGCTTGCCCGTTTGCATTTTGCTGCGTTCGGATGAACTTGTAACTTCGAGGAAACCGTTTGCCGTCTGACTCAAATTGACACATGGAGAAAAAAATATACGTTTCTTCTAATCCGAGCTCAGATGCGGCATAGTTGGGAGGTGTACATGCTGAAGGTTGTTGCTAAGATTTCAGGGTATTGTGGTGTAGAATCTAAAAAATAACATAAAAAAATGACAATTAAACCCTTCCAGAGAAATGTTTTGTGATCTGCCAAGATAAAGATTGATATTTCTGGTCACAATGGCAAGAGATATGTTTGGAGTTTGCTGTCATATCTAAGTACACTGTACTAACGGTCAAGCACGGCGTTGGCAGCATCATACTGAGGGTACATTTTGATATGGCTTCCCTACTTTGCCATTTTGATACTTTGTTTGTTCTTCTAGTGCTTTTTATCTACCATGTAAAAAGGGCTAAAAAATATATATATTTTTAAACGATGAGCTTGGCTTGCTGCTACCACTGGCTTTCTTTTAACCCAAACACACAACACAACTATCCATTACTGTGTGAAGGATCAACTGAAGTTATTGTTATTAAGAACTGCTTTATGGACCTGATTCCTGTACGGCAAACCGTCTTTGTGTATGTTTTCCTTCAGATCATCGAGTGGCTGTGTGACAACACCAACACCTTTGAATCTTTCAATCAGATCCAAGAGTTCATTTTAGGTCAGTGTTAACCTCCGGGATATGACTAATTCTTCCTTTTAGAGTCTTGCTGCGCTCACTCCACGGGCTGACTCCACCCGTCAGTCCGTGGCCACTTGAATGCTTACATCTGGTCTACACAAAGCTGAAATTCTTTCATCAACTCTGTTTAGCTCTTAGATTTCTCCTCGCTCGCTTGTGCCAGGCCGCCCACACAAACCGGGGCAGTTAGAAAAAAGCCCTGAGATCTTGGAGACTCGTAGCTTTTTCAACGCACAGTATAGATGATTAGGTTCTTGCAGAAAGCAAATAAGTTAAGCATATAGGTCACTTTAAAAACACATTATCCAATGAATATAACATTTGAATAAATGGGCGTTTATTACTCTTCAATTAACTATGTGTAAACAGAGTTGTTACTAAAAATGGTAGCATCTCTATTGCATAGAAAAGATTATTTTAGTAGATTGTCTTCATCAAGATATAGATTTGGCCATGATGTTTAGCTTCAGATGTGTTGATTGCATTTGTGGTTAAGTCAACATAAATGTCTTTGCCAAAGCTTTTTATTGATAGCTTATGTCTGGGCCGTATTTACATATTCATTTGTGTTTCTATCGTGCAGCGTCTTTGTTCAGAATGGGCTATGAGAAGTCCCTTGGCCTGGATAAAGTCCTGCCTTATTCCTCTGTATTTGAAAAAAAGGTACCCCCACACACTAATGGCAGCATGCACACGAACCGATAAACACGCAAACAGTGTCAGTTTAACCCTACAATGGTTAAATGTGAACTAGAAACGGCCGGTGTTTCCTGAAACTGTCTGGGCCTCACTTTTGTAAGAGGTTTGGTGTTTTGTTTCAGGAAGTGCCAGCCTGCTTGTTGGAGCTCCCCGGTGTGTTTTGTACCACAGAGCTGCATGTTGAGCCGGATTTCAAAGGAAAGGTATTGAAAAACGTTATTTTTTTTGGCGGGTGGGGGGGGGGGGGGGGTGTGCAAAATTTCAGTACCGTTGTTTTCATTTTCTCCTCCTTTAATTTTGGTAATTGCCCATCAGACACGGGCTGCTTAATCAGCATCAAGGTGTGCTAGTAACGTTTTCAACTGCTAATATTTTCCTATCATTCTGTGCCAACAGTTTAAAGTCATTTTATTTTTAGATGCCAGAGAAAGTGACTGAGGAAGGGTCCCACACTTTTCTTTCTCGTACCAAAAACAAACAAACAACCAAATTAGGATATATTTCTCATGAAAAGTGCAAACATCAGTGGTGTGGAAACTAAAGGAGGGCCACTTATTAGGCTAGTATAGTCTTATGTGAGATGTCATGCTGTGGTAACAAGCAGAAATTAGATAAGTAACCCTTCACATTGAATGCCAACTTTAAGGTGCAGACAAAACATTATTTTGTCCCAAGTCTAATTAAAGCTCCTTATCAACTTCGACCAAGCTTGGCACGTTTTAGAATGTGTCACGGTTTTAGTCATTATTATTTTGTCAGTTCTTTTCCTAATTATTGCTGATATGCAATTCAATTTAGTTTATTCATATAGTTCCAATTAGTGACATGTCATCTGAAGGCCATTACAGAATTAATTCTATCAAATCATACAGAAAGATTGGTTGAAAACAATTATGTCTAAGGAAATGACAAGCCACATTCACTCCTCCTGGATGAGCATGCAGCCACAGCGGAAGAGTCGCCGGCATCGTGTCGTCGCCTTTGCAGCAATCCCTCATACCAAGCATGCATGTGCCGACAGTGGAGAGGAAAACCCCTCTTTAGCAGGAGGAAACCTGCAGCAGTTCCAGGCTCAGTAATATGTTCGGTTATTATTAAGTGTGGAAAATGTGTTGACACGTGTGCAGTATGCTTCGGCTGTCTCTGACCGCTGCTGTGTACCTAATTTCCCCCTTGTGGGGGACAATAAAGCACTGAACTGAACTAAAATTGTTCTAAAAACAACATTGGCTAGTAAACCTGGTTGTTAGGCAGCTTACTGCAGGCTAGCTACCTGAGCAGAAAGCCTGACTAATTAGCAAGCTAACATCAGATTCATGACAAAAATAAACAACGGAATAATTTAATAATTTAAATTTAAGTTATGTTTTTTGCTTGAGTCTACACACTGTAGCAACATAAAAAAACAACAAATACACGTTCCAGATAACATTAGTATACCCAATATATTGTGTAGGAGGGAGTTAAAAATAGTTTTCTTCTTAAAGTGAAAGTATTGAGCTCATGTTATGCGTTTTTGCTTAGAATATTGAATATTGTCCTCCGTCCACCTTATGTCACACATTGACTCTAAATCGCAGCGTTTTAAAAAAGAGGCCATACGTAGAATCATTCAGCATCTGCTCGGGTTTCTGATTATGCGCAGTTCTCCTCACTCTAGTTTGTCCATGCCGTTTGCAAACCCGTTTCTTTCCATGTACCGCCGGCCAGGCCAAGCGGCTCCAGGGTTTCTGGTCAGAGCTGCAGGGGAACACGGAGAAGACAAAATATCTGAATGCTGTTCCCAACGCCAGATACAGAACCTCGCACATTCAGGCCGACTGGGACAAACTGGTGAGGGACTGTGCTGCTTTTGTGTGTGTGTGTGTGTATAAAAAGCTAAAATCGTTGCCAGCTACTGTAGGGGTGTGTTTTTCTAGATGTCCTTAACACCACACCAGTGGGTATAGTCAAACAATGGCAGCGTACTTTCATCCCTCCCATGATGGTGGTGGTGTTGTTGTTTCAGCGGTCCGAGAGCAGAGCCTCCCCCCATGTGAATCACCTGGAGGAGAACACAAAGAAGTAGGTCTGCCTCCCACTGGAGCTCTGTCGAGAAATATGTACCGAACTCACGGGGTGGAAGCAGGAGGGAGGGAATGCATGGCTGCTTTTTTTTTTTTTTTTTTTTTTTTTTTTTGCATTATCTGTACAAAATCTTGCTTATAAAAGGTACTCACTGCAAACCTCAGAAGGCCTGCAGCACTCATGAGTGGAGGGCTGAATATATGGTGCTTTTGAATCCCGTGTCCCAGTTTTCATAATGTTATCTCATAGGTCTGATGACTGGTTGTTACAATTGGATGAAGATTAGACTCATTGCTTTTTGTTTTACTTACAGTTGACAATAATGACATTTGAAATGCACCAACAAAAACAAGACATTTAATAGCAGCTACAAAATGCATTGCTTTAAAAGGTAGTCAGTGTTTAATAAGCATATTACACCTTTGTAATTAAATAATTTAATTTAATAAAGAGCTTTAGTGACCTACTTACAAAAATATAAGTCAGTTTTTATATGCATTCGTTCTGCAAAGTTTTTTCTGTAAATTTCATATAAAAAACAAACGAAAAAACAAAACTTTTTCTTAAGGATTAGAATATTTTTCAGCTTAGTAGTCATGAGTCGAAGTGAAAACACTGGCATGACAAACAGTAACAATATAGCACCATTTTATAGTTTCATGGTATTTACTCTAGAATGTTAAAACAATTCTACTACTTGATGTAATTGCTGATAACATCTTTCCATTAATAATATAAAGTAATATACCATTAGAGGTTCAGTAATGTCCGTCCGTCGTCTTCCGCTAATCCAGGGTCGGGTTGCGGGGGTAGCAGCTTCAGTAGAGGTTTAGTAATGTAGTATAAAATATTTTTTCTATAAGTATATATAGTCATATTCAACAAATTTAAAAGGTTATTAGTTTAATGACAACACAACATTTAAGAATATAATATTACATCAGACCAATAAAAACAACAAAAAAGGAAAGCCTTACAGAGCCTTGTGGAGGTGTTCACATTTATCACAGTTAAACCCCAAATTCAAACGGATTTTAATAGGACGTTATGTGATATTAGGATGCGATAGACCAACGAGAAGTAGCACATTCTGATAAATACTCAGTTTTCAAGTCTTGGCATATATTCATGTCTGGAATTTGATTGGGCCGTTTTTAAGACATGAAGAGTCACTTTCCCTGCAGAGGAAGTTTTCCTCGCATCCTATAACATATTGCCTTTCAATGTTTCTCTGTATTTTGTTCCTTCCATCTCCCCATCAACTCTGATGATGCTGTGGGACTTCCTTGTCCCACAGCATCATGATGCCACCTCCTTGAGTTCAAATTACACATAGGAGGACTTTATTTATTGAGTACGTGACTTCTACAGTTTGCCGTAGATTTTATTTAGAGTATAGTCTGAAACCCTTGCATCACTGTCCTTCCACTTTACAAGTAAGCATTTTGTGTTGGTCTACCACATAAAAACTCAACAAAATATGTTGAGGTTTGTTTCTGTGAATAAGTGTGAACAGGGACCAACAGAAAGTCAGAAGTGTCTAATACAAATGCTCCTGAAAAAAAACTTCTTAATGTCAGAATTGTTGTTCTCGTTGATTGACGTGTGCAAGTTACAGCATGCTTAGCTATCTTTTATGCAAATGTGCTGCTCTCTGTTGGACTTTTACATTTTTCTGGAAATAATGCACTGGGTTGATTTCAGGCTCTCAGCAGTTAGCGATGAAGCAGTTTGATGGACAAACACCTCTGGGCATCACCGACTGATGTCAGATCTGCTTAAAACGAAACAGAGCTCTGCTCTTTTTATGCCAAAGATAAAAAAAAAAAAAATACAGACTTTTGACTAATAATTAGATTCCTCTCCTGCCTGAACCCCAGAAACACTGTCACAGTGTTACCTTTTGTTTTGCTGCAGTGCAGTTTCATATCTCCATGGCTTAAGAATTCAAAAGAAAGTCTAACTGGGGGTTATTGTTTTTCTCATCAACCTTCTCTTCTTGTTTTCCAGGGTTCTTTCCGTGGTTGACACCTGGTGTCTTGGTAAGCCAGAGCAAAGAGAACACTCACACGCACCTACAAGCAAAAGCCCTGAGAGAGGCAACGCAATGTGTGCACGGTGCATGACGCAAATAACAAAACCTTAGTTTATAATGTAACACCAAGCACTGCGCGAGTGTGTTTGTGTATTCCTCTGAGCCTGTACTGCTCATGCCCAGAGGAGACTTCACTGAAACTAATTTATTTTTGAGGGAGAGAGAGAGAGAGCGAGCTGTGAAGGAGGAAATTTAGAAGAGAAAGAAATACAGCGGAATAAGTCAGAAAGCAATGAGGAAGAATGCTAAAATTACATAACAGTGGGGAGTAAGGTACTTTCCTCTTCTCTCTTGTTTTTAGCTCTCTTGTTTCTCTCATGGCTCGAGTTCAGCTGCTGTAAATCAGCCTTAATGTGGGACCGTGCCTTACCTCATATAGTCCACAGATATGATCTCACACATGCATAAAGCCCCCTGGATTCACTTGGAAACACATAACTGCTCCTTTCTAACAAAAAGAAAGTCAATATAACATGCTTTTATTATAGTTTCTACTTTCTAAAAAGGACATTTTTATGACCTTTGGATTTCTTCTTTGGAAAAGCCAGCAACCTGTTTGCAAAAGTTGTAAGAGGAGCAAAAATGTGTAAGCTTTTTGTGCTATATTTAAAATAAACAGACAAAAAAAAAAGTGGTGAAACATGTTGAATTTCATCAACTCAAGCATCTTGCATCCATGTTATAAAAGTGCATGTTCTCATAAACACCTAATCTGTCTGAGGAGGAATACAAAGTAAGTGTAAGCATCTTCAATGTAATTATGGCGTAAAGGTATTCTAACAGCACATGAACATTTAACTTTTTGTTTTTCAAAAACAACAGTCAACTGTTGCATATTATTTATACAAAAAAAAACCTGATAAACGTAAGATTTAGCTCACCTAAAATATAAATCTAAACTTATATTCAAAGAAATCTCTCCGCTAGTCAAATTTCGGAGTAAATCAAGCAGGATGTGCTTTTATTTTGAAGAACCAAAAGCATGTCTGCAATGACACTAGTTCAAGAACTTCAATTAAGCTCTTTGAGTGAAGTTAAGTTTATTTTATTCTGAAACGGCCTGAAGTAATTTAATGGAGAGTTTCATTTTGAGATTAGTTATTATGCTACAGCTAATATATAGGTTTATACAAGCTAAAATTTAGCCCATGATCCCCAAAACCTCCATGGTTGAAAAATAACATGCACCCTTTTACAGGATATGTGCATCTTGGCCAAAGTTGTGACTGCCCAATGGTAGTAATGACAATTAAAAACAAAAAATGAATGGACAGATCTATGCGCTGCTGCTGTTTTGGTGGCATGAACTATTAAAAACATTACAGTGGATATATTGTGCGTAACGTTTCCACGACGAGCAGTACTTCATATACACCACGGTAACTAATAAAGAAACAACATGAACAATCTACACTTAGCGACACATTTACTACACGGGATAAATGTTGTTCATGAGACCCGAGTCCCAGACCTCAAGTCCAAGTCTTTTCTGAAAGCTTCTCTCTTTCTGCTGTTGAGCTGCATGATTTTCACGTCTTCTGCATATTTTTCCTTCCCTATAACGCCCCTAACTCTCCTCCCCAGGTTTTCTCTTTGCCCTCTCATCTAGTAGCCCCGTCCCCAGCATCCTCCGCCTAATATAGCAAGCGTCTCTCTTTTCCACATCTGTCCAGCCAGAGCTGTCACTCAGACGTTCCTAATCCTGCCCATCCGTGTCACATCCCGCACTCAGTCTTGAACCCCAAATCCACAAGATTAACGGGTAACTGTCTAAATAATGACACTGCACCCATTTGATGTCTGTAAACCGGTACGGTACCTTGGAGAAACGCTCCTCTTACAACAAGCCCTTATGGAAGAAACCCCTAAATTAAATAAACTTTGACGGATTGTCTTCATTAGTCACTTACCCAGTGAACAGAGTCCCCTTGAGTGCGAATTGATCTCAGTATAAATACAGCTGTTCTGTGAAGACCTCAACATTACTGAGCAAACATCATCACAAAGACCAAGGAAAACAACGGATAGGCCGGGGAGGAAGTTTAAGACAAAGCAGGGTAAGATTATAAGACGATATCTCAAGCTATAAATAAACGGATACTTAATCAGTCTAAAGAAAAATACCATTCTTATTGTTAGACATGAGGGTGGCAGAAGCATGATCTGGGGATGTCTTGAGCAGGGAAAGGGAAGCTGTTGGATGTTGATGGAAAGGAAAGGGTTGATCTGCAGTGTTCTTTAGATCCAAGTTAAATTGTATAAATATTGTTCATGAGACTCGTGTCCCCGACCTCCACACTTTTATTTGTGAAAGTCTGAAAAAGGACACATTTTGATTTGTTCCTTCCCTTTTACAGTAGGTTAAATTGAAAAAATTGGAATATTGTGAAGAAGTAAAATCGTTTCGGTCTCATTTCAGTGTTGTGTGAAAAGCAAATATTGTATGCATTCATCACACAGAGAGGGGAATATTTCACTTTGATGATTAGGGTTCATAGATGATGAAAAAATACATAAAAATTCAAGGTTTCCGAACTGGAACGTCATGGTGTGACACCTGCAAAGGTCTGGGTCAGTGGGCGACACAATCACGGGGAAGACTGCTGACTGGACCGATGTCAAGAGGACAGCCATTGACAGCCTCCACAAAGAGGAAAAGCAACAAAAGGCCGTTGCTAAAGAGGCTAGTTGTGCTCAGAGTGCCGGATCCAAGGCTTTTTCATAAAATGCTCATAGAAGTTTGAGTCCAAGGGAAAAAGTGTGGTAGGAAAAGGTGCAGCAGCAACAGGGAAAACTGCAGCCTTGAGAGAATTGTCCAGGGAGATCCATTCAAGGATTTCACAAGGAGCGGACTGAGGCTGGAGTCGGTGCATCAAGAACCGCTGTGAGCAGACAAGTCCTGCACACGGGCTGCTAGCGTCTTATTTGGGCTGAGAACAAAAAGAACCAAACTCTGGCTCTGTTCCCCCAAGGAAAGGAAAGTTTGCACGTCATTTGGAAAACAAGGTCCCAAAACATGGAGGAAGAGTGGAGAGGCACAGAGCCCATTGTGCCAGTCTGTGATGATTTGAAGTTTCTTTTTAAAATGTCATATTTTTTTTTTCTCTTGTAATATTCAAATTTTCTGAGACACCATCTTTTAGGTCTTTATGATCTTTAACCCATAATCATCAAAAAAAATACAAGAAATAAAGGCTTGAAATATTTCACTCTATGTGTAATGAACCTATCAACCATTTTTTCACGATACTGACTATTATTTCCATGTGCTTCATATTAAGAGGTGTCCATGCTTTTGCAGGGCAACCCATGTTGCTTACTTGGCGCTGCAGATGAGCGTACTGCTAGTTGCCCTGATAGAGCTATTTATATCTGTAACATGTCAGGGTATGACATCAAAAGGGATATTTTTTTTTGTGTGTGTGTGCATGATCAAAGTCTATAGGCGTTTCTGTATGCAAGTGTGTCCAAAGTATCTGAGCTGAAGCATGGTTCGCTTTCATGAGATATGATAAAACGGCTTCCACAGTAGGGTTTCTGCCTCCTAATCCCCAAGGTCAGGAGATGTATCTTTAAAGCAAAAAAAAAAAAAAATACACCAAACGAATCTGCTAATTAATAAGGCATCATCTCTTTAGTCTAATTAACTGAGCAAAAAGGGTTAGATTTTTCCCATGTTTAACGATGGCTTCTTATTTTGCTGAGGCGCCTGCAACACTATAGTCTTAGCTTTAAAAGTTACTTCAAAAACATATTTTATATGTGTCTTTTTTTTCTCTTCTGTAGATAAAAAGTTGGTGCCACTTTTTCAAGAGGAAGACCATCAACAGAGGGCATTCATAGGCCTGGTGAGAAAAACCTTTAAGGGCTTCAAGCTTGGACTCCCAAAAACATATGACTTTTTTTTTTTTTTTACACCGATGCTTAAATAAAATATTAAGCTATCATGTTATTTTAGGCAGAGTTGTGATCCCAAATTCCAGAAAAAAAAAAGATTTTGGGAACTTGTTTTCCTGTAAGCCCAGCAGACCCCTGTTCTGGGGGAGAAATTGAACCTTTTTGTTTATTATTTTTCTAGGTTCATTACTGCAAGTTCCCTTTTTAAACATAACAAATTTGGTATCCAGAGAATATCTAAATTTAAACCAAAATTATTTAAATGGAGTGTGTTATTGCTGAACTTTTGATTAGATTTAAGCATGTTATTTTGAACAACAATTCAGAAAAAAGGGCTTTAGGGGGCTTCGTCTTAAGAGGTTAATAGAACCAGGTGAATAGGGAAGGGTTTTCATAACGGCGTTACTTTTCTGATTCTTTACATTAGCTCTAAACTGATGAGGACATGGAGCAAACAACTGTCATTGAAGATAGCCTTTTAAAATATCAGAGTGACATCATGTTAAGAATCAAGAAGACAAACGTCTCTAAATAAAGGTCTATTTCAACATTATATTTTCATCTTGTCGAAAGGAGTGCAATTAATAGAATTCATAACTTTTTAAATCACCACCTTGAAGGTCATCATGTTTGCCCGTCTGCTCTGCAGGATCACATTTAGATTTTAATATTTATGCTAATGCTAAATATTTATGGCATATTATAACACATAAAAATGGAATATAGCTCTTTGTTAGTGTGAGGGAAGCCATTTGCATATAAATGGACCTGACTATGTTCAATGGGGGAAAGTTGTTCACTGACGCCTAAGCGTGAAGCTGTTCTTAAAGTTACAGGCAGAAAAAGAAGTTCAAATGTGTAAAATTGTGTTTACTTGTTTGGAGAGGTTGAAGGATAAGTTAAAAATTAGATTGGAGGATAAGTTAAACATTAGACTTGTAAGTTTATATCCCTTCACAGTATTATCTGCGTCGCGTAGGAAGATAAGCCACCTTGGGTAAATGATGCTCTAGCATCGGCTTACTGTGCATTAAACACTGTATCAGATATTATTTGATTTCACGATAGGCCAAGATGCCCCCGATCTAAAGGATATTATTGAAGAATTATGTGGATAAGGTGCTTCAGGACTTGCACTGCATGCATAATGCAGATGTCAACCCCTTCTACAGCATTTACAAAACTACAATGTGACTCAATAACATTTTGTCTCACGTTCTGTCAGTGCTAATGAAGTTTCACTCAACTCGGCATACAAAATGCTTGAGTAAAAGTCAAAATGAAACTGCCAGCTTGACCACTATTCTCCGGAATAATGGTCAAGCTAATTACACAATAATTAGTAATGAAAAAGAATGAGCTAGTCTAATCTCAGGTTAGTTCTAAAGAAACGGCAAGAGTAAAAAATAGAAAATTAAAAAAAAAGCCCAATTATTGATAATACAGTAAACTCAGGTAAAAAAGAAAAAATAAGAAATATTCAAGTTCAACAGTGGGTAGCGTGTGTGGTGTTCCCTGAGGACGAACAAGCACACAGCCTGTTCACCTGTTATATCTACAATTTTTTTATTGTTCGTGTAGTGTCTCATAGGTCCAACACTTTTAAAATCTTGCCAAGCTTAAGTGTGGGTAGGGATGGGTCCATTTCACATTTTAACCGATGCGGTACCGATACCCGGTACCTGGGAATCGATACCGGTATTTAATGATATCCATTTTTGGTACTTTTGTGTGTTTATGTAGTAATAATTGTTAGTTTATTAATAAAATCTACGTTTTTCATTTTAACATATTTATTTCTCAGTATATAATCTTGTTTGGATCTACAAATGAACCTTATTAAATAATTTATGGATTTTAATACATTTGTCTGAATAATAATTCAGTCAATGTAATAATAAAACTAAATTTTACCAAGACAACAGTTATCAGTGGCACAGAGTGGACGAGGTGAATAAGGGATTGAAGCTGTGTGAATAAAATTCAGGGAATCGTTTTAGTGCAACAGTTTCAGAGAAGAAGAAATATTAAAGACATATTTTATCCCACTTTCTAAATCAGGGCGGGGTACATTTGCAATGAAGGAACAGAGAGGCTGTCCTCGGCACTCTTTGCTCTGACTACAGGCGAGTTTCAGGACAAGGCTGCAGCAGGAGAGCAGCACTCGCTGCTCCCTCAAGACAACAAACTCCAGAACGATTAGTACGTTCACAGAAAAAAGTAACTAGAGTTCTTGCTAGTTTAAAAAAAAAAAAAAAAAAAGGTCACTGGATTGGTCTGAAAAGTCGCTAAATATAGCGTCGTCAGATTAGAAGTATTCTCGCCGCTAGCCTTGCTCTTCGCTTCAGAAATACTGCAGCGAGCAAAATCTGCAGCACATTTTGAAAAGTGGAGATGCTTGCTTTGTGTACTGGACCAGCGGCTACTGACGTGCCATGCTGTGTTCATGTTCAGTATTGGAAATCGCCCACTCTTCCACTCTCTCAGTGTTACGCTGATGCGTTTAGGTACCGCTTGATTTTACGTGAACCGCTACCCGGTGCCCCCCCCCCCCCCCCCCCTGCTAAATACACCTTTCCCTGTCCCTTGACCCTAAAGTCAGTGGGTGTGTTGTGTGGAACAGGATGTGTGTTTTGCAGTCTCCACGGTTGCAATTATCTGTTATTGGGACATGTTGACAGCACTATAAGACAACCATGTTAACAGTTTATTAGCAAAAATAAATAAATCCGGGGTGAGTTACCCTCTGAGTCACACTCTAATGATACTATGTTGTTTCGGTTTTGGATAATTATCGTCACGATGTCTGTTTTCATCAGTTGTCAGTGATGGTGTGAACAGATTAAAAAGCTTGAACAATAGTGATTAATTACTATGGCGATAAAACCACTTCCTGCATCGAGCGATATGCTGCCTGTTTTCACAGGATGTCAGGGTTGCAAACAGCAAACAAATGTTACATAGTTAGTAGTATATACTTTGGAAGTGCTGTTTAATTAAATTAACATTTCACCTAAAAATTTTACAGAAAAGATCTATATTGCTCAACAGAGGATACATTTCTAAAAAAAAAACATTACGTCAAAATGTATATTATATGTTGGACAGGTATTTGGTTTGGTTTGACGTTTTAACATCTGTCCTGAGTCTTTGAGCCTTTAAGAGAGATAAAATCTAATATTTTGTCACCAAAAATCAAAGAGCAGCGCCCGGAATGTTTATCAGCAGTTCTCTTAGACCCGCCACCTACTTTGACATGCTTTATGTTAATTTGAATCCCCGTGTTTGGATTTTCGTTCTAGTGTCGCTGACGGCCTGCACGAGAAATGTTTAACAGCTGCTGCCAGTGATTCAACTCCCCCCCCCCCCCCCCCCCCAATAACATAGGTTGATATATAGATCACTGAAAATGCACAGTGAAATGCTGACAACCAGTTATTTCCCTCCCTACAGTCATCCGTTATAGTGAGGTTCCTGTTACGCTTCAAATGAGTCGACTCTTTACAAAAGAGGCGTCTTAAGGTCCTTGTCCTGGGTTTTTTTTTTTAAACCCTGCGGTGTTTGATGGACAACTTCATATCTTTAACTTTTCCCTGTGCTCAGCACAGTTTTTTAAAGAGCATATAGCTTCAATTTAATGGAGTTCAGCTAGGCTATTCTTTGATGACCCAGTCTTCTGATCTCACCCAGTTTATTCCCTCCATCACTTCTCCTACTTACATCGTCTTTATCCCTTCCTACTGCTTCCAGAAACTTATTCAGCCGCTCCTCTCAGACTCCTTTTACCCCTCTTCATCCTTTCACACCCACAGGTTCTCCCCTCGTCTCCAATGTATTTACTTTGAGAAATTGCAGGAACACTACATTGTGTACTCCGTTTGACCTCGGATATCTGCATAAAGCATGCAAATACATTTACGTGCCCGAAAAATAACGAGTGTGTGTATCTCGCGTCTGCAGACAGTCGACAAGCTTCGAGAACATCTCAACAGACATGTGCCTCAACTCGGGAAGAAGAAGATTGATTCTCTGGTGGTCAACTACATAGCCAAGCTGGTGGGTACTCTTGTTGTGGCTTAGTGTGTGTATGTGTGTGTGCTGGCCAAAGATAAAGTGGTTTTGAAGTAGAAGTTATATATATATATATATTATACATATCTATTTTTTTTTTCAAATTTCCCCTTTACTTTTGGAAGTTTAAGTGACGCAGCGGAAATTGCTCAGTGAAAAGGAAGTCTGTCGGCTTGCACTTAAACTGAATGGTTTGACTTTTTACTTCTAGGTTGCTGGAAGCCATAAAAGGATTCTTTGAGCCTTACTTAACAGGCGTGGGTTTTCTATGTTTCACTGCACACTGCTGGCACCTGATGACTGTGTAAAAACCAAAAAAAAAAAAAAAAACATTTACCAGACAGCAAAATGTGCAGTTTGTGTACATGTTTCCAAATAATAGTGTGTGGTGAGCAAAAGGTACGTTTGAAGGACTTGAACCCCTTGAACCTTTTTGCATTTTGTCATGTTTAAAAAAACAAAACAAACACATCAATACCCTTTGTAGGGAATTAGTTCTGACTTGACAGCTTCAGTGTGACAGACTTTCTTGCATTCACTGAAGTCATTTTGACTAATCGTTGTTTCTGGACCCCGCCATACAATTGCTGCTTTATGTCATTCATATTTTCTTTCAGTGGTCTTACATGACCGTGATAGCATATTATACAGAGTCTGCTTAAAAGTGAGGAAAGTGTTAAAGTCAGCAAAAAAAGGTTGTGTAATTGGAAAGTCATACATTTAGGAGAAGGGAAGAAATCCAGAAAACACTGAGTACAGCAACTGAAAGATGCATCATCTATCTACACTACTTAATTTTTTTTTTTTTTTTTTTTTTTTACCTAAAAGCTCAAATCATCTTTCTGGTCCTAATGTAGTATTTTTATATATATATATTTTTAGCTCTGGTAGATTGGGTGTATTTCATATGTATTCAAAGAAATTGAAAGAAACTGTGTTGAACTGGACAATAATTCAATAACAATATATATCGATCGATACACGTATATCAACGGTAGAAAAAAGGGTCAATAAAAAGTTCAATAGAATAAAAGTTTTCCTTCCTTATGCATTCTAGCCATGTAGGTTAATATTACAGTCATTATTACATCCAACCAATCACAACACAGACCCAGGAACCTCTGTCACTAAGCCCCGCCCCCTTCAGAGAGTTCAGAGAACACATGTTTTTTCTTTTTTGCTAAAAAGTTGGTTGAATAAAGTTTGAATTCATTGTTTGTATGTTCTGTATCTAAAAACAGGTTGCCAAGCAACCACATAAAATGGCCAGTGCTGCACTTTAAATACATGCTTTGAATTTGTTGATAATTATCGATATCCATCAATATGATTTCTATTTTATCGACATGCTTTTTTTCCTATATCGTCCAGCCCTATGAATTGGTTCTCTGCTAAGTTTTCGTTATGCCTAGACACAACACTGGTTATCTGTTTACTTAGGTGGGCTGTAACGGTGGAATTTTCCAGCTTTTCTGGAGTTTAAGTGTTCTCCCGATGTCTGAAGACATGCCAGACAGAAACATGCTTGTCCTACGTATCTTGTGTCTGTGTTGCCCTGTGAGGGAGTGGCGACCAGCACCTCGCCTCTTACCCAACGAGCGCCGGACGGAGGACCAAGCCCCCTCGCAAACCCTGCACGGTTTAGGCGGATGGATGGGTGATTCTCTGGTTGGATGAGGGTGTCTAAACAAACAGGTTAAGATTCATCTGGAAATAATCTGGTACTGGATGGAAAATGAGTCCGAAAACGGCTTCAGGTCAATCTGACCGCTCGCCCCTTCCTACCTACACGTTATTTTATCCCCGTCGAATTCTATTCGCCTGGAAAAAAACAGTTTATACCACCCCGCTTAACCGTTGCTAACGTACAAAGATATTCATCATAAAAATCTCTCATGTAATTTGGCTTATTTGTATATTAATTTTAAAAGATTTTATATTAAACCCCATTCCCATTAACTGTGCTTCTGATCCCCATTTGGGCCAGAGGAATCTTAAGAAGGAGGATAGGGTATCACCGCCGTTAAAAACAAAACGATTATGAGCAACTTTCTGCTTTTCGACATTATTGAT
Source organism: Fundulus heteroclitus (assembly GCF_011125445.2). NCBI lineage: Eukaryota > Metazoa > Chordata > Actinopteri > Cyprinodontiformes > Fundulidae > Fundulus > Fundulus heteroclitus. The sequence continues at coordinate 9,672,530 of NC_046377.1, read as the reverse complement.
CGAGATACATGAAATATATATCTTACTTTAGAGTATGAATAGATTACATTAGATTACATGGAACCATCTGTTGTCAAAGCAGGACAAATTTTGATTGGCCTTCCTAAAGTGTGCTAGTCAAGATCACTGATCAATTTCAGAAAGAGGGACAATGCCTCAAGATGTTTTGAGTTCACTGTAAATAGAAGAAAAAGGAAAAGAAAAAACATCCTAGTTTTCCCTTCATCCAATCCCAAACTATTTTTCTGTAGCTTTTTTTGCATGCTCGACTATGGGGAGTGAGCTTTCGCTGTCTGTATATCTCTATAAATGTCTTGAGCCATGGTGTGCACAGTGCAAGCAATGTAAGAAAATAAACCACAGGACTATTTTACAATGAACAGAGATTCTCTACAGTGAGCTTTGAGATTTACGAAACATTTATTCCGTTTGAGCAAACAGGAAAGCGCTTTTAATTCTTTCTTGGCATTAGTACCACATGAGATTGAGTGTTAGTTTGTTTTTCTTAACCAAATGGGCATTGTTGAGGAAGAAGGCATGTGTTCAGTTGTGTACGGGGTTCCATTATGAGTTCGTGCAAGAGACACCGCTGACAAAGAGATGGAAAAGAAACAGAAATAGAAAAAAATATATGAAATGTCACAAATAACCGGACTATGTTGGGATTTTGTGAGCTGAATGGCAAAGGTGTGAACCAAACTGTTTTGCGGGGAGGAAGGAAAACGGCAGGGTAGTCATCCAGTCAGTTACCCGGGATATCTCAGACGCTGGCAGCCTTTTGATGCCACGATGTCGGCTGAACTGCAGCTGATAAGTGTTTTTAGACCTCGAAAAAAAAAAAAAAAAAGGTCAGGGAAAGGAACCTGCAAGTCTTCAAGGCACCTTCCCGTCGGGGGTTTCTACATTTGGCTTTAATTTGCATACTTTCTAAGGCGGCAGTTTCTTCAAAGCCGCTAAAGTCAACATCAGAGAGTTTAGAGTCAACACACATGAAATGAGAGCGCTTTATGGGTGCAAACAGCTATTAAGGGGATTTTTTTCCTCAAGACACCTTCCCGGTTTAGATTTAAAACAAATGGATTAATGGAAGATTTGACACTGTACAAAACACACTTCACTTTTAAAGTTTTGTTGTTGTTTTTCCTATGTTAATAGACCGAATGCAGGAGATGCCTTCATTTGCATAGCCGAGTAAAAAAGACACCGGGCCTTTTGTCCCGGGTCTCACCGGGGGCCGTTGGTTCTGTAGAGTCAGGTTTTTAATATTCCACTGAGGTAAATCCCACCACGGTTTCGAGGCGCTGAAAGCAGACATACGGCATACATCAACGCGGCGGTATAAATCAGGCCAAGGGTAAGCCTCGGATTGAATAGAAAGCAGAATGTGCCAAGGTTTGAGACTTGCGGAGGTAAAATAGGAACCGAGGGGAAGAAGAAGAAGAAGAAGAAGAAGAAATCCTCCCTTGCTGCGACAGGCTCAGGGATTTTAACCACGCACCTTCAACATCCCGCCGAATGTAACGGAAATAGGTACCCGCGCGATCGTTTCTGGCCGCGCTCCGGCTGTGACACGCGAGGTGATTACCGGGTTTATCCAGCTGAGTGGAACGGAGATAGAGACAGCATTACTCAAAGAGAAACAGCCTATAGGGTCACTTTATTTTAAGAGCAGTCGACAAACTTAGGGGCTTGTTCCACAGTCAGGCTTAGTCATGCTATAAAGGGGGGGGGAAAAAACCCCTCTACAAATAAAGAACATGTCCCCCTTTTGTTGGTGCTTATTTAGACTAATGGCTGCATCGACATAGAGGGGATGAAATGGATTACAGCTTTTAGGGAGCCAGGGAAGTTTCTGCTCTGATAGATTACAGCCCCGCTCTGCAATATTGTCACCGCTATTTATTATTTGCCGCCCCAGTTACAACAAACGGCTCAAACAAAGAATAACCTGCTAATTGCTGGGTAGGAATTGCTCCCATATTTAACGCTAATGCTATTAAATTGACACCGACAAGTGATATTCTGGATTCCGTAAATGAGATTTTGCTCCGTCCCCGAGGTTGGTGCATTTTGCTGCAGGGGATTTTCACTGTTTACTCTTTAAGGACAAAAAGTGCTTAGTATAGATTTATTTAGTCAGAGAAAGCTGAATCAAGTTTATTCATTATGAGGCGGTGACTGTTTGCCTTTTCTTATTGTTTGAGAGCTTGTCTGCACCAAGATGTTGTGGTCACACAATGTCTGCCTGCATTGCGCCGCATTTATTTGTACACCTGGTAAAGATGTATAAATAATCTTATATTAATCTAATTGATTATTGTAAATTTCTAATCTCAAACTGAACAGTAAAATTCAGTTTCAATGTTAAAAGTAGGATTTTATTTTAATTTTTGCAGGGGAACAATCTGCATGAAAAACTTAACAGTTCTTATGAAATCAATGCTTTTCAACCAATTTTTGGATAAACTTAACAAATTAGTATTCAAAAATATATGTAAAACAAATATAGAGTATAAATCTGATTACATAAAAGCCCAGTTTTGTCACTCTTCAAAATAGGAAAGACAAGAGAGCGCGCCGCTCAAATGAGGTAGATTTATGTGGAGCCACAAAGGTCAGAAATGGCGCCATGAAAAGGAGTGCTAAACCAGCCGTATCTAAATCATGGTCTGGTAACTAGTATTAAGGTATAACTAAGGTTTTAATTTATTAACCAGTTTCATAGCTTCTAACATTTTCCATCACGTTCCTGTGACTTAAAGTCTTTTTATTGAGCACTATGTACTAGTACTGCCCCCACCTGTTGCTGCATACTGTTGGTCAGCTGGCTAATAGACAAATAACACACTTTAACCTGACTAGAAATGCAGGAGTGCAGAAATTTTGGATTTAGTTCGTCCAGGTGCTGCGTAGATTTCTTTAGATTATTTTTGGATAATATTTTACAAGCTGTTTTCCATTACATTTTGTGAACAATTATGTCCCAGTATTTGCTGCGGAACTGCTTAACAAGGTCATGGACTCCCAGCTAAACAGTCTTTTTATTTCTCCGAGCGATTTTGTAGTCTAAGCTGAAGGATGGCGAAGCTACAAGTGCAAATCGTTGGTTGTTCATCACAACGTCCCCCAGCATATTCCAAAAATGGCCAAAAGGAGTGAAGTGGAACCCTCTGCAACCTGTTAGGGATTTGGGGAGTGATGTGCTTGCTTCAGATTTAAAGTGACAGCACCAAAACGAGTTGCTCTCAGACGCACCTCAGAACAGGGGGTAAATTAACGAGGCATTCAGACCAAGACGTTCCTCTTGAATTACACCATAACTGAATGATTTAAATGTGAAGTACTGAAAATCATATGTCCTCTTTAAGAACAGACACACTCCTACCTAAGAGTAATTTAGAAAAACCAATTATCCCCACAGTCGTGTTTCTGACTGTGGGAGGAAGCCAGAGTACCCAGTGAGAACATTCAAACTTCATGATCCCGGACCAGAATTTGAACCCAGGACTGTCTTGCTGATGCCATTTTTATTTTGGATTTTATTGGATCTGACTCAGTTCTCTGATTTATATTCTAAGTTATTGACTCTTTGCCTGTCCTTACTGCTCCTGTGTGTCACCAAGCTCTGTTTAGATATTTTCAGTCATATCAGCCTCCCTCAGTTGCACCAGTTCCCGTGCCAGCTGTCATACGGCCGTGTAATCGCTAAACAGCTTCCATTCCCAATTTTCCTCAATAATTATTCCCCTACAATTTTTTTTATTCATTTTGACTGAAAAATGCTGTCTGCCTCTTGCTTATATTTAGGCTCATAGCCTCAACAAACCACGATAGCAGTAGGGATAATTGTCGCTTTTCTTTTTGAGATAACAGTAATTAGCCCATTTTAAGCATTTTGGATTTGAATTGATGCCGTGAAACTGCATTTTTTTTTTTCAGTGTAACATAATGATAAATATAAGTAAAGACGCTCGCAGAGTTACCAATAAATATTGAAGATTTTTTTTATCTGCTCAAATTCTTAAAAGCTTCCTGTTGGCTCAAGTTTTATGACGAAAAAACTCCAACTTTCAAGGGGGATTTAGAAAGAGGTGTGAAAATAATGGAAAAAGGCCCTGGGAGACGTATTATGTGTGTATTTTTTCGGTTTTCTGGGCTTATCTGTTGCATAAGAGCAGCTAATTGAAACTTCCACCCTGAGGTCAAAGGAGGATGTTGCCGCTGGCTGTAGGTTCAGGCTTCCCCACTGGTGTTGAGGATGTGGACGAGGCACCGTCTTCCTGTTATTGTTCGGGAGACAGCCAAACACTCATTGTTGGAAAAAAAGCAGGGCAGTGGACGGCGCTCAAAAGATCTCGGTTGTGAATGAATGCTTCGGGAAACGGGCTCACATAATTAGCGTCATTCGGTGGAAATGAAAATGGGGGGGGGGGGGGGGAATTAAGAGAATTGATTGCAGAAGAAGTGTACTGTGGAGTGAAAAAAACTGTTAGAAGTTGAATTTATTAAAAGAGAAAAAGCTTTTTTAAACTCGTCCCCCTTGTTAATTAAGCAATGATTTAACTGTGATCAACCATACATTTTGGACTGCTGAGGTCAATTACCACTAGCCCATTTAATCGACAAACTGAAATACTACCTGTCTAAACATGAAGTAGGGATTAAAATATCGAAAGGAATTCAAGGACAGAGGAGAAACAAATTGATTTATCAGTCTGGAAACGGTTACAGGGCCGTTACTAAGGCTTTTGGAGTCTAGCAAAACCACAGTAAGAGGCAATATCCACAAATGGAGAAGGTGCTGGCCTCCTAAATTTACTCCAAGAGCTCATTGACGACTCATCCTGCACACACAAAAAGTGTTCAGAACCACTTCTAAAGCAGGGCCCACTTGCCTCAGTTCAGGTCAATGTTTACGTTTCAGCAAAAAGAAAGCGATCTAAGCTCCAAGGCCCAGACATTTTGCATAAAACTAGCAAAACGTGTCAGAAAAAGTGCATCTTACCTATTGACAACGCTGTGAATGTACAGCACAGTCAAACTCCCAGTACTCGAAAACCAGTGTCCTGCAACTTTTAGACCCAAATCAAATCACAAGGTCATCAGCAGGACTCTGCAGAACCGGACTCCATACCGAGGAGACAATTTAACTATTTGATTTGGGTTTGTTGGAGCATGAACACATCTAAATGTTGCAGGACACCGGCCCCCCGAGGACTGTTTTTTGACACCCCTGATATAAAGGAACAAATAATCAGTATGGCTGAATAAAAACAAAAAAAAAAAACACGTCTTTCTTCCTTGTGTGTTTTTCAGGCATCAGCTCAAAAATGATTGCGTTTTGCAAAGTTTCCAGGAGACTGACTTCATCTGATGGAAGCATTTTATTTGAATCTAATGGAGTGTGTCTTCCTCATATCACTAAATAGTGCGTGTGTGTGTGTGTGTGTGTGTTTTGTGTTTAGCTGGAGCTCATCAGACACATGCTGGAGACAGCCTGGCTGAAGAACAAACTTGGCCCTCATGTCTTGTGCTTGTAAGTAGTCCTACTTCCTCTTTAGACGACGTTGAAGAGTTCCGGCTAAGACGAAGCACGCGCTGTGGTGTTTACACGCGGACATGTGGTCGCGTTACATAATCCTCTCATTTTTATTTCTATTTTTTTAAATTTCAGGACGAACAAGGGCGGCCCGGCCGAGTGGGCCGTGTTTCACTTCATGCTTCGGATCCTGGAGTCCACCCGGAGTCTGTGCCTGCCCCTCCCACCCGGTACCGTCCAGACACCCACAATCACAATTCTACCCGTTTGTTTAATCCCGTCTGTCTCCGCGTGAGCCGCGATGAAGGAAAACACGTGTTCCCAGCGAGGCACAACAGAACTGTGCATTATCGGAGCGCTGACGAAAGGCTCCTGGAGGATGGGAATACATTTTCACCCATTTGAATTAATTTCACAGTGTTCGCAGTTGTTTGCTACGCCGTTTGTTCATTTCAGTCACTCAGGAGAGTAAGACTTTCATTTTCAAGTAAGTCTGGAAGGCGCTAATTCACAAACCCCATGCAATATTTAGTCTAAAACGCATTCCACAATGCCAGGTTTACCTCGGTGAAGAGTTCAGCCTTTCTGCCTCCTCGTTTTCTCGTTTCATCCTTTTTTTTGTTTCTCCAGGCTATCACACCCTGTTTGCTGTGCTTGCTGTTCGTTGCCTCCCTCATCACACCTTTCTACAGTACATTGACCACGGTTTCCTGCAGCTCACCGAATCCTTCGTGTCTCGTCTCATGACAGGTATGTGTGGGAAAGAAGGAAAAAATAAAAGAGAAAAAAAAAACACCCACACATTCTTGAGGAAAAACAGATCATCCATATTTTGCAAACAGAAATCCTTGAAAAGAGCCAGACATTCTTGTTTGTTTCAAAGACATGTCTCAAGAAATCATTTTCTATACCATCTGAAGGTCTTTCTATTGAATATCTGGATTTTTATTCGCTCGACTTCAGCCTAAAATGTACAAAAAATGTTTGTGACACACTATTAGCAACAAACTTATTCTTATTTGACCTGATTTGGCCTCTTCTCAGTTGTAACAGTTTTCAATGTCTTTAGAAGCCATTTATGTCGGATTACATGTAATTGCTTTGTTAAGAAGCTTTTACGGTTTCATTCAATTCTATTAATATTCTGTTTGTACCTAATCACAACAAATGTCATTACAATGCACTTTACCACACAAACTACTCCGATTTCCCTACAGAAAAGTAGAATAAAATCAACCCAAAAATACCAACAGATTAAAATAAAATATGTTCCAATTACATCCTAGTTTTAACACAAAGCAACCAGGTTCAAGTTCATTAAACCAGTTGTTAAAAGGTTTTCCACTTTATAGAAGCCCAGCTGATTACATCGAGCCATTAACTGGGCAGAAATCCTTCATTCCGAGTAAGAATCTGACGGTAGTGGAAAAGAAAGACTCTTTTAAAAAGGAAGGAAACCTCCAGCTAAACCGGTCTCGATAAGAGCGGCCACTTAACAATTAATTTTTAGCTAGGTTGTAAACTAGGGATTCTCAGAATGTAATTTGTGAGGTGTCATGCGTCGGCTTAAACCTCTTTAGGACACTCAAGGTAAAATAACCCCTGGGTAAAAATACTGCAGCTTCACAACACCACAACGTTTACACAAAACTTTAAAATGGAAATGCACAAAATGAGCTAATTGTTTCTATTTAAAAGTGCAATAACAGAAATTTCACCATCAGTTGCGCTGTTGAGCACTGTCTGCGGACCAAGACAAGGTGTGACAAGCCACGCCCCTCTCTACCTCTGCTTCACCTGCAACCCAGCCCCCCCCCCCCTTCTCACCCGTTGCATCGTATGCGCATATTTTCAAAGATAAATACAGAAGAAGATGTCTAGTGAAGGAGTAACTTTATAATGATTTTTAAGATTTATGATAGTTTCGATCCGCTGCACGTGCTCCCTGCCATTTTTCTCCTACACTACACTGCCCCTCCCTACGTAGGGTGGGGCTAAGCCTTGGGTTGTGGCTATTCGGACCGGCCTGCCTTTGTAAACAACAGACCGGAGACGGTGGGATGCCATACCATATTCCATTTAAAATGTATATCTTTAGACCTTCACGTCACTGTTTTTCAGTTCTATTTAAAATAATGACATTTCACTTAGTGGTTCTTTAAAACCAAAGAGCAACCAGTCTTTTACAGAGTAAAACTAAAAGAACCTACCGATTAATACAATTAAAAGAATAATGAAATATGTAACATTTTTGATTGACTTTTACAGTTTGATAAGACTCAAGTGGAGAATAAACACTGGAACATTTTTTTTTTAAAGTGTTAAAGTTTTTGTTTTGTTGAGTATTCGTCCATTTCTGCTCACGTGGAGTAACATGCTGATATTTACTGGGGGTTTGTTTTTGTTTTCGGTGGTTAGTCAGCTTTAAACACGAGCGCTGGGTGGCCCTTCCCTTAGTTTCTGTAACATGACTTTCCTTGTTTTTTGGGAATAGAAATATTTCCAAACAGCAATCCCCCCCTTCTTATAAAGGGAAGTAAACATGTACTAACCTGCTGACTGGCAGTGTGCAGTAGTCGGTGGTGCGTGGCTGCTTTAATCTGTGCTCCACACGGCCTGAGAAAACTCATCTAAACATGATATTCTGTGGCATTTCCCTAGGTCTTTACACTGTAGAAACATAGTGGAAAATCATGACTGTATAAAACCTTGTAAAACTTTCATATCACAGTAAACGACCCGTTTTTTTATGGTTTTCAAAAGAAGACTCTTTTTGTAGCAGCATTACTACATTTGTTGGAAGGTTTCGGTTTTAAGACCGAAAAATAGTCTGAGCTGAGTCCTAAATGGTATGCTGATGTGTTCTTCTTGTTCTTGGAAGTCTTATTTGTATATCCTGAGATTCCAAGCTTATTGTTGGTTAATAGAGAAAGAATATATATTAATAGTATTAAAGTAATACTTTTTTGGCCCCGCAAGAGTCCCAGTTTGAATTTGACAGAATACTGTATGTGGGGATAGCTGAAGATTAGGGTTATGGCAAGGAGGCCTGTCGGGTTGGAAAGCTTTGATAAATTGTCAAAATACCAGTGGAAACAAGCAAAAAAACTCAACAAGAAGAGTTTGCTTTCTCTAATGCTGATACAGATTTTTTGCATTGATTTTTTTCGGAGGGTTGAAATGATTTCCTACTTGACATTTTTAATAAAATTTAAAGTACATTTAAGTGTTCCTGGGATTAGACATTTTGGGCCACCAATGGAAAAATACAGAAAATACAGACAGACAGGTGCAGTCTTTAGACATTTTAATATCAAAATATGCTTTGAAAGTGAGAGAAATCGCACATAAAAGCACATAAAAAAATGATCAATAGTTATCGATATGCCACATTTAATATTTAAAGTGTGTAAAAAAAAAAAAAAAAGATGGAATACCCCAGATGTGCAAGGACCTCGTTAAGTAATCTCATTAAGAGCCATGAGGTAGAGCTTCCTCTTCTTTCCGTCTCTTAGTTGATGTCGAGAGGCAAAGAAAAACAGCAGTGGATTCAGACAGTGATTTAAGAAGTACAACACTTCAATAACTGTCAGATTCTTGCTAACAAGAGACAACATCTTTGAATCTGTAAAATGGGCAGCGACGGCCACGATGCGGGCCAGCAGAGGTAAAAAGTCAACTAGAGCGACAGCGAGGATCCGACTGAAGAAGTTATTCATCTTGCGCTTTTGCTTGTCAGACAGCTTAACGTTCTTGACGCCTTTGAAAAGCCGTACATAAAAGAACAGCAACACAAGCTGACCAGCCGATAGTATAACAATGTAGACCACCTCTGCTAGTGGTGGGATCACTTTACTCCTGCAGGGAAGCCTGTCCAATGACTGGGCTCCCATCTTCCCCTCCGTTAGTGAAAGCGCAAGTGGAAGAGGCAGCAGGGCGCCAAGCATCCACACAGTGAACAGCAGAACTCTCTGCCAAGCTCGGGTCACTTTTTCCCACTTAGCATGATGAAGAATCTGGAAATGAAAAGCGAAGATTTTATTTTGGTTATATCTGCACACACACAACATTCCAAGTACATTTGTTTGACTTATTCTGAAAGTATTCCTCAATTCATTACTTCCTAGTTATTGCTTTTTTTTGCTACTGACTGGTTTAACAGGAATTATATTAAAATAAAATTGTAATAGCTTTCAGACCAGCTTACTTCCAATTTATTATTTTTCCTACTTATTATTTACTACTTTACAACTTACTTATTCCTTAGTTATTAATCACTACTTAATTCCTTGCTTAATATGTCTTTATTCCTGTAATTAATCATATACTTAAATAGTAACTTCACATTATTTTGCATGTGACTAGCCCCACAATAATTATATCAAAAGTGCTTAAAACATGGATCAATGCCATTGATTCATAGCTTTAAAGCAGACAGAAGAAATTTAAGTATAAGGTATTTTTCTGTCAGTTTGTTGGCCAATACTTGAAATCTGGTTATCCGCTTGTGAACCAGTCAGCTAAAAGTTTGTCTCTCTTAAAATGCCATTTGCTAAGAAAGGACTGGTATGAAGAATCTCACCAATGCACTTGTGTAAAACTACAAAGGTAAAAAGAAAACAGCTGCATTAAAATTGAAATGTGGCACTGGAAATCAGTTCTATCTTAATTCGAGAATGTTTATTTTATGAACATATAAGAAAATGCCCTATTTTTGCCAAAAACAGATAGTACAAGTAATATGGCCACCATTATTTTTAATGTGCCACAGACTGCAGCTACTCGGGTTTGTTGCAGATTAGCAAAAACAGAACATTAGTATTGCTAAGTATGTACAACTCATGCCTCATGTCTCCCTAGAACGGTAAAGCTGTGAGTTACATACCTGATAGTATCGTTGGATGCTTATCAGCACCAGGATGTTTGAACTGGAGGTTATGCAGAATAAGAAGACGTAAAAGAACAGCTGACACAAACCGTGAGTCAAAGCGGGTCCTTTGACAAAAAGGAGTCCGGCACTCAGCAAACAGAACAGAGAAAGGAGGTCGGACAGTGCCAGGTTGAAAATAAGCCGCTTTGTCATTGAGGAGCCTCGCAGATGCTGGCTGAGTTTCACAATCATCAGGATGTTAGTCGGGATCCCCAAAAGGCAGCTGATTACAGCAATCACAAATGCAGCGACGTACGATGGATCGACGCAGGACAACAGAGACACTCCAGAGGAGGAGCAGTTGCTGTTTGAGAAGTAAAATGCCAGAGAGGACGAGGAGTCGGTCCCATTGATGAAGGCCATAGTGGAGTAGAGCAAGAAAGATGAATATACAGAGCTGTCAGGCTATGATTGAGGGAAGGTGTTATTTCTTCTTTGAAAGGCATTAACTAGGAGGAGTCACACTTTAGTGGTTTGTGGTCTTTGTCTGTAATTTAGGACAACATTCATTGATTACAGGTGCCTGGCTTCTGCTTTCGCAAAGATAAATTAGCATCTCCAGTTCCTATAAGAGATGGCGTCAAATTACTGTCACAAGACTGATCAGGGTTCAAAGGAAAACTAGAGGTAGCCCGAGTTGATGATACCGGCCATTTAGTCGACATAATCATGTTGAACTCCATTTTTTAAAATCTTCTCCTAGTCTTTACCTTCGACGTTTGAAACCAAGACGAGCTAATTTTACTGTTATACTGAAACTCAATGTCCGGGTGAGACTACTCCTTTCTCTTCAGCAGAACCTTTCAGAAAAAAACGGCGAGATACTCAATATGATGCAGATTTCACAGCCAAATTTGTAAAAATGAAAGCAGCTTCTCAATTGATAGGGTCCGTCAGTTGTCTAAGGTCTGGTCTCTTTATGTTTATATGACTTCAGAAGTCACCCTATTAGTGATTAGAGAACGTTGGTGGACAAACGGTATTAAAAAGACCCAGGAACACAGCAGACAGATCAGGGGTGAAAGGGTGAGGAGAGGTTTAAAGCAGCGTTAGGTTATAAAACATCATCCAAAGCTTTGTACGTTTTATATAGCTCTGTAAAGTTGATTATCTGAAAATGGAAAGGTTATCGCGCAATTGTAAACTGGATGGAAAGGGAGCGTGGTAAGTGTGGAGGTACACTGTCGAGATGTTGCTGAGACATTTTTCCAGTGTTCAATTTTCTGAGTGTAACAGGATGCACAATTCTGATAAAAGCAGCTTCTTCGGAATGCCACTGGCACGCTTTAAATCTTAATATGATGAAACCACTGCATTAACCAGAAAGAACAGCTGGTTTAGTGTTACTCTCCAAATCGTGTCGTCTAATTTCAATGGTTCAAACATGTGCTGTTTGAACCATCTATTGCATATCAGCGGTGCTCTTTCTTGTCGACAAGCCAAACATCTGTCAGCAAGTTTTGTTGGACCACAACCATCTAGGTTAGGGCTCACATGTGTCACACCTGGCTTGAACTACTTTCTGAATTTCACTCGAAACCCACTAAACCCAACTAAGCAGATAATTGAAAAAAAAGAAGATAGGTCTTGTTAAAAGTAACAGTGCACTACGTGGAATAAACCACCTTTAAGTTAAAAGGGAAGACACCAACTATGAAATAAAAGCCTTGTTGTAAGTGTGCACTTGTTTAGCGTAATTCTCTACCCTTATCCAAGTTACACAGAGGTTTAGGTTTGCGCATCAGATTGGCCAATGTCGGTCGTCCTCCATTTTTTTTGCTGATCTTTAGATGCCCATGGACTGATAAAACTCAATGTATACACTATCTTTGTAGCTGTCTCTCCTAGTCACACCGCATGCAATTACAATTTTAACAGTGCACAACATTTTTTTGTCAGATAAATGTGAAAAGCATTTCATTTATTTGTCCTTTGTTGAGACTCAACACATTTTCTTTACAGATCTCTGGATCCCTTTTCCACATTTGCAGAGAAGGCCTTTTATCGTGGTTCACTATAGAGCCAGACTATTTCCAGACATCAATGCCTTCTCGCCCGTTCTTTAAATTGGGGCATGACATTTTGAGATCTTTTAGCATTCTTCATGTTGTAAGAAAGGGTCTATTTTGTAAAAAAAAAAAAATTGAAAACTGCTTTTTTCATCTACTCATGTTATCTTTGTCTGATAATAAAATGTGTCCTTGTCAAATCTCTTTTCACATCCTTATAATAAAAAGTTACACAAAAGTTTCTTTTGTCCCAAAGAGAACAGAAACAGCAGTGAGGTGACTGCTTAAAACGCTCAATCTGAACAGTTTAAAACATCAAAGTGAAAGAAATTGATAGCTGAAGACTTTGAAGTCGTTGGGATCCAAGCTTCACCCCTCCTCGGGGATTAATCAGACATCCGTGTGTCCATTCAACTACCATTTACTTTATTTTTGGTAATAGGCTGCTCAGGTGTGAACTTTCCACTTCTAATTACACGTATGAACTCAGCAAATTCTCCCCCCAGAGGACGAGTTTTCCTTTAGGCTGGGTGCAGACCTTGGATTCCCCCCCCCCCCCACACACATTTTACATAATTACCAGCACAAAGAATCTGGTGTCCAACGTGCTGAAGGGAATCCAGTAACATGGTATTCAGATGAATTTATGATTAATTTCTGTGATGTGAGAGTTTTCAGGAGCTAATTTAGATACAAATGCAGGAAAAATGGAAAATGTGTGATGCTGCTCTCATGTCAGGGTTGTTTGGAGATGGCCAATAGGTGACAAGTTACCACTGATCCTAAGAGATTTAAATAATTACAGCCTAATTTCCAGACAGGCAAGGCTGGCTAAAGTATTTAAATATTTTATTAAGGACCAACTGAAGCATTTTCCCTCATAATATTTTGACTAAATTTCAGTTTGGCTATTGTAGAAATACAGCAGTGATTCTGGTTAGAAATTATATCAAGTTAATAAACCACAATATGCATCTTTGTTGGTTTAAGTCAAAAGGTTAAAAGACTTGATTCCATAACATTCAATGAAATGGCCCTGGAACACTCTGGAAATTATTTAGAGCTCATTTACAGCAAACAAATTATACATCAGAACAACTACAACTCCAAAAGGTGTTAATAAAGGATATATTTTAAAAACAATTTTATTACGTCTTTATAAATGAGTTGAGACAGAAGGAACTGATGGTAAAAATTAATCTAAATACCGATGACACGTTTTAAGCACCAGCGCTGTCCTTAAATCTAGCTGTGGAGCTTCAAGTCTGCTAAAACTAAAATAGTTTCTGAACTTGAAGATTAGATTTATAGCTTTCTTTTGTTCTTGTGGTAACCCTGTAAGGCCTGATACAGATAAATGTGAGGAAAGTTCACATTTAAAAAGAAGAAAATCTTTTTGGTTGCTTTAAAAATAAAAATAAATAAGATGGCTGGCTTTCAGATTTTCTTTGTATAGTAATTGATACGTACGGTTAGACCAACAAATTACATTTTCTGTATTTTTCTAAAGGGTGTATAAAATATATTCATTTGGATGTTGTAACTTGTATGTTCAGAAATATACTGAGTTTGTTGAAGAGATAGAGGTCTCAGAAATATATAAAAAATTATACATTTGGAGTTATAGGTTCATGGGTCGTAATTCTTCTTTTGATATTCTAGATTGTATAAGCATCTTTGCCTTATGTTATGAGATGGGCGACCACATTTTGACACACCTGAGACTGTATTTGGCCCTTGGTAGCATAGAAAGGTAGATAATCTCAACTTTGATCTTTATGCTGATTCAAAGAGCCAATTTAAAGAACTTTATTGTGATTATATTGTTTCTAAACATATTTTTCCCTTTCTAATAAGAAGACTGGACTCAGGAAAGCATGCTGAATTAAATGAAACAAACGCTTGCTCAATGACGTGTCATTTGAACTTAAAATAGCCTTTTTCTTTCCTGCTTTTCCTCTTTGAGAGGGATGCGCTTAATGTTTTGAAGCTTGAAAAGTCTCATGTTATCAGGGCTTTCCTTAAAACTGCTCCAAAACAGCCTTGTAATTGATTTCTTCAACCTTGCACTGGGAGGGAATTATGTTGGATTTAAATTAGGATTTTACGTATTTAGCATCTGCCAAATACATTTTTTCCATTTTTTATTCCCTTTTTCATTTTGATTATGTATCTAAATCGCACCTTCCATTCTAAATAAATAAAAAAAAATTTCTTCTTCTTCTGTTTAGATTTGGACAACAGTGAAGCCAACGAGCGACTGAAGTTCAGCATACTTAAGAGACTCCCTGAGGTATTGCTGTGTAAAAGAGGATTTTTTGTTTGTTTAGAAATTAACGCTTTATGAGAAAGGATCAATCCATAAATTGTTATGTCTAGAATGACTTCAACCTCTGTAAGTTTAGCATGGAGGAGGTCAAATAATTTTCTTTCCCAAAACTACTCTGCAGGAATGAAGTAAGAGTCTGGTGTTATTTTAGATTCTTGCTCAGTTCTATCACAAATACTTGCGTGACCACCTGGTGTAAAGATTGGGGCAGGCTTTTTGGAGATAGAGGTGGCTCTGGCTGTTCAGGCTCTTGTGTAACCTCCATGTGTTCCTGTGCGTGTGTCTTTGTTCCATCCGCAACGTGATCAGAGGAATGTCCAGTGTTTTGTGTCTATTTTCCGTTTCCTGTCAGACTTTTGCTGGGGGAGTTTGGTAGGCAGGAGAATATACTGAGTTCAACACACACACACACACACACACAGAGAGTATTGGGGATTTTTCTTCACTTTAGGGTATTTGAACCTCAACAAACCGATCCAACTTCTAATATACTCGATAAAATATGTTTAACCACAGCTTTGAGGCTACAATGTAACCTTTAGAATTGCTTAAACAGAAATAGTGACATAAAGAAGAAAAGGTAGATCAGAAAAAAAAAACTGCAACCATTAAATAGAGGCGCTTTGGATTCTTGACGTAGGCTATATGGCTCCTTGCCAAGGGTGGCATCAAATCAATGGCATGATTAGTACTTGTGGGGGGAAAAAAATTAGTCAGCTGCCCTAAAAACTAATTCTCTAACATTGTTTTGCCTTTCTAGTTAGTTGGGAATTGCTGTATTATTAGCATTACCTGCCTGTGCAGGACTACAAATATTTTGCCCGTTTTCTCCCTCACGAAACAAACAGGGTCAATGATCCCTTGTTCTGAGTTGTTTTCAAAGATGCTCATTAAAATTTAGTGTATACCTAATGACTCCAAGCACACTGGGGGAGAGCTCTCATATTTGCTGCGGTGCTTGCTAACATTTAAACCTTTAGTTCTTCGCATCACTCTTTTTTTAGTTCTATCTAAAATAAGGAAATTTTGCTTATTGCCGCTTTAAATATTCTACACCAGAGAAGCTATACACACACTCTTTTGGTTTTTGGTGTTGCTAATGGCTACAGTTGTTTTGAGGTGTAGGGACTGCTTGACTTGAAACTTTGTGATGTACAAAGCTAACTGGTTTTTATATCTTTATATTAACTTGGCAGAAAACGAGAAAGTTGGATGCCGGTGCTCACCCAGGGCACAACAGAAAAATGAAGGAAAACTCCAACAAATAACTTTGTTGGAGTTATGGAGTAAGGTGGACCTATAAAAAGGTCTCCTTTTCCACAGACAGGTTTATCAGAAAGAGGACTTTCCAACAGAAAACTATACAAGCTTTAAAGCAAGGTTCTATCATAGATGGACAGGCATCAGGGGAAGAACTAGAGGAGGTGAGGACTGTGTTCACTGATAATTACTGCTTAGTTGGCGATACTTGCCTGATATTCAGAAAATATCAGGCTCCTCTTCTCAGAGGAGCCAAATGTAGGTTGAAGGTAACCTGCCGAATTAGTCTAAAACCCCAACAGTGGTTTATCTGTAGAGAGGTGTGATTATTGAATTGGTAGCAGGTTAATTGATTGACTGATGGGGAAACGGAAGCAGGAAAAGAAAAAATGCAATGGGAAAATTTTTTTTTGTTGTATTTGTCACACATTTGCTACGTCAAGAACTCTTAAGTGCTTGGTACATTGTAAAACCTAATATGTTGCCTTTTTGTTTGACAAATTCAAACAAAACCCTTAATATCTTGCTCCTGTTGTGCAGATTTACTGCAAAGATAACATGTTTTAATATTAGAAAAAAAGGCAACACTAAAATCCTGACTTGCATAAAATAAACTGTCATATTCATCATCTTCATTGAGAGGTGCATAGTGCAAGTTTTGAAGTTAAAGATTTTATTTTCCATACATGCCCTTACAATTGTCCAGCATGTAGAATGAGTTATCATTAAAAACCGAAATGATCCATGTTTAAGCTAATTTAGAATAGTGAATAGGTTAAACAGTTTGGAGTACCACAAATCTGATTCATAATAGAATTTTATTTTTTAACTGTACAGCCTGGTGAATTATTTTGCCCTGGCACATTAGACAGTTGAACTCCAACTATTGAAATGTTGAAAAACCCATACCTCCTTAAAAACAGTAAAGCCAGCAAGAAAACAAAGTGTTGAAATAAAAACTAATAAAGTAGACTGTTTTTTTTTGGTTTTTTTTATTAAACTTTTTCTCTAACATATTGAGGAAAAAAAATGAGCATCCTATTCCACTATAGTTCCCCTTTTTGTGTGTAGGATTTACAGCCGTTATGCTTTTTCTGAACACTAAAAATAGTACAATTTCCCCAGAATCCCTCATTAGCAGTCCACCCTTGGACAATGCTGTTGCTTTCCATGTGCTGAAATAGAAAGGGACAGCTGTTTGCCGCCTTGGGGGAATCAGTTTTTTCCTCCCCCAGTTCTGGTGAAAGCATGAGCTACATGCCTAAAATGTAAAGTATTTTTTTTTGTGTGTGTGCTCTACAGCCTATGGAGCAGAGGATCTACCATATGTGGGATCATCCTGTCAGCTCGGCCTCAATCTCCAGAGATTATGTCAAGACGCTGCTGGAGAAACACGGCAAGAATAAGGTAACACAGAAAGTGTGACAGATGCCGCGTGCATTTCCTTGCAGAACGCCTCATGGAAAATATATGCAACTGACATATCAGGAGCTAGGAGTTGCCTAAAGACTGAACCTTCAGCCAGTTTTATCAGGAAGACGGGTTAAGGTGACTTCTCTCGGGCGTTGCTGCCGATGTGTTTGAATGTGTATCTCAGAAAAAATAACCCTGCTGTTGTGCCTCTTTCAAATCTGTTTCTCCTCAGGGATTTGCATTCACTGGGAGAGACAAACCTGGCTTCAAACCCGAGTTTCTGCCTCTTACCTATCTGGCAAAAATGCTCTCTGATATTGAGTCACAAGGTAGAGTATACCACTATATCCAAAAGGATTTTTAGATTTTCTTTTTTTTTTTTTTTCAACTGAGGAGCAGAAAGTGAAGATGGTTTCCTGTCCTAACTCTCGAACAGCCCTGAACCCTTTCGAGGAGAAGGAAAACGTGGACGCGAGGTTTGTGGAGGATTCGGCTCTGCTGCAGACTCTGATCCAGCTGGGCTACGAGGAAAAATGATGCGAGTGGAAGGGCGATGAAGGACGAGAGGCGGATGGAGAGAGAGAGAGAGAGAAACAGATGATGAAAATCAGTTTGGGGAAGAGCAAATGTCTAACTGGGCCATGAAGGCATGAAATGGATTGAGGTTGGAAATTGAGTCGAGTGTAAAACTCATAAACAGGTTCTCACGGTTTGATGAAAAGTTAATGTTGGTGCGGAGGGAATTTAGGGAGACTCTGTGCTTTTCAGGGGGGAAAAAATATCAATGATCAAAAGCTACATGAAAGTGCATCTCAATAATGTAAAAATATCATTGTAAGTTAATTTATTTCAGTCGTTCAGATTAAAAGGTGAAAATCATAGATTCATAACAAATACAGACTGATATACTTAAACGATTTATTCATATTGATTTTACAAAAATGAGTTAAATCCCAAGAAGTTGTAATTCCTGACAAATTTTTTAGTTTTTCACAAACTGGGCACACATATTTAACTCAAATCTTACAAAAAAAAAACCTGTCAAACTTGACAGTTGTCCTGAAGGCAGTCACTGCCACCATCCAGAAGACCAACAAAGATCATCGTCGTCAACAAAGAAGCTGGTCATATCCAAGCCTATTAATGAAAAATTCAGTGGAAGGAAAAAGTATAGGAGAAAAAGGTGCACATGACAGTAAAACCTGCTTTCTTGAAGATATTTCTAAACTGCAGAGTCAGCGCCGCCTTCCATGCTTTAGAAGGCAACATGCTTTTTTGACAAACAAAAATTTACAGAAAAACTCAACGTGTGCAATGAATCTATGTAAAGTAATATAACTGACTTAGTGACATAAATTGAAATTATTTACAAAAATCAAATGTTAAATGTAAATAATTTTCTTATTGGAACATTATTGTGATTTATTGAGCAGCACCTATACAGTCAGGAATGTGAAACTTCCCTTAAAGGAAAATTCCTCCTTAAAGCTCAAACCTCTAGGCTGCTATTTATACGAAGAAAGTTCTAGCTGCTGCGTTTCTTCTCCCAACTTCTTTCTGTCCTACAATTTACGAGCATCAAATATTGTTAACAGTATTTATAAATCAAACATGCTTTTCACCCCCCCTCCTCCTGTGTTTCCTGTAATGCTGCTGCAACCCATCAGCTTGATTACGCGCCGACAAAAGGTTTCGCAGACAGAGAGGCTCGATACGGTCTGCTGTGCATTAAATCTGAGTTCGACACTGATTTGTGCGGGAGCCTTGGAGCAGAATGTGTAAACATGGAAAGCAGAGATTCAGAGTTTTGCACAAGGTACCTGAGCCTTAATTTGATAGAGCAGGGTTAACGGTGAGGCGGCAGCATCTGGTCTGAGTTATCAACCCTCAGTCATAAGGGAGCTTTCATTGTAAAGGTTTGTTTTGTTGTTTTTTTCATGGTGCGATTTAACTTTTTTTTTAAGTGTTTGTTCCTTGATTATGATTTTTTTTTTTATTATCAGATTTTATTAAGACCATGAATGCTTACCAAACTGGAATTTAAAGGGACGTTTTCACTGTTTTCTCTGGGGAAAGGATACGTTTGGTGGCATCAACATCTTTAGCTGCTGTTGAGACCAGAAATTAATTGTGAAACAAATTCAAATATACTGCTAAAAATAAATAAAAATAACACTTGGAGTTACATTGTGTTGTTTAAATGTTCTCTTTATTTTTTTGAGCAGTATAGATGTTTGTATATGTATATACATATAAATAAACGTTTATATACAACCACTATGGGCAAGCATCTCAATAATTTTGGACCATTACTGATTAATGGAGGCCATGCTTTTCCTGGATAATAAAAAGTACACAACATGCCAGAAGGAATTTTAAAAACAAGAATTGTTGAAGTTGTTAATTTTTATCAAAGCTTTGAATAGGTTGACATAAAACTGGCTTCAAAGCATTGTTCAAAAATTTAAATGGGATTGAAATCTGGACCATTCTAGAAGCCTAATTATCCATTATGGAATCAGTTTTGATGTTCAGCTAAGTTGAACTATCTAATACAAACGGTCCACCTCCTCATATGAAAGGGAATCTTTTATGGTGTTCAAGAACAACCCAGAAACCGCCAAGGCTGAAGCCTAACGCACCAGAAGATGCTGGGAACACCAGTGTCACAGTTTACTGTAAAGTGAGTTATCCATTGCCATTCACTAAGACAGCACCGGTTAAGAAAGAAGTATTTGGCCCAGAACAAACACCTTTAAATTCAGCTAGGATTTGCAGCTGCCTAAAACTTGGTAATACAAACCAAAAAACTGAGGTATCTGGGTTCGGTCACACAAGTATGATAGGAGATGTAAAATAAGCAAAAAAAAAATGTAATCAAAACAAATCCAAAAACAAAGAAACAGAACAGGCTGATGTTTTCAGACCTGGGAACACCATCCCACCTGTCAAGCATGGTGGTGCCAGCATCATCCTGACGGCCTCTTTTGCTGCCCTCAATACAGATGAATTTGCCTAAATGTTTGGAATAATGAAGGAGGGGGTTTTACTCAAAATCCTATACCCTTAAATAAAGAGCAGGTATTTAAAACTGACACAACATTATAATGATCCCAAACCCCCATCAGTAGAATCACACACGTAGGCTGACATCAGGCTTCTGGAATAGGCCAACCATACTGATAATGTGAATCTGCTCATAAGCCCAGTCTGTAGCAGGAAACGAAAACACATTTACATGAACTTTACAACATACAATTCCCATAAACCTTGTACAAAACATTCCCAGATAATATGATCAGCGATTTCTCAAGTAATTCCTCACCCCGTTCTTTCCTTACACACCGATGACGTTTCAAATTAAAATCGTACATCTTCAGAAAATGTTTCTACTTTAAGCGAAAACACACGAGTCCTTTCCCGACTAAAGGCCTCCCCCCGCACTCTGTCAGGCTGTCTGTGTTATGTAGCAGCCTAACAGTTTGGGGCCAAGTTAATCTGACAGCTTCCAGTGTGAGTCTGCGATGGATGATCGTGCACACACGTCTTGTCTCTGGGTTTCTTCCCAGGAAGTTGACTCACGCTGCGAGCAGCACCAGTCAGGGTTAGCACGGTGCGCACCAGCTGTTTCAGGTTTTTTCCTGCTGCACTACTTTTTATAAAAATTTTTTTTTTTTTTTACACACACACACCAATTAACTTTAACCAGCCATCTAAGACGTTTGCATACTGATTTGCCAAATTCCTGGCTTTACCAGAAATTAGTGGGATACATTAATGTTGGACCTTTAGCTGTTTTAAGGAGCTTTAAAGAGACTCGACTCTATTTTTGTGTGAAAAGCCCCCAACTTTGAACTCTCCAGCCAATTTACAGCCCTCCTTTTTTTTTTTTTTTTTACTTTGAATCTCCTCTACTGCCTTCTCTAACTCGCCATCCCCTTCATTTAAATTCTCCTCTCTCTTTGTCATTCTTCATGCTCTTTTATTGCTCCTGCTTCCTCTCCAGATTTATCATTTTCAAGCGTTATGCGGGCTCTCCCTGGTCCTCGTGTGAAGCCTGAACCCATTGCAATCTATTTAAAGATTACGACCGTGAAGGGTGAAACAACAACAAAGCTGAAGAATGTGCAGAGATATTCTAGTAAATTAACCTCATCTTCGGGGGGGGGGGGAAAGGGGGTCCGAGCAGGGCGGCTGTGTTGCCGGGCAGTGTGGTGATTATGAAATCATACTAGGGCACATTATGTAAAAGATACAGTCATGTTTCCCCCGGACCCCTCAGTCAAGCTGTCAATTACAACACTGCAAACAGAGATTAGACACCGCCAGTGAATACGTGGATACAAAGCCATTGTAACCAGATGCAGGTAAAAGTGGTGAAGCTGCATAGAAACAAGAGAATGATAAAAAAAGTGGCTCAGATTAGCAATTTTCAGCATACGTGTTGGATGACTTCTAAATCTCCAAGGGTTTGATTGTTGGATTGCGGTAATGCCTCATGTAGGCCCCTTGTGGGGAGGGTTTGATGGGCGGGAAGCGTCCGAAGGGTACGGGCAGACCGAGCCGGTCGTCCTGAGGGATGTACGCGTTGGGGCGGGCTTCTGCCGTGGTGTGCACTCCGTTTGGCAGCTGCCTCCACTTACTTTCCTCAGCAAGCTGCACACACACACACAAAAACACACACAGAACCATACACCAGAAGCACTTTTCATATTTCTTGTAAGATTGTGTGACCTTGAATTTCAGACTTTAATGCTTAATTCCTGAATCTTAATCATGGAAATGGAAAAAAAAACAACAACAACAGCAACAACAATGCAATTTACTTTATGAAACTCCAGAGGAAAGGACAAAACGCTGAGTGCTTGAACAGAAAATAACGAGTTAGAGATAATGGTGGTGGTTCTTTTGAATGCAGGCTTTTGTGTTTTGGGAAAGGAGCCAAAGTCAGGTGGATCCTCGGCCAACGACCTGAACAGCTTTTTTCTCAAGCAGATGAGTTTTACCGAGAGCACAAGCTAGGTTAACTGGTAATTAGTTAACAAAGCAGCAAAAACAAATAATCTATGGTCCTCATGGCTCTTTGGTCAGTTGATCTACAAGTGTTTGTACCAAGTGTAGGATCTGCAACTGTTTATTAGCATTGTACCTAAAGCTGCATGTAGCACGGCCAGCTCTGGATTGTAGTAAGATAGCTTTGGTAGTGTCAGAACTGAGGGATTTAGCAAGTATCTGAGCTTTATTTTAAGAGATTATTAGGATTTGCTTTTACAAATCTAGAGGGTGACTAAGAAGAGACAAAGCAGCCAGTTTTAAAAAAAAACAAAAAACTAAGACAACTAAGCAATGTGAAAAGTTGGAATGACACACTGCAAAAAAGAGAGTGCAAAAATATCAAATGGCTACATGCTGACTCAGCCGGAAAAAGACAGATCTTTTTAACTTCCCAGGTTTTTATTGTGTAGCTGACTGGCCAGCACGCCATTCCATCAGGGGGTTCTGTGAGCAATTACAAAAGTGAAACAAAACAAACTTTCAGCTCGTAGTAGCGTCGCCTCCCACCGAGCGACACGATGTTTCCCCGCTGGCTGAGAAGGAAGAGACGAGTGTCCCGTGCCGGCGTTGGACGTCACAACCGGAGAGGAGTGTACACCCTCCCTCATCCTGTCCATCATCATGGGAAAAAGTGAGATCCCTTCCCCAACAAAGTGGATGAATTGGCAGCACCGACCCAGCGTCAGCACCCTGACCGAAGAAGCAGTTTGGTCACTCGGAGATGTGACTGACTGGCCTAACTCTGGACACACGCTTAAACATGGGCGATTTTCACTTCCTCTGGGCTGACAGAACCCAGGAGGTCTGGCTGCGTTTGTGAATGGTAGATGGTGCAACTCTGGGCATTTAACGATCAAAGAGACGATCTGCAGTAAGGATATTGAACTCGCAGCTGTTGGCATCAGGGCATCCCATCTACTGCGGCAGTTTCCAAACACTGCAGACTCCAAACACTGCATCCCCAGGCCCTTTTTCTGACATCCTCACCTCCAACCATTATGTTACCTGCTGCACCACAGACAATAAAACTTAACTGGATCGACTCATTGTATGCCAACACCGAGGCGGCACACGGCTCATAACCCTCTGCCTCCCCTGGGCGCCTCGCATCATAACAATGTTAATCTCCAGCCTGTGTGGAAGCCCCTTGTACAGGGCAGCAGCTTTGAGACTCACGGTGAAGAGATGGTCTAAGGAGACTGAAGAAGCTGTGGGGGACGGTTCAGTGCTCCTCATGGAGAGGACAATCCCTGACTACATCACCGACGACATTAACTTTTGTGCGAACAACACTGTGGCCCTCATGAAGTTACAGGGTTTCTCCGATAACAGGCCTAAAATAAAGGCTCTCCTGAAGGAGAAGAAGAAGGTCTTCAGATTTTGAAACAAGTAGGAGCTGAGGGTTGTGCAGAAACAACCGAGAAGGTGGATACAAAAAAAACAACACCTACAGGAAGAAGGATGGAGGACCAGTTGCAGCAGAACATCGTCATTGGAGTTTGAAAGAACTGAAAGCACAATTTTGGGCCACAAACTCCCAGGCTATTGGAGATTTAGGGTGGGTGAATGATCTGAAGAGGTTTCTCAACAGGTTTGATCAGACACTGCCTCCTCCCTGAGCCCGGCCACCCCGGCAGCGCTTTGAAGACTGCCTTCTTCCCCCCCCCCCCTGAAATTCACATTTCTCGGCCACGGCCCATCTCCAATGTTTCAGAGGACCCGTCTGGCAGCCCCCCCGTGCCCTACCACCATCACCGTGTCTCTTTCAAACACTTCAGGCGAAGAACGAGCCGCAAAAGATCAGGGAGTGGTAAGCTGCGGGAGAGATTCCGCTCCAGGCTCCTGAGGGTGCTGCGCAGGTCAACCGTGAAGCCTCATGGCATACATCTGGGTTTGTGTGCAGCATGCTTGTGGTCTCAAGAGATGCTAGCTGCCCTTTTCCTGACGCCTTGACCTGTACAACTCCGGGACGGAGGTACTGTCAACCCCGACGATCCTCTTTGCATACCTAATTGTTGTAGTTTGGACCTGTCCTGTTCTGTGGATGAGCCAAACCCTACAGTGATGGATGAACAAATAATTGCCTGAATAATAACAAGAAGATAACAAGCCTCCTGTGATAGGCTGTACTTTTTGAGTTGCTGCAGGACCAGCTCAGAAAGGGTGTTTCATAGTAGCCAGAGGGGATCCACAGTAGACAGCGGTGCGTGGGGTGTTCTTTGGTTGGGTCATCTACCGCCCTGTTTGTCCGGTAAGTAAAAGATTTTCGTGACCACAGATGTCAGGCTGCAGTTCTGTATTCATTTAATCCCTTGACTTACTTATTCACTTAGTAGATTAAAACCTCCAACCCCCTACAGTTCCAATTTATTGGTGAATGTGTCAATTGTATTGTGCCTAATCTATAGCCTTTGTAGTTTTCCTTGTTTTATTCAATTGTTACGTTCTGTTTGATCCGAATCCATATCGACGACCACAGGTTCATTTATATCTGTCCAAGAATTTCACCGGATGGCAAGATTGCTGTTTTACATGAACAGTCTTATTTCAGTGCATATAATTGGCTTGAGCTCTTTTTAATTGCGGCCGAAAAAGTTATTTCCGGCTCTTTTACAGCCGATTCCATGGTCCAGGGAACAAAGACGGTGCAGGGCACAACTGATTCGAAGCCAATGTGGGTGATGGATCAATGTCTATGGTGGACCCCCTCTGAGCAGAAAGAAAAAGATCTAGTTCAATTGTGTTCGTTTCCTTTTGTCACTTCCTTCGATTTCCACACCCCAGCAGCATGCAAATGAACTGCTGCTAAATCTCACTGCAGAAAGGTACCTTTATTGCTGTGTGCACAAAAAGCATGGAACAACGGCTTCAGATGTAAAACAATTGAAAATGTCCCAAACAAGCCTTTTTTCTCTACTTGGTATCCAATTTTATGTGTTTGGCCTTGTTCTTCCAGTATACTTTCTTTTTTCTTTGTTTTTTGGAAGGGGAGTAATTTAGTTTTCCACCAGTGGCAGGAAGCAGGAGACAGCTGGAGAGTTTCGATACACATGTGATCCTTTTACACGTACCCTTCTTTTGACCCCCCCCCCCCTTTTTTTTTCTGTTAGGATTATTTGTGTGTTGAAAAAGATTTATTTGAAATATGCAAAAAACTTTCCACCCAAAGAATCTCAATAGATGCCTAACAATGGCTTCTGTTCTTTCTTCAATACCATTTTCTTGCTCCAAAGCTTGACAATTAACTTCTAACAAGGGATTGTTTACCTTCTTCTTCTCTTCTTTTTCCCTCTGCCTCCTCTTTCTGTCTCTGAACATCCTTCTCCACTCTTCCTCTAAGTCGAGATATGGTGGTATGCCCTCCGCATCCTCCCCCTGGCAACCGGCCATCTGAGAAAAAGCGAAAACAAATGAGCAACTTTGCATTGCTTTCACCATGCTTGCACTCTAATTGTCCGACTTAGCTTTTGGCCACAGCCAAAAACAAACTGTAGTATCAGAATGTGGGTAACGTTGCACCTCTCCATCTTTTACCTAAGGGTTCTAGTGGTGTGCTGCAGGCGTGCTTCAGCACAAGCAATTCTACGGGGTATTAACACAAATCTCTTGAAATATTTAGAGCGCATGTAGGGAATCCACAAATGTCTACTTGCTAAAATATTTATAGCGGCAGAAAGCAAACACTGCTTGAATTTCAGGATTTCTTTTTAAAGCAATGATTTGAATGCTCTCTTAGCTTCCCTTAGAAACGTTCTTACCTGAAGTCAACAGAAAGTGGTTCTTTGAATGCGAAAATGGGAAATAATGAGCTTCTACAGTTAATAACACCCTAAAAGTGATGTTTGCAAAGTTTGGATTCCAGGTTTTAAAATACAGCCTAAATAAACCATGATATTAATTTACAGGGTTGTTATGCAAAGGTAGCCCAAAGATTACACGTGGACAGGACTCTTAATTTTTATTTTACTTTTTTACTTTTAGTTTAAACCTTTGCAAACTTTAGCACTGTGTGGACAACGACAGTGACGGGGACCTCGTCTGACCTTCAGACCTTTCTCTTTTGTTTCCGGCTGTTCCGATAAAGCAGCCGC
Organism: Fundulus heteroclitus; assembly: GCF_011125445.2. Lineage (NCBI taxonomy): Eukaryota > Metazoa > Chordata > Actinopteri > Cyprinodontiformes > Fundulidae > Fundulus > Fundulus heteroclitus. Next base: position 9,645,904 of record NC_046377.1, on the reverse strand, counting down.
CCGCTTTACAGTCAGTTCTGCCGGATTGGCCATGAAAACGTCATCACTGTTAAGGATGCTCATCTGGACCCGAGTCTGCTGAAAACAGTCAGAATAATTGATGTTCCTATGGTCTCCTTGGAAAGGAAGACATTTATAGTGTCCTACAAAAGCACTCATGCCCTTCAAAGGTTTCACCTTATGTCAAGTTACGACCAAACCAGCTCAGTCAGATTGCATGGGGAGCATCTATGTTCAAGCCTTGCCACAGATTCTCAAATGTATTGCGGCGTGGACTTTGGCTGGACCATTTTAACAAATAAATATATTTTCCTTCAGTGTTTGCAGCAAGCTGCTGCCTATCTTCTATAAGTCTGTTGTGGAGAGTGTGACCCCTTCTGCCATCATCTCTTGGGAGTAGCAGCATCACTACTCCCAAGAGATGATGTTGAGTCATTATTAGTGACTAATAATGGCTTAACAAGCTAATAAAGATGCCTGGCTCCTCTAGAACCACTCGAGATGATGGTGCAAAGAAGCACTCTTCATAAAATGAAGAACATTACAGACAATTCTTTGCAGACAATTCTTCATCAGATTGCCATACAATCTTCAGTCAGAGGCTTCTTCAGATTTGCTGGAAGACAGAGCGCTACAGAAGGTCCATCCTGCACACTGCCATTTATAACAACTCTGCAACAACAATGCAGCAACGATTTATTTCCCTTTGGGATTGATAAAGCGTTTTTGAATTGAACTGCATGTTTGGTGTTGTTGTGCTGCGGCATGTCGAACCTCCGCTCCAGCTTTAAGTCTTTTGCAACACCTAACAGGTTTTCTTTTCATCTTCGGCCATCTTCCCAAGCATCCCCACAGCATGATGCGCATCACAATATTTCAGACTTCAAAGGGTTCATTTTATGCCATTCAACTTTGGACTCATTTGATCAGATCAAATTGTCCCACACCTTTCCTGTGCCCTTTACATGATGTGCGGCAAACAGGTTTTTAGTGGTTTGCGTCTTGTCCCTCTTCCAAAAGGGAAATCTTTTGGAAAGAACAACTGATAGATGTGGTATGTTAATATGTTCCCACCTGAGCTACGGATATCTGCAGCTCCTTCAGGGTTACCATGCACCTCTCCGGTCTTTCTCTGATTAATGTCCTCCCTTGTCCAACCGACCAATGGAGATGGACAGCTATTTCTTGATAGGTTTCCATGTTGGACTGGACATTGCTCTGTGACATGTCAAAAGCCAGATATAATGTTTTTTTTAACCTAACCATGCTACCTACCTCCCTGACCTGTCCGCTGTGTTCTTTAATTTCCCTGACGATACGTGTTCACTAATGCTCTCCAACAAACCTCTAAGGCCTTCAAAGAACAGCTACATTTATGTGGATATTTAATCATAGTGGTAAAGGTAGAAGTTTATCATTTATTAACAACGTAACTCATCAAGTCAATGGATGGTACTAGATTTAGTTTGGGGGGGGGGGGGGGTCAAATTATACACAATTAAGCACTCATGTCTATAGTTCATCACATAAAATCCCATAAAAGGTCAAAGGGTTTGTGGTTGTAACGCAACAGAAAGGTGGTAAAGGGGCTTGAACACTTTTGCAAGTCGCTGTGATGCATTATTTACTGAAGCAAAAGAGTACATTGGTGAGAAAAGCTCCGATTTGATCTTCTTTCTCACATTATCTGTAGGTTTGTGCACCACTGCTTCCTGCAAGTTATAAATAAAAAAAAAGAAGAAAACCAGAACAGCGCTGCAGTCACTCCAGTCATGTAGGCTCAGATGATGACAGCTTAATGTTAAACTTGGAGCTTCAAAGTGGCTGTCCAAAAACTGAAAAAAAAAAGTGATGTCATGTGGACCACATCCATCTTTTATGTCTATGCTTCTGATGAGTCGGTGACAGGGATGAGAAATACTGACAGAGCAAAAGAGAGATAAAAGCTGCAATTCTCTTAAAAGTCACATCGCAATGCTCGTCACAGGAGACTGCAGTCTAATCTATACACTATACATCTATAATGTTCTGACATTAGAAATGTGTTTGTTTATAATCTATGTATAGAAGAGCTGATTTCTTTTAGCTGATATTTAAGAGGAGCTTCCAGGCTACCTTCTTTGCCACAGAGAGACTGTCGAGCCTGCAGCTCTCCGCCTGCTCCTCCAGAGGCTTTGACAGCCGGGTCACCTGCTCCACCAGGAGCTCTTTCTCCTGCAGCTGACTCTCACGCTCTGCCAAATTCACCTCCAGCTTCAAGTGCACACAAACAGAGAAAAATTAGCTGCATATCCGCAACTTAGCTTTTGAAATTCATGAGGCGATATTAGAAGTGAAAACGTTAGCATGTACCTGCTCCATTTTTTTGATGAGCTCTGAAGCTGGTGGATCTTCGCCCTTTAACTCCCTGTATTCAAGGGTGTGATTCACACTTTTTAACGTGTCTTCTCTGGCCGCTGACAACTAAGGGATGCAGAAAATTGTATTTTAATGTAAAAAACCCCCACAACAGGTTAACATTTATATGCTTGTATTATTGTAAAAAGAAGTAAAAGACTAGTTTCTCCCTCTGTTGAGTGCTTTCCCCTGCGGAAATTGAAGCTACTTATTGCCCTGGGATTAAAAAAGATAACTAAACTCCACACCGTTCTTTGCTGACTGTGGCGCATGGATGGGAGCTTCTTTGCACTAGGTGACAAGTCTCTGGAAAGGTGTGATAAAGAGAACCCAAAGTTTAAAAAGCCATGCGATCCCTCAAAGGGATTAAGCTTTTTGTGTGTTGACATCCGCCGAAGACAGCAGAAATGGTGGAAGCATGTCTAAGATAAAAAAAAAAAAAAACGTTCCTACACATTTTTCATTTTAAAAACCCCTACTTTTCCAGACTTAATTTTTTAATTTTCTTTCTTTTAGTTTTTATCCAGATACAGTGGTATTCTAACTGCTTAAATAGGGCTTCATCACCTGTAAGTTCACAAAAATCATGAACCAGAACGATGCCTTAATTGGCCTCCCACTTTTGGAGAGCAATTTTGAACCATCTCATATTTCAGCTACATAAACTAATATAGATCAGCAGTTGTCTATAATTACTCTTGTCAAATAATGACCCAAACTTTCATTAAATTCAGATTATTCAAAGAACAGTTTGTGAACACTTGCAACTTAAAACAAAACAGCGGGTTTAATACTTTGTCTGCTATTTTAACCCGACACAGTTTAAGAACCACAGGTCCAGTTGTCCAGGGTCTAAAAGTCTAATGAGATGGGCCTTTTTTGATTATTGAATAAGGCTGGATACACTCAGTAATTTAAAAATCTAAACCTGATTGGGTAAAATTCAGTGCAGTGTCATGTGGCCAGACAAAGCTAAAATACGTGATCTAACAAATCGATCTATAAAGCACTCAGTTTAGCCTTGGTAGGATTATGGTAGGATGGAATAATCTTTTCCTTTTCATACTCAATGTTATTTATTCCAGACTTATCACAACCTAGAAACAATTAAAGCAAATCCTATACTCCGCCTCCACATATTTTTCAAAACTGAGCAGGAACCCTGGAGAAAGCTGTTGGAAGATGAGTCAAAAGAGCAGGGGAGAGAGACAGGAGAGGGCCAGGGTGGACGTTTTAGATTCAGGCCCTCGGCTCACACTCTTAATCCAAACGTGCTTCAGTAAGTCACAGAGTGAGACAGAGAGATGGAGGAGGTGTAAAGTGCTGACATGACTGAAAGGTTAACTGTTTACATCAACAATAGATGCCAGGGAGTCACACTGCAGTGTTAAGATAAGCTAAGATTACTTTATTGTCCATCATGTTTCTTGAGACGGAGATTCGTCTTTGACATCTGGCAGCGATTCATATATATAAAACACATACTATTAATATTGCAGTGTTAACATTGTAATATTATATTAGAAATCAATTAAACCAAACTAAGTACTCTGCAGCATTTCTGATGACAACACAAGACAAACGTTTATAGCATTTGATCTAAATCAATGTTCAAAAGAAGTTTGTTAGACAAAAGTATTCAGTCAGCCAATCACATGCCAGCAACACAATACGTTTAGGCATTGAGGAAGAATGAAGAGGACTTTCTAAAATTCAAAGCAGGCATCAGAAATGGTAAAAAGGGGGATTCAAGGGGGATACATCTACTGTATATAAATGCAGACTGTGGAAGAACTGCAGTGCTGGTATTATTGGACCTGAGTGCAGAATTTGATACCGCCGATCACTCCCCTCTGTTTGAGACTGCCTGGAAAACTGGGTCGGCCTTTCTGATACAGCACTTGTCTGGTTTAAATCTTACTTAAAGGACAGGGACTTTTTTGTGTCAGCAGGTAACTTTACATCAGAGATGACAAAAATCACGTGTGGTTCCCCAAGGGTCCATCCTGCATCCCCTCCTATTCAATATCTGCATTTTCCTTTTAGCTCAGATCATAATAAAACAACATCAGTTACCATAACTATGCAGACGACACACAGCTCTACATCACCATGTCACCAGGTGACTATGAACCCATTCAGGCGCTGAGAAGAAATCAATGCATGGATGTGCCAACATTTTTACAAGTTGAGTAAAAGCAAAACTGAAGTAATAATATTTGGACCAATAGAGGAGAGATCAAAAGTTAGCACACAGCTTCAGCTGCTTTAACTAGTAACCACAGATCAGACCTGAAATATGGGAGTAGTGATGGACTCAGAACTGAACCTCCAAAAGCATCTAAAGACAATTACAAGGTCGGCTTTGTATCACCTGAGGAACATTTCTAGGATTAAAGGACTGATGTCTCAGCAGGATCTGTAAAAACTAATCCATGCGTTTATTTTTAGTAGAATTGATTACTGCAACAGTGTTTCACAGGTCTGCCTAAAAAGTGGATCAGACAGCTGCATCTGATCCAGAACGCTGCTGCCTGCATCCTCACTAAGACTAAGAAAGTAGAGCACATCACCCCAGTTCTAAAGTCCTTACAGTGGCTCCCTGTATCTCAGAGAATAGACTTTAAAATACTTCTGTTAGTCTATAAATCCCTAAATGGCTTAGCACTTAAATACATCACAGACTTGTTATCAGTGTATCAACCATCCAGACCACTCAGGTCCTCTGGCTCCAGCCTGCTCTGCATACCTAGAACCAGAACCAAACACGGAGAAGCAGCATTTAGTTCCTATGCTCCACTTATCTTGAACAAACAGCCAAAAGTCTGTAATAGTGCAGAAACCCCGAGTTCCTTTAAATCAAGGTTAAAAACCTATTTGTTTAAAATTGCCTTAAAATGTTAATGTTCAATTTAAACTGTTGTCGTTCACTGAAACATCACTAGATTAAGTTTGTAGTCCAAACCAGAATTACCTACTGCTACTATTCCACTGCAGTGTACTTTCCTCTGTAATATTTTATTTTCTTATTTTCTATTCATGTACAGCACTCTGAATTGTCTTGTTACTGAAATGTGCTACAGAAATAAACTTGCCTTAAAACATGGCATGGTTGTTGGTGCCAGATGGGATGATTTGAGTATCTCAGAAACTGCCCTAGGCAGCACTAGGATTTTCATGTACAGCCATCTCTCGGGCTTACAAAAACTGCTCAGAAAAAAACATGAGAAAAAAAAATCTAGCGTGTACAAAACACATGTTGATCTCAGATAATCAGAGACAGATTGATTTTAGATAGAAGAAAAAACGCAAAAAGAAGCTTAAATTATCATTAATTACGACATGTCAAACCTTGAAGCAAAAGAGCTACAGCCGCAGATGACAACACTGCGGAGCCACTGTTGTCGGCTTAGGACGAGAAAGTGAGGCTAGCTTTCTAAACTTACCGGCCAGGAAGGTCTGTTGACTCCCAGTATGGGAAGAAACCAAAGAAATGAATCCTTCGTTTCTTTTTCCAGACCTTAAAGGAATTCTTACAGTTGTCATGGTTACAGGGATCACTCAGAACATAACTCTTCGCTTGGTTACCAACCTCTGCCTTTTTTTTTTTTGCTTTTTCTCACACTGAGATATGGATGAATCAGAGAAGAGACTAATAATCACATTCACTCCGATCCCCGCACGGCTAATGCTCGTATGACAGCACAGATTTATCCACACAATTGACATCTTGCTGCAGTGCAGTTGCTAAATATTAATACCAAACTCCCCGATGCTCTCACTTTCTATGCAACCAGCACTCATTTCCCTGCTCCTATACAGCCTTGTTGTTTTTCACCGTCACTGTTGAAATTTTGATAGCCCCCTTTGATTTTCGATTTGTTTTTACCATATTTACCTTCTGAATTAGTTTCACTTTCAAAATAAGCTGCACAAACACCTCTAAAGTGATGAAGAAGACTCTCGGAGAACGCTGTTTGGGAGGAACAGGAATAATAGGAAAGAGGAAGACTGAGGCGTGAATTTGCAAACTTGAGCCCAGAGTGAGAGAAACGGGGGACCTCGCCTGACCTGCAGCTCTTTCTCTTTGATCCGTCGCCGTTCCGACAAAGCGACGGCCCGCTTCGTGGAGAGCTCTGCAGAAACGGCCATCAAACAGAGGTTGATGTTAATGATGTTGGTCCGGGCCTCGTTCAGCTGGAAACATGCAGCGCAAAAAAAAAAAAAAAAAAAAAGAAACACGTGCAAGGAGAAGGCAACCGTTAGATTCCACGTGCGCTTGATGATGTAGGCAGAGAAGTCATCAGCATTTGTTTCATTCTGAGCTTATTGAAAATAAAGAATGGCATTTACAGTACCGTGCAAAATTATTCATACCCCTTGACATTTTTCACATTGGGATATTATGCGAAAAAAACAAAAAAAAACAAAAACAAAAGAAACAGAGTTCTGGCTATTTATCAAGTAGAAAAGGATATGTGGTTTTCAAAGCTTTTCACAAATACAATATTCTCATTTCCACAATGGCTCAAGCTCAGTCAGGTTGAATGGAGAGCATATATCAACATCAACTTCAAATCTGGCCAATCTGGTCAACTGGATTTAGGTCTAGACTTTGACTAGACCATTCTAAAACATGACTATTTAATATAAAACCATTCCATTGTAGCTCTGGGTATATGTTTGTGGTTGTAAGTCTGCAGGAAGGTCAACTTTCATGCAAAACTGAATAGTCTCTCTTGCTGGTTTGACCTGGATCTTCATTCATCTTCCAGTAAGCCAATGGGTTTCCTTGCCCCTACTGAAGAAAAACAACATCACAGCCTGATGCTGCCAACACTGGGTATCGCAGAGGGGATGCTGTGTAGAAGATTACACGTTGAGTTGGTTTTCCACCATTCAGCTTCAGCTTAATATGATTGCTTCACATATTTGCGTTTTCTCCTACATCTTTTCTTCTCGCCACTCTTCCAGAGGTACAGGTTTGTGGAGTGCAAAATTAATAGATGCCGCTTAAACTGTTCCTCCTTTTCACTTGATGGTTCTTTAGTCTCCCCCTCGCCTCATGTTAAGAGTCTGGCTGCCATCTTTAATCACGCTCTATCTTTTACCACTCACATCAACAACATCACCCGTTCTCCCTATTTTCATCTACGCATCTTCGTCCCCCCCTTACCGTGGATCAGTTATTGTCCAGAGCCTTGTCATCTCCTGCATTGATTACAGTAATTATCTTCTCTTTGGCCGTCTTCAGCCAAGCCACAATTGGTTCAGAATTAATGCCCTCCCTGACACCTTGGGGGCACCTCAATCCACTGTTTAGAAAAAAGGCCTTAAAACATTTCTTTTTAGCAAAGCTTTTTGTCCCCTTTAGATGTTTTTTCTCTCTTCTAAAAGTAGCTTTTTTTATGCTTTTCTCTTTTTTACCTGTAGCACTTTGAGATCTTTTTCGGAAAGTGCAGTATAAATTAAATATATTATTATTATTATTCTTACTACTCTTTCCCGCACCCTTAGATCCTCCTCTTCTGTTCATTTAACTGTTCCTTCTTCCCGCCTCAGCACCATGGGGAGCAGAGCTTTTTCCCACTCTGCTACCTAACTCTGGAATTCTCTCCCTCCAGACATAAGCAATACCGACACCCCCTACTGGTTCCAGTCTGAACTCAAATTTTCATCTGCTGAAAAGCGCATACTCTCTGTGATTGCAGGTTCATTGTAACTCTTACTGTTTGTTGTTTTATCTTTATTGTTCTACTTGTCCTGTACAGTGTCCTTAAATTTTCTGAAAGGTGCTTTTTTAAATAAAAAAAATATTATATATATATATATATATATATATATATATATATATATATATATATATATATATATATATATATATATATATATATATATTGTTATTATTATTATTATTATTAACTTTTCTCACCTGAGCTGGGCTCAGAGTTACCATGGGCCTTAAGGCTGCTTCTGTTATTAATAATTTCAAAGGCCCAGCCTGTCAGATGTACCATCCGAAATTCTTCCCACTTTGAAGTGATTCACTTAAATAACCTTTTTTTCCTGAAGTGCGTTGAGATGTGTTGTGAATCGTCAATATATGGATAAACTTAATTGAATAGTTTGAAAAGTGCTCTAAGCAACGTTCAAAGCTTTGTATCTTGTTTTGCAGTCCAGCCTTGCTCTCCACAAATAAATACCCCTTCTGTATTCAGCGTGCTGTTTCTTCACAAGTGTTGTCTTACAAAGGTGCGAGGCCCTTGCAGAACAGCTGGATTCATAATAACTTTAAATTACAAACAGTTGGACTTTATCATTTGCTGATTAGTTTACTGAAAGGAATCAGTTGCACTAGATTTAAATACAAACAGATCTCAGATCTTTACACCCCAAAGAAAATTTAAAAATGGACCCTTATTGTTCTTCCAGTCCACAATTGCACATTGATGTGTTGTTCATCACATAAAATTCCAATACAATATATCCAAATTTATTGTTATGTTCATACTTTTGACAGCCGCTCTAGTGCATTATTTATTGGAACAAATGAGTACATTGGTGAGAAAACGTTTAGAATATACTTTCTTACACTTTCTGTACTCATTATTTCCTTAAGAGTTATTTTATAAATGTTATAGAAAAAGGAAACAAAAAAAAAAACAACAGGACTGCAGTCACTCCAGTCATGTAGGCTCAGATGATGACAGCTTAATGTTAAACTTGGAGCTTCAAAGTGGCTGTCCAAAAACTGAAAAAAAAAAAAAGTGATGTCATGTGGACCACATCCATCTTTTATGTCTATGCTTCTGATGAGTCGGTGACAGGGATGAGATATACTGACAGAGCAAAACAGAGATAAAAGCTGCAATTCGCTTAAAAGTCACATCGCAATGCTCCTCACAGGAGACTGCAGTCTAATCTATACACTATACATCTATAATGTTCTGACATTATAAATGTATTTGTTTCTAATCTATGTGTACAAGAGCTGATATCTTTTAGCTGATATTTAAGAGGAGCTTCCAGGCTACCTTCTTTGCCACAGAGAGACTGTCGAGCCTGCAGCTCTCCGCCTGCTCCTCCAGAGGCTTTGACAGCCGGGTCACCTGCTCCACCAGGAGCTCTTTCTCCTGCAGCTGACTCTCACGCTCAGCCAAATTCACCTCCAGCTTCAAGTGCACACAAACAGAGAAAAATTAGCTGCATATCTGCAACTTAGCTTTTGGAGCTCATGAGACGATATTAGAAGTGAAAACGTTAGCATGTACCTGCTCCATTTTTTTGACGAGCTCTGAAGCTGGTGGATCTTCGCCCTTTAACTCCCTGTATTCAAGGGTGTGATTCACACTTTTTAACGTGTCTTCTCTGGCTGCCGACAACTAAGGGATGCAGAAAATTGCCGTTAAAGTCAAAAAGACACAACAGGTTAACTTTTGTATGTGTACGTCGTTGTAAGAAGCGGTGAAACTCTCGTTTATTCCTCCTTTGAGTGCTTTCCCCTGCGGAAATTGAAGCTACTTATTGCCCTGGGATTAAAAAGATAACTAAACTCAACACTGTCCTTAACTGGATGTGGTGTGTGGATGGGAGCTTCTTCCCACTAGGTGATGAGTCTCTGGAAAAGTGCGATAAGAGACACTAAAGTTAAAAAGCCATGAGATCCCTCAAAGGGATTAAGCTTTTTTTTTTTTTGTTTCTTGACATCCCTTAAGACAGCTGGAATGAAAGGAGGGGGAGCAAGTATAAGTAAGAAAGCTCCAGGAAGATGAGTCAAAAGAGCTGGAGAGAGAGACAGGAGAGGGGCAGGGTGGACGTTTTAGATTCAGGCCCTCAGCTGAGACTCTTATCCCGAAAGTGCCGCAGTCAGAGAGCGAGAAAGAGAGCTGGAGGAGGTGAAAAGTGCTGACATGACTGAAAGGGTAACTCTTTAAATTAACTACAGGAATTCGAGGTGCGAAAAATCATCAACAGATGTCAGGATGTCACAATACTGTGTTTACATTGCAACGTTATTTTAGATTAATTACTCCAAACACTTTAAGCTCCAGCCTGGCGTATAAAACATGGGGAAACGTGTACAACTCCCCCTCCCCCCAAAAAAACAACAACATTATTTTCAAAAGAAGTTGTTTAAGGGAATTTTACTCTGGTTTAACAGTTTCTGAATGCTCATAGGACCAATCATTTCCAATATTGATATTGCATCTGATAATGGTGTTATTCTGGTCCAGACTTGATTGTCCCATGTTGCTACAGATCTTATTTTATTATATTTTACTCTGGATGTTTTGGTTTAGCGCCAGAAATTGGTGTGTGGATGAAAATGGCTTCAATGGGAGACAACATAAGATTGCTTTTTATCCTGTGTTGTGTACTTAGGGAAAAGAAAATTATGTGGCGTTACAGTAATGGTACCTGAAGAGGGAACTGCATGCAGTCCAGCAACAGTAAGGCTAACTGAATGACAGAAGGTTGTTTTTTTTCCCATTTATTTATATATATATATATATATATATATATATATATATATATATATATATATTCTCCACTACTGAGGCGGGGTGGAGAAAAGAATCAGGAGTAATCAGGGGAATTTCAGTGTCAGGCAAGGCAGCTGAACAAGGGAGACCAAGTGACACAAAATGACCTGAACTGGAACACAAAGAAACTATCAACCAAGGAAAAGTTAAACTGTAATAATTCTTAAATGAACAAAGAGGACCAAAATAAAAAGAAAGTGAACACAAAAGCATGAACTACAAGGGCAAGACATAAAGAACATAGCAACATAGAAATGACTTTCTCATAGTACCTTCAGAAGGTATGAAAATGCCAGAAAACAACATAAGAGGATCTCTTTTCCTTAAAGACATTTTGGTAAGATATTAACAGAGCCCAGTTTGTTGAGTAACAGCCAGTTTTTCCAAGTCCACAAAATAACAAGAACAGAAGAAAAAAAATATGATGGAAAAACAACTATCAGGAATAATAATAATAATTTTGTGATGAATAATAATAATAATAATAATAATAATAATAATAATAATAATAATAATAATTCAGTCCAAACTTCATATTTTAAGGTTTTATTCAAACATGAGTAGCTCAGGGCAATCCCAAACGATTGGAATATATAAACAAGACCCACATAGCATAGCATGCATGCAAAACCACCAAAGTATAGATTTTCAAGAATGCTGTTAGTATGAAATAAGAATTCCCCAACCCCTTAAACCTATATTGTCTCATTCCAGCAAAAAAATAATCAACTGAAGAGCCCGTTTTATTGGATGACGAAAATGGAAAGAGTTCAGCTCTGCTTCCTTTCTAAGCACATAAAAAGGAATAAATCAGCCCACAGCTAATTCACGTTAATGTTGCCTCATTGCATATAAATTTATGACGTTCTAAACAGAAAAGTATATGAAACTGAGATGATCAAGGAGCCAAGGAAAAGGACATTAGTAGAAAACAGCAAACTTAGAAAAAAAAAAAGATCCAGGGAGAAAATATCTGACAACAGAGGAAGACTAAAAAGATCCAGGCAAGAGGCAGGGATAAAGGCAAAAGTGAGAAGAAGAGATCAATCAGACAGTAAAGAGACGAGAGAAGATGAACAACAGGCTGCCTTTCTATTTAGCAATACAGAATTTTGCACCGGTGCGGGTTAAGTGATCAATCTCTGTTCACGCTGAAGGGCAAAGACAAAAAAGCTGTGCAACAAAGGCAGCCGACAGCGAACAGACTGAAAAGCAATGCTCAAAGAACACGCAGACAGAGGCAGATGAAGCCGGAGAATAGAAAAGTTTGTATTAAGGGCAACAACCAGACGGAAAAGGAAGGAAGAGAATATGAAAACAACAGATGCAAGAAAACAGGGCTATCTGCAGTTCACACTGAGAATAGGGCAACTGAAGCTTGTTAGTGACTGCGTCTGTCTGGCATTCATCATTGTGAAGTCAAAATTATGCAACAAATCATGCAAAACCAATTTCCAACGAACATGCAAATGCAGGTTTTAGAATACATGGTAATTATTCAAATAACTCCCAATATTTTTGCATACTTTCTTCCATTTCAGAGGGAGATAAAACCCTTTCGGGGACATCCCTGCAGAGTTGGGCACAACGAGACTCAGTCGGGCATCACGGAAAGAAAAGGCACTTGTTTGTTTTACAGTGGCTGTCTCTCTTGCATGCAGAATGCTGAAAACTCACAGTTTTTAGTTGTTTGAGTTGAGAAGTCTCTGGTTCCACAATAAAAGAAAAATGGTTTAGGATATTAAAAAAAAAATGCTTTGTAAATCCCTAACTTTTCATTACCATGAGCAAACGAACCACTTTATTTATACCACTGGTATATAAATAAAGTCCAACCTTCTTAGGGCAGTGTGTAGGAACGTGTTGGCACATTTACTTCCAGCTACCAGCTTACTCTGCTCCTACCTTTTGCTGTTTGAACATAAATAGATGTAGCCAAACCTGCAGAGATTTGTTCTGAACCACATGGTAAATAAATAATGACTCTTACATTTTCCCTCCTCTGTACCCAACCTTTCAGTTCAGCATTACCATCACCTCTTGAAACCACAGAGCACATGCTGAGGCATCAGCTCCCCTGCAAATAAACCACACAGAGGGGAGTGCAAGGATAAATTTCAGTAGCATTTTGTTTTTGCAGAAGAAAAAGCCTTTCCTCAACGCCATGTGCCTAAAAACTTTAAAAGAATGTTACGCTATCAATTGGACACAGTTGTAGCTAGAAACTGGCTACTGAACTGAAGAGCCTGTTTTAATATATCTAAATCAGCCAATCACATGGCAGCAACCCAATGCATTTAGGCATGTAGACATGGTCAAGATGACCTGCTGCAGTTCAAACTGGGCATCAGAATGGGGAAGAAAGGTGATTTAAGTGAGTTTGAACGGGGCGTGGTTGTTGGTGCCAGACGGACTGGTCTGAGTATTTGAAAAACTGCTGATCTACTGGGATTTTAACACACAACCATCTCTAGGGTTTATGGAGAGAGAATATCCAGTTATAATCCAGTCAAGGTTTGACCCCGTACATTGTGTTTTCATTATTTTTCCTAATGCCAAAAGTCCAAGAATGCCAGACTTTGTTTTAAAGAATCTACATTTAGTACTGAAATGGTGAATTCAGGTTTCGTAAGGATGAAAACGGGGAAATTTTGTATAAGCTTGTTTTAGTGCATTCTTTTCTGAAAATCAAGCAAAGTTCCAAAAGAATGGAGACCTTTGATAAAAAGTTAATTGCAGGGGGAAACATATAAAGAAGTTCAGAAAGTGGCAGACCGCAATGCAACAGCACATCGTGTAGCTTGGTGGCTTAGACATCACAATATAAGGACGTTTCTCATACTATGGTATTGTGCTTATTTATCCCAGAGAAGGGGATAAATAAGCAGATCAGTCTGAATACATCAAAGTACTTAAATATGTAGTGTTGAAGAGGAAATATGGGGCACCATTTCAAAAAACTTACACAGTCAAAAATTAACGGCAATATTTTGGGTTATTTAGCCTGTCAGAGAAAAAAATATAAGGGTTCATTTTTCAAAGTCATATTTTCACTACGTCATTCATACAGTTATAAATGCCACAGTCCCACATTAAATATTTAGTTTGTAAACTAAATATGTAGCTTGAAAATATAATTAGCAATATTTAGCTAACTAACTATTTATGTTCTACCCAATTATTTAGTTTTGAAATTAAATGTTTCGTATGTGAAAAAAACAATTTAGTTCCATACTAAATATTTAGTCAGCAGGCTAAATATTTAGCTCGGACATTTAGTTTCTAAACTAATTATTTAGCTCAGACTTAAATTAAATATTTAATTTGGGACTAAATATTTAATTTCTAAAGTTTGTATTCACTCAGTAAACCAAATATTTAGCTTGCTAACTAAATATCTAAGTTTCAAGCTAAATATTCAGTTGGAACTCTGACATTTATAAATATATTAATGACATGGTAAAAACAGTGACTTTTACTAAATGAACCCCAATTTTTTATCTTATGACAGGCTAAATAACCCAAAACATTGCTGTTGATTTTTTACCATGTAACTTTACAAAGGGCACCCCATGAGGAAATACCTTTGAAAATTATGTTTCAACAAGACAAAGACCCCACTTTTTTTGCTTGTAGCAATCTTTATACATGGGCTAGGCCCACTCCTGTGCTCTGATCCAATAGAAAACGTGAAGGTGATGTAAGAAATGTATTTTCTGAAGCAAAATCAGAATAGACAGAGAAGTTGCACATTGTAATACATTCAACCTGGGCTGGGATACCCCGTTCACAGGTGCCAAAGGTTATGTAATACAGGGCGGATGCAGTTTCCAGAAAAAGCGGTTAGGTTAAAATTAAATCTTCAAGTAGTTTCTTCTGTTTGTACAGTAAATGTTTGAGCCAGTAAAAGTAAAAAAAAAAAAAACAAAAAACAAATATTACTAAACTATTAATTTTCCCTCACTTCTGTAGATGAGAAACAAATAACACTTGTTTCTCTAATGCGGTGCATTCCCAATGCATTGGAAACACTGCACATTGTATTTAAAACCAGTAAATAATAAATAAATAATCCAAGGTAGGAATTGCTGTTATTATGATTTTGAACTATATGACTATCTTATCTGCTAGTATTTCAACCTCAACTGTGTGTGACAACTGAGGGATGTATTATCAACCTTTTTTTTTTACTCTGTTCTGTAGCTTTTAATGATGCTTAACTTCTTTAGTTCATCAACAGCCAGAATAAGACCCACATGTGGTTAGATCTGATTGATGTGTGTTCCATCTTCACTCAACCCCCCTCCCCAAATCACTTAAACAGTTGATGATGGATGGCATACAGAGTGTCTCCCCCAACCTCTCTCTCTTTTCTTTGCACTTGCATCAATCTTCTTTTCTCTACAGTTCCATCACTTGTATCCTTTTTATCCCCATCCTATTGACGTCTGTCTCCTTGTATTCACCCGTCTTTGTGTCGCTGTTCTGCCCGCCTGCCTCCTTGTTTTCTTCATCCGACAGTTACAAATCATAGCTGGGTTTTTGGTTCGTGGGTGCTGTAAAACATTGTGGCTGTGACAGCTTCTACGTAGCGTTTTAGTTTGCATTCCATTTGCATAATTTCAGTTCAGTTGGTAGTTAACATGATGGCTTAAAAAGCCACACAATGGGATGGTACACTGGATGTGCCATCATAAACATGAATAACCACTTTATTCATTAACCACATCCCAAACTCAAGTAATTAAAATCCTCATAAGAAATATAAGTAAAGAAAAGAAGGGACTGATTATTAAAGCAGATAGGTCACACATGCACCAAATACTGTATACATTCTAATGAATATGGACATGCAATAAATAGATCAATAAATTAAATGTCTTGCTGAAGGAATTAATGTCAACACTTAACTTGGTCAACCCTCAAACCGCAGTATAATTAAATTTTGTGGTCAGACGATTCACAATTTCCCAAACGTGTTTAAAATCAATGAATATTAAAGCAATATTAACCTTGATTTATGATAATACGGTCTCAACTGTAAATGTGTCATAAAGCTGTTTATCTCAGATGTTTTGACTAAGATAAAACTAGCCCAAAATCATTGGTTAGTACAGTGTTATACACATACCTAAAGCTATTTTCTATTGTCTAGGGTGGCAATAGAAAGAAGGGGGCATGCAAGGTCCAAAAAAAAGGAAGTCTTATTCATATGTTACATGTACCCTGAGGACATTCATGGATGTACTTAGGGCATTGCTGTCACTCAGACTATATAAAATGAGTATGAGGGGTGGGTGCTCTCTCAGCCACCCCTCATACTCCTGAACAGGGTGTATGAGGGGTCCCTGGGTCCCCTACCAGAGGCCTGGAAGCTTGAGGATTCTTCTTACCTGAGCCCCTCTAACTATAAGCTTTCCCAAAAAGGAAACTTTTAAGCCTAATATGTGTAAATCTTTCCTTTTACACTTTAAATTGTCTTGTGACTGAAAACTGCTTTCTAAACAAACTTGCCTTGTCTTTCCTTTTAATTCTCATCAGAGCTCTTCCTGCAGTGTTTCTGAACACGCTGAAGGCATTTAACAAATTAATTGGACCTCCTGAAAGCAAAATATGCCATACAGAAAAGTGATACAACATTAAGCGATGAGTAACCGTCAACTGTAGACCTCACTGTAAGCATCTGTGCATCTCATGGAAGGAAAAGAAACATGTGAATCTAGTAAAAAAAAGTTAACAAATCCAGTTAGTTAACTGTGTTGGGTTGTTGTTCTGATCTGACAAGCATTGTGAAACAAGCCTTCTCGATTTCACTTCTGATGCTTTTCAAGCTCCTGGTCAGATGGAGTCTATCTGTGGAAAGTTTGCATGTTCTTCTTGTACTTGCATTTGTTTTCTGCGGGGGCTCCTTCTTGCCTCCCAGAGTCCAAAGGCTTGCATATTAAATTAATCTGGCAATCCCTGCTGAGGTGTCAGTGTGAGTAGGTGTGAGCGAGAGAGAGCGTGCATAACGGTCTGAGTTAGACCCGTGATGGAGCGCTCAGATGGCACAGCACAAACACAACCCTGAGCAGCATAAATATAGTTTCAATTAATTTCTCTTTTATTTGTCAGGAGTCCATTCAAAGCAAAGCTGGGTTATTATGCAGTCTAGAAAATTAATCAGTTTGATTTAATCACTTTCTAAATCTGGATAAGCATTATCCCTTTTCCCTCATCCAATTACCCAAAAGTAAAAACATCGTAAATTTCTAAAAAAAATTGTAAAGATTACATCTTTTAGCTTTGATTTGACACAGTGCAACTTGTGATTTTGTCACATATCCTTGATTATTTTGGTTTTCATGTTACTGAGAGACTAAATTGGGTCTGGTTTGGATGCCAATTTTTAGATTTTACAGGCAAACAAAAAAAAAGGGGTATCATAGATCACTGTTACATAAAAATCCAGACAGAAAAAGTATGGAAACTTTAAATGCAAAATTTGTTGGAACACCAAAATTCATCTTGAGCAACTTCACTGTTAGTTAAATCCAACTCAGTTCATTCAAAATAAGTTCCAGTCCAAGCTAAACAGAACACAAATTTGTTTAACTCACCGCAGAAATACAGACGGGATCAATTCAATTGATTGATTCAAGATCAATGAATCCAATTAAGTCAGAATAAAATATCAGATTCAAATCAATAAAAAAACATGAATCCCTAAGGAAACCTAAAGATTGCAGCAAGCCTTCCCATTGGCAGTTATACCTATTGAGCAAAATGGGGGGGAACTACATTACTTGGCAACATTTGTGAAATTAAATGTTGCCAAATTTCAGTATGTAGATGTGAAAAGCCAGTTAGGGGGAATATCCCAAAATACTTGTAGCAAAAGGTGCTTCCACAACATATTGATTCAGGGGGAACTGAATATAAATACATGTCACAGTTTTCAGAACATTTTGTGATAAATAAATAAATAATAATGATAATAATCTCTGTTAATTATACACTACTTTGTGTCTGTGTACAACATGGAATCCCAATGGAATACACTGCTATACCTTTGCTCTGACAGAGGACACACAACTCGAAAAGATTCAGTTGGGCTGGAATACTTTTATTCTTGTATATAAAATCTGAGTTAAAACCTAAAGGTTTCATTTATAAAGCCAGAGGTGCTTCTGATTGGCTGTCTCGAAAGATACACATTTGCCCTACATCTTAAAACTTCAAAGATACGCTTTGCTGTTTATGCCACAATTCACAGAGGGTTTCCCCTGTGGCAATAACTTCCAGACAGGTTGGACAAAGATTTAAGGGAGGAACAAACAAACAATATGACTCACCGCCACGGGGACACTGCAGTCTGTCAGTAGCCCCACCTTCAAATAAATCTCCCTCCATTAATGACTGTGTGTATGTGTGTGTAAGTCCGACGCTCTTTGCAACACTGTGAAGCAGCAGCGGAGTTTAACTAGTCGTTAGGTGACATTTTAGCAAAATTTAGCCGCCACCGACGCTGCAAAGCTCTCCCAGAGTGCACCTGTAGTAGATGTCAACGCGCCAGAATCTCGTAAACAGGCAGTAAATCCAGAGTCAGACAACAGCCTCTGTTTATTTTGCAGCAATTAAAATTCCTCAGAGTAATGAAAGCCTCAGAGTGTATTGAACTTCAATAGTATAACAGATGGCCCAATTTATCTTTGTCAAAATTTCCCATCAAAGGGAGGGGGGGTCCATCTGCAACGAACAGATAAACTGGTCACAGATGAATACAAATAGACAATATATATGATAAATCGACGGCAATGCAGTTGCATGGAGATTGAATCCGTATAGAGACTGAATGGGGCTGGCAAGCCTCCTGCAAAAAGGACAGAAATCCATGATTCACTTTTGGGACCCGGGGGAACCAGGCGGTTGTACGAGGGAAGGGTGTGATTGAGAAAATGATTTGCTGTTTACACACAGAAGAGAAGGAGAAATATTAAACGACTGGATGGCGGTATGGCCAGAGCAAACGGTTGATGAATGGGTGGACAAAACATGGGAGGGATAAAATACTAAGGCGTCAAATATACAGTACCACAAAAGTATTTACACCCCGTAAGTTTTTTTTAACATTTTGTTGCGTTACAACTGCAAACTTAAGTGTATTTGATCAGGATGATGTGTGTTAGACTAAAACAAAGTAGTGTATAATTGTGAATTCTGAACTCTGGGATTGCTTTAATGCTGGAAGGCGACCATCCAACCCCAGACTCAAGTCTTCTGCAGTTTGTAACAGTCTTTCCAGAATTGCATTGTATTTAGCTTCCCATCAAGACTGACTGGCTTGTAAAACAAATCTGAGTTGAAAAAAAAAATCCACACAGCCTAATGCTGCCAGCCCCCTGTTTCGGTCTCATCGGACCAATCACCTTTTTGCAGCGTCCATTTATTTGCTGTACCCACTCCATGACCTGTGGCCCATTCCAAGTGGGACTTCTTGGGGCTTTCTTTCAACAATGTATGTCTTGTCAGTCAAGCCTAAAGACTCTCCAACCTGTGAAGTGGATACCTGCCGGTCCTTCAAGGTTATAATGTTCTTTGTAGCTGTTTTTCTGATTAATGCTCTCATGACCCGTTTAGTCCCGTTTAGGTGGACAGCCATGTTTTAATAGCTTTGCTTTTTTTTCCAAAACTCTTCTTTCGTCGCATGGTGAACTGAACAGTGCTCTTAGACGTTCACATTCTATGCAGGGTGTACCCTGAATAGCTCCGCAGCTCTACTCGTGATCTATCTGCTGTGTTCTTCAGGCTTTATGGCGCTGTTTGTTCACTAATCTTTAACAAACCCCTCGAGGCCTCCACAGAACAGCTAGATTTGTTTCGGAGAATAAATTAAGCACAGATGGGTTAACTGCATTAATTAGTGATGTCTGAAGGTAACTGGTTGCCCTTGATTTTATTTAAACATACCAGAGTAGAGGGAGCTGAATATTAATGCATTATTTTCTTTCAAATAAGCAACATAAGCTACTTTTGAGCCAATCAATTACATAACCTCCAATAAAACATATTGAATGTTGTTAATTTAACAGCAGCTTTACCACAATCTTATGATAAATTTAGGGGATTCTTCTTCTTAAGATGATGGAGTCCAATCGATCTGAGATTTATTTTTAACTTAGGACTAAGGCAGTGGACTAATTAACCAGGTGGCATTGAAGATCCTGAGGGCCAGTTTATCTGAAACAAGAAAAAAAAAAAAAAAAAAAAATTGACCGCGAGGACTCTGTTATAGGAGCAAGGTCGCTGCAGTGAAAAGTAAAATAGGTTTGCAAAGATAAAGTTACTTACACTTGAGTACAAGCCTCATTGAAAATAGGGACATCTGTGTAAAAGCAGCAAAAATGACTCGGGATGGAAAAAAATAAAAATAAAGCAAAAATAGATGACACCAATATGGCCGGTTGTAGCAAATAATAAACAGCAGAAGGAGGAAACAGATGGAGGGGAAAAAAAAGGGTGTGTCTTTCAAAACAGCAGCACATGGTGAAGTCAGTTCCCGCTCTGCGTTCATCCAAAGAGCAAAATACTGGCAAATGAGTTATCTGGTCCCACCCGGTCAGTCTCATCCAAAAGCAGCAGCACGCCCCAATCCCACGACGGAAACATTGGGAAGACAGCTTGTTGTGTCTCCGAGTGTGTTTGTGTGGTTATCTAATATCTCTCTGCGTCTGTAATTCCACTGCAAACTTGGACGACTGTGTTGTGATTTATTCATGTGTGTGTCTTGGCCGCCCCGTGGGAATCTTGTGGCCCAGTCCGTGATTGTTTGGGTTTATCCCTCTTGGCTTAAATCTTAATCCTGTGCTTCACATCCACCTCTGTCTTGAGCTTTGTTAGCGAGTTCGCTTTCTGCTTCTTTTCAAAACCACAAAAAGGCAGCAGCAGTCAATCAAAAGTCAGCTCTGACTGAAAAAACCAAAGCCATTCGAATGAGCATGCGCTTGATCAGTTAATAATTATTGGTAAATATTTGACGATCTGAACATATTCAACAGGCCAAAAGCAAAGAGAAGTCTGCTGAATAAATGATTTCACAAAATGACTGTTCCTGTTCTTCTTGAGCAAAATCCACACAAACCAAATTTTGTATTTGAGTGAGTCAGATTATGGGACGGATCATTTTGCCACACTTTACGATCTGTCTGTATAACAAAAGGGTCCATCTCTTTTTGATTTAGAGACACGTTTAAAATAAGTCTAGATGCTGTAGGTGAAGAGCCTGCAGCTGTCTGTGAGTTACTCTTCTCCCTTTTTTTCCAGTTTAGTGGTTGTTGCAGGGAATCATATATAGACTGCACAGCACTCCCCACTTTTACTGGCAGTTGAGCAGAAAGACTTACAATTTTTTATATATAAATACCTGGAATGTTTAGAAATTAAGTTACAAATAGTGGCATCCTGTTTTTTTTTTAGGCTGATTAAAATACCTAGCCACTTTTAATTTGTAATCTACAACTTCCTGTTTCCTGTATGGCATGATACAAACAGACATTACTATTAGCAACTCTATAAGGAAACCAAAGAGAAGATGCTATTCCTGTTGTACAGATGTAAGTTGGTCTTTAATTCAGGGGATGGGCGCAGAAAAATAGCTACTTACCTAAAGTTGCCAATATCTACACTAAGAGCAAAAACTAAAAGATTAAAACAACTGGAAATGTGACAAACAGGCTAATAAGAAATAGATTTATATATTTATCCCCACTCACAATGATGATGGTAAGGTGTGTTAAAATAAAGCACAAACATGTAAATAAATGCAGAGATTACTGTGCCTAGACAGGTACTTTTGAGTCATCAACGTATGTTTCACTCTGTTATGCACAACATTCTTGAAGCTATTGTCTTGTTTTAAAACAGTGCGAGATCAGTTTTTTCCACCTACGTCAAACAAGGGAACCGGAACTGAAAAAGAAATCTGATTGTCGGACTCCGACAAAAAATGCACTTATTCTCTGTCACTGGTCAGTTGGGGCATGACGCACGCCTAAGACAATTAAGGCCATCAATCTAACAGTCATGTTTTTGGAATGTGGGAGGAAGTCAGAAAACTCGGCAAACCCCACGTGCAGAAAAACCCCGAACTGGAATTTTAATCCTGGACCTTCTTGCTACAAGAGTGCCACCAACTGCGCCACTGTGCAGAAGGTTAACAAAAAAAAAAAAGCTTGTGCAGCGTGATGTTAGAGTATCTGAATCACTGTGTTTAGTGTGGCTGCTCAAAACGAATCAATCTCATGAATGTGTCCTGTAGGCTGAACAACTGAAAACAAAATCTATAAACCTGTCTTTAGGTAACAACCTCTGATTTGATAGTTTCCTTTGGACTCTCCACCATTCTAAAAACCCTAAATTAGTTTTCAGGAAAATCCAAGGTTTAACAATAATAGTCGACTTCTATCAAGAGCCTAAAGTGGTGACTAATGGAGACAAACTGCAGAAATGCCAGTCACCAGGAAAGACTCCCTGAAAAGATAATCACCCATTTCAGAACAATCTTCATTATTTGAACACGCCAAGAAGCACCAATTCACAGGTTTGACTGAACCCTGATAGGATTCTAAATCTAAAAATCTGAAGAGCATCCAGAACAACTGCTGGTCATCCTCATGTCAGTATCCCGCTTGCACAATCCTCCCCCAATTAGATGCGTTATATGCACAGCCTTAATATTACCAACACATCTAAAATTCTTATTTATTACGATAAATGGAGGCCCAAACACCCAAGCCTGAGCAAAACCACACACAGACACAGTTTCCTCTTTGCTGTCCTTAAAAAAGGCTTCTTACCCCAAAGACCGGTTTTATTGATTTAACTGGATTAGAGGCCATGCCACTGTTTTACATTGCTATGCATACACATTTTTCCTACCTCGATCTGCAGCACGATGATCTCCTCCTCCAGTTTCCTCTTCAGGGACACCTCCCTCGTCTTCAGGTCGATTAGCCTTTTCTCCTCATTAATCTCCATCTGCAGTTCTCTCATGTCCTTCTCTATGGTCTCCGTTGCCATGTTGCCGTTAGTGATGGCTGCCTCCAGGTTCTTCGTCTGCTCATAATAGTTCGACAAAACTTTGTCCTGTTCCAAGAGCCGTATCCCCCTGTATACAAAAGAAACAACAACATCGTAAAGTTTCACAGTTTACGGAGGGTGAATCTTCTACCTGCACACGCGAGAGAGCTTGGGAAGAAAAATATAATTAGAAACCTACAGAAATTTGCGCCTGTGTGTGGCATTCTCGTGGCTTTCCTTAACTCCCAGAAGGATCCCCTCTTGGAACTCGATCCTTTGAGTGATATTCATTAGCTCCTGTTTGTTGTCTTCATACTGTTGACTGATCTGGTGCTGTTTCCAGGTTAACTAGAACATATAAATCAGAAAAAAAACTGTTTTGGCCCTTAAATGTACACCCATGTGAAGCAATTATTAAGTAATCTACATTGTGTAATGAATATACTTTAATAAATAATACAGGGAAACAAATTGTTAAAGCACTTTTCGCATGATGTAGGAATTTAGTTTAAAACCAGAGGGGTTGAGATTGTTGTGGAGACTGGAGAGAAGTCCATAAACTCTTATAAACTGCCCTGTGTGTGATAAACTGTTTGCAAGCCTCATAAGAAGCACAGATAAACACTTGATCTGCAGTTGCCTGGGATTCCTATAAAACAGTCCAAAAAACAAAATAAAAAAAAGAATCGTAAGAACCTCCAACAGAAGGTTGGTTCTCATTTACTAAAGAAATGCCTTGATGCATCACCAGGAAATGCCCAAAGTTTTTCTATTCTCTCGTTAGTGTGAATCTCAATATTTTGTTTTCAACAGGTGATGCAGCTCCAATGTTTCCCCCCCATATTTTTTAGCGTAAGTGTGCAGACCTTGGAGATCTCATTATGTAGCCTCTCCCTCATTTTGGAGCTACTGGAGATTTTCATACGAGCCTTTGTTAGTAACCTGGAATAAACATGCAAAAAACATATTAAACAGTGCATACCTGTTGAACGTTTTTTCAAATTTGCATTTCATCAGGATTATTTGTTATAGACAAACACAAGTTACTGCAAAAATGTAAGCGGAAAGTGAAAGCAATACATTTCTGTGCCATTTAAAATCTGCCTGCATTAACAATAGAGTAACCAGCCTAAATAAAATCCAATGAAACACAATTGCCCTAGGAAGTAGCCTAATTGTGTGCAACAGCATAAATTGAGCTGTTCTGCGAAGGCCTCAGAGTTTGTTTTTTTATATATAGAACATAAGTGACTCATGAAGACCATTGAATACAGAAAAAGCTGTGGTAACATCTTATGCTTGTTTTATAAGACAATATCAAAAGCTTGTGCATCATCTGAAAGTAAAATGTGCTTGGCAATTAAACATCACCTTTTTAAGACTGGTAAGAAAATCACTATGGAAGGAAGTGTGTTATAAACACACCATTCCTATAGTAAAACAGTAGTGATGGCATCATATCATGGCAATGCTTTTCCTCAGCAGAGATAGGGAAGCTGATGAAAGTTGATGACATCGATGGAGGTAAATCTAGGAAGGAAAACAGCCTGGACAAAAGTTTTAAGGGTGGGGTGGAGTTTCACCTTCCAGAAAGGAAATACACAATCGGAGCTATGATGGAATGGTTTTGATCAGTCCTAAATCCAATTTGGAATTTGCAGGAAGATCCACTATTTTGCAAGTAGAAGTTAGTTAGTAAGTGCCTCTAGGTTTGCTTAACTAGTCAAAATTTGCACCTACAATTTCAGTAAAAAAGGATTGCTGCAAAGAAATGAGTCAGGGGAGCTCAATGCAAATGCACATTTCAGGTTTGTATTTACAATAACAAAAAAAGGCCTTTATTTCACTGTATAATTATTGATTACTTTGTTTTGTGTCTTTACCATCATGCACTAATTAAATCCGTTTGTACCGTAACTAACCGTGTAAACATTTTAGGAGGTATGGGTACTTTTGCAACCATTAATACAAGCTGACAATTGTTGCACAAAAAGTTTGTCAAAGTTGTACATTTGAAACTTTTCTTGATCAAATTCATAATGACCGTATACAAAGGCTATGTAAGTGTAAGCCCCAGCTCAAACACATTAACACACCTGTCCTTGCTCTCAGCAATAGAGCGCTGGATTTCCATCTCGTTTCCAAGGATGTTTAGTTGCTCCGTCAATTCTGAGTGTGTCTGCGAGGCAATCTGCTTCAGCCTCACGTACTTATTCTTCTCTTTCATGAACTTATCACAGAGTTTTGAAAACTGTGATATTCTGCAGGGCAAAAAAAAAAAAAAAAAAAGAAATGGAAAAAAAATCAACAATGTTTCACAAAGAATCTGTCCATGTCAAGAACAACATTGCAGTGTGTGTGTGTGTATTACAAGATTTTCAAAACGTGAACGAATCATAGTTTTAACAGCTTTTAATTCATAGCAGTTTTGGCATGTCACCAACAGTAGTTATAATAATTATTGTGTTTAAAGTAAATAAATGTATGAAGCGTAAAGAAAATAAAAAAGTGAATATAAAACATATAAAACATCATACAGGACATCTGAAAATTAAGCCAAAAAAATGTCCAAAAGCCTTGACGTTGCATACAGAACACCAAAGTCAGGGATCAGAGCATTATGCAATGGCTGCCTAAGAGGACAGTGGTGATACCAAATCCTCAGCTCATATCTGAGTCCATAAGGTAAATATTTCTATGATGATTTATTCAGTGAGCAGGAGGAATTCAGGGGAAAGGTTAGCTGAAACCAGCAGCTTACAAACCCAAACTGGCACCCTATCTAGGGATTTGAAAAGCAACTTCTGGTGAGCTCAGTCTGCGTGTAACTCGCCAAAGTGGTGATTTACCATGTTT
Source organism: Fundulus heteroclitus (assembly GCF_011125445.2). NCBI lineage: Eukaryota > Metazoa > Chordata > Actinopteri > Cyprinodontiformes > Fundulidae > Fundulus > Fundulus heteroclitus. The sequence goes on along the minus strand of NC_046377.1, from coordinate 9,620,051 downwards.
GGAAAAAAATAAACACTAAAAACTGTCAGTAAGGAGGCGTTGACATCCTGATGTAGATGGGCCTCAATGCTCAATTTTCTCCCAAACTGTAAATGTCACCTGCATTAAACAAACCATATATTTTCAAAAGGACGGAGCAGCGAATGGAAGCAGCTGAAAATCTCACATTTACAAACATAACTGGTCTGTATTTTATTCATGAGAGTTATAACTCCACCACAATAATGTAGCTATCAAAAAAATGTCCTTAACCGTGAGACAACTCTAACTCTGAGAATCTCATGTTGTATGACGCTAAAAAAAAAAAGTCCCTAAAAGCTAATGCTAGACATTTGGTGGATGTAAGGGAAATCCACATGATGATGTACAATCTGTCAGTCATTTGGCTCAGACACTGAGGAAAACAAACATGTTGCTGTGGCAACTTGTTATCCTGGAAAAAGAAGCGTGGCTGTCAACTCAAACTAATCAAAGGACAGATTATTTTTGCACATGAAAGGCGTTTGGGGAATTCGAGCAGTCAGTTTTCTTCCCCCACTTTCCATGTTACCAATGAGATGACGCCCATCCATTAAACATTTCTATCAGAAAATTGTGTTTTTGTAAACAAAACAATCTTTTCCGTTTACAGCAACAGTTGCCCTCCTGCTGTCACAATAAGCTTGCCATCAGCCATTTATGCACGTGCCTCCTTATTCTGAACAGCTGAGCGATCAAAAATTGTTTTTGTGTCAGAAAAGTGTCTCTTTGAATGAAAGCATTTGTTGTAGACTTTCAAGATTTATGTGTCTTCTGGCTCTAAAATATGATTACATTTAGCCTTTAAAATATTCATAGCATCTTGTGAAAAATGAGAGGTGGAACCACTGATAAAGGAAAGCTCCTGAATTTAAATAAGAATGTTTCTGAGCGCTTAAAAAGAAACGTTTGGCAGTGAGGCAAAATACCATCAAAGCAATCTTGATTTCAAATTCATTACAAACAATCAGTGGATCATAAAATAGTTTTTTTTTTGTTTGTTTTTTACACAAATGACAGTTCATGCAGGGTGACCGTTCAGTCAATTTCAATTTAAAATTCATGTATGACGCGAGGTGTGAACAGCGATTGCTAAATGAGAGAACCACGAGAGGATAAACAAATTTTTAATTATCCTCCAGCTGGGTTTTTTGCTTTTGGCAGGATTTATTCCGCGTGGAGTGCAACAGCATCAGTATGTAGTCAGCGCGCCGTGACCTTAATGAATGCGTCAGAGAAGCCTGTTGTTAAGCTGCGGGGCGTTGGAGGAGTCGGTACACCCAAGTATGACCAATTAGCAGGACATGCTTTTCCTCGGCAACGTCACCCTTATCCAGACGCACGCCATGAATAAAGAAACGAAAACACCACCTGCGCTGAAGCACCTCATTGAGCTCGTTGTGGTCCATGATGATCAGCTCTTTCTCACTAAGCTCCTGCTGGATGCGCTCGCTCAGCTGCTGTGGGTGGATTTCAGAAGTTAAAACTCCGGCATCATCACTTCTTCGTGGGCTTATTTATGCAGTCTGAGTTGCCAGACCTCACTTTGCCTCCGAGCTGCACATTCTTCAATATAATTCAAAACAGTACCCATTCTGACACTTAGAATAGATTAATAAAACTAAACAATGAGGGTGTCCAATCGATTTAAATGTGTCTGTGTGAGCTAGTACCTGTGCCTTAAGCCATTCGTGGTGCTTATTGCCCCTCTCCTGTGCTTTGATCTGTCTTAGACATCTGAGGTGATGGAGTTCTTCTCTGAGGTGATTGGACTCCCTCTGCAGCTCTTGAATCATCCCGGACTGGTGCTTGTTCTGGGTTTCCTCTGCAGCCATAACCTGGTTGGGAACGCACTTCTCCGGTGAAACATCTTAGGAAAATTTTAAAGAAATTGCGGGGCAAGGGTAGATAAACCCATCAATGGAGGGATGAAAGAAAACGCATTCTAAAATTAATCATTAAAAGGTCATTGAGGCCTCATGGAACGTGCAAACAGGAAGATAAGATAAGAGCTTCCTTCCTTTTCCCGCTATGGGAACATTTGGTGTGTGACACTGGGAAAGAAACAGCTACACACAAGGAAGGAGAGAAGAGAGAAAGACAGAATACATGTACAGAAAGAAGAAATGATGGACACAGAAAGAAGGAAAGAAATAAGGGAAAAGGAAGAAAGGAGAGATAGAAGGGAGAAAGGAATGAAGGAAAGAAATTACAAAAGATAGGTAGGACACAAGGAGGAAAAAAGTTCAATGACACAAAAAGGAAGGAAACAGGAAATAAAGGTGAAAGGGGGAAAGGAAAAAGAACAGAAGGACACAGAAAGGGAAGATAGAAAGATAGAAGGCAAGCAAGAAATATTCCAAGCCTTTATGTCTTATAATTTTAATTATAAGAACAAACAAAGACAAACAAAATCCAAAATCCAGTGTGTCAGAAAACCACTGTAAAAAAGTGAGATATTGGGAACCAATGGTGTCAAACCCTACTCCACTAATTGACTCAAAACACCAGCAAATGTTTCCTGGTTACCTCTCTATACCGATCCAGTCAGAAACACTGAAATGAAACTCCACATCCTTCCAGACTGTGCAGGAACCCTGGATAAAGCAGAACCTGCTCTAGGCTGCTGTTAGAAGAACACATTCCCACCTCCTTTTCAAAGCTGGCTTTGAGAGCGTCTAGCTCCTTCTCAAGCTTCCTCCTTTGCTGAGCGCTGGCCTCTCGTTCGGGAACGGCATCCAGCTGAATATTCAGAACAGAGCACAGAGGAAATCAAACGCCTGTTTAAATTTTCATCTGAACACAAGATCATTTCATCAGCTTAAAGTCGGCCCTGGATCTCAGCAGCTTTGAATAGAATGTGCTTTCATTAGGTTAAGTGTCTTGATGATGCAGTGACATTCTCATCCCAGTTTTAATCTGGGCATATTGTCTTTACACACTGTTACCTTGATCCTAATGTAATGAGCCGTAGTGCAGCGCATTTTGAGTGGGTGAACCCATTCGGAAAGAATGGGATAATAATACCAAATGTAAGCTTTTTTGTTTGTTGTTGTTTTGATTTAAACAAGACGATCCAACACCACAATTTTGTTTCGGCCACAGAAAGAGCTTAATAAAAAAAGTGCATAATGCGAAAACAATACATTGAACATATTAGAGCCATTAATCACAGACGAATACATTTCTGTGGTAACCCCACAGATTCCTCTAGTCTAAACCATTATCACAAACAAATTTTATTGCGAGAAACCGCTCACGTGAAAGGCAATGATGGGAAAACTGACTAAATTATTCTGTGCGGCAGATTTGTTTTCTGTTTTGCAGAACTGTGAAGTCCCCATTGAGTCATTCTGATTTCCTTTGCTTTCAGTTTGTGCGTGCGAGATGTGCTGATGCAGTTCCAGTTGAGCCTGGTTCTCCTCCTTTCTTCCTTCATTCTATTTAAAAATCTGTACAGAACAATAAAATGACGGGAAGGATGGGAGATTTTCAAAGCCCTATGGTGAAATTCACAAATCATTTTATGGGGTGATAATTTGCTCAATGATCTACATAGCTAAATATTTCTGCTCTTGATTCAAAATCCTAGAAAACTTCCCTTAGTTGCATCCAAAAACCAAAAACCAGTGACTTCAGCAAATGACATTGTGTGCTTTTTTAAATTTAGCTATTTGTTTAAAGGTTAGAGGTTCAACATGTACCTCAAAGGGACAGATTCTCAGTTGGACTTTGAACACCACATGAACATGCTTTGGTCTAAAGCATGGGTCTGCAACCTGTGGCTCCGAAGCAGCATATGGCTTTTAAAACCCTCCACTGTGACTTTTAATGACTTTGGCTAAAAATTAACAAGAATTAACAAGAATGCTTTCAAGATTATAGCTACAACTTTTTCATCAAAACAATACATTTTTCAATAATAATACATCTACAGAATGTCAAGAGTGGTGCAGAAAAAAATGATTTTTTTTAATGAGAAAATAAATATATAGTATAGAAATAATTGTTTTGTAAATTCTAACTGGTCCAAAATATACAAATATTAACCTGTGGTTTTGATGCCAAAGTCGACACCAATTATTTTGCATTAATAGAAATAGTAGGCTGAAGTCACGTGAGAGGGGGCTCAAGTTGTTTCCAGATCGTAGTAACTCCAAGATAACACTGAGAAATGGTTTCTTCTCAGCGTTATATTTCCCAGATTCCAGTGGATCAAAAAATAAGAGAAACGAGAGTCAAGCTTTTGAGCGTTGGTGCCAAATTAAGGAAGCAAAGGGGCGCAGGAGCCACATGGAGGTTGCTGCTTTCTTACTGAACAGGTAAGTCAAATGTTAACGCTGACCATTATGCTAATGCTACCGGACCTGGCAGCTGGCTGGCAAACAGTACAGTTAAAGGTTGGAACAAGAACAGGTGAAAATGAATGTGCCACCTACTGGCTGGGAGTAGTTAGACTTGTAGCCATCTGCTTTAAAATGTAAATACAATACAGAAAAGAAAAAAAAACACTAGCATGAGATCAGTCTTAACACACTGCAGACAGCAGGAATATATATTTTAAGATTATGTTAAGAGTCACGCTGATCGGGGCAAAAATCCGGCTAAAAATCCTGCCATGTGAACCAGCCTAAGAAAGTATATATTTTTTGTCAATAAGTTGCAAACTGCATGCTTTTTTCATTTTTGTGTAATTTTCTATCAAATTTGAATGTATTTTAAAAAAGTATTAAACCTAAAAATAAAACTGTTCTTTCATTTAAAATGCAAACAAATTTCCTCAAGTAGGTATTTCGAAAGCAAATTAATTTGTTTCATAGGGCCTTTTTACCCAACAACATTTTCTGGTGAAAGCTTAATTTTTGTTTGCCTTTGTGCTGTTCTTTTACGCAACAACGATGAATGTTTTCACCGACAAAAGCACAGCTTGAAAACAGGTTCCAGGATGTAGTGGTTCGAAAATGTCCAGGTTTCCATTGTGTAAACAGGAAAAAGGCAATGGGACATAAATGAGTAGAAATTAATGCACAACACACAACATTAAGGCTGCCTACAATTTTAAAAACCAAAGAAGAACATACAAAAAAAAATGGGAATTACAGCGTTTTCTCTACTGTTGCTGTGTAGACGGAGCTGGTCATTCGAACGTTGTCATGTAAAGGTGTCAACAGAAATGGGGGAAAAAAAAGTTAAAATATTCAATATTTCGTTGTCATGTAAACAGGACCAATCGTAACTTTTCTGGCTCTGAACAAAGTTTACTTAGCTGGACTGAAAGCTAAAATGGCACACACGGTTGTGAAGGTTGCTAACCTCTGATCTAAACAGTTTCATTGCAGTGTAGGTTGTACATTTAAGTTTGCCGTCATCAGAAAAAATTTTTCTCCTTCAGGATTGCCCTCTATCACTATCCACACATCTTCCCATCAGATTTGCTTTCCCTACTGAAAAAAGAAACCCAAAAACATTCCAACGGCATGATGCTGCCTCTACCATGCTTCATAGTGAGGACATTGTGTTCAGGGTGACATGTTCCGTAGATTTATTTGCACAAAGCCTCTTCTTCTGACTGCATGTCGAGCACAACCAGAACTTCGCATTGATTTCTTCCTCCCTCTCTTCCATAAAGGCTATATTTGTTGAAAGCAAATACAAGACTGCACTATGCAAATGTTTTAACTATGCAAAAAATCAATCAATAAGTAAACACTTCACAAACCACTTGCGCTTGTATCTCCTTGTAGGCAGATTGTGTGCACACTAGCTGCTCAGTGGCCATGGCTACTGCATGCTCCATCCTTTTGAGGGCCTCCATCTGCCTGAGGACAAACAACAGAGCCGTTGAAATATTTATTATATCTATCATGAGACTCTACTTTCTTCATCTTACCGCAAGAATTCTTTATCGACAAATTCACAAGCTAATGCTGTTCAAGGATTACAGCTAAATGGAAGTTTAAAAAAATGCCATTCTACCCCTCATTACATTTGGTTAAAGAGCAGAAACCTGCTTAAATTTATTTTGCTTTGACTGGATGACAAATAATCAAGTCCGTGGTAGGTGCCTTGCTCCACTTTTCATTCCCCTTGAAGTTTTTCCACACTGTATCGCATTGCAACACATTTTATGTGTCGTGTCGGGATTTCATGTATAAAACTTACACAAGCTAGTGTGGCGATGCAAAGAGGAAGGAAAAGACAATTTTTATTTTTATTTTACCTAACAGGAATTTGAAACATGCTGCACAGATTTATGTTCAGACTCTCACCGCCGTTGGCTGCAGTAACAGCTGCAAGTATTTTGGGAGTTTGTTGATAAAAGCTTCGCACATGTGTCTCTTTGCACAATAGCTAAAGCTCTGTCACGCTGGATGAAGAGCATCCAATAGCAGTTTTTCAGTCTAGCCACTGACTTAACTGGATTTATGCATGGACTTTGACTAGGCCATTCCTACAAATGCACTTTGGTCTAAACCCTTCCCATCATTGTATGTCAATGGTTGTTCCTATCAACTCTAACCAGCTTCCCTGTGTCTACTGAAGAAAAGCATTCACACAGCATGATGTTGCCACCATCGAGGTTCAATCGATTGATGAAACTAATTTGTTTGCATCCTCACACTAACAAGTTCCAAGAGGAGCATCACAGTTTATTTCTCATTTCCAGAAAGGTTAGTGTCTTCTTATTCGAGTCTTACATTTTCTCTTACTCTACTGCTGCTGCTAACCTGAACTCTCAGTTTTCAGAGCTTCCACTGTGTTTCTGTGGGGGTTTTCCCTAACTCACACCAGCTGCAATATTTTATTAAATCTCTGCAAATGTACTTTATGTTCAGCTGAATTTTTGGGTCCCCTGGTCTGGTATGTTACACACCTGATGTCTTCAGTCCCTCCAGAGTTACCGCAGTGCTTTAGGCTGCTTCTCTAATTATTGCTCTCTTTACCTGGGCTGTCAGTTTAGGTGGGTGAACATGCCTCGGTGGGTTTGTAGTTGCGCCATTACTCTGTTTATGGGTGATGGATAGAACGGGTCTCGGTGAGATTTTCAAAGCGTGCGATATTGTTTTATGATCGAACTCTGCTTTAAACGTCTCAACAATTTGATCCCTTACCTGTCTGCTTTGTTCCTTGGTCTTTATAATGCTGTTTGTTCATTAATGTTATCCAACATGCCTCCAAGGCCTCCACAAAGCAACTGTGATTTCACACACACTCACACACAGCCTAAAACTATTGCCTAAGCAAATAACTACTAAAGATTTCACAAAATTTTATTTTGGGACATCAGATTACAATGTTGCATCGTAGAGTAGTGGATAGCATCATTTCCTTGCAGCGAGAAGGTCCTAGGTATGATTTTTGTCTTTGGGGATTTTTGCATGTTCTCCATATGCATTTTTGGGTTCTATCCAGGAACTGTGGTTTAGTCCCACCCTCCAGAAACATTACAGTAAGGTTAATTGCTTTCTAAACTGCCCTTAGAAGTGAAAGTGTTTATATGGTTATTTGTTCTGTGTGTCTATGTGTTGCCTGGTGATTGACTGGTTCCAAGGTTTACTCCGTCTCTTGCCCAATGACTACTTGAGATGGGCACTACTCCACCAGTAAACCTGCAAGGATTAGCAGGACTAGCAAATGGACCGACATTTTAAAGGATTATGGATACCTATGCATGACACTGCTGATTTTAATAGTAAAAAATAAAATAAAAATCGGAGAGCTTTTTGCCATTTATGCACAATTATACAAAACTTAGTACTGATCCATCGCTTCAAATACTAATAGAATACATAGAGGTCTGTGGCTGTAATTTTAGATAATTGTCAAAAAGTTATAAGAAAGTTGTAAGGAAGAAAAACTTTTGCAAGGCCATGCAGTCAGACATTGTTTTGCTTTTCTACTTTTGTAGAGTTAACTATATTACCAGCCTGGTAGTTACTGTGCAAATGTGTTTGTTATGCTAATGTCATTAACTTAAGAAAGAAATGCCAGGTACACAAAATAGCCTTTTAGGCTTTGTATTCAATGGTCGACATTAACTCCCTTTCATGTTGACTTAGAGCTGTGAAACTTTGCAAACTCTATAAATGTACAAGGGAAAAATACGCCAAAGGAATCCAAGAAGAGTTCTAAGAAGTCTTTACATGTTCTGAAGAATGAGATGAACCCGGTACCTATTTTTCTTTCTGAGCTGCACAGATCGGCTGTTGTATAGCTGTTTTCTGTCAGTCATGAGGTTCTGTAGCTTCATTTCCAAAATACCCCTGGATGTGAAAAACAAAATAAACAAAACAATTTAAAACTTAAAACAACGCACGGAAAGTAAAGCATTGCATTTAAGTAAACACACTCAGCATTACTCATTTTTCCAGCTTAAAATAAAAAGAGATTGCACCTGCTGCCCATGATTTCAGCCGACTCCTCCCTGCAGATCTCCTGCTCCTTCATTAGACGTCTGTTTTCCTTCTGATGCGCCTCTATTTGGGCCCTGAGCCTCTCCACTTCCTGCATCGCCTCGCCGCGCATCACCTCCAGGGACTGATTACGCTCATTCACACTACTCATCTGATGCTTAGTTTCGGAAAGCTCCAAGTTGAGGGATTCCATCTTCTTCATTCCGACGCTGGTATTTATTTAGGGAGATGACAATAAACACAACAAGTTTCATCTAATTCTTTGAGTAGGTCTCGCAAAAGTGCATATTGTAAAAGTTAACAGCTTGTGCAAAATAACCACAGAACTATTACTTATAATGCTCACAATGACAGCTCCACGGCCTTGCTTCAAAGCCAAATATGAATTTAGAACCAGAAAACAAATGATTAATGCCTAAGACACATGGTGGAAATATAGTTTCAGCCTTGTGACATCTTGTGTGATTCAGCTTTTGCTTTAGCTTATTGCCAACGGTTAGACAAACATGTCTGAGATGCAATGTTTTTGTGAAACAGTCTGAGAAGCAAGGAAAGAAAACGCGTTTGAAGCGACATACACACTAAACAGAGACCATGGAACACTGTCAGAAGAAGTCAAGCAAAGAAAGAGGAAATTATCCAGTTAGAGACAGGAAAAGAGACACAAACAATTCAGAATGATGTAGAACCTGCAAGTAATTGAGCAGTCTTCTTTGCTGTGTCAAAACTACTTTTCTTGGTTCTTTTGTTAAAGTTCTTAATGGTTTAATAAGCTAATAATAATAATAATAGATGAACAGTTCCAACAATATTTTAGCAGCTGTTTAAAATCCTGAAAACAAAAACAAACACTGGCAAAGTCAACTCTCTTGCACAACGTTGCCCCCTCTATTCAGCGTAAATGCAGCCTCGCATTTACTGTAGACCCCCCTGGCCGTTAATTAAAGACTTTCACATATTTTATTGCCTGTTAATATAAACTGGAAATCTACAGTTACATTGCAGCAACACATCAGAACAGGGGAGAAAAAGGGGGTTTTAGTGACTTTGGATGTAAAATGGTTGTTTGTGCCAGATGGGCTGGCCTGAGCATCTCATGAACTGCTCACCTACTGGGATTGTCACACGTAAACATCTCTAGGGTTCACATAGTTTGGTCCAAAAAAAAGAGAGAGGAAATATCCAGTGTCCAGCAGCTGAGTGGATGGAAATACTTTGTTGATGTCAGATGAGAATATGCAGACTGGTTCCTGATGATGGGCAGCAAACAGTGGCTCACTACAGTTTACAATAACTAGCTGTCGACCACGTTAAACCCTGGAGCACATGGGCTAAAGCAGTAAAAGACAAACACCATGTGCCAATCCTGTCACCCAAGAACAGGGAACTGAGGCTAAACAACTGGACAATAACAGATTAGGAAAATGCCACCAGATCCCAATCCAATAAAGCACCTCTAGGATGGCGTGGAAAAGTGGATTCTCGTCTTGTGTAGGTAATAAATCTGCAACAACTGGCGTGATGCCATCATAATTTGACACCTTGTTGAATATATGCCAGGAGGAATTGAAGGAAAAGAGGTCCAACGCAGTAATAGAAAGATATACCTAATAAAATGGGTGGCGAGAGCACATTTGACATATTTTATTACATTGGAATAAAATCTGAAAAATAGTTTTTATATTCACATCAGATTCAGATATTGCTTCGAAATAAATTATCAACTGCTCCTATGCGAGAGCAAAATTTCAGATGGTTTAGTTAAAGGTATAGTGGACGATTTTTCTAGAAATGTAGGCAAGAAACGGCCAAGTCACTTTTTGGATAACTGTGCGTGCGCAAGAACATCCTACCTGCTCCTCTGCTCCTCAGGGAGATCACCTTGAAAGAATTTCCCAAAAACACTACAGTCTTTTTACATCTGAGGCCTTTATCCTCTTCTCATAAACTTGTAAGACGTTTTTTTTTCTTGCGACTTTTCTTGCCAATTTCAAAGTATATGGCGAGAGCAGTGAAGCTACAATGAATGGTTGAAACCAAAGCTCACTGGATACATAAAAACTAGAAGTGCACATGCGCAGCAAGTGAAAACTAGCAAGGAATGTGGACGCACATTGCCGTTGGGTTAGCACGTCACAATGATTGGCATGTGGGTCAACCAATAGATAAGGTGATCAACCCTGGAATTCAAGCAGAAATATCGTCCACTATGCCTTTAAAGCTATAGTTGGTAATAGTTAATAACCCCTGAACCCATGATATACCGGGTAAAATCATCCTTCCATCTTGAAAGTAGTTAATACATTATGTATTCACAAAGTTTCTACCTTTAAGCATTCCAGATTTTAAAACCACATGGATTAGTATCACAAATCTATGGAGCATTTCACCATCCATGGCAGCTTGACAAATATGTACACTTTCAACCAAGAATACCCACAGATACGGTCAAAATAAATAAATGTAAACCAAACTACACAATATGACCGGAAAGAGTTTTGATTAAGGGATTTTTTTCTTTAAACCAATTAAATTTCTCTACTAAAAAAACTGTTGCAAGATCCAAGTGATTAGAGGGAAACTGTATCATCAGCGAAAGAAAAAGTAGGCCTACAGTAGTTCAGAATATGGGTTAGTTTCTGTTTCACAACTGGCTATGTAAAAATGTCAAAGTAAAATGCACTTACTCCCATAGAGAGCGCTTTCTCTCAGTGTTCTCTATTATCTTGTTAGGTATGCAGGCAAGCTGGGCTTTCTCAGCCTGAAAAAAAAAACAATTTAGAGAAATGCAACCAAAGTTGTAAGAAAACTGATGACATGCAAATATTTTATTTATGGTTTTAAAGCCAGCAGCTGAGGCCATTCATTATTACACACACAAACCTCTTTGATTTCCATGATCTCTTTCATTTCTTCCAGCTCTTTTTGTTCTTTTAATAGCAGCGTTTCAAGTGTTTCCACATCCTCCATCAGTGTTCTGCTCAAGAAATATAAGCAATGGGATATACAAATGTGTTTCTCATCACTTCTGTTACAGTATTTAACAGATGGTATAATTATTCTTCAAGAATAACCTTGACAGGACATATTAAAGTACAATGCAATGCCAATTAGGACAGCAACAACCTGGATATGATTTAACAGTTGTTTAATTGAAACTTTAGAGCATATGGGAGCAAGTTAAACCTGTCCCTGGCAGTTTATGTAAGGACAACTTTGTTGCAAAACGTCCCCATAAAAACACATCAGACCAGCCAAAAGTGTTTGTTAGTGATGAAGCAATGGCTATTCAGATGCATCTCAATAGATAGAAAAAAACACATTAGGGCAAAGACTGGTTCACCCCGGCACAGTCAGAGTAATGTTGGGTATGCTTTTAAGTGCCAGGCGGACAGTGACCAGTTATACATCAGGGAAACAAAGAAGCCACTGGCCAAAAGGATGGCCCAGTACAGAGGAGCAACATCATCAGGCCAAGATTCTGCAGGAAAGCGGCCCCTCTTTCAGAGATGAAGACATTCTCATCCGGGCAAGGGTGGTGGTCTCCACTATTAAAATACTGTTATTGTGAGCACAACTCAGGCCTCAGGGAACATTAAGCAAACATCAGAGCACTAATTATACGTTGGTCGCCTGACGGTTCTTTTTTGCACGAGAGCAACCAGTTTTAATAGTCACACCTAAACTTATTCGTCCACTTTGCAAAGGTATTGCTTATAAAGCTGAATTTTAACAGAAATAAACCTCCAGCAGGACCAGGCTCGGTGATAATGGTCATCTACCTAGACTCACGCAGGGTTTGAGAAGACAGAGCAGAAATATTGACTCTTCCCCTTTGTTTAGATCAAGACTGAAGACTCACTTGTTTAAAAAAAAAAAATATTCTTTCATTTTAACTGTTGTTTTACACTGTCTTTTATTGCACAGTATCCTTAAGTGACCCCAAACACGCCTTTAATTGTAAATTAAATGTATTCAACAGATTTACAAAAGTAGTAGAGCCATAATGCAAAAGATCCAGAGCTGGAACTACAGGATGGTGGCTCCATAAAATATTGACTCGAGGAAGGTAAATCTGTATGTGCGCTAAACCTTTCAGAATAATTATTTTTAAATATAAAGAAATGCATCATTTTACTTTTACTTCACAAGTTTGCACTACTCGGAAATTTGTGGTTGCAATGTGCCACAAATTCCAAAACAAGTAAAAATCAAAGCAACTGGACTTGTTTTCCGTAGTTGAAGACGTTAATTTTTTATGTTTTTTTGGAATGACCATGACCTGGATGACTGAGAAACTTCACCAGCAATGTGACACAAACCTTCAAAATGTCTGAATGTGTCTCCTGAGACACTATAAAAAAGGTAACCTAACATGCTTTTTTTCTGTGGGTTTTAAGATAAAAAAAAAAAAAAACGTGTCTGGAAAAGATACACGGATGGCGATAAAGAAACATGCAAACCCTACAAAAGTTAGTTCCTGGCCACGCTCAAATTTGAACAGGGACCTTCTTGCTGTGGAATAAAACGAATCACGAAGCCCAATCAAGCACTAACTTCATGCTGAACTTATCACCTGACATCCAGTTGTCTCTGGGCCACCTCCTTCTTCAAAACATCACATTTGTCCTTCAACATGTCTGTGTTGCCCTCCACCTCCTGCAGGATACACCAACAAATAAACATGAGATCGTATATTAAGGATGTTGAGGAGGTTCTAACAGACCCCAGAGGCTAATTGTTACTCCACATCTTTATAGAGCGTTAGTGTTTAAGGTTAGTCTGCATTGTGTCACAGAATACATTCAGTACCGACATGTTAAGAAAACAGGAATCCAGTTCAGGAACTCAAACTTTTGCGGCTAAAATTTAATCCTTCAGCAAAATCTTAATGCTGTATTCACCTTATTCCTGGTGGTGCCGCTATGGGTTGATGATGCAAACAGCTTGTGGCAACTTAACAAAAACTGATGTTAAGATGTGTGATTTCATGTTTTTTTTTTTATTATTGCCAAGTAACTTTTCTTTTCTTCAGGTCATCCTCCCTGTCTTAGAAAGATGAAGGCGCAGCCAATTATATGTAAATGTTGACATACTTTTTATCCATATTAGATCTCTGAGATGCAGTTTGCTTTCATGTAATAATGCTGGTTGGGAAGTTGTGCACACGAGTCAGGCTAAAACTGCATAAGAATCAGGTGGATATGTAATTACTTTTATCTGTAAGCAGGAAATGTGCCTCATGGCCAGATTTGGCTCTCAAACAGTAATATAAAATGTAGCCATGACTGTAAGGAGGGGAATTGCAACCAGCCAGAGATGCACATTTAGAATGATCTGAAATTGCATAATCAGTAAAAAAAAGAAAAAAAAAGGGTTGCAGTCCATCTCCAAAATATATTAAGGCCAGCTTTCAGTTCAAGTTATTCAAGGCTCAAACTCTACTCTTCAAAAGCAAATATTGCAAATTATGTATTTTGATGCAATATTGTGAGAGTTACTTAAGGGCCTTTGGTCCATTCATGCAGTTCTAGTCATATTTTATTCAGGAAAACCAATGTTTTTATTATTGCTGATTTCTGAAAACTAATGTTGTGTGGCTTTTCCAAATTTGACAAAGTTACATGATGTTGTGAGTGAAAAAAACTAAATTATAGAGCTTTAACATGCCCTGTGGCATCAGAGTGCTTTACACAAAGCAAAGCTTTCATCAGATACTGAAGAGCAGCACGATTTAATGTCGTACAATTAAACATAAAATAATGATATATAATGGGTATTTACTGCACGCTCCATAATAATTACACCCCCCCCCCTCCCCTGGCAAAGACGTGTTAAAAGCCTTGAGATAAATAAATCTGTTATTGAGGCAGCATAATCTCTCTTAAAACTGATTAAAATCCTACCATTGACGGTTGTACCTTCATTCAGAGGTTAAAGTCCCATATCAACCATAAAATAAGGACACCCCTGCTGTTTGTGCTTTGTACAGCCTCCTCTTGCTAAAAGGAAAACACTTCTCCTGTAACCCCCTTTATAAGGTGGAGCATACCGGATGCAGTGAGAGAGTCCAGGGTTCTGATTCTCGCTTGTGCTTTTTTTCCCTTCAGCTCACATCACAGGTTTTCTGTAGGGTTTTGGTTGTGAGACTGAGATGACCATGGAGGAAGGCCCTTTTTTATGTCTGCTGAACAACATCTGAGATTATTTCATCATTTGCTTTGGATTAATATCCTGCTGAAAGGAATTTTGGGTTTTCTGGCACAGGGACACCTAAATTGTAATTAAAATAGCGGTGTCCACTTTATTAAGTGCTCATTATCGGTACTTAATCGGCAAGTATCTAAACTGAAGTACAGTACTCGTACTCTGTCTGGGAAAAAAATGGTATTGGTACACCCCTAATTTAAAATGTTGATTCCCAGATCATTTTAAAAACAAAAGTGACCCTCAGCATTTTGGATCATTCATCATAGTTGACTTCTCTTAACACAAGACTCATCTGAAGAATTGTATTACTCTCCTCCATCGCTTAGGCTCTGCTTACAACAAGTAAAACTAGTGTTGAGCAAACGCCACACGTTTACGTTCGTGTTGCCAGAACAGAAAAGGCTTTTTTTCAGGCATGCCTTCCAAAGGACTGGCTGAAATACAGCCAGTATGTAACAATTAGAGAGACTTGGTGAGATGCCACTCTCAGCTGCAGTTCTTCCAAGGAGTATTTAGCAAAAGAAAAAAAAAAGATCAACTTATCCTTGAGCTCTGTAACGGTTTCAGTTAAACTTTTAAAAACTATTTCAAGTAGGCATTTTCATTTACATGTTTCCCCATGAAGGTTGACACAGATTAACAACACAGCTTACTTGCATTGCGTGTTCTCTCGTCTTTCCCATTATGAAAACTTGGCAAGAGGAAAACAGGAAGTCATGGATCCACTAATTAAAGGTTTCTCAGCTTTAAAAGGTGAAGTATGAATGAGAATAATGCCTCAGTTGCACTTATTTTATATGAATTGTTAGGAATTCCAATAAGTTTGGCACCAGTGGTTTCATAAAAAAAAAACTATTATTTCTAAACATAGGATTGCATTCCCTACTAAATAAACAATCAAAGTTTGGGTTTTCCTACAGTTTATACTTTACAATTATGCTACTGTAATCAAACAGGAAGTCGTTTTCATGATTTTACACATCTTGCAACGGACAGAAAAAAGCTCAGAGGACGTACAAACTTTTGCAAACTTGAATGTCTTGCCTTTGGATGAAGAAGTTCTATTCAACATATTTTTTTTTGTAAAGGAAAAGGGAGTGACAAAGTTTTGTGTTTCTTTAAATGAAATTTGAAAAAAAAGTTGTGATACGTAGGGATTAGTCTCAGTTGGAGGATTAAAGCAAAACGTCTATTTATCCTCTGTTAAAACTGCCTTTGCAGCTGTAATCCACGTCTCTGAAACCAAGTCGGGATGGTGCAGTGATGAACTTACAGCAGGTTGTGTTTGAATTTCTCTCTCCAGATACCTCTTCTCTTCCCAGAGACTGCATGGTGGTGAGGATAAGTAAGATAAGGCAATTGGGGGAGGGAGAGGGGGGGGGGGGGTTGGGGAGTTATTAAGAGAGAGAAAAGGCATGTTTCAGTTCCTGATTCGATGGAAAGAGGAATGCACAAGAACAAAATTGCAAAGACATTTTTCTCAGAATTTGACCAACCTGCATTTACACTACTACAAATAAAATGTTGATTAGAAAGAAAACAGAACTTTTCATGCATCACCGGTGAAGACAAGTCACATACAAATGCACCATACAGAACAATCTAGCTCTTAGAAACGCACATAAATCTTGGACACACACAGTATGAATGCGCCTATGAGAACATGATTTCTATGAATTTTTCATCTCCCAGAGGCAGATGCTTTTTGAGCAGTCGATTAAAGTTTGTATGAAATAATTTCAACTCAGCTTTGTCATTATGAAAAAACCTTACAACAGCACATACTGTACAACTGCACATTTCACAAGGCAAATGATATTAATCTTCCTGACAAGCTGAAATATTGGATATTAACTGATACAGAGAAAACGGCAGGAATGCTGCAATGGAGGGGACCGGAGGAGTGGGGGGAGGGAAAGTGCTGAATTCCTGTGGGTCTGTATGGGTACAGATAAAAAAAATAAAAAGTGATTTTTTTTTTTTTAAAGGGCATTTTCATGGTGAGTGTCTGCTTGTCATATGCGGACTGATAGCTGTGAGGAAAAGAGGCGAAAGAGGAAAACAAACCAAGGGGAAGTCGGGAGGAAGGGAGATTGAAGGGCTGGAAACAGGGGAGAAACAGAGATAGTGAAAACACAAGTCAGCTTCTGGGTAAAAAAAGAAGTCGTAAATAAAATGCCCTCTTAATATACTACGCACAGATATTACTGCATCTACACAAAATGCCCTTCACATGTTTTTTTTTTAGTTAATATTTAAATGACTTGCTGGGCCAATAACTCCATTCCAAAGTCTGCATTAAAAAAACCACAGACTTTCCATCTTTGCCATATAATAAGTAATTATATCCATGCAATGGTTTAATGATGTAGATACAACAAGGAGGATATTGTAAAGCCAGCATAATTAAATAATTGAGGTTTATCAACCAAATGTTGTCTGCTATTTTCTTTTCGAGATCATGTTTATTTTGCTTTCTCTCCACAGTTTTAGCAAAACAAACTTAGCAATACTACATTATTGATTAGCCGCTAACCAGTTCAATCGATGATCTATAATCAGTCCTTTATCAGCTTTCTAAAGTATTAATATTTCTCGAACCATTTCAGGTCAGAACCCCAAATTTCAGCATATTTCACTGGGATTTTGTATGACAGACCAACACCAAATTGGGCAGAATTGTGAAGCGGCAAAAAAAGAAAAAGAAAAAAGGTGGTGAAATGGTCCAGTCAAAGTTCACATTGATTTATTGGTGCTGTACAACACGTTTTCTCTCTAAAAGAAGGTTTAAAAAAAACACAAAAAAAACAACAACTGGACTTCTATTCTGAAGCTGAAGACATTTTGCTTCCCATCCAGGAAGCTTTCTCAAATCAAAAAGTCTGGAGTAGTGACTTTTTTTTTTGGACTGATCATGACCTGGATGACTTAGAATCTTCACCAACAGAATATCTTTTCCCTAACCACTAAGGAGTGGTGGCCTAGTGGTTAGGGCAGGGCGCTTGCATCCTGGGAAGGCTGCAAATTCCCCAGTTCGAATCCCACTGACTACAATGTTTGGTCCCTGAGCAAGACCCTTGGGTCCAGAATGCTTCCTGGGCGTTGCACAGTGGCAGCCCGCTGCTCCCTTAGGGATGGGTTAAATGTAGAGGACCAATTTCATTGGAATGTCCAAAGCTCCAATGACAAAAAAAAAATAAGATGATCATACATCCGCCGTGCCCCTCCTGACAGATTTAAATAAATGCATACAACTCTTTTCAGATTTTTATTAGTATTAACAATTTGACATTTTGTGTTAGTGTATCGCATAAATTCCCGACATATTACATTGAAGTTTGTGTTTCTAATGTGACAAAACATGGAAACGCTAAATATTTTCATTCCACTTGTCCTCTCCGCTTCAGTGCCAAGCGATTTTCCCATACACAATCTCTAACGTGAGATTGCGAGCACATGTTGCTCTGTTTAAGGGTCAAAAGCCAAGATATTTGGCCAAATATTCTGGAAAGACCGGGGCATGCGATGACGTTGCCAAGTAATTTTCCGCAAACCTCCCTTTGACCTCTTGACAAACTTAAGTTTGTGTGCAGAGATACCGCAGCTAGTGGTTTGTTTCCGTATCGGTGGGTGTGTTTGACCACTTGGACAAGTGGAAACTAGTGAGCTGAGGGAGGAAGAAGAGACACCTGCAGCAATAAGGAGGGAAATTGGTTGAGATGAGGAAAGGGGCCCTAGAGAGGAAAAGTAAAAGCTCTGCAGTGTTATCATTTTCTACTCCAATATTCTGAGGGCTCAGTACCAAAATCAACTGGAACCAGTTAAGTGGAAATCTCCTACAGGAGGTAATCATTCCTTGTTTTTATTGAGTGACCTCCAAATGCTGTAACACAAAAAAAATCAATTAATCAATCAAACAAAAAATATATGGACGTATTTGTGCTTATCCAGTACTCTTTCACCTTCACCTCTGTCTAGAGTCAATGAGACGATGCTGCCTCATGGAGCTAACGTCAGTGTTCGGTCCCCAGTTACGTCTGTGTGAGTCTTAATGCATACCTAAGCTTTTCTACTGCACATCACTTCCCCCTTCAGCACTCACTTCCCTCTTTTCTCCTTACTCACTTCAATCCCCAGTGTTCCTCTCAGTTGTTTCAAGTTTCCATTTGTGATTCATGCATTTTGACCAGCAGTTGCTGCACGGTGTGTGTGTGTGAATGCATGCATGCAAGCATCCGTCTCACCACTGCAGTTCGTGTCGTGCTGTGTGCTCTCTCTCCTCGGCAGCTCGGAGTTCGCTGTACACCTGCAGGAGCTGTCGCCTCAGTTTGCTGACCTCACCATCGGGCTCCTCGGAGGGGCACTGCAGCTCCTCCAGACTCTGTACCTCAAGCTGGAGCCGCTCCAGCTCAGCCCGACGCCTTTTTGCCTCTCCCAAAAGCCGGACCTCAGAACTGTGCACACTGCACAAGGAAATTAATTTATTGCATTCATTTGCAGCCTTCTAATTCTGTTCAACCTTATGACTATAAGCAGAAATCTGAAGACATGCAGGAACTATTTTTGCAGGACTTCAGGGTATTTTACCCCTAGAAGAAATATTAGTCCAGTGTTGAATTAACACACTACAAGAGACCATGCTAATTGGCCTTTGATGCATGGTTATATACTGTAAGACTTCTAATTCTGATATTAATATCTTATCAAATAACTCAAATTCTTACAGGTACACTAAGCTTTAAATGCAACCTATTATATAAACCTTTAGCTTCAAGCAAGATCCTGTTACAGCAAATTATTGCGCTTCTGTTTCAGAGTTAAAGTTACAGTTAATTGGCACATCGGCGCAAAGAACAGAGCCAACTAAATTCACAAACATACTGTAAGCCCTTTCACCCCCCAAAAGAACAGTAGATAATTTGGCAAATCTAGAAAAGCTGACCCGAATGAGCCAGGATATCACAATATTAATTGAGTTAGAGGGGTTGATCCTAAATCCATACTTGACCTGATTAGAGTTATAAGAGGTTTTCATCCCATGTTATAAGCAAAAGACAAACCAAATGTCAAACTCCAGAAGGTATACCAGCACAGGCAAATACTGACCCAAATATATGCTGCTTTGTCATGAGAAATGAAAAAAATAACAACAACAACAACATACCTCTTTAATGTGCCATGGAGTAGCTTGAAGCCATCTTTTAGCTTTGTGACTGCAGTCTGACTAATTTTGCCAAAGGACGACAGCTGAAAAAAGAAAGAAAAAAGTGATCATAAAATGAAAACACTGTTTTTCTTTGATGTAGAATATACATAGTCAATGAATTTAGAGTATGCGTTCCAATGTTCTTCAATTACATGTACCTTTAAGCAGTTATTAAACATTTTTCATTAAGACAATGTTTTTGTATTTTAAATCTATTATTGGTCTGTAATAGTCTAATAAACACGTTATTATTAGCTGGAGGTGAAGAATCATCAAAACGTAATTAGTCTAGATTTATGAAGGAAACTGAATTACTGAAGAATTTTCAATGAAATGAGTTACTGAACCTGGTTGTACTCATGTGTCGGTGCAGTTGTGTTTAGTTTTGTCTCTATTATAAAGTCCTTCACTGATCTGTTGCTGACATTAAGTCCCAGATCTTTGAATTGCTTTAGAAAGTAATACAGGCTTAATGCTTCTGTGTACATCTCTTTCCTGGGCGCAGACACCGATGGAGTTATTGCTCCTCAGAATCATTTTTAGTAAGTATGCATACGATTCATGAAAATTACTCCCTGTTACATGCTTTTGTTTAGCTGTACCTTGTTATTAGAAAAAGTAATTGATTGTGCTGTTGATAGATCTGCCTTAAATTCTGCATAAACTTTACCTTTTTTCCCCCTCTAGGATAGAAAGTAACTCCTGTATTAAACTATTTCTCTGTCCTGGACAAAGCCACTAACGGAGCTATTACTATATACTGTTATTTTCCCCAAATAGAAAGTACCTCTGGCTCAGTAGGCCTGTACTTAACTGTATTTTCCTGGATGGACTCAATGGAGCCATTGTCATGTCATTCAGTATTTTCCCTCACCTGGCAGTCCTGACGGATGGCCACTCATACTGAGCCTGGTTCTGCTGGAACCTCTAAAATAAGGAGCAATTTCTCTCCTACTGTCTCCACATGCTTTCTCGGCATGGGGGTTGCCATTCAGCAATAAATCATAAATTGAATTGGACGGTTTTGAATTATATTTAGGATTAAATTGAACTGTAGAATGGACCTAGATTCTAGGATTGCATTGCTTTGGGAACAATATGGATAGATTTGAACAACGTTTGGGCCAAAAACAGAATCCCCCCATTTTAATTGGAATTATTTAAAGTGTCTTGAGAGGACATCTATCATAAATCTGCAATGTATAAATGAAACATAAACAAGAGACACCAAAGGAAGAGTA
Source organism: Fundulus heteroclitus (assembly GCF_011125445.2). Taxonomy (NCBI): domain Eukaryota; kingdom Metazoa; phylum Chordata; class Actinopteri; order Cyprinodontiformes; family Fundulidae; genus Fundulus; species Fundulus heteroclitus. The sequence continues at coordinate 9,598,962 of NC_046377.1, read as the reverse complement.
CCAAATTCAAAGAACACTTTTTTTATTGCTAAAACAGTTATAGTTATTGTGTTTAAATCCTCCAGAGTGTTTGTCAATCTTCATTGTTGAATCCCCTCATCTTTAAAAATCAGTTCCAAGAAAACTGCTTACGGCTCAAAAGTCTAATGTTATTTTGAGGGTGAGTTGAGTCCTAGAAGTGAACAACTGCACTGTTTTAGCTTTTCCTGGCTTCAGATTCAATAAGAGTTTGAACGCTTTACACGAAAGGAAGTTTTATTTTTGCTGTAACATCAAGAAGAGCTTTTTTATATATTGTCTGGACTCTTCACAGCAAAATGACTTTGACCGCCAAACACTAAAAACAAGAAAACAGATACTTTTAAAAAGGAATTAAAGCAGGATGAGGCGACTTAACTTTCCTGAACTTACACTAACAGGAAAAAGTTTGGACACACATTCCTGTTCCGTTGTTTATTTTTACTTTTTTATTAACTCTGGGAACTCCTTCAAGAATTTCGGAAAGCCATTTCAGGCGACTACCTTGTGAAGCTCCTCCGGGAAATGCCAAGAGCGTTTTATATTCTCGATTTTGAAGAATCGAAAATATAAAAGATGTTTTGGGTTATTTCACAATGTTTTGCTTGCTACATAATTCTATATACATTTGCTTCATAGTTTCACATTTTTCATTAAGTATCAACAATATAGAAATTAATCAAAATAAGGAGGCCATTGAATGCCAAATGGTAATCTAAACTTTTGACTAGTAATTTATGAGGTTTACTAAATTAAAAAACTACCAGATCCAACTTTTTAAAATCTTAAAGTAGAAGAGCTTTTATTGAAAAAGAACCACATGTAATGATTAGTACTCATTGTCCAATATTGAAGCACAACAGCTGCTTAGTGATTGAAAGATTAATTAAAACACACGCACACGCACACGCACACGCATCCTTGTTTAAAGTACAAAGTGAGTGACTTCCATTGACTTCCATTCATTTTCAATTCAGTTTTTGACTTACCCTTTACCTAACCCTAACCTTACTGACACTTCAGTACTAAACCTAACCCCTAGCCCAGAAAAAAGGGAAGGCCAAAAAAAGTCCCAATTTTACTAGTAAAATTAGCAAAAAATGTACTCCATTAGCTGCAAGTACAAAAACGCATGTACACACACACTAGGAAAAACAAAGCAAAATCTCATTCACATATCAGCTGGCAAACATTAGAGGTGAAATTATCTCCAGGAGTTGTGAATTGTCTCTCCTTGCAACAGGAGCTTTGTCGGTGCGCAACAGAGATAGAAACAAAGGACAGGTGGCGTTCCTCTCTTATCTTCACAGCCAGGTTGGTGGAGGGGCAAATAATGAGGGATAGCTTCGTCTGTATCACAAAGCTGCAGGATATCGCTGGTGGGAGCGGTGTAGTAAGTTTTCCAAACGGCATGTACACACAAGCGCTCAGATTACACACACACACACAAACACACACACACACACACACACGGACAGATATCTCGCCTCGACTTTAAACAGCGAGGATGGATGGTTGTGTCTTTAGATTCACCCCATATAAATTGTTCACCCGTCTGTTGTCATAAACACTCGCAACGCTCCAAGGTCTGAGAGGACACAGATATGAATGCGAGGAATGATGTGGATCGTTAACGTGATTTGTTCCAATTTTTTCTTTAACGCAGTCATCAAAAGGTCAGAAGACTACAACGAAAAACTGCCACCTTACATCTTAAAATGTACAAACTCCTAAAGCGTAACTTCAGTAGTAAAATATATATACATGTATACAACGGCAGCTAACAGACACTCTAAAAATGGTCAGAGTTTATGTTTTTTAGCAGCACAGATGACATCAGTGATGGAACAAACATCCTGGCTGTGCGCTGAGCATTTATCTGTGAGAAGCAGCCCGAGGCGCTTTCAGCAACCCTCTTTTATTCCGCTGCCAAAACTGATCTGCCGCAGTGAAAGGGGGATTGGCGGCTTCATGAAGTGCTTGCATGATGCTCACATGTGGCAATGCACCTTTGAAGTAAGGGATACCGAATCACTAAACGGAATTTATGCAGGCAATGTTTATTATTTCTCCTGCAACTACATAGACAGAGCGGGGATGCGATCGTTGCTGAATTTGAGTGTGCAGTTCAGAAGGTATGTGAAATGTATATCAAAAAGAAATGGAGGCTTTAGTAGTCCACGCCCTGAGGGAAAAATAATAATGATGGCTTTGAGGAATAGCGCTGCATTCCACTTGACTGGTGACTAGGAGAATATGGTCCTATCAATGCAGAGGAGTAGGGGCTTTACTCAGTGTTCTCCTTAGATGATTGAACTCCTCACCCTATCTGAAACGGAGTCCAGCCATCATACTATAAATGGTCATTTCAGTTTCTATATTTTTTTAAGTACTGCCTATATTGTCTTTTGCTTTAACAGCGTTGGAAAACAGGAGGCTATAACAAAAATGAACCAAAAACAGTCTGTTATTCATTGATGGGAAAAAAACTAAAACACGGGTGAAGATTTTGCAGAAAAATAACACACGTGGTCATGACACAGCAAAAACATGATTCCAACCGCACTGATCTTGGTAAGCATTCACCGTGCTGAATGCAAATGCATCCAAAGCATCACGTGAAGTTCAAAGACATTTCAGGACTATTTCATGAGATTTAGACAAAAGTGCGGCTCCCGGGCAGATTTCGTGCAGCCCCAGACTCCAATTCAGGACTGAGATACTTGGCCCGCCAGCACAGTGGTTCCTGCAGACAGAGAGTTCTTACAATGGAAGCAACTTTATCCACAACTGATGGCCACATACATGAGGATTAGAATACAAACCGACCAGTGAATCAAGAACTTCATGTTTTGGCTCAGTTATTTCTTCAATACCACACGTCAAAGCAGCCCTTGAATTTAATCCAAAAACGGTAAAAAAAACTAAACAAACTGGAGTTCTATTCTGAAGCTGAAGACGTTTCGCTTCCCATCCAAGAAGCTTTCTGAATCCAAAATGTCTGGAGTAGAGTGGAGTTCTTAGCTTTATAGACCTGCCGGCGAGGCCTCGTTAGAGCTTAGATTCACATGTAGAATGAACTGGAACTGATCGCCCCAACAGTGGAGAGTTGTTAGGCTCAACCTTTGCCTGGCTCGCAGGAGAAATGTTGTGATCACATGCATGGAGGTGTGTGAATTGGGGTGAAACTTAGCGGGAATCAAACCTATTGCTGTGTTGTAAGTTTTTGAAAGTTGAAACCGGAGCCTCCCTCTGTTTTTTTCTCCCTTCCTGGATGGGAAGCAAAACGTCTTCAGCTTCAGAATAGAAGTCCACTTGGAATGATCCTGACCTGGATGACTGAGAATCTTCACCAGCTTACAACACTTGTATTAATGCAAATAAGACCCAGTCAGTTGAACCATCTCCTGCTCTGTCCTGCAATTACTTAGCTGCAAGACAGCAAGATACTGGCACTCTTCCACTTCAGACAGCTCACCTTCATCGCACAACAAGCACGCCACCTTCTTCGGGTTGATTACCATGGTCTCCAGTGAACACTGAAGGTCATGGTCTAAAGATGCCAGCAGAAGCATATCTTCTATAAAAAGGGAAAAGGTGAGACATCACCATTCCCAAACCAAACAACCTTCCTCTCTAGAACTAGATTTTCAGATCATGTGCAGCGGCGTGTAGCCGCTGCATACTTTGGGTGTGCAAAGCTCAGATAGCCCTGACAAATAACTCGGACATCCCATGCTCCTTCAACACTCAAACAAAACGAATAGAGGGACATGGATGTAAATCTTTTCTAGATCACATGCAGACTAGACATACAAACTCCCAAGACTTCCTTGGAAATTCTGCGAGGATAAAAATCTGATCCACTGGACCAGAGCCAGGAACAAAGCCACGCTGCGTCTTCTGAATTTGAACTTCAATAATTGGACACTGCTCTTATAAGACGTTTATCAAAACCAAAAAAAAAAAAAACAAGATGCCAATACAATTTTATGAGAATTTTATTGTAAGCTAGAATCGACTCAACGTAGATTAACATGCAGCCTGGGAAAGAATTGCTTCAGGAAGAAATTGTGGTCGACAGAATTAATTTGCTGATAATATGAGGTTGCTTAATGAATGTACCATTAGAGACTCTGCTTCATTCATAGCAACTCTGAACAAAACCACCAGAGGAAGACTACTGTATATCTTATTGTGATATACAAAGCAAGTCTGCTGTTCATTGCTTAACAAGACTTTGTTTTTGTCTGAGCAAACAAACTTATTCATAAACCCACCACTGGTGACACCACGGCAATTAAAAACACGCAATATTATCAGCAACGGGCGCCTCTGAACAATTAGGATGATACTACAAATTAGTTAGCTCTCATAAAGCTCATATAAAGCTTCCTTAAAAAAAATACATCTTTTGTATTACTGATGCTTAAGTATGTTTTTTTTTTCACCAACCATATTCTTAGGAATGACACATTATAATTGACAGTGAAGAATCCTTAATAAATAGAAGACTAATTAGGTAAATTCAGATTTTATGTTTACGTCTGGGTTCACTTGGTCATGTTTTGGATCGTTATCCAGCTGGATTTCAGTTTTGTGGCAGAGGTCAGCATATTTTCCTGGTATTACAGCATCCGTAATGCCAAGTATTATATCACAATTCCCAGAGTCTTCAGAAGACAGGTAATTGTACACAATAAATGTTACATTATATGTAGAAAAAAAGCTTTAAAAATATCTTTCATGGCCTTGATTTGTACTCAATACTTCCTTGATTTGTACTCATACTTCTAGTTATGTAAAACCTTTTTTGATCTTTGCTCTCAACAAGACTAAGGGTGAGGTTTCTCTCTTGCTGCCATTTCCTGCCTTAAACAACAAAACCATCGGCTTTAATTCAATTACACGTTTTCTTGAGTTTCCCACTTTTGGCAGCGGCTTAAGAGAAATCGGCTCCTGAGTCACACAGTGTTGATTTTGGATGAAAAGGATGCTGTAGATTGTTGATTAGAAGAAATGCTTCAGCAGCATTTATTCACTGATATGAAAATATTTTTTGCCAACTGAATAAATATTCTCAAATAAAGGCTCATTTTAAAGAATTAAAATCAAAAGTGTGCGCACCAAAATGGAATTCTGAGACTTAATATTTGAGGGGAGGATCCAGCGAGGCTCTAGTGTGACCAGGTTCACCACGAGGTCTTGAAATGTTATAGACGATCAATTCTTCAAAGTGAAAAAGTATAAAAAATACATAACATATCTGCTGCGTTAATGATTAATGCGCCCAGATTCTTTTCGCTCCGCAGAGAAATTAGCTGACGTTACAGTGATGTAAGTGGGCAACATTTGCTGAATGACAGCGAAGGACCCAGCTTCTCTCACTGTACCTCCCCGTCTACCTCTTTTCTGCCTCTCCTTCCCAATGTCACGCCCCACTCCAATCTTTCTCCATCTCTGTACCTTCCCTCAATGCTGTGGAAACTGTTTTTTTTTTTTTTTTTATACGCAATAGTACTGCCCCTCCCATCCTCCTAAACTCAGCACTCGCTCTCTCCCATCCCTCTCTCTGCCTCTCTTCCTCCCTCCCTCCCTCCCATGTCCTGATATTAATGACACAGCTATCTGAAGCAGCAGCAGTTCCCCTGCACTCTCCTCCTCCTGCAGGCTGCGCTCATACACGCACGAAAAGATACAAACAGAGCTACGCGCTTAAACCAGTAAGATACTAGACACACATTGTGGTAGCGTCTTTTTTATTTTTTTATTTTACCTTAAATCTTCAGGCAAATCCCCACACACGCAAACAACTCAACTGACTGAGACCGCAAACTCACATTCAAGCCACCTGCATCCATCTGCAGACTTTTTGTTGCTTGTACAAAATCCTGCCAGAAGATGAGGACGGTATTGCTCTGCACGTGTGGCACGCTCCTGCTCGTGGTCACCTTGGTGCCACAAACCACCCGGGCAGCAGACAACTCTGTAAACTCTCACCAGCGTTGGGATGCCAGAGGACCTCACAGTCTCGGATCCGAATCTGGCCACTCTACTTCTTGCCCCTTGAAACTTCGACCCGCCGGCCACTGTGGGAGCTCTGGAGACGGGCTGGATGACGGCGAGGGATGCCCCTACCAGCTAACCTTGCCGCCCCTCACCATCCAGCTGCCCAAGCAGTTCAGGCTGCTGGAGAAGACCATGAAGGAGCTGCAGAGCCTCAAAGAGGTGGTGAACAAGCTGAAAAGTGGGTGCCAGGAGTGCCGTGGGGAAAGGAGCAACGGAGTCTTTGGATATCAGCAAGCGGACCAAGGACAGACACAGATCCCCATTCAAAGGGATGCCGGAGAAGAGGCGGTGGATCTTCAGAGGGGGTCCAGTCGAGAGGAGAGGGGAGATGGAATGGTTCCTGGAGCTACTTTAGATGGTACAAGACTTGGGCAAGGTTCCAATTTTGGGAAAATTACATTTAACCCAAGTAACATGCAAGAGATGCAGGTAAGAGGCAAATGACTTCATAATGAAAAAAAAAAAATATTTCAACGTATATAAAAGTCAGTCTAAATGAAATGTTATTGTGACAAATTTGACTTGTAACATATGGCACAGATAGGCTTACCCTAACTCCATATTCCTAGTTAAGAGAGCAATAAAAGCACACCAGTGACAGCAATGCAGCATTCCATGTACTTCCATCAAAACAACGCTAATATCCAGGAAGCTGTCGTCATTGGCTCTCTTTTCAAAGCTCAGGGAGAATTACCTGATTAAATGGACAGAAGATGAGCTGTAAAAAAAAAAAATACTGGAGACACCTTAAATCTGCCCAGTGAAACGCACCCATGTGGAACGTAAACAAACCAGATGCTTAAAGACCTGTAAAGTCTTTCCTGGCACCATTCCACCAGGGGAAATTCATGGTACCGTAAACAGGGATGGGGAGAAAAAAAAAAAAAAGAAATCAGCATTAGGCAACAGCCAAGATGCTGGTAAATTTTGGGACTCTTGCAGCCACTTCAGCGAACCGCCAATCGCCACACAGACCTCGTTCCCATTCTGAAATTAAAATTGGCCGTCGCCTGTAGTAATCCACCTGCTTTGTAGTCGGTGCCAAGAACAGTTTTCTCTACTTCCGCTCTTGGCCTTTCTCTCAGGTGAAACTGAATAGGATGTCTGCCAGCCTGCGCAACGCCAGGAGCCAGATCTCAGCTCTGCAGGGCAGACTGGAGGGGCTGAACCTGCTCAACATGGACAACGTGCAGGCTATGGTGGACAGACGGGTGGAGAACATCACCGGAGAGGTCAACAAGCTGAGCTCCAGCTGTACTACCCAGTGCGCGGCACAGAACAGCCCTCAGTGTAAGCAGTCTTCTTTTAGGATTCTTGGGCTGATTATGTAAATAATTTAAATCCTTTAATCCTCCAATAGGTTTTGAGTTTTTCTCGTAGCATAACATTTACAAGACCCTTCCATCTTCGGCCACGTTTTTTTTTTTTTTTTTTTTTTACTCCCCTGCATGTTTTGCAATGCATTTGAGTAAGATTAAGAGCTTTCCTCACATTTTGTTCCCATTTCCACCGAATCCTCCACCGACGTAAACTCCAGCACTGACGTTACTCATGCAGTTTGGGTTGTGGGGAGGTGAATGTTCTTCTTGCACAACGACAGTCCAATCATTCCAGAGCGGACACTGTAATCACTTGAAAAAACAAACTGTGCTCGGTCGCCTTCTGCTCAGAAGGACTTTTGTTTTAGGGAAATGGGAAGTGAAAGCATTGACACTACAGACTTTGATACCGCATGACTTCTTTTAGGAGCAATACGAAAAAGGATCCTACATACATTTGATGCTAAAATGACACACCATTCCAGGCTCAAACGTTCATAGGGTTTTAAACACAGGTTAGGGTTTAACGCCATTAACCTCCAAAGTTAAGGCCTGACCACTAGTCGGCCCCTTCCATAGTGTTTGGGGGGATGGATGGAATGAAATGGAATTTTGAAATTGAAATTTTCTTCTTGATCCGACATTATATGCCGTCATAAATGTTGCAGACAAAATATCAATACGAATGCACATTAACATACAGTGTCAAAATTAAGAACCAAAAGCGTGATTAGGGACAAATAGCAGGAGCATACTGCCAGTTTCTCAATATTTTTGACCCGTTTATTAAATTAACTTGGTGCAGTCACTATTAGTTCCTTTTGAAGATTATTACAGGTTAATGGTGCAGATGAAGAGAATGCTGTCCTCCTTAATTCTCAACAGAGGGAACACAGAAGTAGCGATAACCTGGGACTGATGCCTTTAGGTGACATAAAATAGAGAGCAAAAAGCCCAGAATTGATTTCTAGATATATTTGTACCAATGAACTGTACATATGGAAAGAGATGGCCAATAAACTGAAGAATACATACTGTAATGACAGTAAGACGTTTATGTGCAGTTACAAACCTTAGCGTTCTGTGATAAGCACAGTCTAATAATTAAAGAGATGGCGCAGAGGTTTATATTTATAAAAATGTCCCCATAGTCTAAAAGAGGCAAAAAGGAGGCAGCAAAAAAAAATAAAAAATCTTTTATGAATTGAAATGCATAAATGGATGAAAAAGAAATGGTTGGATGGATTGAATGAAATACAAAAAAAAAAAAAAATGAATAAATGGATGTTGTAAAATGCAAAAATGAAAAGGCAGATGGATGGCTGGGCTGGAATAAAATGCAGAAATGGATGGATGGAGCAGAGAGAGGGACAGGGGTTGAGGTCTGGAAATATAAATATGTTCGATGCTCTGTTACTTTGCCCACCCATTCTAAAGCACTACTCAGAAAACACTCTTTCAGCAGCAGATATTTACAGATTGGAATTGGAAATATTCATCACTGCATTCCATCTCTGGTTCGCTTTCAACAAGCGAAATTCTTTCAGGTTGAGGTCATGATGAACAAGAGTTAAGTAACATGAAAGCCAGACTGCAAAAAAAAAAAAAAAAAAAAAAAACCCCACAAAACCCCATTGGCTCTTACATTACTAATTCAGGTGCTTTAACACTTCATCACCCTTCATATGCCGCAGCTCCATAAAAAAAAGCTGAGAAACATGGCTTCATAGTACAAAGAGTACAAAAAAAGCTTTAAATGTAAACTCATATTTTAGTCCCTCTAAAATCTATCAGTAGGACCTAAAAGCTAGCTAAACCCCACAAGCATCCCACTTTGCATTGATGTAAAAGCTCCCTTGCATGAGAGCACAGCAGAAATGCACACCACACAGTGAATAATATCCCGATGCTGCATGAATGGATGTGACACTGTATTGGGGCTTTCATGTGGAAAACAGATGTGAGCTTATTTCTAAGCAGATTAGCTGGGACAGTGGTGTGAAGGGAATCAAGTCTCCTTTTCTCGCCTCCGTCTCCGCCAAACTTTGCTCCAAATTCCTATTTCCTTCGTTCATTTATTTTTCTTCAAAGAGCTCAACTCTCTTAATTTGACAGTTTCATGTTCTGTCTCTTGCTAATTTAACGTCTACCTTCTTGAGCTTTTGTTCTGATTCACCTCACCATGTCTGTCCCCGTGCTTGTGTTCTCTTGGCAGGCATGCTCTTAAACTTTGAGGCATAAAAAGGAACTGATATTAGCATAGGCAACATTTGAGGCACCTCCCCTGACATTGCACAAGTCACGGATGGTTCACCAAGTCAGGGACGCTTGTCTTTGCACAAGTAATCCATCATCTTAAGGTCAAAAAGTAGAAAGTCTTCTTCTTCAGTTCAATTTCTGCCTATTCTTTCATGTCAATCCAAAAGAGCAAGCCCATACAACAGCTGGTAGAAAGGAAATTGGTAGTCATCTTTTGACTGAGTGCAATTTCACAACACTTTATGTAAATATCTGATTGCAGTTACACTGAAGTAACATTTATTAATAAAACCAAGATATTAGTTGTTCTTAAATCGTGGAGGGAGTTTGGCAGGCCGCAGCTCATGGAATAATTTTGTGCATCGCACAGTTTTAAGTGAAGAATGCTAAAAATTTTATTTACTAACGCGATTTTTGTGCCAGTAAATATAATAAAACAATATTCATTTTTTAGTAACTAAAATTTTTTGCTTTCATTTAAAGATGCATTTTAATGAAAGCATTTGTTTTAGAAGGGCAATGTGAGAAAGCCTTTTTATGTAAGCTCCTTTTTGGTAAAATAAAATAATAATAATAATTATAACAATAATATTAATACAACAATCTCTGTACATGTTTAGTGTTGAGTAGGTAAAAAAAAAACATTTCAGAATAAAAATGTTTTTCTGTTTTTAAATCAAAAATAATTTAAAAAGATTGTGGCAGACAACCATAGTTGGGATTATTGAATTTTCATCCTGAGATGGTCATCTCGTCATCAAGTATGGAAAAAAACAACATAAACTGACATAAAATGAGATGGTGACAACAACTATGGCTGCTTCATATTAGTTATATTAGTTATATTAATAATGCAAATTTATTTTATATATTCCAATGACATCAGCCATAATAAGGCTTTGAACTGTCTATAGCATCCTGGGCACTATCATCTGTGGGCATCTACTGCAGTGAGACTACAGGAGACCAAACAGTCCTTTGCCATAATACTGAGCACATTGACATTGCAATGACATTAAATGTTTAATATTATGAAGCATTTACAACAACAATAACCTTGTGGATTAGCGAGCTGTCCATTTTACAAATTTCTTCACATTTCAAACCATGTGTAATATGTTTTTAGATATGGCACCTGTTCAGAATCAGTGTGATTTCAGCTTTTGGTGGAAATTTGCATAAACAACTAAAGTAATTTCCTCGTAACTAATCCAGACCTGGGGTAGACAAATTCACAGCATTTGTAGGAGCATGTGATGAATGGGCATGTAATCCCAACTGTTAGGCGTTAATAGGTCGCAACATAAACCAACAGTGCCAGAACCCTTTACGTCTAGGTGGAATTTCACTGACAAATAACACTAACAGAGCAATAAAAGCGTTTTCACAGGGTTGCAAACATTTCTTTTCATCCTTGCTGCCAATTCTCATACTTCCTGCCAGAAGTAATGCTCAAGGCAAACCGATAGCAGTTCAAGCGTTAAGCCACATTAGCGCAGTAATGCAAAATGAAAATAGGCGCTCCATCCAAGATTGTGCCGTTTCCCCCCCAAATGCAATAACTGGAAATTTTCTTTTTGACGACTCTCAGCCCATGCGAACTGAAAAAATGCTTTCGAGTCCGCAATAACCTAAAAGAAGAAGGGTATCACTTGTATGGTACAAACATTTTCCTTAGTTTCCCTTTTTTACAAGGCTGTCTTGTCTTTATATTCATTTTCTTTGATGAGGAAGGCAATATGGTAATTAAGCAGTTTAGTGTTCAAGATGCCTTTATTAGGCATGTCTGTCAGTTTATCAGACTAATCCGCTTACATTCACTCGCCATTCAATTAAGTGCAAGACGAAGACGGCAAAGAAATTTGCTCGTTAATCTAGAGATGACTCAAAAGCACATTTAATGTTTTTTTTTTAAATTACCTTTCACTTTATGACAGGAAAAAAACAGACTATATACTCTAATTTCAACATTAATATTCACTCTCGTGCTGATAAGGTTTTATGTTTTAATTTAATATCCAACACATGGGTTTTACTGAGCTGAAGATGGAGGTCTGTTTTCTTAAAACATTGTAAATTATAAGAGAAAACTGCATGGCCACTAGAGGGCCTTGGGGCTTTCTCTTGGTTGTAGCAGAAATGACTAAGGCCATTTTCTCTCTGGCAATGACATTCTCGGAGCAGTTGTCCTCTAATTTAACTCAACAATCAGAGACACCTAACAGTCTGTCAGACAGCAGTGAGTGACTAATCCTAGAATTAAAAGGATTTTAAGGCTCAGTGCCAGACCAGCTTGTCCATCCAGGGAGACTGGCTGCTGCGTCAGATGGATGGGGACATTACAGAGGAAGTAGCGGAGTGTAAAAACTGCAGTTAGACACTGAAAGTGAATAGGACAGAGGAAGAATTTACGGGTCAATACTTTAAATGCCAAATGCTGACAGAGCCATTACTATGACAGGGATACAATTTGGCCTCACGTTTGACTTTTAAACCATTCTCCATACTGAGACTTGCCATCTGCAGATCTTTTGCAGCTTAAGTGTCTTATGAAACGTGGTGGGAAAATAAATTAGATCAGTCCATGATCATCTGGAAGCAGCACAACGATGCTTTTCTACTCCACAGACGTTCAGTCTAGACTTCCCCTCCTATTAGCTGAAGTTTATGTCAGTTTTAATTCACCATCCTGCTGAACTGCTCTGGCAGTACGAGTCAACAGCATCAACAATGGAAACTGAAGTGGGGTCCGCATGCTGCTCACCCAGTGTCAAAATGATTTTAGAAAGGGGGCAGGCTGCTCTAATCCAATTTCACACTTTCCCCGAGTTTTGACCAGCTTGGCCCTGTCAGTTCATAAATACTATATGACACGGGTCTTTCAGTTCAAATTTTGAGGTTGGTTCTATGACTTGCTGTTCATTTATTTGTGGTGTGACCTTTTTTTTATCCAAAAAAGGACATTGGAGCTACAATATCTCTCTCCCCCTCTCTCTCTATATATACGTCGAGAACACACCACACACACACACACACAACACAGACAACAGACAGACATACAGACAGACACAGAGAAAGATGAGAGAGAGAGAGAATAGAGAGAGAGATATCTTCTCAGGAGATAGAGATAGAGAAGAGATCTTCTACCATATTATAGATATAAGAGAGAATACGATTAGTCTCTATACTTAAGAGATATATATATATTATATATATATATATATAATATATATATATATATATATATACACACACACACATATACATATAAACATATGTATACATATACACAAACATATATTGAATCACATTACTTATTGCAATACCATGTACGATATCACAAGCACAAAGAATGTTTGGATGCAATATTTAGTAGGGTATTATTTATTTCGGTTGCCTGCATTCACTGTTCTTTTATGTTTGCTTAAGTCTATGCATTGCATTTCAGTTCTGAATGAAAGCAGATGCATCATGTTATAGATGGTAGTTCTCAGAAAACACTGTTAATAAACTGTTATATTTTTACTCAATTACCCATGTTTAAAATTAGCATATTTCTCCGTATCCTCACATAATTACCTTTAGATATGAAAGGAAAATCAATTTCACCAATTAAAGGTTTTTGGATGAAATTCTATTCTGAGATGAATCAAACCTAAGTTACTTTTATGTGCAGAATAGAGAAATTAAAGTGGGTTTAGCCGTTTTATATACTGACTGCTTGTATTACAATCTCTTGCAATGATACCATTCAGTAAACAAACAAAAAACATAACAAAAAAAAAAAACTTTCTTCTTTTCTCTCTTTCTGCAACCACGCAGTCATAATAGCCCCTCGGGACTGCTCCGACTACAACGTGCTGGAGGTGAGGAAGAACGGCGTTTACCGAGTGACCCCTGACCCCCGCAACGGGACGTTCGAGGTTTTCTGTGAAATGGAGTCCTTCGGGGGAGGATGGACTGTCATACAGCAGCGCCTCGATGGGTCCGTCAACTTCAACCGCACATGGGCCGAGTACAAGAAAGGATTTGGGAACATACGGTACGTTTTGTTTTCATGTAAAAAGAAAAAAAGAAAAAAGAAAAAAAGAAAAAGCTTGGCACATCGGCTCAGGCCATACCCAAGAAAAGATGGAGCTCAAATAGGGTCACAAAAGAGGTTATAGTGCAGCCCCTCAGCATGCTGACTGTGGTGTTGTAGTAAACACTTTGTGGCTATGGAATGAGAAATGACCCCATTTACATCAAGGTTGATTTAACCTGACAAAGATCTGGACTATAAACCTTCGGATTTAACAGCATGGAGGATCTAATAAAACCTGCAACTGAGAAGCATTATACGATTTGTAGGATGCAGCGTTTTACGAAGCTTGACTCCTCGTTTTTATGATGACTGAGGCACTAAACTAGAGTGTGCTTTTAATACGGGAATGCAGGCAGTGCAGAAAATAAAAACACAATCCCAGACTGTCATCATTTAGAAACATTTTTGTCAAGAGGATGTGGTTCTTCGGGAGTACGTTGCAATGCAGAACACCTATACTGCAGCATACAGGAGGAGGTGGGTTATGATCGATATAACGTTGAAGCTTCTGATCTGGTGGCCGAAGGGTCAGAGACTGCCAGTGACTGTTGATATGAGCAACGCCGTTCTCAACCCAGGGGTTGAGAGCACAATGCCAATAAAACTTAACTGTCATGTCCAGTCAATAGGAAGTAGTTAGAGCTATTACTCGCCAAACAACAAAAACAATTAGTAGATGAAGCATTGAGCCACAGATTTTTGCATCAGAGACGTAATGCAAAGAGGTGAAGGGCAGTGAAGATAATTTCAAGAACCCTCAGAAAGCAAGCTCCAAAGTTAGAAGCTGGATCCAGGATCAACATCAACTTTGTTCTAGTTGCAAGTTAGAAAATAAGCAAGATTTACCAGTTGCACTTAAAGACCGGGTTAAATGCTGTGAGCAATCGTTAATGGCAACGCAATTCTTTACGTTTTATGCATTCAAACAAATTAAAGGAATATTAATGCTTATGAATGATATTTCATGTCAGATATGTAAAAAACAAAAATGAAACTATATTTAGATGTGGGGAAGATTTAAAAAAGGCAAACTAGAGTTTGTTATGGCAGCCACATTGTGATACCTGGCAATCATGGTAATCAGTAAGGTGGTACTTAAGTATATAAAGTGATGTGTTAAAGACACATTTAATCACTTGCTAAATCCTTAGGGGCAAAAAGGAGGATGCTGACATTTTTGTTGAAAAATGTTGCAGAACTCAATCAATATTTTTTTTATTATTAATATCTATGATAACATGAATAATTTAGGTCTTTTGCATTATGGGTTTTATTGGCAGAATTTCTTTGCTTGTATATGGTGACAGGAAAAGGCCTTTCTCATGGTGCCATTCATGCTAGAACCCCCTCAGGATGTTGCCACACATTTTCTGTAAAGTTTTGCAGTGGGATAAAGGGCTGCTAAATCAGGTCCAAGGTGCCTGGGAACAGAGTCTCAACTCCAAAAAAAAAAAAAAATAGCTTGCAAAGCTAGTTACTGGGTCTATAAATCAAAAAGCTGCTGAAACAGCTGCCATATTAAAAGAGAAATTACAAATCAACTCCAGTATGTGTTTGCAATCATTGCCACACCCAACAACCTTCACTGTGCAGTTGGCATTATTATTCCTCCATCTGCATTTAAATGCAACCATTTGCTCAGGTACTGAGAATCTACAGCTTATTTACAGGCAGTGCCGCAGTCTCCTCGGAGGATGAGCTTTCACGGAATATGAATGCATCTCAGGAATTTCACCCCTCAAACCTCAACTCAAAAAAAATAAATAAAAATAGCCTGCTTTGAGAAGCCGTAACAATAACCAAGCCCACCCGTTCTCAGAACCGCAGATTGTTTGCCACCTGTTTCACTAACACTGATTGATTTTTACATGTAAAACTAATAATATTCTGACCACGGCGAATCTGATTTTTTTTTTGTCCCACAGGCTGCAAACTTTTCAGAGTAAAATCAATTACTTAGCGCACAATGCTGCTGATGTTAAGAAGTAATAGTCAGTGAGAAGTGCACTAGGCTTGTGCTTTATCTGGATCCAACTTTCAGATCAATATCTTTATTCTTCATCTTCTGGTTTTTTTTTTTTTTTTTTTTTTGCTGAGAAATAACCATGGTAACGTCTTGATAGCCAAGCCTGCAGCTCCAGCACCCCTTCCTAAAAAAATAATAACCTCCTTCGTCCATTTTTCTGTGTCACTGCCTGCGTTCCCCTTTTTTTCCATTCCCATGTTTGGAGATAAGTTAATTCTGTTCGAATATGTGAAATTCCTAACTGTGCCAGCATTTGAGCTCATTATTTTATATGCCTGATTCTTGGGTTTCTTGTCCCTCTTTAATCTCGTGTCCAGCAGAAGTGAGTTCTGGCTCGGCAACGACCATATTCACCTGCTGACGAAGGCTAAAGACATGATTCTGCGCATAGAGCTGGAGGACTTTGAGGGTGTCCGGGAATATGCAAAGTATGACCAGTTCTACGTGGCCAATGAGTATTTGCGTTACAGACTCTCCATCAGCGGATACAGGTAGAGTATTAGCTGTCAAATCTGATCCGCACACATATGCCGTTCAGGCAAAAGGCTTGCTTACGGTCATAATTCTCATATGAATTAGGCAGATTTTGAAGATGTATTTGTCATCATTAGTGGGCTTCAGGTATGATTCTGGCTGGATATGTGACCTGGTAAAAGTTTTAAAAAAATAATCCACACATTTAGATTTGATTGAGAGCATTCCAGAAGTTATTTTCAGCGTGCTTTATCCGTTCCAGAACCTGTTTTATCCAAGTTTGGGAGCATTTGTCCTGTTGAAACACCCGATTACGTTGTGGGAAGTTTAAAACAACAACAACTCGGGGGTGTGCCTGCTTCATTAGTCAACTCACTTTGTGTAATGCACCAGTACCACTTGCAGCACAATAATCCCACATGGTGATACTACCACCACGCTTGATATAGTGTTACGTTTCGAAACCTCACCTCGTCTAATTCATATTTTCTGTCATTGTGTACCTGATTCTTTATTCCGTCAGATGAACTTTCCTCTAGAAGGTATTAGTCTTTGTGTGCAGCAACAGATTTCAGTTAAAGCCCCATGCAGTATCATCATGCTGAAATCACCTTGCTTAGCAGCTGAGACAGTGTTTTCTGGTCTGAAAGCCTGTCTTCCATCACTCTAGACGGTGAGAGTGGTTTTCCAGCGGTTTCCATATCATGGCAGGCTTTAACCCTGGTGACTCCTGGCGAGTTCTTAATATTTGACCCAAACTGGGTCAGATGGTTGAAGCTTTGACAAAACAGAGCGGTGATCTTAAAAACGGACAACAAAAGGTGTTTTAAAATTTTAAATTTCGGACTTCTGGGATGGCTTTTCCAAAAGCATGACATCAACCCTACTGAAAAGCACCGACAACAGCGCCTAAAAACAAACAAAACAAGAACAAATTGAAATTAACTTCACCAATTCTGCAAGGTAGAGGGGTCAGATATCCAGTCAGAATCATGCCAGGAGCTCATTCCTACCAACACAAAGGGTGTGGTCAAGGTGCAGCTTGGTTAGGGAAGATCTGACCAAGCATTACAAAGGGTTTATGTAAATACCTTTATTTGTCATTTTGACCACCTGCTGAAAGGACACCATAGAGACAACAAACCAATGCAATAAATTCAATTCCATGTCTTGGTTTGAAATTCATTGACGTTTTATACATCAGTCTTGACCCCAAATAAACGAGACATTTATGGGCAGGGCGAGTATTCATAAACCGCTCACTAGATGAGTGTATAACAATCCTCTGTTACAGTGGAACAGCTGGGAACGCCATCAGCTTCAACAAGCACTTCAACCACGACCAGAAGTTCTTCTCCACCCCGGACCGCGACAATGACATGTACCCCTCTGGAAACTGCGGCGCCTACTACAGCTCCGGCTGGTGGTTCGACGCCTGCATGTCCGCCAACCTTAACGGGAAGTACTACCACAAAAGGTACAAGGGCGTGAGGAATGGGATCTTCTGGGGAACGTGGCACAACATGACAACAGAGTTCTACCCGACCAACTACAGGCAGGCCTTTAAGACCGTCAAGATGATGATACGGCCCAAAAACTACGCTCCTTAAGAGGACCGGCAGATATTCTTTACCCACGAGGGAGAAAACCCGAGAAAATGGAAGAACATAAAGCCCCATTCATTATCCTGGCGCCGTTCATACATGCTTACATGTACACAAACACACACGAAGACTGCAAAAGTTTACAGGAACTTTGACTGCAGTAACAAAAAATCATTGTGAAATATATTATGCCATTTTCCCTGATGCGAGTATGGCCTTTGAAATGTTGGATTAATATGACAATAATAAAAGAAAATCGTCTGTGAACAATGACGGACTATTAGGAAAAAAAAAAAAAAAGAAAAGGCAGCGTAAAGGCCAGCCTACTTCCGAGTGCCGTAATATTCCACGGGACGTTAGCGTGGATGATTTTTTTTTCACCGGGCCCCCGACATTTCTCCCACTTTCGTCCTGCTGCATCCCTGCAATAAGCCCTGCCGAGACGCAGCACAGCACAGGAGTTAAAAACTAATGAGCTATCATTTTCTTATGCTGTAAATGATTTCATAATTAACAACGACCACTCGAGTGAGGGAGCCGAAGATAGAGTTTTGTGTCTGAAATTACTCATGAAAGACTTCCTGCTGGGACTGTTTAATTACACCGGGGCAGTGTGGTAATGTATCATTATCCAAAACATTATGAAATCCCCCTGGGCAGGCCGATGTGAAGCCTGAGAGGAATCCCTACCATTCTACTTATATGCAGTGCAGTTTAGATTACTGATTCTCTGATAAATTGTTCTTGACACTAAACAGTTTTAATTATTTTCCATCATTATCTCTTGATGCACTGCACAGCTCCTAATGATACACAGATTCTCCTTATCAACCATGTGTACAATGCTACCACCTAGTGCTAGAAAACTGTATAGTACCATAGTCAATTTTATACACACTGAAAGGCAAAGGTGGACTAAGGAAATGTCTGTTAGAGGATGTGTACAGTATTTATTTTACTTTGTGATGTATCAGAGCTTTTATATAACATGCACTGTTTATCATCCAGTTTCAAAGTCTATTCACTGTTGAGGCGTGCATAATTGTGGTCACTCTGAGCAGAACCATGCGTGTTTGTACTTTTATGCATCTACCATACTGATCTTTTCTATTCACTTTAAATCGGTCATGCCAGAAAAATAAATCTACATTTTTTTATATAATAATGAGTTTCAGTGTGTAGTTGATTGCCATATTTGGGATTTTGATACAAACACGGGAATCAAATGAACATGTCATGGCAAACATATTATTTTTTTATTTGACATTAGATATGTTCTAAAGGTTATTTTATGTTCCATTATTTACCACCAAGCCGATTATTTATTAAACATACGTAAACATAAAAGATTTATGTGAAAATCTAATTACGAAACACTTTCATCAGCAATAAGTTGAAGCTCTGCATGACTCAGTCTTTCCCTCCATAGTGAAAAAGAATTGTAGTCCAGTCTTATTTATAACACTGGTTCAGTCAACTGAGGCTTCTTTAACCAGAGTTCACATAAGGTCCCACCACAGCATTTCTGTCAAGCTAGTCTGGACCTTGACTGGTCCTCTACAGGTTAAAATTTTCTTGTGGCGCTGAGGATCACTGTGTTGTTGGGGGGCCAAATTTAAGTCAAGAAGATGAGCTTACGCATTACTACAGATAAGTTCTTGATCAACTTAATTACATCATCTTCATGACCAAACACCAGAGTTCTATAAACTGTCTCATTCAGAAGCACTTTTTCACAGGTGTAGTAGTGCTGCCATATTATTTGGTTTGCAGCCATTCTACGCCAAACCCCATTTGTTACATTCCCCCCACATGCTCTGTTATATTGTCATAAATGTCCACATTTAGCATGGTAACTGGGGCCTGTGGGGTCTGAAATGGAGCTATTAATCTTTTTGCTTTGTATCGCTGCCCAATCGGACCTTTGAGTAAATTTGTAGGCATTCGTAACCTGGAAAGATAATCGAACCATTTGAAAAGCTTTCTATGTACGAATAACCATGTTCGCTATAGAATAAAAACCGCGTCAGCGTTCAGAAACAGCGTCATAAGTCTTACCAGGCTGAGTTTTATGCCAGTTTTATAGCGTAAGCTACCGACCTGTGACAAACGTCCTGCGCTCAGAGAGGTGGTCGCCTTAATGACGAACAGGTGCAGCTGATTGGTTGCCAGGTGAAGCTGATTGGCTGGACCGGCAACCAATCAGCTGCACCTCAGCCTCCATCTCAAGTCTTTTAGAGAAGCAGCGAACGTCTGCTTTAGTTTTTTTTCACACATAGCCTCACCATTGTGTATACTTTCTGTTTAATAAATATGATCTAAATTAAACTATTTTGAGTTGTCATATACTTAAGGTTAGGCTTAAATAATTCCAGAACCTGGTAAAGATTGGAGATTTTTATTACGCCCTGATCTCTCTTTTTTTTTTTTTTTTTTTTTTTTTTTTACACATTACTGCACTCAAGTTTAGAATGAGCGTCCAAGGGTAGATTTTAATGTTCTGATATACAGGACAACATGATATAATCTTTCATTTAATTGTTTGCCTTAAGGTAAAAGATTGTATTATGAGTTCACCCATAAAACCATGAAAAAACATCTTCATAAGGAATGAATGGGAAACTTTTCACGACGAAATGTTTACTTAATGAAGATAATAAAGCGGTTAAACGGATTACCTCGTCCAGGACCTGAAAAGCAGAAGAAGCAGATATGTCTTCCATGGCTGGCGGCAAAGGAAGCAAATGATCCTCCTGCAAGTCTGTGGTCAAACTAGTAGAGTTGAAAAAGTTCGTCTTGGCACTGATTTCGCTTTTTACCCCAACTGTGTGTTGTGGTTACCATAACAGCGACGTCACGTGTCCCCTCCCTGCGTTTCTTGATGAATATAAGGTTTACAATTTCAATATATATTTTTCTAAACTTTTACTCGTTGATAGAAGGAAGAAGATAAATTTGCCTGAAACTCCGATTGAAAAAAGTTGCAGATAGAAACGTTTAAGTGAAAATAATAATTAAAAATAAGTAAAGGGTCAATGTTTGTATGTCTATGTAAGCAAAAACCTCTTATTTTCACTCATATTTAAACTATATGTTTTATATAGATTTCTATCGATATTTTTATTACTTCTATCTATATTTAAGTAGAAAACTACATGTGCGTGTAAGTTTTCTTTTGCCCTACAGAAGCTCTTTTTCCATTTACAAGGTTTGTCCAGTAGATGGCAGCAAACACGTAAATTTACAAGGCGTGCAACCTACACGAACCATGTTCTGGCCTCACCATCAAAGGACAGATGATTATGAAAAGTATCAAGTGACCAAACATCAGAAGAGATAGATAATCACCGATAAAACACCCCCTTAGTGCAAAGTGGGTTGATGATGACCAAGATGCAACACTGCTGATTCCTTTGAGGTTCGTTCCCACGAAGTAACCCTGAGAGTTGAAATGGACCATCATTCACTTTGTGCAACAGCTGCTGGGATGAGTTATCCCAGCAATAGTGGACTTGCAGCCTCCATACAGCTTTCTCATTGTTCGGGTCATCCTGAACTCATAATGCGGTGTAAGGGACGGTTTTACACGTACACTTATTTACACGTATTGTTGGTATTGATGAGTTTTGTTGGAGCAAAAATACTCAGCAAACAATACTCATCTCCAAAGACAACTTTGGGGAGGGTGGGGTGGGGCAGAAGCTGTATTTAACATATTGAACAAGAACAGGAAAGACTTTGACATACTACCAAGGGTATGTCTGTGCAACTGAGTGAGGTCTGCTGAGAATCATTACGACTGTCAGGTGTTACTCTTGTCAACCCAAATGATATATGATTCATACTCTAATTCCATGTTCAGATATCTTTATGTTACAACAAACAGCTTTAGCTTATTGAGATAGAGTATCTAAAGTAAACAAAAATGTTTGCACACTCCATTCTTGGAGCAGGCTTGGGTTATTGTTTTACTAATCGCATGCATTGAGCTTAGCCATTCGTTGTGTCCCTGGCTGTGTTTAGTGTTGTCCTGCTCAAAGGGGAGCCTTCGTCCCTGAGCTCTACATTGTTGCACCATTTAACACACTTTCAGGGGCGGGCTTGTATTTCGCTCCGTCCAACTCTGAACCGCTTATATAGTTCTTCGGGAGAAAAGCGTCTCCACGGCACGATGCTCCCACCACCCTGTCGTACAGCTGAAACAGTGTGTTCTGGGTTGTGTGCAGTGTGAGATTTCTGCCAGATTTGCTTCAGCGTTTTCCCTGTAGGCCAGAAAACATCATGTCGGTCGCATCTGACCATCCGATTCCCCACGATCCCCTACATGCCACAAATCCCTGTTAACAGATTCCTCCGCCTTATCTGTGGATCTCTACAGCTCCTCCAGAGTTACTGTAATCATCTCGGGTGCTTCTCTGATCAATGCCCTCCTTGGTCAGCCTGCCATTTTAGGTGGAACGCAATGTTTTGGTAGATTTTCCAATGTGTCATGCACTTTCCATTTTGGGATAATAGCTTGAGTCATGCTACATGATACGAAAAGTCTTGTGTAGTCATGCTGACGTCCTGTTGCTGTTTGTTTACTAATGTTCACTAACAAACTTCTGAGTCATTCACTAAACAACTCTGCTTATACTTGCAAACAAATAACACACAGTCAAAATTGGCTGCAACTGATTTTTTATTGGTAGCAAATTAAAAAGACAGTAAACACAAATGCACTCCACACTTTTCAGATTTTTATTTATAAAACTTACGAATCACAACGTCTACTTTTTCCTTACAACTGTGCACTATTAGTGTTATTGTATCACATTAAATTCAGACAAAATAGATAAAAGCTTACTGTTTGGTCAAAACAGAAAGATGTTGAAAGGACACAAGAACTTCTGCAAGGCGGTGTAACTGTTTGAACCCGGGGGTCCTGGCAGTCTCCACTGGACTTTGTGATGACTCTGTGGTCCTCCTTATGTGTCCAGGATCACCGTTTTAGGAAAAGAAAAATCATAAAGTAAAGTTAAGATATTTCGGGAAACAGGATAAGTCAGGCATGGCAGTTGGCCTTTTATTCTGGCACTGTATTCTACATTTGTGCACAGCGACCAATGAATTTATTTTCTGCACTTTGTAGCAGTGTTTTAGCCCTAAAAGGGACAAAAAGTGTCAAAGCGTCCGCCTACTAAATGTGTTTTCCACAATGTCTTCCCATCAACTTAACCATAATTGCTGTCTGGTGACTCATGGCTTTTTTTTTTTTTTTTTTTTTTTTTTTGCCACTGTTCAGGGTAACTGCTGTGACTTTTAACGATATTCAACAGATGTTTATGATGCAGCTAACCAAACCCAATGGTTTTTGGAAGTCTTTTTCTGTTTTGCGGGAAACTGGGAAAAAAAAAAAAAAGCCAGGTGAAGAATCACAACAACCACAACTGTAATTGTTGTATACAGGTTTTGCAAAAAACATAAAACTGAGCTGTTGCCACAAGCATGTCAGAGACTGTAGGCAATCTGGCAGATTTTCCACATGCATCTCGTGTCACTTTGCAATGCTTTTTCATTCTGAAGAAGGCGTGGAGAAGCAGGCAACAAACAGACACTTAACCTCTTAAAGTCCACCCCCCCTCCCCAAAAAAAAAAAAAATAAATAAATAAATAAAAGACAACAAAATGAAATCAAAGCTACTGGGACCACAATCTTTTGAAATTTTTATTTTATTGCCCTTAAAAAAATCCAATTGTAAACAGGAATGAGTCATAACAAGTGGATACAAAGGAGAGGTTTTTGATTGTGTAAGCTGTATCACAATTAAGAAGGATCAATGTGTCCCGAACCCATCATTCTTTTCCTGTTGGCTCAAATGTCTGTGAAGTTAACAACCTGCATGCCTATTTAGCGCGCTCAAAAAAAAAAAAGAAAAAAAAAAAAAAAAAGGATTTAATAGATTACCTACAAAATAAATAACTGGGATGCAGAGAAATGCTTTTGGCAAAAGCCACGTCTGATGTCATTTCTCCGAGTCTCTGCAAGATCCCTGCAGAGAATCCAGAGCATTGTTCCATCATGTGTCAGCAAGCTGACTCCAGACTGAAAGCCCCCCCTTTAGCGTGAACTCCTTTGACTCATACGGCTCTTTCGGAGAAACAAAAAACATATGTATTGGAGAGCCGAATGAGCATTTCTCATCTCTAATTCTCAGATGAAAATCAGTTGAAGCCCAGTGTGTGTGTGTGCCAGTAATGTTCCTGAACAGTTTTGCAATATTATTGAGTCTGATAAAGTCTTATCATTTATAAACTCTATCCATTGTACTTAGTTTCTAGAGCCCTGCATAGTATAACAGTCTTGTAAGGATGAAATATAAATGGAACACTAAGTAAAAGTGCCTTTACTTGCAGTACCACTGATGGCAGCCAGGGTCCTGGCTCTCAAATGCCCTTTGCCGTTTTGTACCTCTGCAGTTTTGGTCAATCCATCAAAGACTTTTGGGGTACAAATGTCACTGTCAGTCGCTGGATGTTTCAACTGAATTAGCATCACTTAATACTCGCATTGGAGACATTTTGTGTCAACTCAATAATTTAAAGTTATCTTCAATAATTGACTTCTAGTCTACTGCAAGGGAAGGAGCAGATGCGAGTCCCAAAAAAATGTGACCTGGAGGTCAGTTGTAATGAAATGGGTTTCATCTTTGGTCATATATTCTTTGGGTTATCTTTTTATTATTTTAAGTATATTAACTTTTATTATCTTTGATTATTCCTAGTTCATGTTGCGTATTGGTTATTTTACATATTAATATTGATTGTTGTGTACAACACTTTGGACAGAGGTATCAGTATTAAACATGCTACATAACTAAAGTTGACATTGAAATTGACATATGTCACATTTTTATAGGAGTCAACACAGCCACACTACGATTGGAGCCACCATACTGTAAAAAACAACTTCCTTTTTTTTGGACTGGAAAACTATTTTCAGGTATGAAAACCTGAAAAATGATGTGTGACATATAGGAACAATGATTCAAGTCAGTTCAGAAAACCAAGTTAGCTGTAATGCTTGACATTATGGAGTGAGTTGTGAGTACTTACACCTTTGTGTTGTTGGGTATTTTCAACTGGTGAACGTTCTGCTAGCTTTCATGCTTTTGTTACGAAATGTGGGAAAACCAACTTTTGGAGTTGGCTTTCAAGTCAGAGTTAGAGCCAGTGTTCTTTTAATGGTCGTGTTTAACAATTATAATTGCTACCAAAGAGATGCTGCCAAAATAAATGTAGTTGTACTTTCTGTTATCTTACTTATTTCCTATTTAACCTTAAAGTTACAACAACTCATACTAAGTTAGAGGTCCGGGTTTGTAACGGTTTGATGGCGGCTTAGTGGTTAGAGAGTTGGGCATTTGCTTCTAACAGAGGCTGCAGAGGTTGCTGGTTCAAACTCACACTGATACTGTCCCTGAAACAAAAAAGTGCTGGTTTACGATGTAGATGACTGATTTCTCCACTGAAGGGCATTAAGGGCTTACAAAGAAACTGATGTTTTATAGTTTGTACAATGAATTTTGTAAGACTTTCAAGCAAGCTGGAAAATTCAAGATTCCAAGTAAAAAAAAAAACATAAAATTAAAAGTTTGGCAAACTCAAAAGCAAACTTTAAAATGTTAAGTTGAAGTCCTAAACTTAAAATATTTCTGAAGTTTGTTGCCTTTACATTTTGAGTTCTGTCGACTATTCTTTTTTCACAGTGCATCAATGAAATGGATATTCCATATCTTCAAAAAATTTATTTATTTTTAAAAAAAATTTTTAATCGGCAGTTTGTGAAAAATAGTCTCGTAACCTGATAATGAAACCGGCATGCAGTGGGTGGGTTAAGTATATGGGCAGGAAATGTTTTGCTTAGAGGCACAAAAAGGTTAGAAAGCAGGGGCTACAATAAATCAGCATCCCAAACACCTGACACCCAAAGTTTGCATGTTCCACCTCACAAGTTATTGCTATGTTACAAGCTGCTTTCATGTTTGTGGTCATTTCTTTAAAAAATAATATATGTAGCTTCAATAATGTCCCAATTATTATTATTTGCTGTATAAATAGTTTTGCAAGGTACTTGAAATAATCTTGAGCAAAAAAAAAGGATTTTCAACCAATACCAAAGATTTCTAATTGCTAATATGTGCTCACTAGGTAGCGTGCTCACACTAGATTTAATTCACAAACAGGTCTGCAGTTTTATTTGTAGGGGACACTGCTAGTCTTTGCTTTATTGTTCAATATTGTTCTTGTCATCACAATACAGTTTCTTTGCTGCCAAACTGAATGGAGAAAAATTCTTTAAAACATAGTTACATGTCGTTCATGAGGCCAGCATATATTTTACTGTAGCCATAACAGAGCTTCACATCACATCTTTGTCCATAGTTTGAAAATGTGTGAGTTTGGAGGTGCATTAATTGGTTCCAGGTACGTGGCCCAACATGACTCAGAGCTAGTCTTTCCCAGGCCTCTGTGAACGTCCCTGAGGATTAGGGCAAACTTGCAAGCCAGCATCTTGTTTCCACAGAAAACATGATCATGAGTCCAGCATCTATTTTATTTGTTCCCCCACTAAAAAAACATGAAAATAAACGGTCACGGACATGAGGGGTAAAGTTAATGCAGTACAGGTCACATTAACTCATTGAAAACAAGTCGGATAAACACACCGGGTTGGGTTATCCCACCGAAAATGGGCAAAACACAATGAATCTGTCCTCTGTAAACTAAGCAGTTACAGAAACAGAGTAGTGTTTAATTTGCGACGCATAAAAACGTCCAATTTTCCAATCGCCTTAGCTGACTGGAGGAGAATCTTTGTTTTATAAAAGCTTCAGCAGCTGTCCTATAAACCGCTGTCTGTTTTTGCTTTACACACCAATTATGCATGGAGTGTCTTTGAAATGGTACGCATCAGCTCATTAAACACAGTTTAAGACAAAGATGACTTTAGTAAATGGTAACTTCAGTTTTTGGATCTAGAACCTGTCTGATAACGTGTAGTAGGCAACAAAAAAATAAATAAATAAATAAATAAAATAAGGCCATGCCCTGTTCAAAAGGAAAATCATGAACAGATGAGAAACAAAGTGAGTGGCATCTATCAGTCTGCATAAGGCTACAAAGCTATTTCTGAGGCTTTAGGACTCCACAATTAATATCCACAAACGGAGCAAACACAATACAATGTGAAGAACCTTTCCATGAGGCTTGCCCACTAAATTTACTCTGTAATTCACCCCTGAATGTCTTAAAAACAAGAAATTAAGGTTATCTTGTGGCCCAATCAAAGTCTGGACTTAAATCCATGCGAAATCTGGATGTGGCGAAACCTTAAAAAGGCCATTCATGATCAAAAACTATCCAAAACTGATATCCAAGACTGATGAAAGCCCGGCCAAGATTCTTCTCCATTGATGCAAAAGACTCATTGTCATTTACTGTAAATGCTTGATTGTAGTTTTTGCCAGAAGGTGTCACTTCTAATTCATAGTTTTTTGGAGCAATAACTTTTTTTCCACACAGGACCAGAATGGTTTAGATATGAAAAGTATCAAATGATACTTTTCATATCTAAACCAAGTGTTTTCTCGTAAGACATAAAAGGATCCTTTAAACCCTGCATTTTGTATCTACTCAGCAGATCTTTGTTAGCAATTATATGTTTTTTTCATGATTAGGAAAAAAAAAAACATGTGACGTAAAAGCAAAAAGAAGAAATCTGGAAGAAGGCAAATGCTTTTTCATTGCACTGTTTACATAAAATCAGTTATCTTTTCACTGAAAAAGTTCCCTACATATCCTAAGTTG
Source organism: Fundulus heteroclitus (assembly GCF_011125445.2). NCBI lineage: Eukaryota > Metazoa > Chordata > Actinopteri > Cyprinodontiformes > Fundulidae > Fundulus > Fundulus heteroclitus. The sequence goes on along the minus strand of NC_046377.1, from coordinate 9,571,260 downwards.
CATTTGGTCAACAAAAAGACATTCCTATAATGATTATGTTTGTTTTTTGTATGTTTTATATTTTTTCAAATAAAAGAAAACAACATTTTACCCAATGTCTTACAGTGTAATCAGACTCGTAATATCACATTTTAATTGATATTATTCTAATACTTTAATCTCTTATCGGTCTATTTTCCAAAAAAAAATGCATTCTCAAACTTTATAAGGCATTTCTCTGCTGTGCAATGCCTAAACTGCTAATCAACTAAGATAAAGGTCCTCAAGATGACGTGGATATGAAACTTTGAGAGTAAATTACTCTGGGCTTGAATAAATAGATTTCGCTCAACCCCCCCCCCCCCCCCCCCCAAGTGTTTACATAAAAACACTTGGGGGGAAGGGGGGTCCACACAACCAACCACACAAGTTGAGAAGGTATACATGTTCAGATTTAAAAATATCCAGGCATACCCCCATCGTTTTTGTGCCATGTTGGCATAGTTTTGGCACAATTTTTGAAAATTTAAATTGGAACTGTGGAATACTATTATATATTTGGTAAATACTTTTGTAGGGGTGTCTCAGCTGAAGATCTGGACATATGATAAGTGTCTGTTGGTGTCAATTATCAGCTACAAGCGCGTTATTGTTGCTAAAGAGCTCAAGCCCCCTTAAAAAGGCGCTTAAGTGCTAAAGGGGTTAATAGCCTAAAAATCCATACCCAAAACATTGGTTTCAATATTTGAAGCAGACCATTGAGCAAATAAATAAATGAACTGCTAAAGTGCTATAAATCTTCAGAGATCACATTGAGATTAGATGAAAATGACATGAGCTGAGAATGGTCGCTTTCATGCTGGCCAAGATTTTTCAGGATATTTGTTGGTACCAAGGATTTCAGTCCCTTCTTTACTCATGCATCTTTGCCTGGGGTGTTTGGTCTTAACGAAAAGAAGAAACACACAACATTATGGAATTCTGAAATCACTAGACAACTAAAATGCTTTTCTTAAAAACACAATGTTAGTTAGCTGCTGTATAGGCAAGTTTCACAGCCAGAACTACGGGGACCAACGTGATTGTTGGTCCCCGCGGTCACAGGATATTTTTTGGTTTGTGGTCTGCATTGTGGCTGAAGGCAGCAACTCTGTATTGTGTTAAATAAAGTCATAAAAAAGTCACCTCATCTCCACCTGCATGAGCTGACCCCGACCCCACGCGAAACTCTGAGAAAATAGTGGGGCAAGCTATCACGCAGGTCTGCCCTGCAGCAGCAGGTTATTAGAGAATGAGAAAAATGACCTCCTCGCCTCTTTTTTAACAGGTAGGCCGTGCTCGTGATGGGCTCAATCAGCCTCGTTGGCCGATGTCTCTGAGTCATGTAACCAATGCTACAGTACCTGTGGTCCTAGTGGACCTGCGCACCACTGGCACGTATGCGCACTTCTCTGTCTGAGCGGGTGTGCGTATACGTTTGTGTGAGCTAGAATGCTAGGGAGAAATAGCGTTGTTAACGAACAAAGGCATTTTTATTAGTAGTTGATTGCCATTAAATTGCGTACAATATGACAGTTTGACAAGACTCCTGATAACATGATAAATAGGCCACCACATTGCATACGTTACAGCAATTTCAACAACTTACTTACAAATAACAGCTAACCAAAAAATGTATATGTACACTCTAAGGTGAGCAAAACCTACCTCGGCAGCTGCGTGGCTGCATGACCTGGCCGGGCACCAGCTGTACAGGTGCAGCCCGCAGTCTCCGCCTCTCCATCCTCCGTAACCACGAACCCAAACGTTATGAAACAAGTAATTATTCACACACTGTCTTGGCTGAACATCCGACTTCATGTTCACCAAATTCCCGTGTAACAGGAGCCTGTTTCGTCATATTATCCTCCCAGTTCAGTGTTGTAGCTGGGTGACACGTTTTATGAGAACTAAATGAGAATCAGAAACAAGTTTATTGCCAAGTAGGCTTGCACTTACAAGGAATTTGACTTGGTGTTGATGGTGCAGACAAAAAAAAAAAAAAAAAAAAAAAAAAAAAAAAAATAATATATATATATATATATATATATATATATATATATATATATATATATATATATATATATATAATCTATAGCTATATAGAGAGGCAAGACAGAATATTAAAGAGAGGCATATGGAAGTGTCCAGTTTCACGGGCAGCTCTGGGCCTTGTTCATAAGGCTGGTAGCGGATGGGAAGAAATTGTTCTTGTGGCGTGAGGTTGTGGTCCTGATGGACCGCAGGACTGAAGTGACTGAAATAGTCTGTGACTGGGGTGCGAGGGATCAGCCACAATCTTCCCTGCACGCCTCAGAGTCCTGGAGGCGTACAGGTCCTGGAGAGATGGAAGATTGCAGCCGATCACCTTCTCTGCAGACCGGATGACGCGCTGCAGTCTGCTCTTGTCCTTGGTGGTGGCACCAGCGTACCCGATGGTGATGGAGGAGGTGAGGATGGACTCAGTGATGGAGGAGTAGAAGTGCACCATCATTGTCCTTGGCAGTTTGAATTTCTTCAGCTGCCACAGGAAGTACATCCTCTGCTGGGCTTTCTTGGCAGTTTGATGTTCAGCTCTCACTTTAGATCCTGGGAAATGATAGTTCCCTGGAAGTAAAAGGACTCCACAGTGTCAATTGGGGAGTCACAGAGGAATGCATCCATTTAGAATCCATCTAGAATGCACCCATTTTAGAGCCATCACCGCCCAATGTAAACAAACGCTGACCTTACTCAATCGGAAATCACTAGCAGAATTAGCTTAATTGCGGAAGTAAACCGGAAATGCCCGTGAAACTTGGCTATAGATGCAATATTTAAAAGAGCTTGTATTTTCCCTATGCTGGCGATGATTCACAGCTCTGAACATCTGTGGCCCTTTCATCTTTGGCCTTAACCAGTTAATGAGTAATACTGGAACGTAATTTGAAAAAGAAAGAAGGAAAGAAAGAAAGACAGAAAGCAAGCAAAGGAAAGACGTCCCTGACAGTTGCTTCCTTGCATGCTGCAAAGGAAAGGATGGAAACAATTAACTCCATCTGTTCACCAGAGCTCGAGGACAACCTCATTTATGCATACATTTTCAGTCTGCCTGGACGAGTGTGTTCCCTCCAAAGAACCAGGGAGGAATCCTCCGGGGCTCTCTGGCTTCCTTTTTCTTTGATCCAAGCAGCCGGGAGAAAGGCGCCTCCCTGTTTACACTACCTTCACCACAAAAATGTTTAGACTTAAGGTTTAATGTCATTACCCATTATCGCCAAAGACCTCACGCTGTGTTCTTTAAGTAGAAGGTAAAGGGATGAAGCAGCTATGTTATTTATTTATTTTTTGCTGATTCCTTTTAAGATAAACATGATATAACATCAATATCCCTTCACATGCCATATTTGTACCATTCACTATCTACAGGGCAAAAGACATTGCCAAAAGCTACAGTAGTTTTATGCGTCTTTTAAGGCAGATCATGCACGAACTTTGACCCTGAGGTCCTCATCCATCAAAATCAATTATTTATTTCAACCTCTGATAGGGGTGCCAAAATACTCTGTTCTTGGTCCTCTTCTTTTTCTTCATACATTCTGCCACTCTGCGCTATTTTGTCTTAACTTCTTCACTTCTATGTACCATCTTGCTTCATCATGTCTGTAGAGTAAAAGGTTTTACAAGCTTTAAAGACACAATGCAAACTCCTAAGTAATAGAGTTTTTCTTTTCCTTTTGCAGATCCTAAACTGTGAAAATATGTGCTTGCAGAGTGAGTGCATGCGTTCTCTAAGCCAGCAGCTTTTAGCAGCTGCTGTACCGGTAGAGATAAAAGCTTTCTGACGAGCTGCTTTCTGCATCTTCTGACGTCACCATAGGCGTGCACCTTTTGATGTTTGCTGTTGCTTTCCCAAAATGGATAGGAAATAAATAGTTTTCCTAAATCGTAGCAAGAAAAAGGACAACAGCTGCCCATGAAATGTTGTTGTGTTGGTGACAAACAAATCCAGAAATTTTAAAGAATTCCTCTTTTTATTCCAAGATCAGCCATTATTTCATTACATTTTTAACCCCAACATGATTTATTTTAGGCTACATCCCAAATTTACTTACCCTAATATAGTGACACAATCAAACTAAACAGTATGAAAGAGTAAAAGAAAGTGAAATTGTAAACATGAATTATTTTGATTACTTATTCTGACCAGTTTAATACTCACTTTCCTTGTATCTTTTGTCTTATTTTATGTCGTCTGTTTACATATGTTTATTTGTCTTTCATATATAATCTTCTATATTAAATATGCACAGAGCTCCCTCTTATCTTTTCAAACTCTTTCATTCCTGCAGTTAAAAAGTACCAGACTCGAACTACTCCAATGTTTTCCTTTGTTTTACTATTTCGCCAAAAAGGACAACCCTCAGAGACACGCTGTAATTTTCCATGGTCAGTGGTTCATCTTCAATAAGGCACAGTAAAGTTTCATGACATGATATGCTGCATCAACAACTTTTTAATGGCTGGTGCTTTTTTTTTTTCTGTGGAAAAGGAGGGTTTAGCTGTTCAGTCCTCAGGGTGTAGCCTTCAGAGAAAAACCAAAATTACAGGGAACAAAGCGTATACTGAGTAAGTGAAGGAATATAGAGCTGTGGTGATACAATGTGTCTAATCTTCCAGGGACCATTTTACTTATAAACCTAGAGAACAGAGGAGGCAAATATAATTAAACAAAGAGCAAAGTGCCTGGATGTTGTTAAGAAAGCTTGCAAGTCATTTATTTTCCTTGTAGCTTTGCAATGGCAACCTGATGGCACGCCATGCAAATGGGGCAAATAGCCATGGCTCTACCTTTTCTTTATTCAGCTGAGACCAGACAGACTCCATACTGTCTTCCTCATGACTCACCGAAACCATATAGAGCGGCAAACCGACCCCCTGCCTTAGTCCATTGTTTACCCTCTAACACTAAATTCTGAATTCCCTTTACTTCAGTCACAGCTAATAAGCTGTTTATTTGCTGAGTCAACAAGTTAACACATGTAATGCGTGAAGCTGGGCGAGGAGCACGTGTTGAGGTCAGGGTAAAAGTATGCAGCTCCAGTGTCAGTCACTGGCTCCCTTTGCGACCTTCGAACCACAATTTAGCGAGGGTAAGGGGTTGGGAATGTAGAAGACCTTCATCTGAGCATCCACCCCAAGAAAAACAGAGACATTTCTGGTTCAGTATTCATAGTATAATTAGAAAAAGAAAATGCAATAAATACAAGAGGAGAAAATTGGTAAAACAAAAAAAGCTTTAAAAGTTTTACTGCAAACTTTTAAAGCCCACTTAAAAAAAAATTTACACTGTTAAGTCACACTAGTTTTTTTTTAATAGGTTTCCACATATTCTGGCATATCTATACAAGCTTTTTATGTCTGTCTGAGCAAGACAAAATTAGACCTGTTTTATGACACATCAGGTCCCGTCACGTCTATCAAGCCTGTGTGTTGCTCATGATGATATGCTTCCATTTTGAACAGCTTGGGTTTTTGGGATTATCGGTATAAACTTTCCACTGTGCTTGTGCATCAGGACAGAGTTACTTACGTTATGCCATGACGTCGCTCTCTTACTGAAGGCCTCAGACTGCTATTTTGATCTTACCATTATGTTTGCTTTCATGTTAACATTCGGTAGCACGCTAGACTAAATGTCTCTTAGGTTAAAATGGGGTAAATCCCCTTCAAAAATGCAGAGGAATGACGTTTTCATCCCGTGCAATTTGTAAAGAAGGATTCTTCTTAAAATAGAGAAATGTAGGCACAATCTAAGCCCCTCTGTCCATGAGATTGTCCTACAGCAGCATAGCATTGTCAGTCAGGGTCTTCTATTGAGCTCCTGGAGTTCTGACAGCTACAGGAGATACTTCCTACTCACAGCCATCACCATCTACGCCGAATCTTAGAAGAAATGTAAATAATGTGAGCTAAAACAACATTTAATTTCCAATTAGTAATGATAAAGCATTTTTGAATTTGAATTGAATTGGAAGAAATGTTTGGGTGCCTTTAGTTGTTTGTTTATAGTACTATTTCAGTATTTTGTTTTCAATATTGTTAATACTGAATAAATATCAGTTTGACAAAATACGTTAAAATTCCCACACTTTCATTGCGTCTGCACGGCAAAAGAAAAAAACAAAAAAAAACAGGATCGATAAAAGCCAAAGTGAAGACCAAGATTTGTGTGGAATGTCGTGTTGGGTGTACAGAAAGAGACTTTGGGTGAAAGCAAAAAGCAGCAAAAAGAAAGAGAAGGAAGCAAAGAAAGCACAGGATGTGGGTTAAATGAGAGGGTTGCTGTTGGTTTGGATGGGGGGGGGAAATCAAAGGGTGAGGCTGCAGAATAAAAGAGCTTTTTTTTTTTTTTTTTTTGCTCTAATGGGTTTATTTTGTCCTCAGTAGAAAGAGTTGAACCCTTTAGTTGGGCTTTATAAAACCATTCACTTTTTTTCAGTCTGACTACATGTAGAGTCAGAACTACTCATTTATTACACATTTTATTTATGGAAGATACAGTTGTTCCATAATTGCTTTACTGCAGCTGGGAACCATTTGTTGATTGATCAAATAAATCTAAGAAAATCAAATAAACAGGGTCCTTATATGGCTTAACTATTACCCAAAAGGAGAAGCAGCCACTTCCAAACAGTAAGCCATGTTTGATGTTTATACTGCCTGGAAACTAGTGATCACAATGCAGTTTTAGATAGATACTCCACACTGCCCAGGCCAGACTAATAAAACTGTGGGCAATAAAGAAAAAGACGCCAGTCATGGCCAACACCCTTACCATAATACCACTGCCACCTTTTATATCTGTACCCTTCTCTTTCTTGTACCCGTTAGGTCAAAAGCTATAAACAGCAAACGGTGTTAAACATGACCTTATGTGACGCCAAAAGCACACAACAGAGCCTTATTAGAGGTAATGTGTGTAATTCTGATCAAAGAAACTCCATAAGGTCCAATTAAATCAACCCCGAGGCTAAAACAGATGTAAACAAGCAGCTTGAAGGGTCCTTCATTATAAAACACTTGAGGGGTAGAGGTGGTAGAGAGAGGGATGTGCGGTGGGTGGATTCTACTTATAGTCTTTTTCCAGGTACCTTTGTCATTTTCTCAGTGACAAGTATAACACAAGAAGGATGAAGTTGTTGGAGTTTCATTGAGGTATACCAACAAACGATATATTCTAATATACTCTTCCGTTATCATATGTTAGCTTTGTGTTTTTATGGTTTATTAAAATGATAATTTAAATCAATAAAACTAATAAAGTTTCTCTGCATGTGATAGTTTATCATACCATCTATAACTTTATTTAATTAAAAAATGCTTTGGTTGTTTGTACCTGTCATACTTTTTTGGTTGGTTGTTGTTTATTTTATATCTCTCTCTGCAGGTGTAGAAGCAGACTCCGAGGATATTATCTTGTACTCTCTTTTTTCCCTCTACTCTGTTTTTGTTACATTTTCTTCCTTTTAACAGTTTGTCTCATCCCTTTCTCTTCCCTTTATTAATCTTTTACCTTTCTGTGTCTGTGTCCATTGAAGTTGAAATAATCCCAAAATAAAATCTAATAATTTTTTTTTTTGCATATATAAATCAACCGGAACACTATAGCAAAAGCAGTAATGCTCCACTTGTGAAAGTAAATCTGTTGGGCTCTCTTTGACATTAAGACAGTTCCTAATGCTACACTGCCAGAAAGGACATGTCAAAAAAAAAAAAAAAGAAAAGAAAGAAAGATCTTCACCACTGTTCCTGGACCACTTTTGGTAAAGGCTGAGGACTACACTGCAAGTACAATAAAAAAAAGAATATTGTGAAAAAGCTCAAAATGGCTTTTCACTCATTTCAGAAAGTGAAACTTCTATGTTATATAGATGACCTAAACATAGAGTGAACTATTCCAAGCCTTCATTTCTAGTAATTGGAGGACTAAGGAACTAAACAACAGGATCAGATCCCCAGTTTGGATTCTAAAGGTTCATAGCTTTTTATTTGAATCTTTTCTCAGTTTTTGACTCTCACTAACCCGTCAGCTCCCTTTACAGAGGTTCCTGATCAGTCAAGCAGAAATCTCCTGACACCCACCAGTTCTCTTGTTATAATAAACCTTTTAAAACACCCTCTGTGTCTGAGTGTACCTTCAGTTCCACAGTGTGGTTTATTACAAAAGGCAACTTATGTGATGCCCCTGGTTGTCCAGACTGATTCCAGGCCGTTTTGATCGTAAAAAAAAAAGAGACTTCTTACAGTAAAGTGGGTGATCATTATTATAGCAGACTAGTTCACATTTTACCCTCATATCTAGTACAGTCTTGTTGATAGAGTCTGCCCCATATTGCAGCTGCAGCCAAAGTTTTCATACAAAGGGCTTTTGCAGTAATATAGTATTTAATTTTTTTTCTCTTTTGGCCCAGTAAACATTAAGCTTGCTTGAATCAATGTTTTCCTGGCAAGAAAAATTTCCGGCGCTGGATAAATTGTCTTTGTGACCTCATGTTGCAGCTCCCGAAGGGAGAGCAGGTATGAGGCTTCTGGGGTAATTTGACTTCAGGGTTTGTCTGCAGCGGTAAATTTAACTTATGTAGAGATTTGTGGATTTTGAGAGTTCTCTTAGTCATTTAGAAGAACTAAAAAAAAAAGGAAAAGATTCAGCGTTTATATGAACAGATTACCAAAGATGCAGTCTGCGTGATGATTTCAGGCTCTAAACACAATGTTAATACTTTGTGGACTTAGATGGTTTGATTCATGTTGAACTCATTCATGACAGCAGCCATTTACAGAATCCTTCTTATACCCTGAGCCTTTTTCACATTTTGACATGTCACGGGCAAAAACTGCATCACAAAGTAGTACATAATCCAGAAACTGACAAGAAATATTACACGGTTTAAATGGTTATTTTACAAATAAAAAATATGAAAAGTAGGACATCCATTTCCATTGATCCCATTTAATCTGAGGTCTAGTGCAATCACTTGCCTTGAAAAGTCACTGGAATAGAAAAGTGGTAAGAAATAAGTCATTGCTGAAGAAACCCACAGAAAGTCCAAAGAAATTTGCCAAAAGCAGCACGGTGGTGGCAGTATCATGCTTTGGAAATGCTTTTCTTCACCTGTGACAGTGAAGATTATCAAATTTAACAGGAGGCGAGGTGGAGCTAAACATGGGGATAATGGAATACTGCCAGAAAAGCTGGAAAATATTTGAGACCATTAGAGATTCACCTTCCAGGAGTCAGATATATGATGGAATGCTTTAGTTCAAGAAACACTAATGGCCCAGTCAAGGTCCAGCTCTAAATCTAATTGAGAATCTGGCACAAAGGTTATGTTTACAGACACTCCATCCAGTTGTTAGTATTGTTGCCTTTCAGCGAGAACGTAAGTTTGGATCCTGGCTAGGGTCATTTCTGCTTGCAGTTTTTATGTCATAATCATGCATGCATCAGTTTTCCCTGGGTACTTTGGCTTCCTCCCATAGTGAAGGAACTCCCATGTTGGTTAAAACGGCCCCCCCTCTTGTCTTTGTAAAAAAAAAATTAACATTAACATTTTTGCAGGGCACTGTTAAGTTCTTCATAGGGAAGAGTTTTTTTTTTTTTGCTTATTTACAACAAAACTGAAAAAATAACTTTAAAAAGAAAGAGTTAAACACAGCTTCCAACATACAAGAACAAAAATATGTAATATGCACAATGGCCTTGGCTACACTCCCTATACAAACCTGTTAATTTAAAGCCGTGCATTTAAAAGTCGTCCAAGCCCGAAATCCGTGTTGCTGCAGTTGTAAAAATTCTGCTATAGTTAAAGCTATAGTTGGTAATCCTGTTCAGAAACACTTTTTGTTATACTGGGTTGAATCGTTCTTCCTTTCTTAAAGAAGTAAACACGTTATGTATTCAGAAAAAGGAGGTTAAAAAAATCGATTACCGTGGGAGCGTTTTTGTCAGTGTTTTTGTCCCCATTCTGTCACTCAAGTTCCGGAGGTATCACCCCATGTTTTGGTTGTCCCACAATCATTCTGACGCACTCACGTAATGCCAATGCGTTTGCACATTCCTTGTTAGTTTCCACTTGATGGCTGCAAACACGCACTTCTAGTACTATTGTATCTGGTTAGCTTAGCCATAGCGGTTAGCTTTGGTGTTAGCCGTTCATTGTAGCTCCGCTGCTCTCACGGTATACTTTAAACATGGCTGACAGTCGCAAGAAGAAAACCATGTACAAGTCGATGAGAAGAAGAGGAAGGTCTCAGTAGAAAGAAATAAGACCAGAGAGCATTTGGGAGACTGTTTTTCTCGTCATCCCCCTGAGTAGAGCAGGTAAGACGGTCTTGCGCATATGCAGTTATTCAAAAAGGGACTTGTGGAAACTTCAGAATAAAATTGCAGACTCTACCTTTAAGGCATGATCATTATTATTTTGGGCACTCTATGCCATTAATTTTTGATCATTCAAAAATCATAACTAGAAACAAGTTTACATAGGACTCAGATCCCATTGGGAGGATTGAGTCTTTGAGCACACTCCTTTAAGCCATGGTTGATGGATGCATCCACCACAAACCCTGCCTCCTTGAAAAACTAAACAAAGCCACAGTGAAGTAATGTGTCATGTCTTTCATGTCTGCACACTAAACCACAGGCAGAAAAACTGATGCATTCTGGGACAAGTACTTCTCAGTCTTCTTCTCTTTCATTCCTCGGCCTCCATGAGTCTTTACACTTCTTTGTCAAGACATGTTATCTTTTAATCCACTGTGATATCTGGAGAAACAACTTTCTGCAGACAGCATCGTTTATTATTTGATACAGAACCGATCCAATGGAAACAAACCAGCACTTTTTAAAATCTTTCTGTTCAGCCAGAATTTAAAATTGCATCAACACAGCCTCTCCTTGCATAAATATCAAACAGAATTTGACTAACTGTTAACTTTTCTAGAAACTTATTCGTATTTTATTGGGACTTTATGTGATAGACTCACACAAAGTCTTGCATTACTGTGTATTTAATGAACAACGTTACATGGTTTCCAGAATTATTTTCATATACGTATCTGAGAAGCATATCTGAGAAGTGGGGTAAGTATTTGTAATCAGTCTCCCATACTGCAATAGCCCTAAATAAAATCCAGTGTGACAACTAGCTCATAAAGTACATTTGGGCAGAGGAGACAACCACAAGAAGTGCCATTTGCCAGGTGATAAACAAGTGGAATGTACTATGTCAGATAAGATCAAAATTGAACTTTGTAGTCTTTATACAAAATTTGGTCTGGTGGCAGTATCATGCTGGGGGATGTTTTTGGTCACCCAGGAATGTGGTCCCAGTAAATTACTGAGACTTATGTGTAAAAGGTCCAAAAAAGGGTTAATAAAACAAAAAACTGGACTTCTGTTCTGAAGATGAAGACGTTTCGCGTCCCATCTGGGAAACTTTCTCAATTCAAAGTTTCCCAGATAATTTTTTTTTGGATTTATCATGACCTGGATGACTGAGAATCTTCTTCAACATATGTGTGAAAGGGGCTTTAAATTGGGGGTGAGGTTCTTTTTCCAAGATGGCAACGGCTGTAAACATAGAGCCAAAGCAACAAATGGAAAGGCTATGGCAAGTCAAAGCCCAGATTCAAATCCATTTCAACACTTTTTGCAAATCTCGAAAACCAGTATTCAATTCATTGATGCTCTCCATGAAGTCTGAGTGAGCCTGAGCTATTTTGCGTAAAAATCTATAATTGCTTTGGCAGGTATGACAAAGTACTAAGTCAAAGGAGCCAAATGGAAATTCCCGATAAATGTAAACAGCTTGTATTGGTAAAACGAATTCTAATTATGTTTTGACATGGTAATTTTGCACTACGTTGTCTTAGTGAACAGTATGTAATCCCAATAAAATACACTACAGCTTTTGGTTGTAATAAGACTGAACATGAAGAAATTCAAGAGTTATGAATACCTCTGCATGGGACTGTATATCCCAATCTTGCAGTTTCCTATGCTGTAACTTTCTTTGGACCTTGGCCAGCAGAGAAGAAAAAAAGGAGTGAGTGGAAGTCAAGAAATCTTAGGGAGAAAATAATGCAAAAACATGTGAATCACTATTAAGAGTGGAGCGGACGGAGACTTAAATATAATGAAACAATGAGATTTGACACTTCAGAATTGATAATAGGAAGGAAAGTAGAGAAACAAGAAGATAACGTGATCCCTGAAGCTCAAGAGAGATTAATGCCTGTTGTCTTTAAAGTGATCAATTTCCTGCTGAGTCAGTGCTGCACACTGATAGACCTTAATAGGAAGGATTCACAAGATTAAGACTTTGAAGAAATACTGTTTAAGTTTATAGTCTTACGAAAACAGCAGACCATCTATGAAGAGTTGCATCTGTGCTGAGTTTGTGTACAAATTGTCTCCTTTTTGTCTTTTTTTGGTCTTTTAAGGGTAATGACTGGATCGGAGCACTGATATCTAAACAGAATTAAATGGCCAAAGTGGTTGAGACACAAAAGAAGGCAATAAAAACACAAAATCAAGGTTAAGAACGTCAAGTAATATAACAAGGGGCACTGGTTTAGAGTCAAAACTATTTTTTAGAACTAGAGTAGATGTTTAAGGTCCATTCAATCACCTCCGCAATTTTACCGTAGAGTCAGACACGTCCTCTTACTCCAAAACACAAAAATTGTTCTTATCCAATTACGATACAGACTCCTTTAACCTTAAGTTAATGTTCATCTTTACTAAAGTTGATTCTTTACCCCTTCCTAACTTATAGAGTAATATACCATATTAAGACCACCTTAAAGACTCCAGGACTGAAAGTTGCCACAAATTTGGAAAATTTCATTTTTGTCAAGCATGCCCTTCTTTCCTCCTAGTGTTCTGCCAATAGTTTCCTCCTCTTCTGATTTCCTGAGAACTCTGTAACAGTAGCACTGCCAGCGGTTATTACGACCACACTAGGATGTCTCCTTACGATCTGTGGAATTTCCCTATAAACATGGGAGGTCGAGGCGCCCCCACCATCAGGTTCAGATGTGGACGGTGGAGCAGGAAGGACAATCGGGACCTTTATCAGCAGCATGAGAAGATTTTGGTGAGAGAGTTTTCCTGTGCAGACTGTTGTGCACCACAGAGCCGGTCATTTTGCTGAGTAATTTATACATAGTGCCAGCCTCTGTTCATGTTAAATTGTACGTGCAGTCAAAAGTATCAAACCCATGCTTGAACTTTTTCTCCTCATCCTTCTACTGCAAATTCCCCTCAGTTCTCTTCTTTACTGAGGATGCCAAGGCACCTCTTCGACTGTGTCACAAAGGCCTTTTTACATTTGAACTGCTGCCTGACAAAACTCACACTCTCCCTCATTCTGCCAGCATCCAGCATGTATCTGCAATTTGGAGGTGTGTCCACTTTTTTTCAGGTTGGCGTCCAATTCCAAAAGCAACACAGGGCCTACCAATCCTTTGGGTGCAAGAAGCCTGATAATGGACATTTTTCTAGTGTGAATAGATTGGAATGTTTGTGGTGCCAAAGTCCATCCATACATAAATTAGACCGAGTGCTGCCAGCCTAGTATGGACATGGTGAGGTTGGTATGTGACCAGCATGCCCAGCCTTATGCATTTATTATAACATATAACTTTTCTACTGGGTCAGCACCTGTTGTTTCCGTACTTTACAGATGCTTAATTTGGTGCTTAACATTTATTCAATGGACTTTAAATGACTACCATTTAGTTACTTGTTATTGATGGTAATGTTGGGAAAAGTCAGTTGCATTTTTTAAATATGGTACAAATTTTCTACTTTCAAAATTGCCTAATTGTTTTATATATATATATATATATATATATGTAAGTGTGTCATCTGAGTTAATGTAATCTAATAACTCAATATAAAATTTTTTGTTTTGTCCATAAATCCACTGGGGAGAGCAAAAGTACCTTTGCCTACGCTTTGTCATTTTGCACGTAAAGATTATTTCTGTTTACGTATTTCTACGTATAACCAGGCTTTGAATCTAACTGCAACTGGCTGCCAGTAGCGTTCATATTTGGAACTTGTGGCTGCTGGCAGCTAGATGGTATTCCTCCACCCGCATTATATGAAAATTAAAGCCTTGAGCCAAATACCAATCATGTGAATTAGTTACTGCAGATCTTAAAGAAGCTAAAAATAATGTTGCTTGTCATGGTCAACCATATATTTTTTGAATTTGTGGTAATTTGGGTAATTGATTATAAAATGATATGACATACAGCTGGATACACAAGAATATGAAAAGCAAATTAGTATGTCTTGGGGAAATCCCAGTCAAGGTTACTAAGCATTATAAAGCCTTAGCTTTATCCTAATTAGACGGGGGCTTTCATGAATACAAGACCTGACTGTTAACCACTCCTTAATTAGAGAGATTTACATTGGCTTTATGATTGATTTTCAGTCTCTCAAGTTGTTTTGTAACATTGCAACTTGTGGTTAAAGGTTTAAGCTAGTTCTACCTTTTATGCATACAGATCTTCATTAAAATAGATTTGAAGCTTTAATTTAAGTATCAAACTACTTTGAATAACCTTGAACAGACCTGCAGATTATCAATATAGTTAATATTGGGGCATGGTATATTTTTCTTTTGAAGAGTGTAGCTCAGTTGCCAGTTGGCTCTCTCATCCCTGGCAACAAACCAACCAACAAACAAGCCAGGCATGCTTTTGGACATGTCTGTGTAAGGTACTCGCATGCGTTTGAAATCGGATACATCGAAACACAAGCTGTGTCTTTTCCAGAACACTTATTCTGATTTATCGTGCCAACTGAAAACAAATGTTCTATTGTATTTGGCAGAAAACGACCCCTTTAAGCCTCAGCTCGGTAGTGATCCTAATTTGGAGTTATTGCTCTCTGTTAAGATGTGGAGTAGAGAAAAAAAAAATGGAGATTATCAGGGTTTGCTGTCCCTTATGATATAAAACAGCACACTTGTTAGTAGTTGTTACATTACTCCATAGCTATTTTGTTCCAAAGTTATGTAAGTATGTTGTCCATAAACATTGACACTGTTTTGCTGCCATCTTATTGCTTTTTTTTAATTATAAAATAGATTTATTTAAGAAAGGAAGGAAGGTAACAGGCTAAAGTGGGAAATTACTAAATAATATACCTATACATTGATTTAATGGGATTAATCTCAACTACAGAACCTCCAACTCATATCTTAAACACATATGAAACCTTGCTGCTACATGATCATTTTGTCCCGACGCAAACTAGGGTTGTGAAAAGTAAAGATAGTCTGAAAAGTATTGATACACAAATGCTGTTTCTGGATACAATACTAATTTGGCATGGATTCAATACTAAATATTTTAGCATATTAGGCAAACAGAGAAGGGATACCCAAACATCTTGACAAGTCTGTGTGCAAACAGCACTTTAAAGTGGTTCAATGAAGTCAAGCAGCACACCCTGACCTTCATGATAAATTCCTACAGGTTAGCAAATTAAAGTTTCCGTTCATAATTTATTACATTATAGGTACGCTGATGTAAGCATCCACATTAATGTGTGATCAGCTGTGGCTAGCATGCTAGTAGGCATATTTTCTGTTTGGGTTATTTATTTAGCATACGTGCGCACCTATTTAACTAGCATCTGTGATTCGGCTGAGAATGCATGTTCCATGTTGAGATTGGAAAAGTGGAGTTTTTCATGTTAATAAAATATTTTTCTGCCTTTTAATATTTGTAATTTTTGTATCCCTATGGTATCAAAAATGGTATCGAGTATCGAATATTTTCCTGGGTATTGATGTCGAGTTTGAAATGTTTGTGTCGTGACAACCTTAATACTAACACACACTTACGCTCAGCTGATTCTAGTCTACTTGACTAAAACTGATCTGCTTGATCTTAGTTTAGGATTTAGCTTTCAATCGTTGTAGATCCCTTGTCTCCAATTGCAAGTTTAGAACCCCTGGCTCTAAGCGGCAAAGTGACGCGAAATGACACAAAGCTGTTTCAAGGGTTTGTTAAATAGTCTTGGTAGTTTATTAATTTGACAGTTTTACTTGCATTGTTAGATGAAAATGAGAGGAAAGCTGACATATCATTATTTAAGATCTAATTTGTTGATTATACAACGTGAAAGGAAAGTAAAACCAGATTTTTGTCAAACATAAACATAACTTAAAAAATGTGGAATTTACAGAAGACCTCCCAATGAAGAAAATGTGTTGAAGAAAAGTCCCCTTGTGGTTCCTTTCAGAAGATTTATAGTTGGATCAAAGTCGAATTTTGGTCAAAGTCCCACATCAAAGCAAGCAATTAAATATAGGATAGAAGAATGATAGAAGAAAATGACCAAAATAATTCAGTACAGTAAAAATACATCTGAAAGTCACTCACATAATGCGAGCTTGTATTACACACCAACGCACTGTTTTCATTATTAATGCTAAATTAATCATTGATGCTAAACTCATACTGGTCTCTATGCAGCTTACACATTTTCACTTTTTTCACAGTACAACCGCAAACCTTGAAATGTTTTTACTGAATTTCACGTGACCAGCAAACCCAAAGTAGAACACACGTGTGGACTGGAAGGAAAAAATATATTGTTTTTAACAATTTGCACAGATTAATAATAATAATTATTATAACAATAATTATATGTCATGCGGAATATCTGTATTAAGCCCCCCGTCAGTAAACATTTTCGCGAACCAACTTTTGCTGCAATAAGAAATGCCTGTCTGTCTCTACCATCTTTGCACATTAAGACTGAGATTTATGCCCAATGTTCTTTTTTCTTTTCTTCTCTCGACCAAAGTATACCCAGAGCATGATGCTCAAACTCATATGTATCGTGTAGGGGATGATCATGGTCCATCTTTAAACCTCATATAACTACAAGTGCCTGTATCTGTACATAGTCAGACCTTTAACTTGGGTTTAGTTCATACTCAGTTTTTAATTTTTGAGTTTTCTGCAAGTATATGAAGATATCTGGGCTGCACAGTGGCGCGGTTGCATGCACAGTGTTTACTGGGGTTATTTCTGTAAGAAGTTTGCACCTTCTCCCTGCACAAGCGTGGGTACTTTAGCTTCACCCCACAGTCCACAAACATGATGTTAGGATAATCGGTATCTCCAAGTTGCCTCATATGCATGCATGGTTGTTTGTCCTGTGTGGCGACCTGTCCACAGCGTACCCTGGCTCCCGCCCAGTAACTGCTGGAGACAGGCCCCTACGTGACTCTGCACGGATAAGTAGGTACGGGATGGACGGATGAAGGTTTCCAGCGGATTTCCAGCCCTTGTTGCTTTGTTTAACAAGATTTAAAAAAAAAAGCAGACAGACAGGTGGGCAGAAGGTTTTTTTTTTTTGCATGAGGGGATTTTGCTGCTCTGCCACCCAGAAGCTCGGTCTCTATTTGTCTTCTGCTCAGTCTGGACCAGTTAGCAACACGTCCTGGAGTAAGTTCACGGGTTAAACAGAGGGGACCAATAAAGGGCTGCGGCCCTCCCACACGTGTTAGGAGTTTGTGTGTGCATGTGTAGTGTTAAACCAGATGCAGGATCGGTTTTACTCTACTGCTCACAGTGTGATCCAGCTGAGTGGGTGAAAAGTGAGTGAGTGAGAGAGAGAGAGAGAGAGAGAGAGAGAGAGAGAGAGAGAGAGAAAAGAGAGAGAGAACAAGAGAGAGACACTCTTTGTCCCTCACTCCAAGTTCCTCCGGCAGCCCAGGCCGATATTCTTGGCTTGGATGCAGCACTCATGACAGGATTAGGAGCCTGGGACACGGGACCAACCGGAGATCTGCAGGTTCTAATAGACGAACCCGGGCCAGATTCTCACTCTGCACGGGTAGGACTGAAACTTTAAAACTCCTTAAAAAAAAATTAAAAAAATGCATCTGGAGTGTGTGCTGGCAGCTAATCTTAAAATTATTGCTCAGTCATGATTCAACATGCATGATTAAAAAAAAAAAAAAAACCTGTCAGCTGCACAGAACAGCTTGTGTTGAGAAACTTTCCCCAATGCTGATAAAAAGCTATTTATTTTTTATCCTATTTTTGTTGTGCTTTATTACATCTTTCTTTCTTATCTTTTTTGAAACTCTCATCTTTTTTTAACTCTTTCTTATGTTTTCAAATCTTTTTCACGCTATAATATGAAGACCCCCCCCCCCCCAAAAAAAAACCAAAACCAACAAAAACAAACAAACCTGTAGCCTTTGTTCATTGCCTGTTGTCTAATGTGTACTCTTAGCCGAAGTGTCTAAAAACAAATGTCACCACTGTAACGCGCGGGAACAATAAACAATCTTTTAATCTTTGAATGCAACTTATTACATTGAAAGAATAGTTGCACATACTTACGATTTAGATGCTCTATAATGTGAAGAAAATGCATGCATGTCAAGAGAAATTATCATTGTGAGGCAACTCAAATTTACACTAAAAAGTATTTTTCCCCATTATAGCAAAATCTTCGTCTCACATTCAAAGTTGTGAAAGATTTTTCCACGCTTATCTGTTATGTTTCCCAACTCAAAGGGGTTCCATTTCAACTGCCATGATAGATAGAGCCAAGAACCTCATTTGGCACCATTACAACTTTTCCACTTGGAAACCTTTTGTACTGTAAGGAAGCATTTCTGGAAGGGAGCCCTCTCCGGATGACTCGAGTTCATCATATACACAGCTAGTTAACACTATGTGGTGACATAATAATAATAATAATAATAATAATAATAATAATAATAATAACAATCACTAGCAATTTGTTGAATTGAATAACTCACGGGGGAAACCAACCGTGCATTTACGACAGACTGGAGAGTTACAAGCCATTTGTAGTCTTCAGATAAGACCCGAGCTCATGCAGCGTGGAGCTGGAGCGCCATGTGGTTTCACTCTGGAATTTTGCACCGAATAAACGGCGGGGGGAAAGAGAGCAACTTGCTTAACTTGCAATTTTAGCCTGACTGTAAAGAGCGGAACCCCCCTTTCACTGGGTGTCCGGCGGGTTTAGCTTGCCACGGTTACACTGGTTTAGGAGCACTCTTTCAAATATGTTTACCACACACGTCTGGCTTTGAGCCAGAGCAAGCGACATAGCTGTGCAGGGGGGGGGGGGGGGGGGGGGGGGGGGGGGGGGACTATGTCTGTTTAAGATCTCATGACAGCTTTTTTATCTCCCGGAGTCTAATGAGGCAGTTTGAAAGACGGTTTGACTTTTGGATAGAAAGATGGTGAGCTGAGGGAGATAAATATGTTTGAAAGTGTTTAGATGACTGACCAATAAATGTGCATTGGTCGCTAACAAGCTACACTGATGTGCAAGTAGGATTAGCAGCTTTGCGAGTGCCAGAAACATGGAAATCTGATTTTATGCAGGGACAAGCCCTTTGGCATGTTTTAATCAGACGAGTCCACCCTCCACTGTTTGCTTTTGAGTGCTCAACCCCACTGAACCTCACTGAAAAACTCAAACTCAACTTTTCAAAACTTTTTTTTTTTTTTTTTCCTCTGCAGCAGAGGTAAACGTTTCTGGTTTCAATTAGGCTCTGTGAGAGCGCTCTCTCTTACAAGCGCTTAATACACAGAACATGTTTTGTATGCCCTGTCTCAACCAGAAATAGGTTGAGACAAGTTAACATTATTTTTTAAATAATGTTAACTTATTTTTCTTCCTGTTTATTTGTTGCAAATGTCTTCAACAAACAATGCCTTGCAATACACCATTCACATTTTGTTTTGTTTCAACCCCAAACTTCATTACTTGTATTTTATTGAGATTGTATGTGACAGACTACAGAAAGCAGAACCTATTTATAAAGAGGAAGATTAAAAAAAAGAAAGGCCCTATTTACACTAATACCCCTAAAAAAATCCAGTGCAGTCTTGTAGAGTCCAACTTTGTATAATTTGAGCTCAGTATAAACAAGGTTGTTCTTTGAAGGACTCATATCTGTTAGAGAAAAACAAAACCGAGGGGTATCCTTGAAACGTAAGGAACACACCAGACAAAACAAATGTGAAGTTGTGGAAAAGTTTAAAGCACGACATAACATGGTGCAACAGCAAACCTACCAAAGACCTGGCCGTCTACCTAAACTTACAGGCCAGGCAATGGGGGCATTATAGAAATGCAGCTAAGAGCCCCAGGGTAACTCATGTGAGCTGCAGAGACCCACAGCTCTGTCAGAAGAACGTATTGTTTGGATACGTATTACAAATCTGTAACCTTGCCTAAATTCTCGCGGTATTTGTGCGTTCACAAACACATGAGAATCTATCTTTTATGGTTCCCGCTTCAACCGTTTGTCTCTGAACCAAAACTGGTTCGGGCCAATCACGTTGCAGTATTCCGGTTTAAGATGGGACACACCACTGCGTCGAAAGCAAGAGTGGTTGAGCCCACAGCTGAACCAACATAAACACGGCAGCACAGGAGGACGCACGCGTAGCTGCTGCTATCACATCTGTTTTGTAAGAATCCACAATTTCTTCTTTGATAGTAGAACAGCAAGAAGTGCCCTGACTAGCGTATCTTCTGACTAGCTGCTGCTTCCTCGTAGCAGCAGCTGCTTACGTTTTCATTTGATACCGAGGGTTGGCTAAAACCAACCTTTGGTAGGCGGGCACTGGGTGTCGCTTCACCCAATCAGCTTGGAGAATTCTGCTCCTTTCCCCAAATGGATTCAATAAGAGCGTTCCCAGATTGATAATGTGCAGAAGGTACAGTGCTACAATTGATTAACGCATGGTCACAGGTTAACAAATCTTGCCTTTAGGGAAGAAAAAAAAAACATTGCTGAAAGAAAGCCATAAAAAAGCACCATTTGCTGCTTGCTTCATGCCATGTATGGGGCAAAAAAAACAATTTCCAAAAATGTGGAAGAAGGGGCTCTAATCAGATCCTTACGGTTAAGCACGGTGGTGGCAGCATCATGCTGTTGAAACTCTTTTTTTTCAGCAGGGAAAGGAAATCTATTTAGAGTTAATGGGGAGATGGATGTAGAGAAATAAAGGGCAATTAGAAGCTGTAAAAAACTTGAGGCTGGGGTGGAAGTTCGTCTTCCAGCTGAGCAACAACTTTAAACATACGTCCAGAGATGCGATAAAACTGTTTATTAGATAATTTTTCTTCCACTTCACAACTCAACACTCATAGACTTTGTGAGAGATTAACACCAAGTGTTAATATGTCACTCAAAATCCCCAAATCTATGGAAGTTTGTTATTGTAATCATCCATAACATGACAAAGTTATTAAGAGATAAGAATGTTTTTGCAGCACACTGTGCATACACACTCATGCGAGACATACCCCTATTCATTTTTTAAAGGAAGCTCAGCTTACATGGAGGCTTTTTGGCTGATGTAATCTACCTCCATTCTCACAAGTCTTCATTGCTTTCCAATTTTCTGTCTGCTTGTCTACCGTGAACAGCTTGACTGAATAGCTGACAGACTGAAGGAGCAAGAATCACTTCCCTTTTTTTGCTTGTGGGAGAAGAAAATCTTCAGTGTTTTTTTCATAGCCGCCCCTCCTTCTTCTTATCACTCTCTTTGACAGTGATCTTTGTGTTTCTGAACTCTTCCTTCTTGATGCCCGAACGCTCAGTGTTACTTGAACGTGGGTATTAGTATTGGACTTCAAGGCCAGTAACCAACTGTGCAGTCCCCTGGCTCCTGGGATGAATGTTTAGGTCTAAAAGCTTTACGGCTCTCGAAGGGGACTTCTCTTTACTTTGGAATCATGGTTGGAGCGTCTTTGACTTGCCTGGCCTATAATTTGGTATGTGCATAAAATGGTGACATCATACAGTTTATGTCCTGGCTAGATCATGTAATATGATAAGCCAAGGACAATATGAGTGTAGATCTGAACTTCAGACATTGAGGAGCCAAAGTCTTTACATGCTTCAAAATTATGATTACAACCTGTCACCAGAACAGTGCTTTGATCAAAGGCTGATACTTCTAATACAGACATTGTAAAAAGAAAAAAAATGTAAAGAATATAAAAATGAAAAACCTGAAACTGAAAATCCTCTCCTCGTTTCTGCTGAGTTACAAGCTAGCAGTCGGAGTGCAGCGCAGCTAGCTGATAGAGGAAGCTTGAAAAGTAGCTGTTATAACTCAAATAAACCATTGCATTGTTGATAATACTTTTTGTCATGGTTTAGGTTTTTGTTTGGTTATTTTTGGACTTTTCTTGGACTAGCTTCCACCTGTTCTGGTCTTTCGCTACCTGCATCCTCTGCTCTTCTGCTCATCCCTGCCTGCCCGCACCTTCTGCCAAGATTCATCTGCCTAGTCTGGTTCCGTTCGTCTGCCTCACCCACCACAACTCATCACCTTCGCAACAAACCTTTTAAACTTAACTCTGTGTCCGGCTGAATATCGGGTTCACCAGCAGTAAGCATCGCAGTAAAAGACCAGAACAGGCGATGTAGACCGGGGGAACCACCAGAACGGGCAGAGCAAGCGGCTGGAACTCCCGGAGACACAGGCGGACTTAAAGGCATACTATGCAACATTTTTCAGTTAATTAATATGTTCCATACTGTTTTGGATGATTAAATGAGTCATTTCAGGTCGAACAAAGGTTTTCTCGGCCGCCCTGGTGGTCTGTAGGGGAAATACCGTACTTACAATTGCAGGAGCCCTCGGCCCGCACCCACAGGCTCAGAAGTCTGGTGCATCGCGAGAGTCGGTCTTGCTTTACGGCGAGAACTGCTACACGCCCTCAGTGAAAGGCATGCTCGTTGCTAGCGCAGTGGCGATATTTGTGCAGTTATCATGGCGGAACCAGCGAGAAAACAGCGAAAGCCCATGTCGGAGCAGGCAAGAGAGAGGAAAAGGGCTCTGGACAGAGAGAGGAGTCGTACACGGGTGAACATCGGGCAGAGCTAAAAGAAAACGAAGCCTGCAAGGCTGACGTGGACCTCGCGTTTCTGCTGATGCGATTGTAAGTAACATTGGAATGGTTTCTCTGTGTCTGTGTGCATGTTCATACTTTCACTGTGATAGTCATTGTTTGTACTGCCGTTTTTTCGACTTTTCGTTGCGTTCGCCTGTCTGCTAAGCTCAAAACAACCGCGCCTGGCTTGACGGAGAAACCAGAACAGCTGAGCATCTTTACGACAGTGCGCTTTTACTTCCGCCCTCTGGGGGGAGCCTCGCTGGAAAATCAACCCTGGTTGCATAGTTTACCTTTAACAGAAGAGTCCAGCTGGCTGAGCACACATGGATTGGTAGAGCAAGGGCACATCGAACTGGGCGATCTGACACGAGAAGAGAAGTGAGACGTTCTGGCAGGGGGATGAGTTGGCTGAGGCAGGTATATGTGGGCTGGTGAACAGGTGACCAGAGTTTAGTCTAATTACTGGCAGCAGGTGGGGTTGATGTGGGCTAACGGACTGGGGCAGAGCTGACAGGATAGTGGCTGGTGGCTGAGAGGTGAAAGCTGGTCCAAGAAAAGTCCAAAATAAGCTAACAAAAACCTAAGCCACGACACTAACACTGCAACACATGGTGTTGTGCGGACTCTTGTTGAGCAAGTTGATGGATAGATGGGTTTTTCTTATTACAGAAAAATCCTGGACGAAAGCGGGCTTCCCATTAAAGCGTTTGCGAAGCACATGATGGTGTTAGAATACAAACTGTCACCGGAAAAAATAAATCGGGCATCTGTTGGTTCGACTTAAACATCTTTAGTTACTTTAACACTATTGTTTCATGTCTTAAAGAGAATGTCAATATTGTGTAGATACAATGACTAAAGACGAAAAAAACTTGCATTTGTTGGACCTAACTAAGCATATCGTGTTGATTCAACATTATCATTGCAACATTATTGTTTCATGCACTTAGAGAACATAATAATAAATTAAGGCAATGAGAGAAATTATTTTTTCCAGAAATAATCTGTCACTCTTGTTGCACAGAATGCATTGCTGGTTCACATGAGTTGTGTGCTTGCTACACACAAGCATATCCTCCTCACCCGTCTGGTAGCCGCTAAACGTAACATCACAATATATAAACCTAAAGAAGTCAGGGAACAGAATATTTCAGGAGAAATAAATTTCACATAACGCTGAAGCCAAGATTCAGATTTGAAGTTCACAGATGTCTTTTCTGGTATACTGGTCAAATAGCTGACAGTGTATGGAGACACTTTTAGTAATCTACATGTTGCAGTATTGAAATCAGTGAGCTTCCAATTACTTAAAACCCCATCGGTTTTAATTGATTAAGCAGTTTTGGAGGGAAATGGTTGAGTTGTGTTGAAGTGAAGAGACCAAATCATCTTGAATTAACACATTATCAGCTGCTACGAAACCAGAAGGTCGTGGGCAACCAATGTCCACTAAAGAATGAAGTACATCCTAAGCATTTTTTTTTTCAGTGTATAATTTAGTCGGATGATGAAAATGACTTATTTTTTCAACGCAAACGGAGCACCTTTAGTGTTCGCGTCTCGTTCTTCTCTTCATGTTCATTGTTCACTTTTCCAGCAGTATGCTTATTTAGGAAGAAGAGTTTGCCTAAATAAGCTGTCCTTAAGAATTAAATACGATATACAGAAGAAGGTTTCGCTTTTCCAGGCATTTGGTCTGTTCCACAAAGACTTCTCAGCCTTACTACAGGCTTGTTTTTACCTCATCCGAGCTGAGAGACATGTTGCTACCACATTTTAGGTCCAGACCAAACTCCACTCAGGCTCAGGGCAGTTTGCGGTGGCAACAAAAAAACAGTCCCAAAGGAAATACCTGACCACAACCTTGAGGGTTTCCTCCTAAATGTTTACAATGAGGAGACTATTTTCAATCTGAGAATACTTTGGGTTGGCACAGCTTGATGATTGGGATCTTGGGTGGGATATAATACTAGACTGAGACGGCTGATTTGGGCTTAGCACAGTCACAAGGTCAGGGTAAATCACAGGGATGGGTTTGGCCTGTGTTGATTTGTTATGGGCACTGCCAGAATGTGCTCTAGCCTCTGCAGACAGACCTTTGCCATGGTCCTTAGAGAAGGAAGAGAAAGTTAGTGGTATTTTTGGGTGTTTTTCTCTCCTTTTAGTGCATAACGTCTTATGCAAATGTCTCGACCAGCAACAAAACAAACAAAATGGTTTTATTTTCTACTAGATAACATTTTTCGAATTTTAGGGTTTCTTTCTTTTCAAAAATCATCATCGTCACTGAACAGATTAGTGCGATGGGAGCGACGGCGATGCGTAGTGAGGAATGGACAGATGGATGTGAGTTCCTTTTAAGGTTTTACCAGCTCACATCAATGGGAGCACATCTTGGGGCAGACCCAGCACTCGTTGGCAAGACTATGAATTCCTTCTGGTGTAGAAACAAACAGGAAGAACCAAAAGCGTGTCGTTGAGGAAAGGGATGTCTGGATTCTCCTCCTGGACATGTTGTCACTAAGACCTGACCGTGGATGTGCAAAAGAAGACAGGAAGGGAAAATGAAAATATAGCATGCCAAGTAGCCACTGTTTCATTATTATAAACAAAGACACCACTGCACAGCACGCTCTCCATAACTATTGAATGATCTGGCAAAGATGTGTAAAAAGAAAAGTGCCTCATGTACTGTATAATGTTAAGCACGGTGGAGGATGTGTTATTCTTTGGGTTGGTTGGCAAAACTCGTGGCTGTGGTGTATTAAATAATTGGTAGTGCATCAAGAACGTTTCAGCCACAAAGCAGAGATATGCACCAAGTATTAAAAAAAACGCACACGAGAATGCATTAGTTTATTTATTTATTTTTATTTTTGAATTTTTTCCCAGTGTCCTGTCTAGCAATGTGGCAATAAGAATTGATGTCTTAATGCCAAATAGAGCTCGACAGATTTTACTTCCCCAAGTGGAGCGATCAGCTTTCGCCATAGTGCTCCGCTTGATTTATGCATGTAAGTAGTTTTATTGTGATTCCTGTGGGGAGTATTTCAAATTATGTGGACACTACAATGGGAAAGTAGGAGAGTAAAGGAAGAGCAAGAAGAGAAAGAGAAGAGGTGAAAGAAAGAAGAGATAAAAGGGAAAGAATGATAAAACGAATGCAGACTATTATGCAGCAAAATAAGTTTTAGACATGCTGAATAAGGATGGTATAGGATAAGGATGATATCACACAAGTGCCATTTGCATTTTGCACATGCAAGAATGATTTTATGAGCCATGTTCTCCAATATTACAAAGAAAATTACGTGTTGGACATAAAACTTCTAAAAGAATTGATGTGAACTGGAAGTATTACCTTGGAGTGTCACATAATCCACATTCAGATGAATACTTTCCTGAGTCAGCATTTTCTTTTTTTTAAAGAACCTTCCCAGCAACGTTTTAACTCTCTCATATAAAGCAGGTTGATTAGCACGTTGGTCCTTTGGTTCTGAGCATCCAGCGGACTCTGTCACATCCATAACGAGACAGCTTCTCATTTTACAGTTTGCTCTGCAGATGGCTAAAGCCGCAGGCCTGTGCCTCGTAACTCAGCGAACACGTCTACAATTACAAGTTTAAAGGGTGTCAGTGGAACAAGAATTTGTACCTTCTTACAGGGATCTTAGGGCTCATTCCAATGTGTTTTTTTTTTTTTACTTACATTTGGCTTGAATGCTTTGGCAAATCATTTTCTCATTGACCTCTCTCTAACAAAGAATAAGGTTGTACTGCCTTGAAAGCATTACGGCTTTGCCCTTGTAATGCTGTCCAATACTTTAAAACCAGAGCGGAGCTCACTGACTAGGAATCTGTTAGCTACTAAAACCCAGATTTAACCTGGAGCCTCATCTGGGGACATATTTTTCTGTCTAGTCTGGAGTTTGTTAAAGCAAAAAAAACTCAATTTGTTTTGATAATAATAATCATCTTTATTGTCATTGCAACATACATTCCAATGGAATTTGTTGTCTGCATTTAACCCATCCCCTTGGGGAGCATTGGGCTGTCACTGTCCGGCGCCTGAGGAGCAATCTGGGGTTAAGGGTCTTGCTCAGGGGCTCAGAGTGGTAGTCAAACCCAGTTGAACCCAGAACCTCCAGGACACAAGCACAATGCTCTAACCACTAGACCAACAACCCTCTTAAAATATGTCATATAAGTGTTGTAGTTAAATTCACAACGACACAGGGGCACATCTTGTACCAATGGAGAATGAGGCAACAATTACACACATCATGGAGAAAATAAAGTCTGTACATTTTTTTTTTGTCTGATTTAGAGGAATTGTTGTATGGAATGACTTTAGCACAAATTAAGTTCAACATTAAAGTCTGCTAGCGCTGCGGTGATTGATATAGTCGGACAGATGGGCAATCCTCAGTGCAACGGAAAGTGCATGCAGACACATTCTCAGCTGTTTCTGTGAAACTCGCAGATCCCATCTGTTATTCCAAAAGGAACCGAACCAGCTGCACTGACAGTCTTGTTCCACTGTGTGAGACGGAAGGAGGACTGTGGTTTGTTAAAGTTGGACCGAGTCAATCCGAACATGTGTGCCAATGTGTAGACACGGTGTTTCTTTGCCGTCTCCAGGGCCAGCTCGTTTCACCTTTGAAAAACAAATGGAGACACCTCTGGTCTTTTTGCTGTGTCAGCCGAATTTGCAAGACAAAGGGACAAACGTTCATCCCCTCCCATGTCAGAGTTTAAAGCAGGACGCTAACATAATGTAAACAGATAGAGCATGTCTTTGGGGATATCTGGGAGTCCCTGACCTTGGTTGCTGTATCAGTGTGGACGGGACTAGCGGGGGCCCTGGCGCCCATTCCCCCCTCCCTAAGATACGCAAGACAACACTGATAGGGTTTTGAGGTGTGGGATGATGGACTTTAGAAGACGGATAGGGGGCACCGCAGTGGCCCCTGTGCTGGGGCTGCTGCAGCCTTCCACCAAACAGAGTTAAGAGAAGGTCATTCAAGCAATTAGGACTCCTTTTTCGGATATCTTTTTCATAGAGCAAAACCTAGCCTAAGCAACAAGCTTCTCTGTATGGTTTGCCTGAAATACCAAGACAAGACACGTGAGGAAAAAAAGTAAATAGAGCACTATGTATAAAATTGAAAAGATTAAACGTGAATGATCTGTTATGAGTCGCTATGCCTTCATACCCAACATTTCCTTTGAAAGATGGAAACATTTAAAACAAAACTCTAGTCTGAAAATATCCTAAAAATCCTAAATTTCCAAGGCCTCCTGAATTCAGTAATAGGACATATCATTTAAGTACTAACAGTGAGAGGAGCCAGTTGAGGTGGCTTGGTCATCTGGTTAGGATGCCTCCTGGAGGCCTCCCTGGTGAGGTGTTCCGGACACGTCCCACCGGGAGGAGGCCCAGACGAAGACCCGGGACACGCTGGAGGGACTATAGCCCCATTTACACTACCCTTTTTTAACCGCGCTGAGAGCGGTCCGAGCTAACTAACTGAGATAACTATGGAGTATAAATGGAATGCAAACTGAACTGCACCGTGCCAGACATAACCGATCCGCGCTAAATCTAGACCAGTTCGATAGGTGGGCTCGGCCCAGTTTTTCAGTGGCACGGTTCTCTGATAACAAAGAGCGCATGAGCAGACTGCGTCATCTTGTCAGACATTCATAAAAATACCAGCTTCCCTACCGTACCGCACGATTTCCAGTGATGATTCTGCTTAGCAGTGTGATGAATCTCAGCGTCTGTCGCTGTTTTCTGCGTCTGTAAGCCCTGATTAGACTAACGTTTGTCTTATTCACTTCCCAAAAG
The DNA here is from genome assembly GCF_011125445.2 of Fundulus heteroclitus. Taxonomy (NCBI): domain Eukaryota; kingdom Metazoa; phylum Chordata; class Actinopteri; order Cyprinodontiformes; family Fundulidae; genus Fundulus; species Fundulus heteroclitus. The sequence goes on along the minus strand of NC_046377.1, from coordinate 9,542,401 downwards.
CCGACTCTGTCAAGTAAATTTACCAAAGGTTGCCTTCTTCACCTGACTCTCCACAATATTTCATTTCCTTGTCTACATGTTCTGCTCCAAACTTTAAATCAGTTTCAATATGCTTTAACGGCGGCATCTTGTGGAGTGATTGTGTGTAGAGACCTTTGCATTGAGCGAGTTACTTCCCTTTCTGAAGCACTTTGTGAGCGGTTCTTGGCTGATTATGCCTTTGTCTCTGCAACTGTGCTCACTGCAACATTGAAAACTTTAGAAATGCATGGGTAACCATACCATTGGTATGTTTTGCAACATAAAGATTGTGAAGTTGTTGAGACATCTCCTTGCTTTTACCCATTAATTGGGAATTAACCGGGTGATATTGATAAGATTACAGGCAGAATTGATTTCTGAATGCTGACAGATTTCCGCTGGTTTCTTGGCTATCTTTGTCGTTCCTCCATTTCTTTGTGCGTTTAATACTTCTGTAATTTCTCTTTTGTTTCTTGTGGTCATATTTATTTTTTATTCGATTACATGAGTGGTTTCATGACATCCAATATGTATTCAACGTCAGTAGTCCCCATAGAAATACATTTGCGAAGGTAAACATTAATGGGTTCAACATTTACTTCCCCTACTGTGTTTATATATTTATTTAACATCTGAGTTGGGTTTATTTAAAGGAGCAATAAATAATAATGACACTGTTCCAAATTGGAACAACATTTACACACAGCCTGCCACAGACAGCAGCCGTTTCCTCAACGGTCCGTTGCTGCTGTGAAACCCGACGGAAATGAGAATGATTTTGATTCACTTTACAGTAAATGTCTTACTTATTGCCCCTTTAAATGTACATGTAAACATTGATGCCACACCTTTATGTGTAAAATGAAGGGTTTTACAATTACAGCACCCTCCATATTAATCCACAAACCTAGAAAAAAATGGTAATTTATGGGTAGGTTTTTTAGGGTTGATCAGTGTCTAGAAACTATTTAATAATTCCTAACTTCCTGTTTCCATGGTGTACAAATATAATGTGACAAAGGTGGGAATTTCATTAAGTCCCCTTTCCAAATGAGAAGGAGAATGAGGAAGGTATGTGTTGATCTTCTTAATGCCGACAGGAAGATAGCTCCAAAAGTAAAACACAAAAACTAAAACCGTGACAAACAAGGATCCAAGTTTATATTGCCAAGTCGCATGGTGAAAGATTTAGCAATGACTAAGTGGTACAGAGGGGAAACAAACCTCCATAGCTCACTAGTGGAGAACTGTCATTTTATTCCACGTGACGCTAAGCAGCTACACAAAAATATTAATGTGTTTGCTGTGTTTTCACAATCTTTTACACGGATCTTGTATATGTAGGCTGAATAGCAGTGGTTTCATATAGAATTTCCACAAAATCCACATTACCATATAAAATAACACATAGGCTGACACAGAGTCAGGATCTAACAGAATACAAGGAGGTATGGCATGTAGAGGAGGATAATCATCTTGGTTTGGTTAGCTAAATAAAGAAACATTGAAATTTTAATTGTACATGTTCGGAGATAACGAAAGCATTTTCTTTGGAAAGCCTTACCTTTTTTAATCTGAGCTTGACTCTTATGACATTTGTCTAATTCCTCAACATAAATGTCTTCACATGAAACATGGCAAAATCCTTGAAAGCCTTTACCATCAAACTAGGCCTATTTGCATATGGAATTTCATCCTTTTTAATCAAACCGCCATGTTTCTCTGGCTTCAGGTGATATTTATTCACAGTTCATCTTTTTTTTTATCTATTATAGTGTATGCTCATTTGATTCAAATATGTGCAGTTGCAAATGTGATATTGTTTGTCCTTTTCATTTACCTTCTCCTGTTCTCCTCCACTGTGCTTGTCTCTGAATGAACAGTTCTGACCGGGCTCCTGTGTCCCTCCACTATCTCCAATACATCGACCCAGTTACAGAGAGCCCTTCTGTCCTCTCCCATCATGCGTCTCCTCACCATCGTCGTTCTCCTGCTGCTCCTTCGGTCAGCTGAACCTCGGAGAGGCCCCTGGTCAAAGGGTACAGAGAAGGGCACCAGGGGCCGTGTGAGAGGCAGAGGAAGGGCCGGCGTCATGAGGCGTCAAACTCAGGAATGCAAGGAGTACATGGAGGCGGGAGAGAAGTATCTGGACTGCCAGGATAGGCAGCTGACTTTGGTGAGGCCGGACTGGCCCAAAGACATTCACCACCTTTTGCTGGGAAGAAATAAGATTCAGGTATGTGGAGCGAGACTTCAGCCTCAATGGTAAAACAATTAGTGTGAAAAAAAAATTGCAAGCAGGATAACACAAAACAATGATATGTTAGCTGTATTGACCAACGCAACTTAACATCTTTACAATTTCCCAACAAAAGTCACACAAGGAATTGAGCAGCAAACATTAACTTCCGTGTCTGTTGAAGCGTAACGGAGATCAAAAAATGCGAAATAGAATTTTTTTTAAAAAAGACACTGCAGCAGCATCAGTTTAGAGGAAAGAAATGGATGATTAATCTGATGTTTCCAGCTAGATCAGGATCGTAAAACAGGATGAGTAAAAGTTTCCTGCAATTGCCTGCAAAAATGATGTCTGAGTTGTTTTTTTTTACTGTCATAAAAGACAACAACCCTGCACTGCTTGTTGATATGGTCAGCATCTGTGCACCATTTATTTGGGGCTGAGATCAAAAACACATTCAGAATGGGAGTTTTTGTGAGGAACTTGTGTGTCACAGGTGTTGGAAAAAACTTTGCCACATGGGTAGTAAATAAGGGTATGTGACATTAATTATCTACGTGAACAATAGGCAGTATAATTCAGGTGGAAGGTGGAGGATTTTTACATTTTCTGATCTTGCATAACATCATGTAGCTTTTTATTTAAATCATAGTGATCATAATCTACCATCTAGGCACTTAGCACAGTACTGTAGTTTCTGATTATGCAAGCCTGTAACTTAACTTTTTTTAAATCTTTTTATTATTATTATTAAAGGCATAAAATGTATAGACCCCTATCAGTGTGTTGTGGCACGAACGTATGTAAATTACTGAAAACAAATTGTAAAAATATGTTTTACTATTCTTTTAACAATATTTCAAAATAGCGCAATCAGTTGTCTTTCTGTATATTGTACAGTAGAATTGTGATTTTCAAAAAAGTAGAATTTGTATTGAATTTTGAAATTCTGCATAAAACAACAGCAACAACAAACACTTTCAAAATGTTTAAGAAATTATTAAACTATGGCATTAGGAAGTGGGCTAACAAGTATATATATTACATGTAAACAAGCTTTGGAATAGAATGTATTCCATATTAAATAAGTCTCTATGTAAATATAGATATTCTAAAGGAATTAAGAAGTATCGAACCATAGAATGTCAGTAATACAGTAACACAAACGTGTCCTTGTATTCAGAAAAGCATTGTCATGAGCAGTGAAGGCAACGGCAAAAGCATTGGTGAAGTGTTGTGCTTTTGCTAATATAAAACTGGAATATTTTGGTAAAATTTGCTGCTTTGAATGCTAATGGGAATAACTTTCCCACTGCTGAAGGTGGTGCTCCATATCTGCCTTTCAAACTGATTGTTTTATTCTTTCAACCAAAAGGTAAGGTTGTGTGTTTGCTGTGACAAAGATTCCTGTTCTGATATTTATTGTTAGGAATGGGTTGTTTGAATGCTACAAGCAACTGAATTTGCATTTTGCCTTGTATTTTTGTTCGTTTTTGTCTTCTTCCTTTTTTTTTTTTTTTTTTACAGATTATATGTTTAATCGGTTGATTCCATTTTAATTGACTAATTAAGTTTGCAGCAGAGCCAGCGAAGGATAAATTATACCGTACTGTCACTAATTCGAAATCAAGGTAATAATTGATGCCAATGGAATATTACTGCAACTCACACATGGTTAAGAAAAACAGAAATATAAATACCTAATCATGTAACATCTGTGAAGCATGAATCAAATTTAAACTGAGTTTGAACTTTTAGTGAGCTGCTGTAGTAGAGTCTGTCTGAAAAGGAAAATAAATGGCTTGAAAATGATCCAACTGACACATTTCCAGACCATAGATGGAACATTGGTTGTGAAATGTGAGAGACTGCTGCCCGGCTTTGGTTGACGATTTATAAAAGATCCATCAGCGTCACATTGAGTTTTGCCTTACATTTGCATGTTGGAAAAATAAGACCTCTAATTGTCCAAATTATGCGCTGTGGCTCTTTTCATCCTGTCTTATCTTTTTGGTTTTGCTTTGACCTTTGTCTGCTTTCACCAAGCTTTTGTTATCGAGCTACAGACCATTTTCACTTCGGACGTCTGACATCATATAAGTTTAACAACTTTTGTCAAACAGCTGACGTGCAAACCATCAAAATAGTTATTGAACAATTTAAAACAACTGATGATTAATGTTAAGAGTTTTGTGAATTAAATTAGGATTCTCATCACAGATGTTTAAGAGTTTTGCTTGTTTTCTTCACATGGACCTCCACGATGACCAGATGTTGACGTTTCCTCTCTCAGGTTCTAAGTGATAACATGTTCGCCCAGTTCACCCAGCTGAAGAGCCTGGATCTTCAGCAGAACGCCATCTCCGTGATAGAAGACGACGCGTTCAGTGGCCTCTCCCAGCTCACCACCCTCCTTCTCCAGCATAACCGCATCAGGACAGCCTCAGAGGAGGTCCTCCTACCCTTACCCCGCCTCAGCTACCTCCGGATTTTTGGCAATCCCTGGACCTGCCGCTGCCCGCTGGACAGCCTGATCAGGACCCTGCAGGTGCCCAGCAATCGCCAACTGGGCAATTACGCCAAGTGTGCCGAGCCTCGGTCTCTGAAGGGCCAGAAGCTCAAAAAGCTTAAGGCAGACTTGCTGTGTGCTGAGGACAACAGGCCGGAGTCCCAACCAGAGCGTCCTTTCGTTAAGCCCGATGCGCCGTCCCTTTGCCACCTCAAATATCCCGGTTTCCTGCTGGACTGCAGGCATAAAGGTGAGAGAGCCGTTGGCCGTCCATTTTACCTTGAGTTCACATAACATGAGTGCATGCTAAAAGAAAACAGTGCAGCCACAGGCATGACATGAATGACACTTGGTTATGTCTGGAATGTCAGTCATATGTAAAAAAAAAAGAAGAAAAAAAAAGGAAAAGGACAAGCTTAGCAGAACCTAACATAAAAAGCACATTCAGCAAACAGTAGAGACATGCTTGCTTGTCCAGTGAAATTGAGCATATACTGTAAGTTAAATTCACAGACCTCTGTTTTGGCTACAGCCAGACAGCAGAGGTGTGTTTGCTTTTATTACCTTTGCTACATGGAACAAAGAGAGGAAGGAGCTGGCTGTGGGTCTATTTGACCTCCCTAGCTAACAGCAGCAGATGGTGAGAGAGTTTAACTGCATTAAACTTGGGGAAGCTGTAAACTCAGGGTGTGTACAGCAATTCTTAAGTTGGATTTAACACCTTTTCATACTTATTTTTAATACTGTCAGAATATTTTTAATACCAACACGGCTGAGTTGAAACTGTAGTGGCAACCTTTTGCATTCATGTTAGGGTTAACAAACTACAAAATAATGGATTGCTGTAATTTTCTTAACTTTTGTAGTAATGCAATAATAAGTGCAATAATGTTTTCAAATCATATACATATTAGTTACTTAACAAATACTCTTTTTGCCGAAAAAAAAAGAACTACATACAATAATGTGTGTTTTAACCTTAACCCAAGACAAAAAGTTATTTCGTTGTGGTGTGGCAAGAGCGCACATGATTTCTCCAGTTTTGTCTCCCAAAACAGCAAAGGCTTCAAAAAGAGACATGTTTAATTGAAGGATTTCAACGTTCAGCACTGCTACAATTAAAACAGACACTGGACTCAAATACTGAGATCAGAGAAGAACAGAGAAGGACTTGATGCTCAAATTCAGAGCTCTAAGTGTCTCAACTGTGCGGCCTTTTCTTCGATCGTTTTATCAATTTGCAGCAGTTCAGCTTTTTTGTCTTTGAATCTTCTGCGAAGAATGTTAGACTTTGTGGTTGGCTCCGCCATCTTTGTTCCTGCCTATGCCTCGGCCATTTCAGCTAACTTTTCTGCATGTACTTGAAGTGGCTCCATCACACTGTTGAGCACGCGGCGCTGGTTCTGAAGGTCCTCCAGCTCATCTTCCACTGCTTTCCTCTTTAGTTCTTTTGTGGCACTCTTCTTATTTTTTTGTTAATTCTCCAGGTATAACCTACACTGTGACGTCGCTGAAGCGGCAGAGGCCAGGAGATCCTTAGCACTTTGAGAATGCCACCATACCCACTGACCTCATCATAAGCATCAGTATTTGGTACCAGCTAATGGAAACCTTAGAAACCTATTTGAGATAGGTCAAGATGAGCCAAGTAGGTACTAGTGGTAAGGGGGCTGAAATGTGATGAATTTAGGGTGGAGGAGGAATGGAAGCGTTTTACGTCAGCCTGCTCCCTTTTGTGCATCGACTTTTGTGTGTTTATGGATATGTTTCTTTGTTGCATTTATTTTTATTTATCCAAATAAATAAATAAAGGGACGAAAGCTTAGATCAGACATGCTCAAAGGAGGTTCTGATGTCATTGTTTACCCAAATCAAACTGATTTTAAAATTAGATATACCTTTATAACACATTTATTATCCTATTAAATTATTATTTTTTTGTTTTGTTTTGCATTTGGAGAAGATGAGCAAATGAAGCAAAAGAAGTCCAAAACGTAACACACTTTGGGACACTCATTAATCGTAGCCAAAGGGGCTGAGATGATTTCGGAACAAATGCAGATGCATTTATATTTATTTCATCAGTCATTAAGTCGAACAGATATTCGTTAGAAGACCCTGTCACTGATTCCATATCCATCTATAAAAGGAGACCTTATACCCTTCAGGGAGAGCAAACCTTCACAGGCCAAAACCACACAATGCGCCATCTGTGTTGTGTGCACGCTGGGGGAAGCTTTTCACATACTTTCCAACTTTTTTTTTTCTCTCCACACTGAGAGTCCTGAATCATTTCTTTATCTTAACCACTGCAAGGATCCTCTGTTTTCCTCACAGAGCCATTATACCATCAATCTCCCCCACCTCGTTCTCTCTTTGGTAGCCGATAATAACTCTCCGTCACGCTTCCGATACTAAAACAGAAAAATTATGCAATTTTTTTTTATAAAGATCCTACAGCAGCTACGCAGGACAATCAGAATTTGATTTCTGTCCTATTGTTCTAGAAGGAGCCATATATTTTTATCCTGTAATTTCCTCTTCAATATTTTCCCCATGGTCTCTCCTTGCTTTGCTTGTCTCATTTCCAACCTAAACTCTCATGGAGAACTTTAGTGTGCCATGATATGATATAACTTTGAGAAATGTGCCTTAAGGGAGGTAAGTCTTATCATCTATCATTTAGCTTCATCTAATTACAAAGTATTTATCAAAAGCTCATGTCATGTTATATGAAGCGGCATGATCTCATGTTGAGTGAATAGCAGCATCTTAATTTGATTTCACAAATCAGTGCCACAGGCAGAACTATTTTTACCTCTGCCTAGTTCAGATGGAGCTAAATCTAATTTCAGTGCTTAGCATTGGTAATAGGCATAGGAGGACATTAGATTCTCACAGTATGAGAAACAATGATTGCTTCTGCAGTCATGATTTTCACTGTATGACTGTCCAAGTTTTTTTTTTCTTTTTTACCGGACATATTTCAAAAAAGCTGTAATTGTTTTTTTCCGTAAGTAAGGGAAAAGTTGTAATCGCTTTCACTCCGCCCACTGATCAGCAGTGGGCAGCAATGCAGATCATCATTACTTCATCCTTCTACTCTCAGAAAACTCTCGGCACATTTTCTGACATTAAACATACTTTACAAAACACAAATAGATAAAATGTTTTATACCTTGACGCTGGTTACTGGCCATTGAAACCAATTTGCCCAGAAAGGGTTTTATGTTAGCAAATCTGAGCTGATAAAAATAGAAAAACCCAAAGAAAAGCAGAAGGACAGAGATCTTTCTATTTGAAAGCTGCGTTTTAATTATCTTTCTTTCTTCCATTTTTTTCCTCTGTCTTCATTTCTCCCTTCTGGTTTGGAGGCTGTTCCTTTGAGGTAAACCGCAGTTGATTTCACATGGTTCTCATTGGAGACTCAAACTCTGTGGTTAGATTAAATGGTGTGGGGGGGATATTTAAGACAAAGTTTCTCAAAGAAAGGACTTGGAGCCAGTGTGTGATAGTATTATATGTTCTACATCAGAGGTTCTCAAAGTGGGGGTCAGGACCCCCTGGGGGGGCCTTTGGGGCTCTTGTGATGATCCATATTATGATCCACAATTTCTAACTTTACAATGTCAAAATAATACTTGTTTTAATATAGCAAATGTATACCTTTAATCATGGAAAAATAAAACATTTTTCTGACTTTGGAACATTTCCAAAGTTTTTCTCGCAGATATGTGAATTGAATGAGGAAATGTACTCCTTCGTGGCAAATAGTTTATTTTCTTTAATCTACAATGGCCATAATAAAAATGGTCTTTTTGTTTAATTACGAGAATTAAGTGATTATATCAGGTGCAAAAGAATACTAAACCAATCATGTTACAATATTACACAATTGTTTTAAAGTACTGACACAAATGATCGTTTGATGCTGATTTGCTAAAATTCGATTCAGAAATTCCTTTTTATGTGAATTCGATAACATGTATAACTTCACAAGATGCTCAACATTTCTCATCTTAACACAGATGTGAGACTGAGCTTTTCTGTAAGAGTTTTCATTAAATGACACAATTTTATGACTTTATTCTCATATTTTCCACACAAAAAAAAAAAATGGCCCCACCCTGCCAAAGGTGGGTTGTTGGCAATCTTATCTTGGGGGTTGCAGGCTGATAAGATTGGGAACCTGCGGTCTACACATTATTATCTTACGTCTAATTTGTACATATCTAACAAAGAAACACAAGTAAAATAAAACACTTTCCTCAATTTAATTGATTTATTTGTTTTGGTTTTGTGATATTTATAACAACATTTCGTTGGCTTGTGCTTCTAGGAACCTGCATCTCCTCAACAATTGTTGGCATCCAAGAAGAGAAGTGTAAAAACGCCTCAAATAATTACATTTTTTTATTGCCAAAGAATAAACTGAACAAAAAGAAAAGCCCTTAATTTGATTTAAAAAAAAAGGTTGTCTCCTATGCATTCTTCCCTTCAGCTCGCTGCACAGATCTTCTAGAAATCAGGTCTAAGGACTAAGAAGGTCATTGAAGAAAGTTGTGTGATCAAAGACCCTTTGACAGAAACAGGTCCACAGCATCACAGATGCTCCACTATACCTAACATTGGGCATGATGTGCTTTTTCCACGTGTTCATCGTTTGGCACAACTGGAGTACTTGGTGTCTACCAGGTTTATATTAACTTAATCTGACCAAACTGCACAGTAGCAGTTAAAAGTCCCATTACGGTTTACCAAACTCCACGTGTTTACATTTGCAATGGGAGGACGGAAAAAACTTTTCCTTGGAGGCCTCCTCTACACTTGGTTTGCAAAGCCTTTAATGTTTAATATGGTATTTTGGGGACCCCAAAAAGCCATCTTCCGCACTGTACATTGAGGCAAGACCGACCTGTCTCCACTTCCAGCCTCGTTTCCCTCAGTTTGAGAGGTTTAAATCCGTTTATAAATGTTTCCCACAAAGTCACCTCACGCCACCATCATGCAGTCAGCGTGGTTTATGTATATCACTGTTTCTTGATGAATGTTCTATACATAACAGCAATCATATTGAAAATACTTTGCTTAATTATGCCTAATCATGCCTTATTTTAGTAATTTGCTGGATAAATATACGGCGTCATATTTGTCATGGACTGTATTAAGATGGACAATTTCAACCTAATGTCGTATCTGTGTGACAGTAAAAAGACAAATACACTTATTTTTTTTTACATAGCAGTAATTTAATTGAGGCAGTATAGAGTTGAACGTTTTCATTATTGCTCTGACTGTAGATTTCTATCTGTCTCCTGGTTTCTGGAGATCCATTTGAATGGTGTGTTCTCTTGGCTTACCTTGTCTTTCCCATATTTATGAGAAACAGACAAAAAAAAAAAAAAAAAAAAGCACAAAAACTGGAATTCCTGTATCCAAACTATATAAATCCCATTTTAGGTACACAGATGAACCCTAAAGGTTAAAGACAGTGCTGTAAAAATAACTATTTCCTTTTCCGGCTGGACAACATGAAAAGTGTTACAACACCTTCCGCTTCCTTTGTGTGCCTAAAACCTTGGAAATGCGATAATAAAATCCGTCAAAGATATTTTATGACGTACGAGGGGAGGAAAGTGAGGTCAGGATTCAAGCTAGAGGGTTTCCTGCATATGACCCTGTAAATCTGTTCAGGAGTCAGCCCATTCCTTTGAGATTTAAATGTCATGGAACTAGTTTTCACTACTAACAAATCATGAAAGCAATGCTTCATTCCATGCGTTTCAAAACTATGCATATGTCTTGAAGTTTTGCAATTTATGTTACTTCAATGTCAATTTTATTGCATTTTTTTTAATCCCTTTTTACAAGGTGTGCCTGTACTCACCTGTGCTCTGATCAACCCTAAAAAAAAAACGTTACAGATAGCTTACAGAACTCAACACATTTGTGAAAGGAGTCAACCACCATAAGTCAGCTTTTTGGCAGATGAGACCAGAACTGAAGTTTGAGTGCAAAACGCTGTTTGCAATAGAAAACTAAACTCTTCATATTTTTAAAAAAAAAAAGCATCACATACCCTCTTTTAAACACAGTGATGGCAGCATTGTTCCATGGGGATGCTATTCTTAGCTGGGATAAGGAAGATTGTCAGTTATTTTATTTTCAAAAGTTTGGATTTAATTTTCTGTCATTTAAACTTAAATTATTCACATTTTTATGGTTGTATTTAGCAAAAAAAAAAAAAAAAAAAAAAAACTTATAAAATACATCTTAACGGATTTGAACATATTTAAAGAGCCCTGGATATATTTTGATATCATACTTCTTGATACATGTAACATGTCATGCGCACAGTGGTAGCTCCTCATTTAAGCGACTTAAAATTGCTGAAATTGGTTTTTGAAAACATTGCTGTTGTTTTTCAACAGAATGCGATCTGACATTTAAGTATAACATTTTTCTTTCTTTTTTTTAACAGGCTGAAACAGTCTCACAAAGAAGCAGCAGTTTTTCATACATGAGGTCTTTTTTCTTTTATGGTGCAAAAAAGTGGAACAGATGTTCTGCAGAGTAACGACTTTAACAGATTCAGCAAAAAGCACAGAGTCCAAGCCCGGCTATGAATGACTGACGATTAATTCTCCTGACATGTTATCTCTCATCCCCTGTTATGTGGTCATTCATCCGTTCAGCTGAATTCAACTCAGTCAGGGATACTTTTAGCAGATGTAGAATTTGTTGAGCTTAATAACAGCTTGAAACCATAATATTGGCTGCATTAAATATCAAAAGATGGGTCGTTGTAAGTCTTGCAACTTTAGATTTCAAGTAGGCTGTAGGGCTGTTGGGCCCGACTTTTCCCAAACCAATGTTCCAATTTTAAACTTGTCTTCCTTCTGAATCCTCGACTACATGTCGAGGATTAGTTCAAAACACTGGGGACCACGGATGTATCAGATAGAAAGAGAAATGTACATTTTGGCTCAAGGTTAAAGTCTGGGAAAAGAGCCTGGGAATGCATGTTTGGAATCGAATGCCAGCTTTTTTTTTTTTTTAGACAAAGCTGGAGACACATGTACACCTAAAGGCAGTGCTGGGATCCTCGTTGGATGTCTCAGGGGAAGTATTCTTGCTGAGCTGGACCGATGACTCGCAACATGAAACCACAGAGTCTTCGAAGTCCATGTGTCTGCCTGCTATCAGCATCAGAGCAAAATAATCAGTACATTTCCTGCCTGCGGGCTTTCTCGTGCTGAATATATGGGTGTGTGCTTTGCGTGTGTGATTCTTCTCTCTTAAACTAGAAGTGATTTATTGTAACAAGGCTTTAGGATAACTGGCTGCAACATCTGTTGGAGTGAAGATGAAGACTGCAACATCTGGTCCATAAAAGCATCCATAAGCAATCCTTTTTAGCAAGTTATAAACTCAATTTAAGTTGGAAAATGGAGGAAATCCACATAACTATTATCATTCAGGAGCGATTTGAATATTTATTTTTTAAATAAAAAGTAGATAAAAATGTAACTATAACAATATTCTTGAACATTTTCACATTTTGTAGCAGGACAAGTATAAATCACAGTGTGTTTTATTTAGATTTCATCTGATTGAGCAGATACCAAGTTGTGCCCAAATGGAAAGAGGAAACAGATTAATCCAGTAGGGTTCAAAACCATAATGGTGGTGGCAGAATAATGCCGTGGGGAAGTTTTTTTTTTCCAGCAAGGACAGAGAAGCTGGTTGGAGCTTATGGACTCAAACTACTACAAAACTGATGGGGGCTAAACTAGACTAGAGGCTATGACATAACTTCCCTCTCCAGCAGGACAACCGCCCAAAGCATGCAGCCAGTGACCTAATTCTACATTTTAAGAACATAAACCATGTTTTTAATAGCCCAGTCAGAGTCCAGACCTAAAAAACCCGCTGTTGTCATTGCAGTGAATGCGTTTTGCTATATATATATATATATATATATATATATATATATATATATATATATATATATATATATATATATATTGTGTTAGGTTGAATACAAATGCCGCACTTTAACAATTTATGTGCTCTTTTCCTTTCTGCTATCATTCTTGACTTTATCTTGGTGTATTTCATGCAATCCCAAACGTAGTGGTTGTAACAAGACAAAAAGTAAACCAGGGCATGTTCAAAGCTTCTGCAATGCATTGCATGTTTTCTCTCATCTGCAACCATTTTGCTCCAGAGATAAATGATGAAACGGGTTGATGAGGCCACCTACGTTGCGGCAGCATGTGCTACATCCAGTTTATCACTCTTCATGTTACTTTTCCTACTAACAGGTGAATCAGGTCTGATGTCTGTAGGAGCCTCAAAACCGATTCATAAACCATTAAAATGTCACTTTTTTGGCACAAGGCTTTCAGGCATATGTTAAGCACATATGCACTTAGCTCTACAACATGACATTTATTGTCAGAGCACATTAAACGTCCATCTGTTTATTTGTAGCTTTGCAACTACCTTGTTCGATGCAAGGAAGATAATGCATTTGCAAAATGCGAGCTTTCTAAGACAAATGTGAGGATGTGAGGCAGGAACAATAAGGAAAAAACAAGTCAAGCAATGTTATACATGCTCCATCTTGAATACATAAAAAGGTCTCACACAACCCACAGGACATCTTGAAAACATATAAGTTCCAGACTGATTGAGTTTCCAAATCTCAGCTCAGGCCCTGTTCCGACCTCATGTGCTTTGCGCATCTGCTTCGGAGCAGTAAATCTATCAACGGGAAGATATGGTTCCGTTTTTAATATCAATGTAAATGTTTTTTGGGTTTTTTTTTTGCATCCTCTGGCAAATGTACGGTTTAGTTTGACGATTTACACTCTCATCTACACCTATTCTCCTTCAACATTTCTTATTTTTGTTTCTCTCCACAGATCTGAATCATATACCACCGGAATTGCCATTTGAAGTAGTGGGGATGGACATGTCCAATAACATCATCAAACATCTCAGGCCCAATCAATTCCTGCTGTCTAAAGACCTCAAGCTGCTCAACCTTAGCAGCAACAACCTGCAGCACATAGACAAAGGTAACACATCAGTCACGAGCTCCACAGAAGAGTTGTGTGACACTACTTCACAAAGTTGCTGAGACAAGATGTACCCATCCCTAGTTCTTGGGGTCCATTGTGCTGCATGTTTTGGATGTGTTTAAGTTTAGCATAAATGGCTGCTTAATTAGAGAACTGTTTCAGATCAATCATTTTCAAGCAAACTAACACTCTTAGTAAAGCACAGTTCTAAGAAACAATCTCTATAAGAGATGATGGAGTCTGGTCATTTGGAGATTTAAGTATCTTTGAATGATTATTCCTTCATAGAATGTGTCTAAATTTGTCTTCCACCAGGACATTACTATAGGAACTTTGCAGCATTTTGCATCAGAAATTTCTTTGGAGGATTTTGGGTTCTTTTTGTGATGAGTTTAAAATAATGAATGAAAAGTTGAGAGATAATAATGCGTGGAGCATTTTATTTCGGTAATAGCTTTGTTCAGGTCAATCATAATTTTAGTCACAGTTGGTTTGGAGATCGTCCATCCCCATTATCTATACCCACTTGTCCATACAGAGCCGTGGTGAGTGCTGGTGCCCGTCTCCAGCAGTCATTGGGCAAGATGCAGGGTACACCCTGGACAGGTCACCAGTCCATTACAAGCTCTGGAGACCTTACAAGTGTGAAATATTATTTCATTCAGATAAAGATTTAAAAAAAACCCTCAAAGGGTCATCTAAAAAGTATTAGAACTAACAAGGAGCTGATCTAACAGAACTACAAAATAATAAAGAACATCACTAAAGCAGGGACTCAATCTAACAGTACAATAATGCACCAAATAGCATAAATTCTGAACAGAAACCCAAGTAAAGGAAGACTAGCAGAAAATAAAGATCTAACAGAACTACTGAAATAATGAAGAACTTAAGCTAACTAGACATAAACTGAATCTAACAGATACCGGAATACAATATTAACATAAATACGGAACAGAAAACTAAACAGATGACAAAAATGAGGACCTAGGGATTAACGATACTGAAGTGCCAAACATAAACAGATGCAGGATCCCAAGGGAGTTACAATAAATACTCAAACCCTTGCGGGTCCTGACATTGTCATGCTTTTCAAAAATATAAATAGGTGAATAGTAGTCTCACAGGATTGTATGACTTGTACAATAAAAATGTAAAGCTGAGTATCATCTGCATAGCAATTTATGTCTTTGTCATCCATTTCAACATAAAATACAAGCACAAAACCTTTTAGGATTTTATTATTAAACACATTTTAGTATATGGTAATTATTTAACATTTAGTATTTTTTATTTAATCCAAATATGTAATGTATAAATCTTATTAAACTTTATTTCCTAAGATCATCAAGAGAGACATCGGTTACATTCACACAGCAGGCAAATGCAACCCAAATCCGATCTTTTCCCCCATATGTGACCCATTTCCAACTTTTTTATGGCAGCGTGAACGGCCCAATTCCAATCCGATTTGTGACACTTCCATTTGTGGTACTAAATTAGATATGTAACTGAGCGTCCACAGTCCGAACGGTCATGTCACATTTAATCCAACTTTTACATCACTGTCCATACTTATCCACATAGACTTGTCTACAGCAAGAGCAATCACAGCTCCGCAAAAAGGCCATTCTTAATCACTGTTTTTCCTCTTACCTTTTTTTGTCCTGCAATGCTCCCATTGCTCAACAAATTCATAATTACATGGAAACGCTGGTTTCCATTATTCCTTTTTTTTCTTCTTTTAAACGAAGCTTTATTGAACACTTCTGGTAATGTTTACATCCATTACTACTTCTGTAAACAGTAAATTGCTACTTGCGTCTACTTTCTCCTTCTGCTCATGTGAGTTGCATGTGGGTCGCTTTCGGGTTGCGAACCGTTCAGACAGAAGTCTAACGTTGGTCCTATTTAAGTAGTATTAGGAACGACAATGCAACAAAATAAATCGGATTTCAGCAAGATATCAGATTTGAGCATCAGAACCTGCTGTGTATTTACCTATGTACACATAAGGGCACTACTGCTAATCTGTTCTATACCAGTGTATTATTTAGGCAAAAATAATGATCAATACCTATTTAGTGCAGCAAATAAAAGAAAACGAACATTTGGTGATCTAGAAACCATTTTGTTTTTCTTCTGATTTCCTTTTCTGAACACATGTTATCCTCAGCACCAGACAGATACCTAAAAATGCTCATTCATCACTCTCACCAGGCTAATGATTTGTGGCTTCAAGTCCCTCTGCTCAGGAGGGAATTCCTCTTCCAATAGCCAGTAGCTTTCCTCATTATCCATCGACATGTTTAAACAATCTATGGCGGCTCACCCTGTTGTGTCCAAAGCCATTTGTAACTCAAAGAAAAAAAAAGTATTCTGAGAGCTTGTCAAACTCAGAGACATCTGATCGCAATCCTCCCAAAACCTTCTAATCATGTTCACATTCGGAGTGATTTTTTTTAAAGAGCTTGTTTATTTATGCTATTCATGTGGAAGACGATGAGAGGATTGGGGGAAAAAGTTGAATGAAAATCCGACAGCAAGTTTGTCGGATTGTTACAAGTGAATGCGCAGATATGTATCCAGAGTTTTTGTTGTTGTTGTTGTTTTTCTTGGCCAAAAATTGTACTGGGAAGGTTTGCTTTGAAGAGGATAACCATAATTTTAAAACAATAGTCTTGTCCTTAACTTGGAAAAAAAAAAAATTTCTTTACTTTTCTCTGGACAAAACATGGCAGTTAGGAGCTACCAGAGTTAAAAATCCGTTTAACAAAATGATATTAGGACTTACTGCAAAACAGTATTATATGCTTCAGAGATAATCCGTTTGGCATTTTAGAAGATGTAGTTGCTAACGGCTGAGAAATAGTTATGTGATAAGAGCAGGTAATATCACCCTGTGGGAAAACACATGGTGATTTTTCATCTGGTCATGGTGGCTTCAACAACCAAAGAAACAGTAGCTGATCTGGGAGTACCATTCCCATGAGTAATGGGATAAGATACAGGGGTTGGAGGACATCCCTCATCCTTCCATCTTTCTCCACTATATTTCTGTTCATCTTTGCTCTATACACAATGGAATCATTGAACCCAAAGTATCACAGACCTTAGCACAAATGAAAGTGTTTGCTTTCCTTTTACTTTTCTTACAAACTCAGTGATGTTTTGATTTTCCACAACGCTACCATGCGCAGTCCTCTCCTCCCATTATTTCCCACCTCCTCCTCTTCCTCTCTTCCGCTCTTGTAAAGATAAAAGCAAGGCCAGAGGCTGGTGGACGGCAAGAAACAGTCTCCGTCGTCCCATTACTCCCACGCTAAACACTTGCACATGCTTTCGTGTGAGCGTGTTAAGAAAAGCAGACCAGTGACAAGACTGGATGCTCTCACATACTTCATTCGCCCTGCTTGAAGTCACTGTCTGTTATTCTGTTCATGTCAGCTGGTCTTTTTCATGTGCTCAGTGTTTATTGTGACCGCTTTGGGAAGCACTACTGACTTGTAAACCTTCAGAAAGTGTTGCTTTTGACATTGGTCAGAAAGCTCTGGCCACTTTATGAACTGTTCATCCTCAGCTCAAACAGAGATGCTAAACGGAGATATATGCTCCCATTTTACCCACGTAAGTAGGTCCACCTATTTGAGATGCTGCCATCCACCAACGCCATCAGGCTTTTAGTGTATTTTTTATTTTAGTGGGCAAGGCTGTTAGGCATTCTATCCACAAGAGGGCACATCTGCATTAGCTTCCAAATTCTGAGCTCAGTTTCAGATACTAGCACACATGGGGATAACGGTCGAGGAAGTTGTGATAATGTACGTTTTAAGAAAGAGGTACCGCGGTAGACAAAGGGTGATGTGTGCAGTCATTAGATCAGTCAATCGCATTGCGGTATGTTGATGGAGAAATCGTCTTCTTTGTTCTTTTCACTGATCTTACATGAGCTATAAAATGCCCCGCGGTCCCCAAGATCACTGGTATTATTGTGCCATTTGAAACGTTTGGGTGGCTTACTCATCCACAAGATCTCTGATGTTAAAATACAATAATATACATGGAAGCAATGCAGAAGATGAAAAGTGGGCTCTGTCTGAACGGCTCTGAATGTTAAAGGTTGAGCACAAATTGACTTTTTGATTTCACTCTCTCTGGCTGCTTCCCTCGTCTTATTAAGGCTTTCTAAGAAGAATTTTAAAGTCAAGCATGAGACAGTGATGATCTGTCAGTCAGCTCCAGTGAGACTCATCTCAAACACCTCACGAGGAAAAGCATCCAGAAGCCATCAGATTATCCAAACAAAATATACCTGATTCTGTGCAAATTCAAACCGTGAGTGAGAATAGTTTAGTTGTAAGCCCCGCCCACAACAGTTTTTTTCTCCAATGAGAAACCCCTTGACATGCAAGAGACTAAACATGCGCCTCAAGTTCATGCACAATCTGTCAGAGGAAACAAATCTTCATGAGGGACTTTTCTTAGTCTTTTTTGACATAAATGGGTACATCTCTGGTAAATGACATTTTCTTATGTGAATGGTCAACATTTACATGCATGCCATGCTGTTCTGTATACATACCCTGTCATGCACGCACTGGAGGAGCAGCTGATTACCAAAGGCTCCGCACCTCGTTGTTGGCAGACAAAGGTCCCAGTTCGCACCATCAGTTTGCCAATTGTTATTATCAAATTATGCATTTCAACTCATTAGACATACTTACGTACTGTACATGCATAGAAGGTATTTTTCTAAACCAGACAAAAATAAATTCAGGTGTAGTGCCTTTAAGCCATTAGCTTTGGGAGTGCATGGGCAGCTGATAGCAAATTCATGTCTTCCACTGGACACTAATACAGGCCCATGTTTTGATGCTAGACATTTCTGAAATCAAGCACACATTTTATGGCTGTTGTTAGTTTGAGACAACTGATTCTTAATGAAACTGTATTTGGTTCTTGGTGAACTGCGCTAACGTTTATTGCCCGTTCCTCGTCCTAGCTGCTTTTGCAGGCCTGCTGCACCTCCGCGAGCTCGATCTGTCCAACAACAGCCTACACCACTTCCAGTACGGCGTACTGGAGGATCTGTACTTCCTACGGAGGCTGGCGCTGGACAACAACCCGTGGATCTGCGACTACAACATCCACTACTTGATGTACTGGCTCAAGCACCACCCCGGCGTCTCGTACTCCGGCCTGATCTGCTCCCAGCCGCTGGAGTTCAGGGGCTGGCGAGTGGAAGACTACATCAAAACCTACAACGGGGAATGTCCCGTGGATAAACAGATGGAGGAGAACGACACTGGGCAGGGAGCGCAAGGAGGGTCAGAGAACGAAGTGGAGGAGATGATGGGGGAGATGGGCGAGGGACAAGGGCAGCTTCTACCCCAGCCAATAAAGGAGAAAAAGCCCAACGAATATCAGATCATCAAGCTGAGCTAGACTAGAACTGGTATGGTCAGATGTGAGAGAGGTATAAACAACACGATTGACATGCAGGTCAGAGGTCAACATACATTAATAAAGGCAGATTAGAGGATTAAATGTTTGAGAAAATGTCATGAGGAGTACAAGATTAGGGAAAAGTCTTTCGTAACCAAACAATTTCCATCCTGTTTAAGTAACAGAAAATGTATGGATGATGATTACGTTTTTTTTTTTGGTACATTTATTTGTTTACTTCTCGTGTCTCTTCACTTTTCAAATGATGGACAAGGAGACCGTTATTTCTATTTATCTTCTGTAAGAGCATTCCCAATTCAGTCAGTTTTTGATGCAGAACCCTGACATTCCCACCAGGCCACTGGAAAATGGCCTCTTTTTTTTTCCCTCTGTTACAGTAACTTTGGGATCAGGATACATATGCTTTCTTGGTTTATTTGTTACCATTTGGTCGTTTCCCACATTACTGTCTGACAATTTCTGTCTGTTTTCTGGAAATAAATTTGGTCCCATTCTGCTAATTATTTCTTTCACTAAGGATCAGGAATGATTTATAGCAAAATGTATCGGTAGACATGTTTAATTTGGGTGTACAGTACAACCATGACAAATGACAGGAAGCAGACATTGGCTCAGCTTGTTCCACGAGGACATTTTTTTGGAGAATTTGTCCAAAGTCCTACCTAGACTGTTCAGTAGAACATTTATTATAGTGATCTAATATTGCGCAGGAATGATTATGGAGACATTAAGTCTATTACAAAAACAAGGGGGTTTTGTTTCATTTGGCCTCTGAATCCTAATTCTGTCTCAAGGGCAAATCTCAAGTAGTCCATTTTCCATTTTTGGTGATGCATTAATCAAAAGCAAGGAAATAGCTGATTCAATAGCCAAGTTAGATATTAATCGTTAATTGCTTGCTGGTTAGAGCACAGACTGTTTTTCCAACCCACGGGGATTCCCATCAGTGACTTAAAGTATACACTCTCCTCCAGCTTTTTTCACATAATGTCATGCTTCAGCTGCAAAACTCTATGTATTTTGTTAGGCTTTTGTTAGGGTTCGGGATTGAAATATGACAAAATAACATATTTCAAGTGATAGCCTCTGAAATAATACAGTAAGTCTTTTCCATAAAATAGCAATAAAGTGGCCTATGTATAGTCCTGAATGAGCCTCGGTGCGAACTGTTTCTGTTTGGACAGGTTTTTCAAATCATGTTTCTCTTTATTATGCAACACAAACGCCATCCAGCGAGCCCTGAAAGATCATGTGCTGGAGCACAGCGCCACCTAGTGTTCAGACAAAGTCCACACGTTCACATTGGCTTGGGAATGTCAAACGATCCGTTGTCCTGAGAGCTCAGACTTCATCCTGTTACCTGTGATTGGTTCATGGTGACAGCCTGAAAGAGTTTGCTGAAAGCTGCTCGTTATAAAATAAGACTATTGTTATTATTATTATCATCCTTGCAGTTGTGTCTTGAGATAAATCCAGACATATATGGTTCACAGTGTTGTTGTGTATGGTAAGTTGTTTTAGATACTGAAGTCCACAGTGTAGGGAGAAAAGATTAAGGCTTGCCATGAAGACACCACACGGGTAAAATACAAGTCTTTCCAAAAGCGTTGCAACAGTATTTTAACAAAATTGCACTGTAAAAAAAAACCTAAATACTTAGCACCCTACTTTTGTTGACAACAACATGGCTGAGGCTAGTATGTGCTCCAAAGATGTACATTTTGAACATTTGAGTTTAAAATCGCAATAGTGAGCTAATGTGGCATCAAGGAACTGTTGATATGAAAGAAGATTGCTTGATTGTAGCTTCTCCTGAACACTGATCACAGATCTTGCTGGTACAGATGCTTCATCGGCATTCCTCTCAGATCAGATACAACAAACTTTCCGTCACCATGTCTCTAAAGGCTGCGTTTGGGCAGATGCACAATTCCTCACGCCTCGACGCTACAGATCTGCATCCGGGTTTTTTCGTCTTTCTTTCATTCCTCAGCATTCTCGGCAGGAAAAGTGTCCTTCACGTTGTTCGGCATCTTCAGTCCCAGCTACTCTGCATCAGCAGCACGACTTCTTCTCTTTCTCTGGAGGAATGTAGGCGCCTATGCTGATGTCGACGGGGCGAGAGTTCTCCCTGAGCAGAATCCGAGGCATGCCGTCGCCCTCAACGTCACCCTGCTGGAAATGAAGGCCATTGCGATTCAGCAGCTCCCTGGCCATCAGCAAGAAGGCTTCCTCCACGTTCTGACTTTCCTGTGACAGAGGAAAACCTTCCATTTAAAGAAAAAATTCAACCACTTTTACAAAGTTTAACAAGTGTTTATATGCATTACCTTTGCAGATGTTTCCAAAGCAGCTAGTATGCCTCTTTCTTTTGCCAGATTGCAGGCTTTCTCAAACGGAACCTCCCGTTCGTCCTCCAAGTCGCATTTGTTACCTAATAGGAGAAAGCCATGAAGTCATCGGGGGTGTGCATTTGCAACACACATAATCCTGTTGACAGTAGGCTTGACATGCTTGCATGCAGAACTTCAAGAACTAGCATACATGCATTTCTTTTCCTGCTGGACCACATGCAACTTAAATAAAAAGTTCCCATTTTGCACTTATTTCAGTCAGTAGGGAAAATTACATGTAAAAGACAGAAACACATCAGCCGGAGTTCACACATGTGCTTTTTTAGTGTCATTTGTTTTTCCAAGCCAGAAATAATCTTCACCACTTCAGACAGAATTTAGATTTTCTTTAACATTTCACTTTTGGGCATGGGTGAGCTTAGGCAACTAGTGTCTGCATTCTCTTATCTGCTTTACATTCAATTCAATTCAATTTTATGTATATAGCGCCAAATCATGAAACATGTCATCTCAAGGAACTTTACAAAATCAAGTTCAATCATATTATACAGATTGGGTCAGATTATACAGATTGGTCAAAAATGTCCTATATAAGGAAACCAGTTGATTGCATCAAAGTCCCGACAAGCAGCATTCACTCCTGGGGAACCGTAGAGCCACAGGAAGAGTCATCTGCATTGTACATGGCTTTGCTGCAATCCCTCATACTGAGCAAGCATGAAGCGACAGTGGGAAGAAAAACTCCCCATTAACGGGAAGGAAAACCTCCGGCAGAACCGGGCTCAGTATGAACGGTCATCTGCCTCGACCGACTGGGGTTACAGAAGACAGAGGGATTAGTGGAAATGCTTTACATTAATTTTGCAGTAACTATTGCACAGTTAATATGGGTGAAAATAAACACTTAAAGTTAATTTATGCCTATGTAATAAAATAATTTAGTTTACATATTAACCATCATTTGATAGGGTGCTCTGTGTACATGCTCAGTGTCTTGATACAAGTCCAAATCCAACTCACCTATTAGAACTAAGAGTACATTGGCAGCTCCATACAGCTCTACCTCCTTCATCCAATGGTCCACCGAGTCAAAGGTGCAGCCTCGTGTGATGTCGTAGGCGATCACGGCGCCATGAGCACTGCGATAGTAGCTCTGCGTGATGGTGCGAAATCTCTCCTGACCTGCTGTGTCCCACACCTGCATCTGTAGCGCACAGAAACACATGTCCCAAAGGATGTTCACACTCTTTTAAGGCTTTCAGGAAAGTAAAAACGAAAATAAATAAATAAATAAAATCCCATGGTTCCTATTGGGTCCGCATCCAGGATTAAAGAGTGGGTATTACCCATGGCACCACTTTTTCAAAAGAAGTTCTTTTGTAATTAGAGGGGTTTACAGATTGCTTTGAAATTTTCATTAACACAATATCATGTGGGAAATAAATCAGTTTCCACACTGATTTAACTGGAAAGAGTTAAAAGACCATTATCTGTCAGCACATCATTATAAAGTGATGAAAATAATTACTAAGCAAACATCATTTAAGGCTGGGGCCAATCCTCCCAGAACTTCATGAACTCCCATTGGTGCATGCAGTTGGGGTCTGCCAGGGCTGCTGTGAGCAATGGAACTGCAAAGAAAGGGGGGCAGGAAGTTAAAAAGTACACCTGATCCTGAACCTTTGCTTTTTTTTGTTTTGTTTTGTGTTATGGACAAGACAGTGTTATCACAGCTTGCTGGTTCAGGAAGTTAGAAAATTACCATTTTTAAATATGCATAAATCATTGCTTCAACGTTCCAACGTTTGCTGTCCATAGAGATAATTTTGATCGATTCAGCACGTGTGATGAGAACAGCACGAGGGATTGCGGGATGCCGTCAACAGGATTTGGACTCAGTTTCTGTACCGCGAGTCCAGAGAAGGGCCAGATGCATTTCCACTAATCCCACCCACCCGGACAATGCACTGTTTGACCCTCTTCCATCAGGTAAACATTTCAGAAGCACTGAATCCAGAACTAATAAACTCAGAAACAGTTTATTTCCAAGAGCTGTGAGGGCTATCGCCCCCTGCTGAGAGGTTTGTGGTTCATCATAGGCTACAATAACACTACTGTTAATGCCTTATTCTTAGGAATATACAAATGCAAATTTCTGTAAATGAATCCTTAAGATCACTGCACAAAAATGCTTCATTACTAATTAATTAAAGGAGGGATTAATTCATGTATCTTCAAAGTGATTCATATTGTTCCCAAAGGGACTGATATCAGACTTCTTGGACTGATACAAACGTGCCTGCTTTAACATAAAAAAACTCCTGTAAATATTAAGTCTGTTGTGTCTGTGTGTCATGTTGTCTGCGTACATCCTACGCCGGTGTCTGCCTCAAAGGAAATTTAAGCATTGTAAGAGGGTGACAATAAACAATTCTAGATTCTTTTGTGGCAGTTTTGAGTCAGCCGATCCTCTGTCTGTCTTTTAGACCAGAAAATTATGCAGTAATGTGGACTTTTCTTGACTTTTCTCCAAACTTGTCTTAAACTAAAACATTGAAAGATAATCTTGGTTAATCAGTTTAATCCGCCCAAAAAAACTTTAATCGCTTTTAGAGATGTCGTCTTTTCAATTTTAACTTTTACATTTTTTGTTGTATCAACTTGGATGAAATGCTGCCTTTTTTATGTCGGTTTAAGCATGTCTGAGTTTATTAAATTTTTTGTCATAGTAACGATCTAAGGAGATTATTATGTTTGTTCCGCATGTAGTTCTACTGATGATTGAAGCTGAAGATATTGGCAACAGCCATTGTCACAACCTGAGTCGATGGCAAATACCAAAAAAAGGCAGACATATTAATATACATTTCAGTTTTCTTTTTGTCTTTTTATTAAAGTAACTTAAGGGTAACCAGAAATAATAAACCAAAAGTGGTCTATGTTTCTGAGAGTGCTGGTGTTCTAAGGCGTAAAGCAAATCCAAACCAAAGACCTGACCAAAGTCAAACCACATGCCTGGGATTCCTGCTTTGGGGTGAGCCAGACTAGCCAAGGGTACAAGGAGCATCTAGGTTATATATAAAAAAAAGAGAGAACATTTGGCCCAGATATTCCCAGTCAACTGCTAAACCACTCCCACTCCAGCTACAGCAACATAAGTCTGCTTATGAGATATGCAGATGGAGAAATTTTTTTGTTGTTGCAAGAATGCAATTCTCCATGCTTTTAAATCACACATGTACCACATAGTCACAATTCAAACATGAAGCTTTCTGTCCAGCAGCTGAAGCTTTGGCCAGAATCCAGTCTTGGAAAGGACAACAATCCTCTGTATACAGTAGGGCAAAAAAAATAATAATTGTCAGCCACTGAGTGTGCAAGTTGTCCTACTTAGAAACATAAGAGAGGTCTGACATTTTCATTGTAGCTACACTTCAACTATGAGAGACAAAATGAGAAACAAATAATCCAGGAAAAAACACTTTGTGTGAATTTTTTGAATTATATAAAATCCTACAATGTGTATTATGTATATGTTTTTGACAAAATAAGTATTTGGTCAAGAACAAAAGTTCATCTCTATACATTACTCCTCTAGAGCAGTGATGTTTTGGGGCTGTTGCTAGGCCACGGGGACTTTCAGCTCCCTCCACAAATGTTCTATGTGGTTGAAGTCTGGAGACCGGCTAATGCGCTCACTGATGGAAAGGAGGTTTTGGTATAAAATCTCACTATACGTACATGGCCCCGTTCATTATTCCTTTAACACGGATCAGTCGTCCTGTCCCCTGTGCAGAAAACAGCCCCATGCTTAACAGTAAGTATGGTGTTCTTGGGATGCGACTCAGCATTTTTCTTCCTCCAAACATGACAAGTATGGGTTTGGAGGAAGGTGTTTTTTTATACAGATAAGTTCAAACTGGTGCCATTAATACAGGTAACGATTGGAGGGCAGGAGGTCTGTGAGGGCCAGACGTCTCGCTTGTTTGTGGGTGACCTAATACTTTCCACCATAAATTCTTAAAAAATCCTACAGTGTGATTTCTTGTTTTATTTTTCTAATGTTCTTTCTTATAGTTAAAGTGTACCTATGATGAAAATGATAGATCGCTCTCATCTTTCTGATTAGGAGAACTTGCCCAATCAGTGGCTGACCAAATACTTTTTTGGCCCCACTGTAGAAGCAACTCCACAACAACGTGGTTGAAAAAGACAGGAATTTCAGTGCTGCATAAAAAAAATCTAGATGTGAGCCAAACTAAAATGCTCTTCATATACAAATGCTCCCAAACACTGAAAACCAAAGAGATGCTGAAAAATCACTTCTCATAAACTCCTCTGAAAGCTTATGTGAACTATGTAGATTTCTTCAGTTAATTGTCACTAAACACAGTTTTACATGGTACAAAATCATGGGACAGACTTTTTTTATGCAGGGGTTCTACAAAAATAAAGTTCCAGTACAATACGTTACGTGTTTTTGATAATCTGGGGTCGGAGTCGCCTGATTTAGTGGCTGGTGAAGACAGATTTACCGATTGTGCGCTGACCCAGAAAACTTCAACTAAAAGCTTGAACTTCAAGTCTTACTAGATGAGTTGAGAGTAATGTTCTCGTACAGAGATATTAATCTCTGGCAGGTAGCACGTACGAGAATAGTGTTGTTAGTTTGACTGTGAGTATTCTCAGAGACCTTTGTAGCATTGTAGCAACCAGGCTTGACTCCAATGGCTGACCGCTTTGATTACATCTAAGTGATTATGCTAGTTAGTGGGTAGAGCCATTATTTCATTTAAAGCAATTTCTATTACATTTTATCAACAAATAGAAAATAAATTGGGCTGAACATAAACCTTAGGCAATTTGTTGAACAATGACTCAATGTTTGGCTGTAAGTTGAATCAATTCTAAATTGCGTTTGGACATTGTTTTCGAATGTCTTTTGAAAGTAAATCACAAAGAAGTATTTTAGCTGTGAAATAAAACCTCAGTAATTACTTTCTGAGGTACACAGCATAAGGTAAAAAAGCTAAAAAAAAAAGACAGCCTTTTGCTACAACACTTTCCCAGACGTAGCCTCAGGCAGGAAACAGCAGCTGGGGTTGTGTGAAGACACCGAAACATGAGCAGTCATAATAATGACTTATCTGAAGATCTTGGCAGTCCCCGTGTATTTTAACTTGCTACAGCCTGAAGGTGCAGTAAGTGCAGAATGAGATTTTGGAGAAACAAAAACAAAAATTTGGACTGGAACACATGATCGCTCTGTTAATTGCTGAATATTTTCTCAGCAATGATACGTTCCAAAAAGCCAAAGATAGCAGTAGTAGCAGAGAAAGCATTCACAGATTTTCATTAGAGAACGTCTCATCCACACTTACTGCTGCTTTGCTTGTGTCAACCATGCCTTGCCTAAGTATTCATACTCATTAAGCTTCATGGATTTTAATTAAACACAAAACAAAAAAGAAACATATGATACATGCTTTTCAAACCTTTTAACACACAAATCTCTGGAGGAGAGGTGTGTGGATGAGCATTCATCCACACACTTTGATACGCCTAAAGATATATCAGTGCGGAGTTTTCCACACCCTATAAAGGGGTTGGATGAGACCAGAATGCTGGCCGCATCACCCTGAACTCACTCTTGCCATGCTGGAACACGGTGGAGGCAGCATGGTGCTGTGGATGCTTATTTTCAACATGAATAGGTAAGGTAGTCAGGGTTGAGAACCCTGTATTGTTTTTCGTTCCACATCACAACTATGCACTACTTTGTTCTGGCCTATCATAGAAATAACTGGACGAAATACGTTGATCATTAGCAGATTTTTTTATTTTTTTTTACAGTTTTCGCAAGGTCAGTTTAAGCAGAAGCAATAAAAGTCTCAAAAGGT
Organism: Fundulus heteroclitus; assembly: GCF_011125445.2. Lineage (NCBI taxonomy): Eukaryota > Metazoa > Chordata > Actinopteri > Cyprinodontiformes > Fundulidae > Fundulus > Fundulus heteroclitus. The sequence goes on along the minus strand of NC_046377.1, from coordinate 9,514,823 downwards.
AAAAACTTCCTTTTCTAGTGCAATAACAGCTCCACGCGCGCCACGCCGACATCTATTTTTGTAATCACAAAAGCGCAAAGGGAGGAACCTGATTGACGGGTTCTTCATTCCAGCAGCCTGTCGGACCTGTTTAGGGCCGAGTCAAACTGCCACTTGCTGTGCTGTCACTGAGGATACTCCCTTTATGAGGGGGTCTCTCGCATATGGGGGGGCCCCAAAGACAATGAATTTGAAAGCTAGACACACATGTCAATTTCATATTTATAACAATGTAACAACGTAATCTTTGCTTTGCATTATAGCTCACTTATATACAGCTCTAATACTTCAGCACTGATTGGTCTCATGCCTATGTGATCTACCGATTTATAATCCTCGATTTAATGTCGTCTGCATGTCTAAGAGAAGCACCGTGTAGAAGACTCACCTTTACTTTCTTCCCTTCGATGTCCACGGTCCTCACCGTGAAATCCACCCCGATGGTGTTCTGCTGTTTCTCGGAGAAAACGCCGGACTTGAAATTCTGGACCACGCAGGTCTTCCCCACGTTGGTGTCCCCGATGAGGATGATCTTAAACAGGAAGTCAAAAGTGTCGTCGTGCTCAGGCGCCGGTGCCTGCATGGCTGGAGGTGCAGTGGAGAAGTAAGTAGAAAGTAAAGGTGAGTCTTTTTCCCGGCGTGAACGGAGGAAATGATCTCGCCTTCGGCTTGCACTGTAGATCACTTGGAATGTTTGACCTTTGAGGCTGAGAGGTGATGGGTTATCTTCATGGTTGAATCGAGGAATGAAAACCGGCCCAAAATGATAAGGAGTTAAAAAAGGAACTATTAGAACTTGTTTCAAGCAACAACAATTAAGCAGAATATTAGTCACCAGAGTAGATGCTGTCCTTCATGTAGCAAAAGCACCAGAAATCAGCTGCTTCTTGAGATGTTCAAAACGACAGTATTTTTCTTTCTAGTTCTGCAATCCTTTCGCTTATGTGTTTGCAAAAAGTCGAGTAGATTTCCTGCCTCTCCTGTGCTCTCTCGGCAGGACAACACTGCCTCAGTTCAGCTTCTCCTTTCACCTCCTTCTCAGGTGTTGACCCACTTTACTGCCCACGGCAAAAAAAAAAAAAAAAACACAGCACGAAAATCCATCCCATCCTTTATGTGCTCGTGAACAGGCCTTTAGTATCGCAACAACAAAAAAGAATCTTCTGGTTATTAGGCGTTAAAAGACGTGTCTCTTTATAGCAGTCCCAGGCACTAGCTACTCTCCTTACGCACATAAACACACACATTGGTTCCTCCCACCGGGTTTCTCCCATCAGTTTTTCCGGTTCTTCCTCACCTGAGTCCTGCCCTCTTCACAGCACCCGTGGTAACAATAGAAACCTGCCCCACCTGGTATTTGTAGCCCGGCCTCATAACTAATGTTGCACTGTGGGAAATGCAGTCATTTGGGAGGACTGCTGTATGTTAATGTAGAGCACTGGCTTTTTATTACTACAACTTGTTTTCCAGTTCACCTGCGGGTCAATGAGTCAAACTGGATGTGTTTTCCTTGACGATCACATATGTTGAATTACTTATTGGATTAATAGTATTTTTTAACATGCTATTTTTCAAGGCAAATGTATATAGCTTTCCTGAGCTCTGAAGATAACTGAGGGTAAAAATAATAAAACAGGTTCTCCTTCAACTCCTTCTTTATTTAGGTACTGAGTATTTTTTCCCCCCTTATTTTCATACAGTTTTAAGCATTTTAACCCTAACTATTGCATTGATGTGGAAGAGAAAAGTTTGCAGAACTACAAATTAACATCTGTTACACTAATACAGCCAACTGTTAGCATTTGATCAATACATTTAATTGATATATAGGCCATTATCAAATAATTTTGCTTACTTTGACTGCCCTAAAAGTTCAAAAGAAACTGGCTTAGAGGCTTAAGTTATTACTAAAACTATATTCTGTAACATAGTGGAGCTAAAGTTTCAGTGACGCTCTAAAGCCCTGACCTTACCTTTGTCTCTTTAGCGTTTTTCTAATAAGATGTTAATTAGGCTCTTCTGTAGTTTCCCAGAGTTTACCAGGCAAAAAAGAGAAGATTTTTTTTACTGAAATAATAGATATAAAATATAAGGGATTCTTGAGACAGGCTGCCAGCAATGCGAGTAAGTATAATAATCAGGTATATCAGCAGATTGTAGACATTATATCGTGGTTTAGGTGTGTCATACACTGCATGACTTAACAAATTGGAGCAGCAGGATTAAAAAATTGTGAAGATGCAACCAATTAGTAAAGAAAAAACTGTCGCACTCCCTCAGAAAGCTTTTGGAACAATTGTTCAAAACTATGTTAGAAAAAGGAATTGGAACATTTGCACAGCACGTTATGAAGATAAACATTTCTAACCAAGTCTCACAAAGGTTTCTTATTAACTGTTTTATGATTAATTAGGTTAGCCAGAATAAATTTTTATTGTCAGTACAATTCCTCATTCGATTTCCAAGTAATGGACAGCATACTCTCAGTCACTATCTCTCACTGAAGAGAGTTAGAGTTACCAAGAGTAGAATGGGAGCCAGATATTTCAGGGATGAGGTGTGAAACCAGCTCCCAGTTTGTTTGTTTGTTTGCTTTTTCATAATTTTCAAATTAGGTTTGAAACATTTTCTCTTTGATTAAGCTCATGGTTAATGTCTCAGGTGATTGTGAGCTATATATGTACTAATACCACTTTAAACTAAGGCTGATAAAGGACTCCATTGGCACTTTTTTTCTTCATTTATTATCTCTTAGCTCAGCATTCATGAATGATTTGGAGTTATAACTACGTTCTCTCTTTTTTGTGCAGTAGAAAGTACTTTTATCTCTATGGGTCTGAGTTTAACAGTGTGTTTTTTCCTGGGTCGAGCCATTGACAGAAGTATTGCTGCTAATAAACCTTAGGTCTCTTTATTTTTGCTCTACCATAAAGTAACCCTAACCCTTTGATACCTTTAGATTTTTCCCCCCTGGTACTCCTCCCTTAGGCAGTTGCTGCAGGCTTGGTTCTGCTGTCAGCTTTTTGTTAAAAGGGAGTTGTGTCTCTAAACTGTTGCCTCATACTTACTCAGCATGGATGATGAATTGCCGCCACCCTTTACAACCTGTTAAGCTTCCTGAACAACTTTTTTTTTCTTTTGTTTTTTTTACCAACTGACATTGAATGGTCGACTGACTTAGATTGTAATGTGATATAATTTGGATTGAATTGGATTGCATTTAACTAGATCTGAATGTGAGTTGCTCCAGAATAGATTACACACTTTGGAAAATATGATTAGACATGAGTTGGACCCAATTGTCTTGCACAGTGCCGTATGATGACATTTGTCGTGAATTTAAATAGATTGCATTAACTTATTCACTTATCTATAGTTAATTAGCAATCCTAAAACATGCATTTTTACAGAAAATATTTTTAAACTGTACATAGATTGGAATAAACTGTGTTTGCACTTTTTTATTAAAGTACCCACTGGAGCTCCCATAGATTTGAGATATTAGATATGATCTGCTTTAAAACTTCTTCAATTTGAGTATTTCTTTGCAATATCTAAGAGAAGAAAGACAGTACTGAACCACACTGACAGAATACAGAATGATCACGGATTATGACTCATATTCCAGTGGAAGCTTGGTTCCTTGGCCTGAATGTAAAAACACTGGTGGCGCTGAGGATTTTAAAGTAAAAGGCACAGCCAGAACCGATGCAGGGATGAAAGCGAGCTATGAAATATACTAAAACCCCGTAAGATTATTTTTAATGTTGTTTTTTTTTTTTTTTTTTTTTTTTTTTTGTAAAACATCCAGAGTAGACTGAATATTTTTAGATATTTTTGAGGATTTTCTTTAAGAAATATAAAATATTTCAACTACAAAGCTTTTCAACACATTAGACAAATGATATTTTAATGGGATTAAACCCTATCTGAAGCTTAAAATAAACGCTTAAGACATGATTTCAGGGACTTAATCGGGCCCGCTAATGCTCTTTGATAATCTTCGGGCTGTTCAGAACTCGGAGGCGTCTTATTTCCTACATTTGCGGACGGCACCTGAAGGCAGCGCGGAGCCAGCATCCAGCACATCGCCGTGACGTCCTGTGCGGATGCAGACGACGGATGCCCTTACTGCCTCCGCCGCAAAGCTCCTCTCCTTTGTGTCGTTTTCTCCTTATGTAAAAAAAAAAAAAAAAGGAGGTCGTCTTAAATCCTGGACGAGTCAGCAGCGAGCATGCAGAAGAGCTCAGTGGTCGTGGTGGCGGATAAAACGAGCCTGAAAAGGCCGTTTATCTTCGCTAACGCTATACATATGGTGGGTACATTCCAGCGGGTCTGAACGGAGTTTAACCGAACGGGCCTGTTTTGTGTCTTTTTTAAATATGTCAGTTAACAGTTTTTTTTTTACCCCCTGCAATATTATATTTTCTGTAATATCAATTGATGATACGTTTACAGAGGATAATGCTTGCCATGTGTGTTAAATGCGAGCCGGTCAAATAATTTTTGATTGATTGTGTTTTTACTGTTTTTCTTCTCAAATAAGTCGCTGCTCCTTTAAGAAGTAACAGCAGTCGATATAAGAATACATAACCATTGAGGTTTGACGTTCATAAGTTGTAAAATATAGTTTCAAGCGCCAGGAACTTGAATTGAACCTCTTTTACATGCCATTTGAACTAAACAAAAATTAAAACTGATACTTATTTTTTAAATTAGTATATTATTTCCTGTTTCGCTCCAAGGCTCTGTGTTTCTTCATGTTGAGGATGACTGTGATTTGGCATAGGGACCTCATACAAACTGGCAAGGTAAGATTGAATTTTTGATATTTCGTTTTGTTTTTAGTGGATTAATGTAGTTTTTTTGTTTTAAACAAACAAGCAATGTTTGTTGGGTGCTGGCAACACAAGCAGTTGAGGAATTATTAATGAACCCCCACCAAGGATTTCACCTGAATGCAACATGGCAACAATATTTTTAGTTTGTCTCCCTGGAAAAAAAAATTAAATGTTTGTTCATGTGGGAGCAAGACATTGAGTTGTCTTAAAAATATTTGTTTGTTGCCATGTCATTTAGGTACTGTAGGCGACAATATTAGACATTTATATCATAAACTGCACCTTTGGGGGGTTTATCTAATGGATTAACCCAAAGGTGCACATCATTTGGGAGTAGAGGGAAAGTGATACATAGTTTTTATTTTTTTAAGAAGTACAGATCTAAAAAGTGTGGCAAGAAGAAAACAATTGTGAAAAGAACATAGTGCAGGACAATAATAACAATATATATCGCTCGGCAGACCTGTGGTTCAATAGAAAAAAAGGAGTCAAGAAAAGTTCAATAGAAGAACAGTTTCCCTTCCTTTTGCATTCTAGCCAATCATGTAGGTTAATATTACAGTCATCACATCCTCCCAGCCAATTACGAACGAAGACCCAGGAACACTCCGGCTGTTCTTCAGCAGAAACAGGCAACCTGTTCAGAATTTATGGGAAGATAGATGGAGGCAAAGACCTTAAAAACAGATTTTAAACCATGCATAGTTTTCCTTTATGTACAGTGACGTCTGTGGTTGCAATGTGACTAACTGAAATACGTTTTTGTGCCATCTGACTGTTTCTGACACTGTGATCTTCTCTTAAGATGGTGCCCAGCATTTCCGTAGCAATGATGTACGTGATCGAGGTTGGCTGCCTGCTGCTGTCCGTGCTCGGCGTGTTTGGAGCCTGCAAAGGAAAGAGATGGTGTTTGATTCTGGTAGAAGAAAAACTTTAAACGTCTCCCCGCGTGTTTGGGTGTAAAGGCATCCTTATTTCGCTCAACCGTTCTGTGTGTCTGTGTGCAGTACGCAGCCGGGATGGCAGCGGCCAGTCAAACGATAATTATCCGGACGGCGCTGAGTTACCAAGATGTTTATGAGGTATGGCATCTAAATCCCATGCGTTTGCATAGTCAACGGCATTTTCTTCAGCGCTCCTTGTCTGTCTTCAGAAACGGGTGGTCCGCGAGGAGTCCAAGCTGCTGGCCATGATGCCGCTCACCACGCCGAACAAAGCCAACAGAACGTTGCTGCATAACATCCAAGAGGAAGTAAGCCGGAGCCTATCTAGTTTGATCATCCATTTACATTTTCTTTAAAATGCCTGTCAACCTTGGGTCTAACTTGATAAAGGAAACACTAGCTCCACATATAATGATGCCCCTGGGAGAAATGCGTATAAAGATTTAGAATGAATTGAGCTTTATTGGAATAGCAAAAACTCACTGAAAAAATATATTTTTTATTATGAGTGCAATCTGTCAATGAGGAAAGAAATCCAACTTAATCAGTAATTGTGTTTGACAAAATAAACACTGGCACAAATATCACACCTTCCTAAACCATCATAACAAAGTAAATCAACCTAAAGTATTGCTGTAAATTTAACATCGTGTCTGGGGATGTTTAAAGTGTTTAAGCTCCTGTTTAAAAAGAAAGAAAGAAAAAATGAAAGTTGTTTTACATAAAGTGCGAATTACTGGCGTCGCACACTTAAAGAGGCATGTTCAAAAGCAAAGAGAGGAATGTTTTTTTTCTTTCTAAAGGCAATGCTAAAGGAACAGCAGCGTCATCAAACCGTGGCGTTTGCTTAGTTTTGACATCGCCACCAAGTGGCAGCAGGAATCTACTGCACCACAGCCACTCGCTAACTTTCTCCTTTAACTGTAATATGGTTCCATATTCCAATGTTAGAAGCCTCGATCTTGTCCTCTTAACTAATGTGCAGAGCTCAGGATGTGAGTTTTTAGTTTGCTAAAACACTGCTTCATGGTCAACATTTTGCTAAAAAGGGACCTAGTCATGTGCACCGAATTTCCCACCCTGTTGGCCTATTATATTTTATTTCTGTGTTTTACACTGTGTTTTTGCTCTATTCGGTAGTGATCAAAGCGCTTTTGTGTACATTTATCATAACAAGACCACTTGACCGGAAGGTACGATATTGCACATGCGTGCAATGGAGCCCACAGACATATATACGACGCTAAAGTGAAGTTATAATGACCAAGTACAATCATAGGTATATATTAATTTTTTAACTTGTGAAAGATAATGTCAATAGATCCGGTTTGTACTATGAATTGCTTGGTACAATTCCACGCAGCTCATGATTGTGCAACGTCCAGCGGAGGTGGAAAAAGAACGAGTAATGCTGGGTTCGAATTTTTGCCCCGATCTTCCTTTTCCGACGTGCCGATCATCGGGGTGAACTGGTCTGGTCAGAAGGACGTCGGCGCCGCTCCGACCTCAAATCGGGTGTCATTAACATGTTGGATTGGATTGCCCCGATATCCCAGCTTGTGTGGTCCTCCCCCGAGGACAAACGAGCACACAGCCTGTTGAATTTGATGTGCAGCCAATCAGAAAGCGAGGTGAGGAAATATCGGAGAAAAAAAACCCCACAACTCACCTCTCTATCCTAGGGCTTCAAACGTGGAGTCCCTGTAACTCTCTCCCTGTAAATCGGGTTGGTCGAGCTGTCACTTTACTGTGAGGCATTGTAGGACGATCTATTGGCTCTCTGGGCGACTGTGGCTTGGTGGGTTGAGTAGTCGTCTGGCAATCTGAGGGTTGTGGGTTCGATTCCAGCTTCCCCCTGCCACATGTCGATGTGCCCCTGGGCAAGGCACTTAACCCCAAGTTGCCTACCGAGCTGCGTCTCGGTGTATAAATGTGTGCGTGTTAGTGAGAGCGACTGGGTGAATGTGGCTATAGTGTACAGCGCTTTGGGTGGTCAACATGACTGGAAAAGCGCTATATAAGTTCAGTCCATTTTTTTACCATTCACTCACAGTAGATGTGTCAATTATCGCCATCTTCTGATAGTTCCACGCTACTGCGGGCCAGCCGATGGCGCAGCAGTGTTTATGTCTGTTATCGCACTCGCTAAAAAGTAATTTTTAGGCTCAAAAGGGGCTAAGTAAAGACTAAGACGAATGCCTGCCGTATATCTGTTTTATTTGAAGATGAATTTATGTTTTTTTGTATTTTCTTTTTTGGCCAAAATAGGGGACTACGTCCCTTTAAGTAGCCATGTTTTAATCCTGGTTGTGTCCCCTCTAGTTGGAGTGCTGCGGTCTCATCGAAGGCTACAAGGACTGGGGTGCATCCATCCCCGCCTCCTGCAACTGCCATTATCCAGGAAAATGTGTGAGTACTCCCCAAACTTGTCAACAAGCTTCTTCTTTTTTTTCATGTTTTAGTCATGGCGTTCAACTTTTATCAAAATGTGGCTTCATTATGGTGACAAAACAAAGGCTTGGGTTGAATTTGATGCATAAAAACATGCTATATTGTCAATAGCAAACGACCATAGACACGTGGCAATATTATTATTAAAAATGAAGAAACAAAAAGTCAGGCTTGAAAAAGGGATAAATTCAGTACTCAATATTGCTATTGGTAGTAGTTTAATATTAGTTTGCATGAAAACTTGTCGAGCCAGATGTATTGTGACTGCCACCATCAGTAGGAACTGTGCAGTGTAAAAACAAAGAGCAGAGGTTTTAAATTACAGTTAATGAACGATGATGAAAGATTTGGAATGCTGCATTTATTTATTTATTTTTTTGCTTTATAACTGAGTGTCATCTTCGCCCTTCCAACCAGGTGCGACTACGGGGCAGCGCCACTCTCGGGGCTCCGAAGAACCAGTATGTCTATCGAGAGGTAAAAACCAAAATCACCGACACGGTTCGATAGCTAGCCTTATCATTTCTCTCAGTCTCTGGTGCTATCCCAGTTGTTGCTCATATCGTTAGTCCTTTACAGCGAAGCATCATCTGTTCTATTGAGTGGAGTCAGGAAATCTTCATTTTTAACTTGAAAAATGGGGCTGCAGGCGAAAGACTGATACAAACATGACGCGGGGACGAAAGAATCGATCCTAATTAAACCTTCAGTGTGGAGCTCAGTAGGTGCTGGTTACAAATCACTGCAGGTATGCTGACTAGAAACTGAAACCAGGCGAATAGAAGTATTTCTAACTGAAACCGCGATGGTGGAAACGTTGACAAAATAAAACAGGAAGTTTGTCAAATGCTTTTGTAGCTAACAGAAGAACGGACTGGATATGCAAAAAAGAAGACAGAGGTCAGGGTTAACTTTCAGGGAAGCAGAAGCAGCAGCTCTTTACTGTGGCTCACAAAAGTTAGTATACCCTCTCAGATTTTTTGTAAATGTATTATTACATCTTTTGACGGGACAACCCTGAAGGTATGACACTTTGATCAACGTAAAGTAGTCAGTGTGCAGCTTGTGCACACCCGCAGCTTTTCAGCTTTTGTCAGATCCTGTATCCTGACAACGAGCATCCTGCGGCTACAGAACACCGCACGTGACAGCACTGCAACAAGCTTAACGTGTTAATAGAAGGCAGGACGTATCCGTGCAACTAAAACAGCCTGCTTCTGGCTGAATTTATCAGAAATTAGACCACAGAGGGAATTATTTAGGGACGCAAACGTGCTTTTATTCACACCAAACCGTTACAGTACTGATTAGCAAATAAACGAGCCCTTATCAGCTCTTAAAAAGAGGAACAAACTGGCAATTTCCCTCTGGCCTCTGCCGTCACGAAGCTGCGCCTTCCCCCCCAAAAAATCCTCTACTCTCTAAAGGGAAGTTTTTGAATAAACGGCGACCGACGCTCGTGGAGGTGTAGCTAATAAAAGGCAGCAAGGGAACTTCAGTAGATGTAATTGGACACAGTGGAAAACAACATTGACAACACCCAGATCAATATCCTGTTTACGCCTGCTGCTGCTGCTGCTGCTTTGAGCTTTTACGTGGCTGCGCTGTTGTCATCCCCGCAGCCCTGCCTACCGATTTACCTCTCTGAGCTGAAGCTGGCCTTCTCCTTAGTGATGGCCATACAGTTCGGGAGCGGAGTGTTTTGGGTAAGCCCTGCCTCTATCACATTTACTTGCACGGTCAAACGTCTACTGCCCTATTTAGCTTTTAACAGGTGGTTGCTTGAATCTAATGTCATTTTTTTTTTCTTGTGTGTGACGTCTGCTTCTGTCCTCAGATCATTTTACTCGGCATGAGCATCAAACTGATGGGGCAGATAAAAAGGAAACAGGAGTTTATAGCGCTCCTCCAGTCCAACAGATATGTTCCCGGTGCTTTCTAGCACCGCGCTGCAGTAGGTTTTTCGAAACGCGCACTTGGACGTAGTGAAAGCGTACACGGTTTGAATCGGCACATGGAGCCGCATCCCATAACCAGGCTATGATGTGCCGTAGCAATATAAGTTATGATTTTCTACATGTTACTGCATGTAACCGATGTTTAAGCCTTACTGCTGTACAACCAAGCAATTTGATGAGATTTTACTTGTATTTAAAAGCTATACACACTTTTTCCATGCTTTGATCGTATAGAAGATTGTGCTTTCAAAGAGTATTTTGTCAAATAAGCTGTTTATCTGGTGCTTATTTATTACATTTTTTTCCAGGGAACATGTAGGGAAGTCCTTCACATTTATTTGCTCCCTATGCACATTATTATTATTATTATTATTTAATTTGTGTGTTCAAACACTTTCATTTTTCCGTATTCCAACTGTCCTAGCACCCAAAATGGGAATGTGTTCATTCTCGGTAGTTTCTCAAAAATCTTCTTTTTTTCTTTATACCGACCGGAGATTAATTTCAGCCGCAAGTTTCCCGACACGCTGGGTTTTATAGTTTCCACCAAATTTAGTATTGGTCACGTCGGAGGTGTCATGTGGACTATGCTATTTAAAGGGCATGTATAATCTGTTTTAGAATTTCTCGTTTTGTCGTTGCACAGGCTTTACCTCACAATAATAATATTCTTTTCCATGTCAGAATTCAAGAAATATGTTAAAATAAAAATAAATTTAAAAGATAAAAAGTGAGCACAAATCAGCCAAGGACAGAGCTTTAGGAGAGTTGCAGAAGAGTGATATTATTTTGGGATGTAGAAAAGGCGAAAGTTGTACGTTTGAATTTCAGTTTGTGAGTGGCGGTTTATGTGTCGATGTATCCTGTGAGGAATCCGAGAGAAAAGTGCAGTAGTCTGGAGACCTACATTTTCATACAAAGGGTTATGAAAGCACTCTGTGGTGAACTGGGTCTTTATTTCACCATAAACTACTTTTTTGGTGCTTGTTACAAAAAAGCTGTCATTCAAAACCGTAAAAATCTGATGGCAATTAGGTTAGATATTAGATATTACCATTTCCTCTACCGTTCTGACCAGCATTGTCATTCTGATGCCCGTCGGTATCAACACTCCCATTTCTCCAAACAACTTCGTCACCAGAATACTTTATCAGGGACCTATGCAGTGATTTTGCAAGTCACAATTTTCCCCGCAAAATACGGCCTCTTTCTGCGATGATAATGAATAATCAGCCAATAATACAGTCAATGTATTTGTTTTAAATGTTCTTTTTGTCAAAAAAATTATCTCTTTCTACCAAGAGTGATTTTTCAGACAGAGCAGAAACGATGTCAGGGTCAACTACTGAAATAATCTGATTTTGTTCTTTTCGTATTTAACACATACCTGAAAATTAGGAACTTTTGCCATCTTCAGTCTTAAACTACTACCTCTATGAAAGAACCAGGACATTTTTTTCTCTTTTATGTTGTATAATAGTTGCGGGGGGAAAAAAACAACAACAAATGGAATAAGCAGGTCAGGCCTCAAAGAAAAGCAAAAGTCAATATTGGCCAATAACAGCCTGATCGCCACAGCTCTATTAAGCATACTTTCAAAAGCCAATAACAAACTACCAAAAATCATGTTCTTGTATTATATGCAGATATTTTTTTGTAGAAATTCGATTAACGTTTACCTGAAACCGCCACATAAACACACAATGCACCTTTTGTTTTTCTCTACTTGTTATTTATTTTTGTTCAACGAGTTTACCTTAACATGCCATCTGTATTGCAATCACTTTTTTGCTATTTTAAAAAAAAAATATTTATCAATTACTCCATTCATTTTTTTTATTTTTTTTGTCATTGTTGTCCTGAAGCACACATGAAACTTTCTGCATTAGAGTGAACAATAACCAATGGAAATTATTAATATTTATAAGCTTCCTGTAGCTCATTTCTAACAGTGTTTACAAAGTGCTTCTATTGAATATAGTCAAGTATCTCTTGCATATATAATCAGGTTAGACCAACAGAATGAGTCGCATTTCTCATTGAATGTCTTGACTTCTTGTTATGCACATTGTATATAACTGAAATTCTGTCTTCGTCCCACTTTAGTTTGTGAAAAGCACATTAAATGAGCGACTGATTTCTAATAAGATCCACATGGTTGAGGAGATGACTTTGCTTTTTGTTGCACATTCAGTAGATTTGCAGGTAAGATCATCGTTTGCTTTGATTTGGAAATAATAATAATAATAAAAAAAAAAATGGTGAACTTCTGAGAGGTCTGGAGAGGCTCTTCTGGCAATGGCTGCAATACACCAGTTGAGGTCGCTGTTCCACAGACAATATTTGCAAAACTCACTCCCATAATGATTTTTCTGCATGAGCTGCCTGCAGGGAGAAACTCTCATTGGTTGTATGAAATTCATCTACCTGTGCACTTAAACCATAAATGCCTGATGTGCTGGATGTTGTTTGACCTTATGGTGATTTATGATTCATTTTCTTCTGTATTTCACTGTTGTTGTTTTTCTTGTTTTGTTTAAGATGCGAACTTGATGTAATATTTTGTAAATAGAAGGAATAAAAATGGGATTTTTGTTTTTTTTCGCTTAAATTTTATTTTGGTGTGATTTTTTTTGGAGGTTTAAAATTTGTATTCATTCACCTAATTTATAACCTGTTTAAAGTTGGGTGTTTACTCTGCCGTTATTATGACGATTTGGAGGAAAATTAAGAAATGAACCAAAACAACAGGTGGGATTTTTATTTTATTTTTGTTAAGATGTGCAAAAACACACGCTAAGGGGCTAGAAAGTGGAGATTAATGGAGCGCAATCACATCAGTCACAATACATGTTTTAAAATTCACACATTCAAAGTTGTGCACAGTCTAGTACATAAATGCTTTCTGCATTCGGGTAGAAGAAGAAGAAATATATTTTAAAAACATGTGCATCTCAAAACAAGATGTTCATTGATTTAAGTGGCTCATATACTTACATACACATGTTCTGATTTCAAGAGTTTATATTAATGGTGATTACGGCTCTCAATTAGTGGAAACCTTTAATTGAAATTGGCCAAGTTTGTGTGGACAAACTAGGAATTTGACTTTGGTTTTAACTCACTCACAGCGTACAGATGTTAAATATCAACATATAAACTAAGAGTAGACTAAATTCAGGATTATTTATCACAGAAGTGTTATATCAGTGTGGTCAGTTTTCCAGCAGACAGCCATTGACCAACCCCAAAAGGATAGTGAGCTACAAAACGTTGCTAAAGAAAGCATGGGAGCTCACACAGTGCTGGGTTTGCAAACACTTTCATGGGAACTTGAGTTGAAGTTGAAAACTGAACCCTGATTAGCATCAGTTCAGGTTAAAGCTGAGGCACTTTTTTGTCAACCGAACAGCGATGCAGCCCTCCTGGGAGCATTCCAGGTCAGATGCAAATCAACGACCTGCCCGTCCCTCCCCTGTGTCGTCAACGTCTGCTGTTTGCTGGGTGTTGTTTACTCGGTCACCTTAATCCTGTTGAGGCCGCTAAGGTAAATTCTTTGAAAGAAGATTCAATTCTGGATCACGTAGACGCTAGAAAGCTGAAACCACATATCCCTACACCTCGGTTCAGTGTCGGTTTCTCTCTTTGGACAAATATGGCTCTCTTCATTTGTTAATCATGCTTATTTACTCTGAAATAAATATGCTTTAGAGCTTGCCTTTAGCTTATTTTCAGAGAAGTTTTTGGAGTTTGACCGTAGTTTTTGAGTTTTGTCACCTTGTCAGCTTTTCAAACTCTGAAGGTCATTTGATATAAGCTTCTGAGTTTTGTATTTGTCCACTTTTATCCAAAATAAATGTGTCCTTTTTTGATCACATTTTTATTTGCACAAAAATCTTGTCGTTTGGAGTTGTTGTTGTTTTTTTTGTTGTTGTTGTTGGTAAGTGTCCTTCCCAACTGGTTAATACCATACAGGAAGGTGCTGAGGTTTTACGCTGAATTAGTTTTAACTCCTTCCTGGAATCACTCTGTAGGTCCCAGGAGACATATAAAAAAATGTCAGAATAACAAGGGAGATGGCCCAGAAACGTCCTTCCTAAAACGAGAATATAGTGATTCTGATTCCGTTCTAAACTGGTTCCCTCCATCCTGCTCACACTTCATATATCTCTTCTTATTTCCAAGGGTCTAATCTCCAGAGCAGCTGTGAAGTTTGTATACTTTTATTTTAAATGCCTCCCTCTCTAGTAACCTCGATTGAGACATTTATTCTCAGCTAGCATTTAGAATAGCTGAAGGAGGATAAGTGGGTGTCGGCTGCTTTCAGAATTAGCTGGTTACCCATAAGGCTCACTGATTAAATTTGACGAAGAGGAGTAGCCTTGGGTCAAATTGGGTCTAAGTCCAATTTGACCTATTGGGTGGATTCGACAGTAATGAAATCCGATTAATTCTGAAGATGAATCCCTACTTTTTCAATAATATTCAAATTTATTGAGAGGCGCATGTATCTTCAAAAATGACATCAACAAACAAGCAAACAAAAAACAATTTAAACCGACCCAACCGCAGGGAGAGTTTACAGGAGTCTGAAAGTCTCCCTTCCACATATGTATAAAAGTTGACACATTTAATACACATTTAGATTATAATAAACAGTTTCAACGGCTTGGTAAATATTTTGCCATCATTGTCCCAACATTTTGGAATTACAAAAAGGAAAATCAAAATCAGGCTTCTTCCAGAGCCTCGTTGAGAATGCTGTAGGTTCGTGCTTTAGGCTCCGGAAGGTAGGACACCTTCGGACTCCCCACATTCGGAGCCTTGACCTTCCTGTTCATTTGGCACAGAATGGCAATACACAGCCCGACTGACAACATCTATGGAAAAGAGAAAGAAAGACTTATTATTATTTTTGGTCACCGAGATGAAATTTCTAAATAAGTAATAGATGGGGAGAGCAAAATAAAATAAAATGGCAATTTAATCTGTGACATAAAGCAGCTTGATGACTAGCAACATAAAAGGAACAGTATACATACAGAAGTATAGCATGCAGCGAAGAAGATAAGCACAGTACTCACCCACAATGATATAAATCCCATCGTTATGCCTAATGCCAGGTGAATGAACCATGATTCCTGTTGAATCATTAACGGAAGGCATGGCTGGAAAGGAGAAAAGATCAATCAATGCCACGTGCTGTTTAGCTTTTAGAGGACGCAAATGTTTCTAACCGTCTTAAGACGTGACTCATTAAAAACCGACATGCTACTGGTTAAATGGAAACTAATGAGAACAGAGAAAACGCATGTCATTATTAAATCACAGGCTGACTCTTGGGTCAGGTTCTGCTCACTTCTGGATATGTCTGTGACTTGGAAATACACGACACAAAGATTTTGATGATTACCTTGGCGTAAATTCTGCGGGGCCCGGGATCTAAAATGTCCTGAATGTCATTGCTGGGTCTAGAATTGTCTACCTGCAACATGGAGACAAGAACCATCGTGGAAATTATTTCATATGAGTTCATATTAGTTCAAAAATCTCACTATATAGTAGATATGACCTGTTGATTTAACAATAAAAATAAATAATATTCTGACAACATGAATGTAAGAGCGAGTAGCTAGCACACCATAGAGAGAAAACTACTTTGACAATACATTTCAAATGTGTTAATCTGGGTAACTTCTCACTTTTCTCAACAGATAGCTACTGTGGAAGAATTGTAGACAAAAAGGGATTGACAGCCTGTGCTCCAGCCAATACTCCAGTGGAGTTTAGATGACAATATCTGGTAGTTAGCGAAGGTTTTAATGTTTTTCAAATTCCTACCTGGGTTCTTGCTAACATATGGAATAGGGAATGTATTCCTGTAGGTCTGTTAAAGGATTTCATTGTGTACAAAAGAGCTTGAAACCGACCAACACTCACACATGAATCAGTGGAGTCTTGACCACACTCGCATGATTCTGGAACGCTGTTTTCCCAATCCTGGAAACTCGTTAAACCACAGCAGTGATACTGAGAGGAAAATTAGGAAGAATTAGTATAATGTGCAGGTTTAGCAAAAGTTTTGGGAGTACAGAATGCATTTTGCTAACTTGGCTGCTTTAGTCTTTGTCTTGTTTGTTAGCTTAAAATCCCAGAAACAGCAGATAACAAGCAGGTTTTCTCACTGTGTGGTGCATCTACAGTATATTAGCCGTTCCTACAACTATCCTCTTTCCATATTTCTTAATAGTTACACCTAGAATGTCCGGAAGGCAAGTTTTAGGGATAACTATTAACTAAGAAGGGATGGAAGTACCTTCTTAGTTTGGGCATCCAAGTGTTTGGATGACTACTGACTTTACACAAGTTCTTTGTGCCCTTGGTATTTAAAAAAATTCTTGTGTACTTCCATTTTTGATTTTGCCATTGCTCTGGGTCGTCAGGTCGGCGCTATTGCTACCATTTATTCTATACAGTCCTTGCCCGTGTTTCCTCTTAGGACTTCACTGGGACATCATGTTTAGAAAGTAAACAGTCTCAGTTTCTCTGAAACTCTCGGAGCACAAATGATGACGACTGGTTTGCGTCCTGGTTTGGACCCTGATGCAGAAATTAGACCCATCCAATTTCTTTTCTTTTTCTTCTAATTTTCTACCTGGATTATTGAGATGTGTCAGAACATTTTTTAAAGACTGCTTGTGTTTTTTGGCTAGCTTTATTCTCCAGCAAGGAATCTGATATTAGGCAAGAGGCATATAGATATTTATCTCATGCTGTTGGCTCTCACATCTGACATACTTTTGACTCTGGTAGATTTCTTTGCAACCTCTCCATACTTCGTGTATACCCAAGGGACCCTAGGGTATTTGCAGCTTCCCTAACAATCTATTACAGTGACTTGTAATAGGTCAACTGTTTTAGTTGTGATATTCGCCTGTCTTATATAACACTGAGCAAGACTCATCCAGTAGTAAGAGGTTAAAGTGTATTTCATGGAGATCCTTGTTAAGCTACAGCACATTCTGAATTTACAGCTTGATATCAGCGTTATCCAGTAGGTGGATGATAAGTACTCTATTTCAGAAAGGGTATCTGTGGCAAGTTTGTGTTGAATTGCACGGGGGAGATCATGCCTATACTGAACAACATTGAGGACACGGTATCACCTTGGTGCAGTGTCACATTTGGTGGCAAAGTCATGAAACTGCTTTAAGAGAGGCTCTCTAGTTGTAGTTCACATTAAAACGTTGTGGTCTTGATGAAGGCTCCAGGTGGAGGACTGATGTCGAGTTCCCAACTTTCATGTGTATGTGATTAAACCATAGAGCTGCATAAAGTCAATCCAGGCAGTACACTGCTTTGTGTGTCTGCTGTCCTAATTTAGAAATTCTTTATGCTATCTTGACTAAAGAACAGTACAGAGCCTCAAAACCATGCCAGCGCAAACACAGACACTCAGTGCAACAACATCTAAGGCTAGGGTCTACCCCACAAGACAGAAACGAAGATGTGGCGCATAGACAAAACTTGGCAAAGCATCCATGATAAACCATTATAAAGTGGCTGGGATGGCACATATTTGACCAGATTCAGGAACTTCAAAGTTTTAAAGCCATAAGTAGGAGACACTGCTCCTGCTAGTGGAGGGAAGACTGACTGACGTTAGTGACAGGTGTTGACACAGGAAGCAATAGAAACATGAAGGAGAAAGAACATTTGGGCATTTCCAAGGACTTAAATGCTATGAAATTGTATTAAAAGCAAAGCTTGAAAATGGACTTAGGTTTATATACTGTACTAATTCGAAATGAGGTTACTTACTTCCCTCTGTAGATCATGAAACTCCAATAGGTCACTCTCATTGAAATTAGACAAAGGCAACATCCCGAGGTATTCGTCCTCAATGGCTTTTTTCACCTTGTCAACATAACAAATAGACGGTTATTTATTCAGCTACAGGCAGTCGTATTGTGAATCACTAAATGTATGGAGAGAATGTTCAACAGATGAAGCTTTAACCTGGTTATGGTGATGTCAGTACCTGTGGGACTGTAACTAGAAGAAATATTTCTGTTACGATAAAGTACAGACACCCCAGGATCATTCCAACTGCAAACTGGCAACGGTACAGAAGTGACAGATGAGGCACTTTTACACAGCTCTAGTTGATTAATATGCTTTCTTGCCTTTAGCAAAATGTGTGTTTGTTTTTTACATACCACTATTAGAGGCCATTTCTTCTCTTTACAGACACCAAACGCACCGACGATGGCAAAGAGGAGAGTGGCGGAAGAAAAGCCGTACATGATGTAAAACCCTTTGATAGCATGGTCTGCCTGTCGATGAAACAGAGCACAACCGGGTTGGCACACTGTGAACAAATGAGGACCAGCTATTGGTGACTGTGTCATTTTTGGCACAGAAATTGAAGCTTAGATCAAGAAATTATGTTAGACCCAAGTTGAGCGTATTCTAGTTAAACCTAAAATACACTCAAATTGGAATTTCAAAAAACCAAGCAGAGTCGCCAGTTGCTGGGGTAACTGCTATCAGCCATACATTTCAATGACAATTGTTTTCTTTCCATTTTAGGCAATCAAACACTGGAGGTACATGTTAACAGATGGAGGTTAAATATATCAGTCTGGATTATTCACTATGTTTTATATGCATGGCAGCTCTGTTGGATTTTCAACTCAGGACTCCTCAGGAAACTGATTTTGGGTGGTGATTTTTTTTTTACTTGTCTGTCTGGGAATTCAGAAAATCCAACTCCCCACAACGTGCGGTAAACAGCTGACTATCTTTGTTAGCTGTTTACTATGTTTGAAAAGTGAATTTTAAGAAACATAACTTAAATCTTAAATCATATTATTTAAATAGTAATTTTAAGAGACATAAAAGAAAATTTTAGGTTTAAAGTATTATTCTGTTACCTTTTCATGGTTGAACAAGGTTCCATGACCAAAGAGAGTGAATCCCAGCGCCAGGATAGCAATTACCTGCGATGGCAACCGCACAAAGCATTATTCAGAGCAACACACATGAGTTATTTTGTGACAGAAGGAAATCCAGTGACTGCTTTGCACTTGAAACAGACTTCTACATCCCTTATTTGAAAAAATAAAATAAAATGTTTAAAAGCTCAAATTCCGGATGACATAGTAGACAGAAAACAATGTTGGGGAAAAATAGTTTTTCCAGTTCATATCATCATATCATCAAAGAAAATTATATCAGACAAACATAATCCAAGTAAATACAAAATGCTATTTTGTTTTTGCTACTTTGATGTTGATTTGAGTCATTCAAAGGAGAACTTGCTTGATTATCGTCTTCTTCTACAATATAACCTAAGTGCCTTTGACCTTAAAGTATTAATAGTTAGCAGAATTAATTGGTCCCATCAGTTTGAAGTTGTATAGCTCAAAATGCTCAAAATGCAAAGCAGCCCCAGATAATCACAATACCACCAGCAGGTTTTACTGACAGCACACATTTTTTTTTATTTGACTTCCTATTATGTAGGATTATGTTAAACATAACAGGACAAAAACCTTCCAAAAAGTTTGACCATTGTCTTGTCAGTCAACATACTGTTTAGCTAAAATTCTGCAGGGCTTTAGATGACATTTGGTGACTTCCTGGGTGAGTTGTGGAAGTCACCGAATCAGTTGGGAGGGATTTTGCCTGACCAGCCACTCTCGTTGGACAGTGTGGTTACCTGGAGACCCAAAACCTAAGAAATGGCTTTGTAGCCCTTTGCAGAATGGCAAATGTTCTTTTGGTTCTGTTTTTCTAAGGTGTTCAACCTATTTTATGTAGTCAAGAAGGCTTTACTTTGTGATGTATTGATTCTACAAGACAGCCAATAATCAGGCCTGGTTTAGGTAGTGAAATCATATATATATATATATATATATGTGTGTGGGGGGGGGAGAGAGACTTGTGGATACAGACTAAATGGTAATGGCCAACCAACCGGACATTGTGATCATTTATAAGCAGCAGAGGACAGCTGTTGTGATCGATGTGACCATCCAGAGTGATGGTAAAAACAGGAAAAAAGAGTACGAGAAACTGGAGGAATACCAAGGGCTCAGGGAAGAACTAGAAAGAGCCTGGAAGGTGAAGACTACAGTAATGCCTGTTGTCAGTGGAGCACTCGGAGCAGTAACCCCAACACTGGAGAAGTGGCTCTAACAGAAACCTGGAGAAACATCAGACATCTAAGGCCGGAAGAGCGCAATCTTAGGAACAGCTAAGATCCTAACAAGGACCCTCAAGCTCCAAAGCCTCTGGTAGAGGACCCAAGCTTGAGAGATGGAGAGCCACCCACCCTCTTCAGGACGGGTGAGTGAGAGAGCATTTGTTTATATATATATGCATTGTTATGAAGCCGCTCAAAAGTTCTGATGCAACCATTCACCTTAACAAAATTCAAATAATTAGCAAAGTCCACCTGTGTGCAATTTAAGTGTCTCTTGATCTGACAGTATAAACACACCTTTACTGTAAGGCTTCAGAGGATGCAGCACCACCAACCCATGGGCATCAAACCATCAAGACCAAGGAGCTCTCCAAAGAAGTCGGGGAGAAAGTTGTTGAGAAGTATAAGTCAGGGTGGGGTTATAAAGAAAATCCAAATCTTTGATGTTACCCTGGAGCACCATTCACATTTTTAAATGGAAAGAACATGGTAACAACAGCAAACATGCCAGGAGAAGGTAAGCTCATGGAGGCAGCTATACTTGCCACAAAAGGTGGCTCCAAAAAGCATTGACTTTAGAGGGGTGAACAGTACTGGGCGTTCAAGTTTTCAGTTAATTTGTCCTATTTGTTGTTTGATTCAAAATAAAAAAATAAAATAAAAAAAACTTCAAAGCTGTGGACATGTTTAGTGCAAAGTCTCAAACAATCCATTTTAATTGCAGGTTGTGAGGCAGCAAAACTTGAAAAATGCAAAGGGGGTTAATACTTTTGCGGCTCACCGTATCCAATGCGTTCTTTTTCCCTGTTGTTTGTCTTTGAATACTAGCATTAACACTTAGCTTTGCTCAAAAGCCACCGATAGCTTTGCTTTTTAAGTCATTAGAAACTGCAGAAATCCCCTTTAAACACAACCTAGTTGATAGAAAACATGTTGAATACAGTCAATGCTGGTATGCCAACACTGTGTTTGACATTCATTTTGTTTTGCAAAGACATGATCAAACAAAACAGCAATCATGGTTTAAGAACCAGCATTACATGATTTTGTGTTTGTTTGTTACATGTTTAAATGTTAGTCATTTGGGGATATTCTTATTTATTTAAAGGGGACACTTGCTTTTCAGTTCTTCCTTTTCACATTGAATATCATTTGGTTGTGGTCTGTATAAAGTGGAGTTGCAATGCTTTGGTCTGAATTCCTCGTTAATTTATCCCCACATTCCCTTTTTCCTACCCCTGTTCAGAGGTTCAACTCGGTGCGGTCTCTTTAATTAAATCTAAAGGAGGCACTTCACACCTCGCCTGCCTCCAAGCATTCTTTTTCAACCTGATCAGCCATATTTGTAGTATGCTGGGGGATGGCTAAAAAAAAAAATAAAGTTGATTTTGCATATATCCATTTCAAAATTGATTCTAAACCCTAAAGCACCTTTTCATTAGCCTGTTATGATATACAAGGCTTTCCACACATTTGAATCATTTCTCAAACTTTATTTATTTTCTTCTCAACTACCACATGGACTTCATCACTTGTCTGAGAACTTTTCTCACCAGTTATAATTCTTCTCAGCAGATTTAACTGCAGACATAATGAGGCAATAAACACAACGAAACCCGATGACTGGAGTATAGCAGACGGAAAAAGGTCAGACATAAGGATGCTAAAATAAAAACATCTGCTCTTGGTCTTCTAAATCCTTGTTTTAGCAGATTTTGTTGACAACGAGAAACCAGAAGAAAAATAGAAGAAAAGAAACACTTACCCCTATCAGGCTTATCACGCAAGCGTAACTTCGTTTCAACACGACGTTGACTTCCCCCATTTTCTTTTTGGAACCTCAACCCGCAACAGAGAGAGTGAAATATACCTGGTCTCCACTGGGACAGCTTGTTCTTCTTGGAAAAGTAGAGGGTTGTGGCCAGTGGGAGGAGAATGACAGCAACCAATGTGTAATGTTGCTGAAAAATATCCCTCCCCATCTGGAAAGAGGGTAAGTGCTCATGCCTCTGTTCCAACCGGAAATTATTATCGGTACAGACGTAAGTTCATAGTTTGTTTTACACGGAGATTGAAACAGATTTCTCTGGAACTCCAAACTAAAGTAGAGCGCTGGGGCCGATGCATGTGGTCAGATACTTTAAAAGCATACAGCCTTCATTGTGTTTCTACATGGCTCACACTCCATCAACCGGAGCTTGGCACACACTTAACTATTCTTTTCCTTGAAGTCATTTTTTTTTTCTTTTTTGTTCAGAGAATGTCAGTGGGCAGACTGACTGCCTGTTCTCTTGGTATTAGAGGCTCTGTCAGCTAGGGGCACCATGGGGGTGCCCCACCAGAGGGGCCACCTCTTTGGGTGACTCTTGGTCCTGGGCTACCAGGGGGATGGGTCCTTGGGCTTAGGCTGCATGGTTTCTCAAAGTTGGTTTCTCTGGAAAAGCGTGTGTGTTAGCATGTGTGTAAATTGTTGGTTCTTTTTTCATACATTTACTAGATAGATAGATAGATAGATAGATAGATAGATAGATAGATAGATAGATAGATAGATAGATAGATAGATAGATAGATAGATAGATAGATAGATAGATAGATAGATAGATAGATAGATAGATAGATTCACAAAAAATCACAAAACTAAAAGTAGCTCTTAGTGATGTCATTTTAGGAAAAAATCTTAGAATTTCCAGAATTCTAAGATTTTTTTGGAATTTTACCTCTGTAAGATAAAAGTCATTTATAAAACATCTTGACCATCACAGAGCTCCTAATGTGAAAAAAAATGTTAGTAAACATTATCATGCTCGTAGGGGAAAATTAATTAATTTCAACAGCCCAACAGGTTAAAGGCGTGGCTCCAGTAACAATTTTATTGGGGATAAATAAATAACACAAAAATGGAATAATCATGCGTGAAAAGCGGAGAAATTTACAAAGAATACATATATAAAACAGAGGAGAAAGTATTTTCTGTATTACATGATAATGTCCGTAGCCTAAATCGTCATCTAGAAGTTTGCTTGTGTGACGGCATCTCCTGGATTTTGATTGCTCAGAATCAGAATCAAGTTTAATCGCCAAGTGGGTTTGCACTTACAAGGAATTTGACTTGGTATTGATGGTGCAGACAAAAAATAAGAATACAGTAAAATAAGAAGCTGTATTGCTTCTCACTTTCCAGACTGCTGTGTCAAAGAAGAGGTACTGCAGGTTTTTTTCTTTGGGATTACTTGGGTGACTACTGATGTCTGCTACACAGCGAGGTGTATTGTGGTAAAGAAGATGAATTATTCTGACTCGACTGAAAGGCAAAAGTAGTTTGTTTATTTTCTTTCAGACTTTACACAAAGCCATGGCTAGCAAAGCACTCAAGAATGCTGTAAATAAGTATTGGTCATTTTGAAATCATTGCGAAATTCACACACACACACACACACACACACACACACAACTACACACACACACACAACTACACGCACACACAGCTCAACGTTCCTCTTGATGAAAGGCCCTCCTGGTCTGCCAAATTTGATTGAAAGCAGCTGTGTTTTTAGATTTTAAAGAACTGATATGCACAACTGAAGCCATTGTGTCCAAGATTTACAGGAAGTTATGCAACTCATCTGCGTATAAAACGTTCAAATGAAGCCCAAATGAAAGTACTGAAAAATGAACTTCCACATCTGGAGAATGTTTTCTTGTTGTTTTCCATTCCAGCTGACATCGTGAGTGTAATAACTGGGGAATGGTCCATGCTGCCCATTGACATCTCTGCATCTCCCTGGAATGGTCAAAGTTTTGTCTTATATAGTTTTTTGGGGACAATATCTTCTCAGATGTTAATCAGTAAATGCTTGCGCAACACCACTTAGAGGAAAGTGGTGCAGCTGTTAGCAAAATGGTTTCACACAATAATCTTTTAAGGGAAATACAGTGACTGGCTTGTAGTTTTAACATAGGAGGCAATTATTTGGCTATTGAAAATATTTGCTCCCACATACTTTGGTGCCAGTATTAACAAAGATTCTCAGAGCTCTCAGAGAGATCCTATCTCATGCTGTCTTTAAGAGCTGTGATTGGTTAATAAAGAAGAAAAAAAACAACACAAATGTGCTCCTGGTGATCAAACTGGATAAAGAAAGCTGTGACATGATGATGTCAGCATCAAATGTTTGAATGCACCTTATTTACATCCTCATCCTTATTTTGATTTGCCATCTATTTTTATTCGCAATTCATTTTACTACTTTGTGTATTTGATATTAGCTATTATGCACTCACCTGTCAGCATTTTACTGGGATTGCCAGCTTGTACAAAACGGTTGGCTTTGTCAAAACGAGAAAAATCTGCCCCCCCCCCCAATTACGGCGCAAAGAGGTGGACTTTGAAGCGAATCGCTGCAGATCAATACATCCTTTTCTCTGCATGTCTTGGCGCGTTTTACCCACCAGTGAGAAGCGCTCCATGCAGCAGTCAAAAGGGAGAAGATGGTATCGCACAAGAGAAATTCTAGATGAACAATTAGGCTGTTAAAATTATCATGCAATACAGAAAATACTTCTCCACCTCTTTTACGTCTATTCTTAGTACATTTCTTCGCTTTCTATCCATATTTATCATTTTTACCATCATTTATTTATTCTCAGTAAAATTACGTTAGGTAGAGCCGTGCATTTAACCCATTGGGTTGCTGAAAGAAATTCATTTCCCTCTATGGGGAAGATAAAGTCTATCTTATATACATATTAGAATTTTATAATAAAGTTTACGTACCTGTTTCCTCCATGTTTAGGTGGTGGGTCAGCCAGCTCTCTCCGTTTCCCCCATCTTCTCTGCTTTAGATGCTCTTAGGGTCACTAAAAGTCCTCCCCACTACTCCTAACAATTTGTCACTTAAGAAGCTCCTTAAAGGCCTAGGGTGCTTTGTGAATAAATTATCTTACCTGGGTAAAATTCTAAGTAAAATCGTAATATTTGGGAAATTCTAAGATTCTTCCTAAAATGACGTCACTAAGAGCGACTTTAGTCTTAGGACTCTTTGTTAATACCGGTACATATCTTTTGTAAATGAGCATATTATTTAGGTTTTTTTTTTTATGTTCTTTATAAAGAGAGACAAGGATGATAAATGTATTGTACTAAGATTGCTCTTATATTAAATTAAGTAAAAATTGCACTATAGTAAAAGGTCAGTTCTTTAAAAAAAAAAAAAAAAACATTATGGAAGAAATGGAACCAGTGAAGTTTGTAAGATACATATCCACCGACTTTTGAGCATCAAAAACAAAGCATACGGATTAAGAAAAATAAACGAGTCAAGCATTACCTTTAATATTTTCCTGTGAAGGACTAGCTTAGTTTAAGCTGTGGATCTTTGCAGCTCTTGGAGTTACCACGGACTTTTTGGCTGCTTCTCTGATTAATGCTCCATTTGCTCTGTCTGTCAGATTGGGTAGAAAGCCACGGTTCGGTTGTGCAATCACCTTTCCATCTTCAGACAACAGATTTAACAGTACTGATTCAAATTTTCAAAAATTGAGACATTGTTTTATAACCTAACCCCTTTTTCACCCCTTTGTCCCTGACATCATTGCTGTGTTCCTTGGCATACATGATGGTGTTCGTTGACTAATGTTCTCTGACAAACCTATGAGACCTTCACAGAACAGCTGGATTTATACTAAGATTTATGACTGAAGGAAGATGTTTGTATTGGATTTTTATTTCAGGGGTATCAGAGTAAAATGAAGGCTGAATACAAATGCATACTGTGCATTTGCAGATTATTTCTGCTAAAAATCCCTGAAACCCCTTTATTCCCTTCCCCGTCACAATAACGCTCAACTACGTGTTGGTTCACGACAGAAAATCTCAATAACATACACAAAGTTCAAGGAGTAATGCTGGATTATAGCACATTTTGACACTTTACAACTTCCCTTTCTTAATTTTTTTCTACACAAAAAAATCCTACTGTTTTTATGTTGCACTGTATGTCTCCAGCACTAAGTGAATTCAACTTCCTTGACTGCTCAATCACGGCCAAACTAAGCTGACTCTAAACACCTCTAATCACAATTCTTTTTTTAATACAAAAGTCAAATTGTCTGAAAAACTTACACTGCCCATATGGTGTAGCAAAGGAACAAGAATTGCGCAATTTAATGATCTTTTATTTAGTATATGAGCACCTTACAGCTGGGGTGGGTCATTTTCAAACATTCAGACAATTAGTGAGTAAAAATTAGAACAACGCACATCAAATACAGTGTTTTATGCTAAGCCAAGCATGTAGGGAGAATATAACAAATTGGAAAAAAAACTTAAGTTACTGAAACATCAAGTGGTATAGGTAAAACAACAAAGATTAATGAATTAAACATTAACAAGACACTTTTAACCCTAAACTATCCCCCTTTGCTATTTGGGGGTAAAAATGCATAACATGTAGTTAAAGAACGTTTTCCTTTCATTTAAACGAAGGTTGTGAAATCTAAATTAGATGAGAAAAAATTTATTAACAAAACCTGAAGGCGGGTGAGTGGGTTAGCCCTCCCCGTGTTTTATAAATGAAGAAGCACTGTGCCTTTTCCTGACATAACATGTAATAAAAGGACATTTTAAATCTGCACACACAATTTCTATAAATCTCATGTTAATTTAATATTAAAAAGTATTTCATAATCTGACTTAAGCCGTGTGTAGAAGAAATAGAGATAAAAGCACAGAAATCAGACATGTTCAGACTCTATAAGACAGCTGTAGTTCCCTGCTTTTGCTTCCTTACTGTAGACCACAGCAGGAGTTTCCAGCTTCTTATTTTCTTGACACAGAATGGCAATGCATAGCCCTATTGACAACATCTAAGGAAAGAGAAATATGTTACTTCCAGTTCCTTTTCTTATGACATTCACTCCTTTTGGAGAGACATGGGCAGACAAAGGGTTGAAATCCATATGATTTTTGTTAAAACCATACTTAGTTGTTCATTATTCAAGCTCTATTATTAGCAAAGAAACCTACCCTAAAACAGATTTGTTAATGAGAGCTGTTAAAACCAATTAAAATGTCCATATTCAAGTAATATATTGCAAGCAGTACTAAAGTGCTAAGTCATGTTTCTCACTTGCAAAATACAGAAATATAAAAAGGATCACTTTTAAATTGACATTTATTCTGAAATAGTAATGGAAAACAATAAGTAAAATTGAGACTTACAGTGTGTACATAATACATACCCATAACAATATGAATCCCACCCTGATGCCTGACAGTATATTGATGTGATACATGTTGTTCTCAATTATGGTTGAAAGACAAGGCTAAACAAGGAGAAAAGGTGGGTTAATACAGTGTTTCATGTCGTATCATACTTTAAATCATTTACTTAAAAAATTATCATGGAAACAAATAATCTCGAATAATCATGTAAATATCCCAAACATTTAAAACTACGAAAAATTACAAAGCTGAACTACGATGGAAGTAAAAGGTATACTGGGTTCTTAAACTGGGCAAATGTCTGGAATTTGGATCAAGTATGTTACAGGTCTACATGAGCGTGACACAGAGTGTGGAAAATATTGATATTTTCACACTTGGTATTTTGAATGGACTGAATTTACACAGCCTTCTTCTAATCATACTGACCACTCAAAAGGCTTTATACTGGGGTGGAGTCTCACTCACCCAATCATAGACATAAATGTGCACACTTTTATTCTGTCTTGAAATAAAACACATAATGTAATAAATAATATATTTAGGGGAACCATTGAAGGTTGTTTTTATTTTTTTAATGACAGTATTCTAAAAATGTAAAGAGAAGAAACTTAATGGCGATTACCCTTGCGTATATCATGACGGACTGTCCTTTCATACCACGTTCCACCGTAAACTGGTAACTGCCTTTTGGAGCAGCAACCTGGGAAAGAATGACATGAATCATTGCGGAAATAAAGGATTCTTTGTGACATTAGACACTACCCAAAAATCTCTTACCAAAATTAATCTCAAAAGAAATTTTGAAAGTGGACGCATCCAACAGTTGAACAATTTTCATTTGAAAGGTTGGTAAAATGTTTAACATACCAACAACGTTAAGCCCTTTTTTTTTTTTTCGTTTTTCTCAGGTTTACAACTCAGTTATATTGGTGAGCTTGTGTAAATATATACATTTATGTGATCAAGATGAAGACGTGTAAAAAAAAAAAAAAAAGGCAACTGAAGGTTGCCATGGAGTGACATCAATGCACAACACAATGTCCACCCAAGGCAAACCAGCTTCCAAATCAAATCTGAGTTTTCAAAGACCAAATGTGTGTAACAATTTATCCTGTGTGGAGGAGAAAGTCAGGACATGCAGATGCTTGGAGATCTTAGAAACCAAGACCCAATAGATTTAAAGGTGACCTGTATTGAACCCAATCTGCCTATAATTTATCACAGTATAGAATGAGTGCTTCTGAAAAAACTTTGTCAATCAGATAACTCTCATTTCTGCTCCAGTTCTGACCAGTATTTTAACTCTGATGTGCACATGTATGAGTCGCCGCACTCTTCCGAATAATTGTGTCACCAAAATACCCTAGTTTACATTGGAAAGATGTCAAGCTCTGATGCAAGTCTCACTTTTCTCCACATAATCAATCTATGTTTTGCTTGAGCGAATTTAATCAAAGTAACATTAGTTTTGAAACCATATTTTTGAGCATGATGGAGAATCAACAGATTGTACCAGCATGGAACAGATAAAAAGCGAAACCCACTTTAAACGATGCCTCCTAAGTGAATGCTTACAAAACGCAGATTTTTCTGTGGTCTGAATGTCTCCTTCCTAATAGGCCTGGGTTGTCTGGTACTTGTTCCTCTTTTTAAGAAAGCTGTAGTGAAAACTTTTTTGTGTATATTAAAATCACATAACTGCTGCAAAAAGACGGAAAGCCAGACGTATGTTTCGTACTTTCCATGTTTAAAGGTTTTATACCTCCAAAATATAATGATGCTTGCCCTTTAATAATAGGAAGAACTATAGTTTGGCATAAAGACAATTCTGGGGAAACATTGTTTGAGACATCCGCAGAATTAAGAATGGACAGATGATTTAGCAATACAAAACCCTACGTAAAACTGCTTATTGATAAATCAACTCACGAAGGGTTTAATCTACACAAACTAAATGTGTTGCAGTGCCAAAATGACTACTCAACATCGATAATGTGCGGAGAACACCAACACCATAAACATCATAATTGTACATCATTCTATAAAAAGGGTTTGAAACTCACACATTGATTTGTGGACTCTCTGTCACACAAGCAAGATTCCGGAATGTTGTTTTCCCAGTCCATGTAGCCCTGTTCCAACCCACAGCAGTGCCACTGAGAGAGAAAAATCATGTGTTTAAAAAATATTGACATATTAAACAATAAAAAAGACAGAACTGTGAGTGGGCATCTTCAGGGTTGCAAAATTGACACAGAGCCTTGCAAAAGTTTTCATTCTCCAGGCTTTTTACTGATTTAGTTAGATTCATTGAAGTTAGATATTTTATACAATATTATTTAATATGATGGTTCTGCACAAAATAGCCTCAGTTGGTAAAGTGAAAATAACATATAAAAAGAATTAAAACACTAAATAAAATTATCTCCCTTTGACAGGAAATCCTTAGAAAGTTCTGCTTCTTGCTAGCACACTCCATTTAGTCTGAAGAAGCTACCTTGCTGTACGGTGGCCTAGAAGGCCTACAGTAGCCGTGTGGACGTGTGACGTTATGTGCAGTTCGCTCTGAA
Organism: Fundulus heteroclitus; assembly: GCF_011125445.2. Lineage (NCBI taxonomy): Eukaryota > Metazoa > Chordata > Actinopteri > Cyprinodontiformes > Fundulidae > Fundulus > Fundulus heteroclitus. The sequence continues at coordinate 9,484,585 of NC_046377.1, read as the reverse complement.
ATAGGAGCAACTTAAACACATTTTAAAATACTTTTTTGGCCATTTTTAATGAATTCAGAATTGTGATTCTCTTAAGAACTGTTGTTTTTTTCCCACAGCACCCCCAGTAGAAAGATATTCTAAAAAGATGCCAGGCTGTCACTTTGAATATGTGGTGTATGTTGCAGTAATGACCATATTTAAACATAACTTAATCTCATACAACACAAATGTTCTGTCTGCGGTGATGAAGCATCACTCTTCTGTCAGCCTGACCCAGGGCAGCTGTGGCTACTAACACAGCTCACCACCGTCAGGGTGGGAATAGGTGAATGACTGTAGTGTGAAGCGCTTTGGGGTCTTTGGACTTGATAAAGCGATATACAAGTAAAAGCCTTTTACCATCAGTCACCTCATGGAATACTTTGAAACTGAAAACAAAGGGAGGACTACATTCTGATTTATTTTTCGTCAATACTTATCTCGCCACTTGGCGACACTCATTAAACACCGAAATGTCAAATGGCCACAGAGTCCACAGCAAAACATAACCATTCTAAAAAAAGTTAAATACTTTTGATTCCACACCCAAGAACCCAATAGACGTGAGATATTTAAAGGAGAAATAAGCGATTTTTCAACACTAGGTGGGGTTTGAGCACTGTCTGTAGACCAAAACAAGATGTGTATCAAGCCACGCCTCTCTCCATCTCCGCTCCAGCTGCAACCTAACGCCCTTTTCCCCTCACCTTCTCATCTCCCATCGCCTTATATGCACATATTTGCAAACGATAAATGCACAACAAGACAGCATCACCTTTCGCAAGAACGTGTCTAGTCAATAAGTAAGTAACTCATTACTTTATAATACAGTTAGCAAGTGAGCATTTTGATCCACTGGGCATATTTTCTGCCATGTTGCTCCTACGCTAAGCTGCTCTGGCGGTGGCATTTAATGGGTAGGAATGGGCTAAGCTTTGAGTGGACATGCATGCGCGACCGGCCCAGCTACGTAAACAAGAGACCAGAGAGCAACACGGAGAGATGGTATGTGGCGTTTACCATAGTCCATCTAAAAGGACACCTTTAGTTATTTCACCAAACTATTTTTAAATTTCCTTATCTGAAATAAGGAAATTTTGCATATTGCGCCTTTAAATTTGGAACACATCCTAATATAAAGAAGTAACAGAACTTGATGTTGCACTAAACCTGCTTAATTAAACTTGCATAGCACATTTTTCAAAAAGTCAACTTGCAGTACATGGTCAGACAGTAAACAATGCGATAGCAGCTACATGTTTTAAACTACTGCTGCCTATGAAAGAGTGGACTCTGCTCTTTGGGGAGCTATGACAAGTCTGTCCTTGATTTTTGGTACCAGAGTGCCATTTCATATTTTTTTGTTCAATAGAAGACAGATTTACTGAATGACTATGTCAGTCCGATTGTTGTATTTTTTGTGTTTCCAAAATACCCTGGTTTTCCCTTTCCATTTTTGTGGCATGCATTGAAAATGTCAAGCTTGAACATAAATGTCAATGCATTTGCATAGAAACTAATCCATGAAAGGCTACTTACATTGCTCTGCGCGTGATGGAGGATGCCTAATGAACTTTCATTGGCTTTGCTTGGAGACAAGGAGGTCAGGTAGTGATCCCTCAAGTGATTTCTTAACTATGCAACAACAAAAAACAATAAAACTGGAGTTGTATCATTCATTGTATATGATATTGTATTATTTTTGGATTTCAGGTTTTTAAATTCACAAAATGCCTGACCACAAAATCAGAAAACAATGTATACAGTTACAAAGGTCAAATACCTCGGTTTTCATAACCTGCATAGTAATTTCAGATCCAACCATGTACAGGACGCTTATGATCATTCCAACTGCAAACTATGAAAGAACAGTTTAAATAATTTTAAAGAACATTTCTGTTGTTTACAATGTTTGCCTCAGACATGAAATAGTTGGTTTCTTTACTTACCACTATCAATGCCCACTTCATTTTTTTCAACGCCCCAATCCCACCAAAGATGACAAGGACCAGTGTTATGGTAGTAAATCCATACAAGAAAAGCACCCCTACAATCGCACCATCCTCCTATGGAGAAAATTGTCTTTGAGAATCTTCTGAACTGTATGGACTTTGGGTTAAATATGGTAAATGTTATATAGTTTTCTCAGATGTCTCAACTGAATGTTGCCCATCTAGGGATGCTCCATTTAATCCGTGGCATCAGCTCATAGTCTCGACCACGGCATATTGTCAAATGAGCCGTATCTGAATCCTCAACTCCCAAAAAATGTTGTTGCCCTTTTTTGTTAGCTGGAACCTAACGTGCATGGCCAGTTTTGAAACATTACATCCTCCTTGTGTGTGCACAGCTTGCAAAAATGTGTGCTAGGTCGTGCACATTATTTTGTTGATCTAAAAGGTTTGGGCTTCTACCCTTAACTTGTGGATGTGTTTTTTAAGGCAGCGCCTCAAATACACTGCTTACCTGTTAATCTAAGGAAATCAACCATTTAAAAGAGAATCAAGGACCTTCAGAAGCATCCTTTGGTACAATTTCCTAGCTGTTGCTTTCCAAATGTTATCCTGTACAAACAACTATATGCAAGTAAAAATACTATATGAATTTCCAACCGGTCAGGAATCTGTTTCTCTGCCCTAATAATGAAAGTGTTTTGAGGTGAAATTTGTGTATGAACCCCTGAACCAAAGTAAGACTTCTGAAAATACTAGTGGATGATGGCTGGGAAGCAGGGACATGTATCTGTAGTGAAACTTTTCCTACATGAGCTAAAGAGTCACTCAACAAGGAAGAAGCCACTACTCTAAAAGCACCATGAAAACCTAATTGTAGCTTGCAAATGCACTCAGGGCCAGAGATCTTGATTATTGGAGACATTTCTTATGGTCTGATGTAACCAAAATAGAAGTGTTAAGTCATGATGATCACTAGCTGCGTTTACATGTACAAAAGTAATTGGAATAAACATCCAGAATAAAAATGCATTGTGTAAAAAAGGCAATCAGAATATGATGATCGGATTAAGCTCAATCAGAATTAAATTGTATTCCGAATGACAGAGGTGTCTGGTGCTGATTGCTAATCCAATCAACATGCAGATAAACGCTTGTCAGGCTCGAGTTATTCCGAATATGGCAAATTGACCCGAGCACGCATGTACGACGAACATATACGTGATGTATTTCCGCGTTGGTGAGTGGCAGAAATACCTTCGGGAAGCAAAACTGTCGGGGCTCCCGAGACAACCTTTCTGTTGGAAGAAATAAAAGAGCTCTAAATTGTTGCTTACTCAGTAGCGTTTCAACCGTAATTAGCACATTGTGCAAGTCCAGCCTGGACGCTTGGGAGACAAATTAAGTCTTATAATACTGGCTTGTTTACTATTTTTGTGGTTTAGCAAAGACGGAAGTACTTCTTCTTCTGTGTTTTTTTTTTTTTTTTCAGGGACATTTGATAACTGCACATGTCAGTTTATAGCTTGAATAAAGCCAGGCGCATATACACGCACGTTATGCTGAGATTAATTGATTGTGTGCCCACATAAACAGTAAAATCTGATTATTTAATCCAAATACATTTTAATCCGATCGGGAAATTTTGTGCATGTAAACATAGCTACTGACAAATTGAAAGAAAGGCAAGTGAAGCTTGGAAGTCTGAGAATACCATCCAAATGTAAAGCTTGTGTACCTTCAGTGAAGCTACAAAATGGCCTAAAGAAAAGAATGAATGAATAAAAACGGCTGACTTTGAACAAACTGATTAACAGTTCTCTAGCTGACTATTTTGCCATTTACCAGATACAAATAATCTTGGTAATGCTGGTAAACTGCCTTAAAACAAAACAAAACAAAAAGTTAAATCTGATATTATGCTAGACAGTAAGAAAAAAAATAAGCTGTCTTTTCAAATTGAATATATAAATATTTGGTTGCAATCATGCATGGCATTGACTTTAAGTTAGCATTCGACTGGGACTGTTTCGCTATAAATAGCTTTTCTTAAAATACTCAGGTCGGTGTTAGAGTTCAGGACATCTCTAGTTTTCCTTTAACACAAATTATGTTTGTTTTTTTTTCAATTTAAATTGTAGTGATTGACATGTTAGAGTTTAAAGAGAAAAATAAACTGTTCTATTGTCTGTGCTTACAGCAGTACAGTACATGGACTTTTAAACTGAACACAGGTGACTGTCAAATTGTGAGTTCATGTAAATAGTAAAAACACTGTACTTTAAGTTGAAGGCATATAATTAAACACAAAGCTCATGAAGTGTTCCATAAGCAAGTTCCTTATTCATTACTGCACATAGATGAATGTTACCTCTTCACGATTAAGTAAGGCTCCATGCAAAAGAAGAGCCGATCCCAACAGCAGGAGACTGATAAGCTGCAAAACAAAGCAAGTTATTTTTTTATAACAGCATTTAATTTCATTACCAATTGCCTCAGAATAGTTATTTAAAAAACAAATAAAAGGCCTGGGTCAAATTGCGGAATCAGTTTAATACTGGGACCAGTTTCAGATTATTTAATATGAAATAAAAAGATAATTCTAAATTAACTACGACATAATCTAATGCAACCGACAAGGGAATTTAGAGGAAGACACTTACCGCAATTACAACTATCACGCAAATGAAACTCCATTTCAAACAGATGTTCAATTTGCCCATTTCCTCCACTTGGGCTTAGCACACAAGTAGCGCAGAACAAACCTTTTTCTGCTCTGGAAGATTGCAGGAACGAATGATAGACAGGAACAAAGGTCGTCTGGTATCCCGGAAAGAAGGCTGACTCTTTTGTGTGTTCATGTGTCTGAAAGCGTAATTACGGCATTGAAAAAAAGATAGATACAACAGCTTTTTCACTTCTCTATACTTCAGAAAATGCATGTTCAGCAATCAGAGTTGACCACATTTGATTACCTCAACAGAATCTGAAAATGAAGCTGACGATTCTTATTTCATTTTATCAGCTATTCAGCTGGCTATTCATTTTACTTTAAGCTGAAAGTGTATATATATATATTTACATACATAGATATAAACAATACAAAAGTACAAAGAAAGAACTAAAGACATAATCCATAAAATACCAATGGTACCAACTAGAAAAACACAAATGGGAAAAGCCAGATTTGGTGTTCCTGTGTGTTAATATCACTGACAACAGTCAAAGGGTATAGCTAACTGTCCATGTATTTATATCATTTGTTGTAATTGTTGCATTCAACAATTAAAATTAAAAATGTCTGTGTTGTCTTTTTATGCCTACATTTCCATCTTATGTTTAAGAACACAGGCAGACTCACACTGTTTTACAGACATCTTTCTTTACGCAGGTTATGGATACAAGGAGAATACACTTCTTAGGATCCAATATTTTCCAACTGCCACCACCCAGTGTGTTTTTTATATTTTCACATTACAGCTGAGGTTGGGGATTCGACAATGTTTTCAAGGGGAAATTCTATATTTAGACAAGTAATGATTAAAACACTAAACAATACATATAACATACAGTGTTTTGTTAGAAAACAGAGAGAATATACAGGCTGCACAGCACATTTTGTAATCGACGGATGGATCCTACAAGGCACAAATATTCAGTGTCAAGCAGGCTTTGAGGATCAATTTCTGGTCATACATCAATGGCGATCATGCCTCCTAATTTGAATGCAAGCAAAAGATAATGGGCGTGAGGTTATGAGCCTCTCTCACAAATTTTGGACAGCTAAAGTTACAGAAAAATAAATAAATTCATTGTAATTTTAAAATATGTCTTTATTTTAGATTACATGTAAACATATATATATATATATATTTATATATTTTAAAACATAAAAAGTATATAGATAAAAATGTACCAGTCATCTAATTGTTCGACTTCCTCCCTGTACATTGATTTGTCATTCCCAAGACCTACTGTTGTATCGTCTTTGAATTTAATTTAAAGGTTTTTCTGAAGTGATGATTTGCGCGTTAACAATGTGAACAGCAACGGACTGAGCAAACAGCCTTAAGAGGCTCTAGTAAGGTGGACCTAGAGAAGTTGGTTTATTGCACCCTTTGTCTTCTGTAATGTCACAAACAGGAGACCAGAGAATTCAATCAGACCAGGAGTACATTTTAACAGGTTTATTTTTAAAGGTAAACTGATGGGAGGCAGAAAACTGTTGGATATTTGGACGAGAACCACTTCTCCGGATCACAAAAGGGTACTCCGTTCTGTGAGGTGAAAGGTTCCAGCTTTTAACAGAGGTACGCTGGCTTCAAACTTAGGGAGCATTTATCAGGTTGGCAGGAGCTTGATCAGTATCCAGAGAACAGACTTAGGTCATGCACAATTGATCACAGATAGGCAGCAACAGCCAAGGATTAATTAATGCTCAGCCATTAAACAGAGCCGTGGTCATAGTCCAGGAACCAGAAGCCTGGCAGAAGGCCAAGAAGCGCAAGGCAAGGCCGGGAAATCCAGAGAACATGGTCAAGGCACTGATCTCTATTTATTCACTGGATTGCTGATTGGCTGTTGGTAGTACACTTCGCTGTGACGCAACCAGCCGCCATATTGGTACTCCCTAGTTTCCTCCAGTAACTAGGGAATACGTGCGCTACAGCATTGAACAACTATGATTTTCTCATGTTCAGGGGGGCTTAAGACTTTTAAAATGTCAAATGCCATATACTTTTATGCTGTGTCTGTGCATTAGCCTTTAAATCTGACATAGATTTACAATAGAGCTAAATTAATGAACCAATTTAAGCACTCCACAGAGCTTCAGTTTCTACACTAGAAAAAAAAAATCACATAAATTTCCAAAATACACACTCAAGTACATGCAAAATACACACTTAAGTACATGTATATCTACACATTACATACACAGCATGTGTGTGTGCGCACACACATTTCTGCATAATAACAACAACAATAATAATTATAATAATAATAATAACTACAAAAATTTCACAAGGATTTTGCTGGAGGAAAAAAGGAATTTAGTCCAGACCGACTAGTTTTACATTTCAGCACCAGACAGATGACCATATGTTCAAACTGAGTTTATTGTGGTGTTGTAATCCTCAACCTTAAGTGCCTCCCACACACACACACACACACACACACACACACACACACACACACACACACACACACACACACACACACACAATTGTTGTTACCAACTCCCACTGTCCATTAAATATAAAGATGTTGCAAGACAGAGCATGACAGTGAATACTGTCATGCTCTGTCTGTGTCTGTCTGCTACGCCTTCCTACTTCGTTAAAATCAAGCTCATGCAACTCAACTGCGAGCCTGTCTTACTGCTCAGCTGCAATCAAACCCAGAGCACACACCTGTTTCCTACCCTTTATAAATAAACAGCAAGATGGTGCCAGATTACCTAAAGAAACAGCCAGTGGATCGCCAACCCTATCGTCGTGCCTGATTGCCTTGTCATGACCTTGACCCACTGATCTCTATTTATTCACTGGATTGCTGATTGGCCCGAAAAACTGAAGTCACTGGCCACCATCTTGCTACTCCCTACTCTCACAGAACCCCATAGCATTTGGCTGCAACAACAAGCAGTTTTCTGGCTGTGGCAAGACGTTTCACAGGTAATTTTACAGTCAGTGGATGTACTAACAATATCAAGTACTGAGAAAGTCATGTGCTGAAATATTTTGCATGTATATATATATATATATATATATATATATATATATATATATATATATATATATATATATATATATATATATATATATAATTTTCAGGTTCCTGGGTATCCTGCAGTTTTTCTTTGTATTTTCACTCTTTAGTATAGTTTATTTGTTAGTCTTTTAGATTCATTAGTCATTTTCTGTATATTGTTATTTTAGTAGTTCTGTTAGATCTTTATATACGTGCATAGGAAAAGAGGAAAAGCATCTGCTGCTACAACTGCACAGGTTTCTCTTTTGTTTAGAGGTGCAATGCCTTCTGAGATATGAAAGTTATAAATACTGAAGTAAGTCCATGTTCTTTCCCTAATGCATCGATTTTGGTGGAGACTCCACAACGAAGCCAGGTGAACGAGAGCAGGTCACAACCACACGCATGGCCAGAGGATTTGGCCCGAATCGCTTACTCTCTCATCAACTAACTTATAGCTTATTTACCTCAGAGGCAACTGCAGTAAATAGAGTGTAACTCGTTTTACACATTGGTCAATTGTAAGGGCATGTACGGGAAGGAAAATAAATAATAGGTTCCATGTACCTTTAATGTTTACTTTTTTTTTAGCATTTTATATCAACGTTTAGCATGGTTAGCATGACTAATGTTTGTAACAGCCGTGTGCCTTCCTTAAAGAATCCTAACTCCAATGCGTTCCACAAAAGACAGCTTGAAAACTTAAAAGAACAACACACAGCGGCTTTGCTAGAATCTTTTAAGCCTGTGAGCTTGAAGTAAGGACACACCGTAAACATTTTTTGCCTTAAAATCTGCACAATTAAAAACTGATTTAGACCTTTCTGTAGACCCTTTAGGTGCAGTTTCATTAGTGCCAGACACACAAAGCATGTACTCAAGCACTTACTCACATAATGCACATTTCTTTTTTAGGCACTGCTGCAACAATCAGTTTTCTGTGTGGAACCCAAAGGCAGATGCCAAGCATCCATACGAAGGAATGTAACCAGACACTGTACACAAAGGAATCGCAGTGCTCTTACATTATTCAGAGGGTTCCACTAGTAGCCTGAACACTTTTGCACCCTGTTATCCATCTTATTGAAATTAAGTCACAGAATTGTGCAGTTCAGAGATAAAAATTCCACAAGGGCTTCTTGTTTATTTTTTCTATTGCTTTTTATTTTTAAAATATTTAATAAAATGCTCTGGCATTTTGTAGAAAGAAAGTCTAATGAATTCTATAATGTATAATTGTGTATACAAAATGATATACAGTCATACTCAATAAATTACTTAATTAATCACTGAAAACTTGATTTATATCAGATAATTCACTAAGGGAAAGACGTTACATAGATTAACACAGACTGATGATGTTTGAAAGACGTTTTTTTTTCTGTTAGTTGTGATTTTTTTACCCTCTCCCAGCTAATAAAAACACAGCATTTATGATTAGAATATTGTATCAGACCATTAAAAAACATTTTCATGCAGAAATGGGTGCTTGATGAAAAGTATGTTAAATACCATTTTAAAGGGTGCTCTTTTCAAAAGGTACTTTTAATCTAACAAACAAGCCTCTATTAAATGCATATTCTGATTTATTGAATATGACTATGTTTTTGCAAGTTGAATAAATTGTTCTGAAAGGGTTTTGGGTCTTGATAGATGAGCCTTAGCCTTAGAGGACATGAGGATCAATATGAATAGAGTAGGTTTTTAAAAATTCTTAATGAACGGTTATCGTACTTAGAGGTTTTAAACAAATCAGCTTCATAACATCACTGTTTAAGACGTTTTAAATATTTCTAAATTTTCGTAAAGGATGACAGAGTTGATTTCAGCTGTAAAGTTTAGAATCATAAAACAGAGACAACAGTCTGGGATTGAGACTCACATACTTTCTTAGCTGCAATAAGAGATAAGATAAATACTTTTATTGTCCGACAATGGATAAATTTGGGCACAGTAGTGCCAAATACACAAAGTTCCACCTTAGATTAGTAATATGAGTAACAAGCTAATTTATAGTTACATTCTAAAACAAACAATAATGAACTTAACAGGCAAGGAAAACAGAAAATACTGTGCAGTTATTGCTAAAATAGCATATATTTTATAGATATACATTAGTTTAGAATAGGACCCCTCATAAATACATGGATTTCTTTTTCACATCATTCTCAGAAGACCTTACTTGAAAGGGTCTTGTTCAACAAAAAAGTACCAAATATGAATTAGTTCTGTCAATCTCTTGAGAGGAGCAGACTGAAACCTTTTGAGTCCTGGCAGCTGTTAACAGGAACCTGATTGACTGTCTTCAACTTTCTTAAGAGTTTGCACATGTACCCCTATTTCTGAAAGCTATTAAGGTTGTATTGCAGTTCTGAACCAATTTTGGTGTGAGGGGAATCTAACAAATCAACAAGGCAATGCTGTAGAGTAAATCCAACATCTGCCAGATAGAGAAAAAAGAAATTGCTACTGTATTTTTCTTAGCATTGGGTTGTATCTGCTTTGCCTTCACAGCTGCCTTTAGTCATTGCCGTCTAGATTCAAACGTTCATCTGTTATTTCAGTTCATTTTTTAATGCTATTTTAACGTGTCTTGTCTGGCAGTGTAGCATTAAGAATTGCTGTCGTAATGCAAAAGAGAGCCCAACAGATTTTACTTTCACAAGTGGAGCAGTGCTGCTTTCACCACAGTGCTCCGCTTGATTTTATATGCACAAAGCTTTATTAGATTTTATTCTGGAACTACTTCATGTTCAATGGACACAAAAATGGGAAGGTAGAAGAGCAAAAGATGAGACAAAAAGCGATAAAGGGTGACAAAAAATAGAGGAGAGGGAATGGAGAAAATATACAGTATTATTTATTATAAAGATGTCTAAAGGGACAGTTAAAGATAATAATAAAGGTTTTCTCTATAGAAGTGAATCTGTAAGCATCTGGATCCAACCACCTGTAGGTATTTGCGAGAGATTTCTTGTGTATGTAAAGTTTATCCATAATAGAAATGCTCAATAGTGGTTGTGAAGAGCCAAAGACACCCCCCCCCCCACCCCAGAGCATCGAAGCAGACACTGGGGAAATCAGAACCATAGACGCCCAAAAGGACCGTCAGAGCAAAGGTGCCCAAAAGAGACCAATACAGGGATAGCTGCCTCCTGAGGATGTCCCTGGAGGGGGGGCAGTCCAAACCCAACCTGACAAAAGAACAAACAGAAAATTAGGACACATTCACACGTTCCCACCCATGCACTCTTACCAATAAAAAAAAGGGGGATGCAGCACACACACCACACACATCCTATACTGTGATGATTGCCATGATGGCATCAGCGGCATGTTCATGATGCAAATCTCCCTCCCCACCAAATACTAAAGGTTCCCAATTCAATTAAGACTGTAAGCCATTAACGTGAACTTAGTGTAATATTCTTAGTGGACTCTGATGATAATTAGATGATTAGAGCTCTGTGACATGGATGGTGCAAGAAGCACAAAGTGAGGTAAGAAAATATCCCCCAGACAAGTACAGCACCCCCAGCAGCCTGGACCACAGATACAAGGCAGGATGGGTCCAGGATTTCATGTTGTTCTCACCAAATTCTGATCCTACCACCTGAATGTCATAGCTTAAATCAAGACTAATTCTTCGAAAGTAAAAATAAAAATAAAAGAATAGTCATTGCCCAAATCTCTGAGATTGCCTTTGAATCAGAAATGTATAAAGATTTTTATGTATTCATTTACATTTTCTAGTTTCCCAGAAGAAAAAAAAATCATTGTTTTTCACCTGTTGGGTTAAATAAAAACTAACAGATCTAAGTACTTCATTTTTTGGGTTCTTATTGGTGAAACTCCATTTAAAAACATCTCTATGTTAAGTCAAAGTGTATGTTTTTTTTTTCCCTAAATGTCTTAATTTAAGATGCAATTTTCCAAATAACCTACATCTACCTCAGATTGGATCTACATTTACTTTTTTAATTACATTTCCCCTCTTTAGACCATGCAAAAGGTTCAGTTCAGAGTGCTCTCAAGTAAATGTTCAATGTCTTTGAGTTACTCAGTTGCATTAATCTTTTAGCAGAGCATCAGGATGTTTGTACAGCTGTCAACAGGCATATGAAATTCTCTTTTAAAAATTCCTTAAGAGCTTCTGCACACTGGCATGATTTACAGTAGGATTTTCCAAGGAGGTCATGAGTGAGAGTAAACTAGCTGATTAAATTCATGACTGAAAACAGCATGCAAGATAAAATACAGAGGGGTAAAAAAAAAACCCAAAGGCTTATATACTGCTGAGGATGATTAGATGATTCGAAACAGGTATGCTGATTGTGGAAAAGGAACAGGTGAGAGGCAAACCAGTGACAACGGAGGTCTTTGAGTTACCAACAAAAACAATGGATTCACTGGAATATTCCTCTGATGCATAGCCTGCTTAAAGACAACAAATGTTTTTATTTGGTAAAATGAGGAAATATGGAGACTATTTTAAACAAAGGTTAAAGATGGATTTTAAAAATCTGCATGATGTAATTTTCAACATTGCATTAGGGCTGTGCGATATGGCTGGAAAATGTATCATGAAATATGCCCTTCATATCATGCGATAAGTATTGAGTTGTGTTTTGTTTACTTATCTGAAACAAGGACCTTGGGGGGGGGGGATCCTAACTTTAAACTGTAACCCTAACCCTGTTTAAATGTAAAAGTTCAGTGGAATTCTTGAAAATTTTATCGGACATGTTTTCTATTGATATTGATCAGGTGTCTATTGCGACATATATATATATATATATATATATATATATATATATATATATATATATATATATATATATATATATATATATATATATACTTTTTAGCATCTGGTTATATCATACAATGGGAGAGAACTCTATAAGATATCAAAAGACAAAAAATCTATCCCTTCTACTTTAAATAATAATATCATCATTTGACGGTTATATGTGTAAACTCTAAATCCGTGCACAACGGCATCTCTACCCTGACATCCCAGGAAACTATAACTAGCATTTCAATTTTCAACAAAGTCTAACTTGGCAGTTTTATATTTGGTACATTTGTAGCCCAATAAATAAGTCATTAACCTTTACTGCAAGTCAATTGGAGTTTGATTCCAGAAGAAAACTAACTTCTCACAAATATCAGATAAAAAAACCTATTTAAAAGTTACCATGAGGTTCACCCTTTGAAACTGGTTACTGGGAGGCTGTTTGAGTTTTGTCACACCTGCATCAGGATGAGAATGCCGTGTTAATGAGCAGACTAGTTTAGAATAGTAGGAATGCAAAGATAGTTAAAATAATCACTCCAAAAAGCAGATGGGCAACAAAAACTTAAGACCAAACCAGATCCATCTTACTTTGTAAAAACAGTTCAGAATGGCATCATGCTGCAAGTACTTTTTTGGCACATTTTGGGCTGACCATGTACATTCCTTTATAGCTGCAGTGACTTTATTTTAGTGGCTTCTTCCAGCAGGATAAATCAGCATGTCATAAAGCTCAAATAATCGGTGCAGTGGCCTCCACAGTCACTGAGTATAGTGCCGTTTTCTTCTGTTTTCTGTCTGCTTCATGGACAGAATGCAACATTTAGCGCTCTTAAAACAGTTTAACCTATAATATAATCTGAACCCGTAGTCTAAGATTTTGAAACAGTTTAGATTACAGGTTCAGATTTGTTTCTTTTTTGTTCTTTCTCTTGAAATATTGCTATCTGACTTAGTCTACATTATGATGATACTTATTTCCAAACTAGAATGCTGTACAAGTAAAGTAAAACAAGTAAAAAGTAAAATAAGGTGAAAATATGAATTAAGTTAAGATTTTTTTTTCTCATGAAATTAGACAATGTTAGTCGATCTATTGAGAATGGCTTTAAAAGTACAAAGCAAATTTATCAAGTTTAATGATAAAATTGTCTTTAAGGATGAAGGAAGGTTTTTGTTTTCAAATTGCCTTGCCTTCACAAAATAGCTCTTCCGTCCAACAGCCATTTGGCAAGAGATGGCATCCGCACTGGAAAGGTCACCACAAACAATATCCACACATTCAAAAGGCACTTGGAGCAACATAGACAATCCATTTAACTAAACATGCATGCATTTGGACTACTGCAGGAAACTGGAATACCTGCAGTACAACCATGCATGTACCAAGAGACCAAGCTAACAACACATAAAAGCCCACACTTGGATCGGAGAAAGTAATAAACTTTTTCTCAAATCTGTTGCTTTTATGCAATTATTGTTATTGTCTCCTTTGGTCTTTAGACTGAAACTCAATTTACAGTTTTGACGCTTTTATTTAATTTGACACAGGATAATGATACACAAGACGGCTGACACTGCATAAAAGGAAAAAGACAGTTCTCTACTTTGTGTTTCTCTTTAGTTTTTCATACACTGCTTAGGATTGACACTCCCCCGAACCTCCCAAAAACAGAGGCCTATTTCATAAAAGCTGCATTGGGAAATCCAGGATAAGCGGCAAAGCCAGGCTTGACATAGCGTGATCAGCTTATCCTAGCTTTATCCATTTCACAAAGCCCAATCCAGGCACAGGAAACACAACTGTGTCAAGCTAAGGGATGGGTACTCTATTTGGTGCTTTGATAGACCACCCGAATCCCGTCGGTACTACCATGTACCAATTCACGTAAAATAATTTGTAACATCATTTTCTAAAAATTACATTTTTAGTCTCAAAGAAATTTGGGATTCCACTTGAGTCATAATCATTTTTAACTGCAATCGATGCCTGAAGTATTTAACCCTAGGTGTAATCTAATTTAATTAATTGAGCAGCATTTGTAGTTTTTGTTTTCATAAAGCTGATTTGTTCCGTTTCCTAGATTTTCTTTAAAAATGCAGAAAAAACTATGAATTCATTCAGAAGAAATCATTATGCTGAAATGTTACATCAAAATTGTTATTTAGGACACCATTATATTTGCCGCTGCCTGAACACAAAGCATATATGGAAGCCAAGTCTGTGCCTGTGATAAGAAAATATTATGATTGTTATTAACTGTAGATAATATTACGAGGTATTTTATTTGAGGTTGTTCTATTATCATTACTAAATCTGAGTTGAAGCTTTTTGTGGCATGCAGGGTTTATAAAAAAGAAAAGAAAAAGAAAACACTGTCCCTTTAAGGAACGTCACGTGACGGTCACATGACACGGAAGCGGACCTTGGTTGTGTTTCGGCGTGGCCGTGTTTACAAGCCGCTGGTTTACACGGTGCGTGCGGCATGCTTCCGTAAACAAACAGTGGAACGATTCAAATAAAGTCGTGATGCATTCACGGTTTGATTTGAAGACTGTCAGATAAGCTGCATAAGCCTTTTTTTTCCCAGGGAATGTCCGAGTCACCAGTAAAGGTAGGTCTGATTTCTTTGTTAAGATCACTCTAGCTGTTAAGTGTACAGCAGTTTAAGGTTTTTAACCCCTTGAAGGTTTCATGTACAGCTCGTCCTTAGAAATCATGTTTAGTCAATATAAGCAAAAACTGCGATCATGATCTCTATCATCTTATGTGTTTTATTTTACCCCCCCACCCCCCACCCCCACCCCAATATAATAAGTGTCTTATGATTAGGATAACAGTCGTTCCTACGTTGTAATCACGATATTTCTGCTATGTTCTATAACTCTTAAAATGTTCCTTACATATAAGGTGACTATGAAGGGAGATGAGGCTGTACGAGTTCCTGCATACTTCATATCAAAACATGAAGGCTTCCTCGGAAGCATCAAAACCTTCATCGAGGACTTTGTCGTCACTGAGATCGACATCAACGGACAGCAGGTGAAAACAGGACAGGTCGTGCAGACGGCTGGCTGCGCCTCCTCTGAGGAAAGCCGATCGAGTGCAGAGTCGAAGGAGAATCTCTACTGTTCGGGCTCACAGGAGGCTGACGTTTCTCCAGACTGGGCGGTGGGTTCGGACACCCCCCTGCCCGCCTTGGGAAGCTTTGATTTAGACGTTATCTTAGGCCCGTCGGTGAGTGAAGACCTGGAGCAGTTTGTGATGACGCTGCGAGAACAAAGGCCTTCTGGTCCGGAGCTGTCGCTGGGCTCCTTCTCTGACAAGCATCAGAGAGCCAACGTCCACCGGGCCGTCCGGCACCGCTTCCCCTTCCTCCTGACCGTCACCATCCAGCCCGAGATCAGGGTGAGGGAGGACCCAGACTACAGGGAGCTGGCCCGCCTGGTCAGAGAGGAGGAGGCGGAGGACTTCTTCCGGTTCATCGACGCCAAGGTTCGAGGATCGTCCTACACCTTTGGGCCGGACGACAGCAAGGAGCACAGGACTGCGGTGCACCACTTCCTGAACAGAAGGTTCGGGAAACTGGTGGAGACGAAAAGCTTCAGCAGCCAGGGGAGGACGTCCATCTCGGTGAGACTGAGGGAGCACGGCAAGCCGAAGAAGAGGACAGCGGAGGAACGCAAGGAGGAAGACATTTATACAGGTATGTTCAAGCTTTTAAGCATGATTTACACTTTTTTTGACCAGTTTGAGTTTGGGATCCTTTTAGATGCCCAAATTTAGCTTGCGTTGTTAATTTTTTTTTTTTTAAAAAGAGCTTTTCAAGATTTTGACTCAGTAGCGGCAGTAATATGGGAGGAAAGTGGGCAGAGGGCGAAGCGGAACTGATCCAATTCAAGGACTTGAGGCCTCCTTATGTGTTCCTCCTGCCACGGGGCCTAGCAAAACAAGTTTAAATTTGGGTTTAGGATCTTTGTCGTGTTCCAATTTTCCAATCCTGCCCCAGTTTTGACCATCTAACCCTCTCAAGAACAGAAATTCGCGAGATGTTTAGCAACACCTCCCAAGACTCAAGCGCATTATAAACCGCGTCACTGTCAGAACAAAGAAGCCCGTTTTAGGAAGCTGAAGAAGAAGGAACCTTCTGCTCCAGGATCGACTACGTGACAAAGGTTGAGCTTTTTTTGTCCACAGGTACAAGGAGTATATTTGAAGAAAAGGTGAATCTTTCAAACCCAAGCACACTTTACCAACTCCCAAGCATGGCGGTGGCAGCATTGTGATGTGGGCCTGTTTTATGTGGGTGCTTTGGAATCTAAAATGCTAGCTAAGCTGGGCTTGTGTCTATATGTTTTGAACTTGCGTGCAGGATTCTGAGTCTAAGAAGTGTAGAGAAAAAGATAATCGTTGGCTGAAATATCCCGCTCGTGTGTGTGTGCTTCTCAGCGTTCACGCTGTGCAAGGAGAACCTGGAGACTCTGGAAGCCATCAGCTACATGGCAGCCGCTCTCGGGGTCCTGCCGTCAGATTTCACCTACGCCGGCATCAAGGATAAGAGAGCCGTCACCTACCAGTCCATGGTGGTCAAGAAGGTCTCATCTCAGCGGTAATGGAGCGTCTCCTTTCTGAATCTGGTGGTTTTCATACCTGTCAGACAAGATCTTCCAGTAGTTTCAACCGTCTGTGATTTTTCTATGACGGCTACTTTGTATGTAAAGGAGTTTTTTTTTTTTTTCTAGGTTGAAAGAGAAAGCGGGAGAATTTGAGAAAAGAGGGATGCGTCTGTCTCAGATCCGCTCCGTCGGCGAGCCTCTGAAGCTGGGGCGACTGCGGGGGAATCACTTTGACCTGGTGGTCCGCGACCTCAGGCCACACAGAGCGTCGGATGAGCACCTCTCCAACGCCGACGTGCACGCTCGCCTGGCAGCTCTCGTAAAGGAAGCAGTGGAGAACGTAAAGGTCCTTAAAGTTAAATCTAGTCACTATTTAAACAAGTATATTGTTTTCTGCATTTGTCTACCAACTCGATGTTTAAAATCCCCCTAATTTACTGTAATGTAACAATGTGTTTTATGAGTAAAAGCGAACCCTGTCATGAAAAATCAATTATAAATGAACTAAGAACACAGCAGTATGCCAACTATAATAATTAAAAATGCTTATTTTTTACCTCCAATTAAAGTGTTTTGATGTAATATCTTTTCTTTTTGCCTTATTTGAGGTTATGTCTTCATTAGAGAGACAATTAAAACTCATTTTAATCTTAGACAGTAGAGTAGCCTGCTGTTGGTTCTACATCAGGGACTGGCGCATTCATCTTGGTTGTGTCTCTATCTGCAGAGGAGAGGTTTTGTCAACTACTACGGGTCGCAGAGGTTTGGAAGCGGACAGAGCGTTCTGTCTGACCAAGTAGGACTGGCTCTGCTGAAGGAGGACATGGTAAGAAACTTGAGTCAGAATGAGCCCTGACTTTGTATTTTTAATTTTTGTCGATCAAAACAATGTATGGGAGCTTTATTAGGGTTATGTTTTATTTTCATACTTTAGTATTTTTTATATTATTATTATTATTATTATTATTATTATTATTATTATTATTATTATTATTATTATTATTATTATTATATTGTTGTGTATCATTTTTAATGTTATAACCGTCAACTCTTTTCATAACTTTTTTATTTTATTTAGTTGTTTTTGTTTTGTATTCAGTAACTTTGAATTTTTACTACTTTTTTATTTCATACACTATGACTTTACAGAACAATATTTGTTATAAATTTTAGTATTTTGTGTAATATTTTACATGGCATTACAAAAATATTATTTTTTGTATTTTTATTATTTTTGTAAATTTTTATAACATTTTTAATATTATATAAAGTTGGATATTACTATAAAAATGCACTAATATATATATATATATATATATATATATATATATATATATATATATATATATATATATATATTTGTATTTCGTGTTTTATCAATGTACTTTGTTTCCATGCTTTATTGCATTAGAAATATTTTTCACCATATAACACTTTTAACTTTATTATGACCAGGCTTTAAGGTCACAAATCAAAGAGAGAGATATGAAATTGCTTGAAGATCCACTTATTTAATTTCAAATAAATAAGTGCATTTAGTTCCTAGTATGAGATGTAAACGTCAGTGGGAACAGTGGTGTATGATGTGCGGAATATTGTCTAGGTGTTGTAATGTGCAAGCATAGTACAAAACAAAATGTACAGCATACCTGTGAAGGAGAGCAGAGATGAGTTTCCGGTATATAGATCTAACTATATCTCTTTTTTGCTATTTCAGGTCAGTGCCGTACGTCTGTTCTTCTCTCCCGAGGAAAGCGATGATCCTCACAGCCTCGCCAAGAGACACTTCCTTCAGACAGGTAATGGTTTTGATTTCGTTTCTCCTGATAAGAATTTCAGTTAAAGTTACCGTAGAAATTCACCATTCATTTGGACCAAATAGTCTCCATTTGTGTACTTTTGTCAGGCTTCCTCTGCCAATTACACAGTACTTTCACAGCCTACCCAAACAAAATAGTGGAACTATCTACACAGTGCTTTCAAAGAGTCTGCGACCATAATGTGTTTCACATTCTCTCATATTACAACCACAAACTTTGATATATATTTTATTAGGATTTTATGGTATGGACCACCATAGAGTAATGCATAATTGTAAAGCAGAATGAAAAGTTAATCCTTTTTATGTTTTTTTTTTTGTTTTGTTTTTTTGTGTGTGTGTGTGTTTTTATGTCAGGTGGTATGAATACTTTACCAAGGCACTGTAACTTTGATTACAATAACATAATGCTCTGCCATGGTCTTGTTAGTCGCCTTCAGTACATCCCATAGATTTCTGCCATCTCCTGTAAACTAGTCATTTGTGGAGCGAAGATCTGTTTTCCTGTCACGGATAGCCTTGCCGCAAGATTTCCAGCATTACTCAATAGCACAAAATGTGTTCAGCTTTGATAGCTGAATGTGTTAAGCATCAGTTTTTTTTTTTTTTTTTTTTTTACTGTTTTGCTTCTTTCCAACAGATAACGCTAAGGAAGCTCTGGCGCTGATGCCGCTGTCCAAGCCCAGGGAGAGGCTGATGCTCCGCGCCCTGAATCGCTACGGCACCGGCCCGGACGGTTGTGTCCAAGCGTGGCTCAGCCTGCCCCACAGCATGAGGGTTTTCTATCCTCACGCCTACTGCAGCAGGTCAGCTGCCGGCAAAGCTAAAACGGCGTGCACGCGTTAAAAGAGTCAGATTTTTGGTCCCATCTCATCGGTGAAGAAAATCATGACTTTCATTTATTTTGAAGCTATTTACACTGACTAAAAAATTATCTTTTCTCATTAGAAAAACTGGGTACTGTAGCTCCGAATACGTGAATTCCTCCTGTAGTTTTCAACAGTGACCTGTTTGTGGTTATCAGGGTGTGGAACGACGCAGCAGCACACAGGCTCTCCACTATGGGCCACGGAGTCAGACAAGGTGACCTGGTGTGGACACAATCGGGACAAAACAGGACAGAGGACACTGGAGAGACGACTTCTCCACAAGTAAGATCAGAAATTGAGCCGAATGAACCGTTTCTTTATTGAAAGATCCAATGACAATCACCCAGCCCGGTTGTGTTGATATGTAATACCGTATTTCATTATTAAAACTTCACGGATAAAAACCTATTTTTCCTCATTCCCTTTGCCCCTACAGATCCACGTGGTGACGCTTGAAGAGGAGCAAGCGGGAGTTTACTCACTAGATCAAGTATGGAGTTTCCTGAGCTACTTTTACCGTTTTATTGTACACAGGGTTCCTACGGGTCTTTGAAATCCTTGAAAGTTTGTGAATCTGAAAAAATAAATTCAAGGCCCTTGAAAGTTCTTGAAAACAGCCAAAAAAACACCTTGTCCTTGAAAGTCCTTGAATTTTTTTGTGGGGTTGAAAGTTCACACGGATGACGACTCATGTGTCTTTATTTTACTACCACAAGATCTTTTAAAATTATGTTTATTCTGCAGACTTTTAATTTGCAAAAGTATGTTCGCTCTTCTTCGTTAGTTGGTAGGCTACGGTTTAGGCCTACGTTCATCCAATAGGTTACATTCACGCAGTGTTGCCAACTCAGCGACTTTGTCGCTATATTTAGCGACTTTTCAGAGTCAAAGTCAAAAACTAGCTTAATCAAAGATGAAAGTAAGTGAAACAAATTGATATAATTCTGAACATCTCAATGCTGCACTTTTTTCCATAAAATTCCATGAAACGGTAGGCTAATGTACATCTTATATGTAATGTAGTATAGCATAGCCATGTACTGTGGATATAAATGTAGTCTATGAATATGATCAATATCAATGTAGGCTATAAATTAAGTCCACTTTCTTGCATTGTTTCTGACCCAACAACTTCTATGCCGTTTAGTCTTTTATTGAATTTGCATTGTATTAAAATATGATAACCTATTCAGCGATCACAGTAGGTAAATGCCGCCACGTGTGGTCCTTGAATTTGAGGAAATTAGTCCTGGAAAGTCCTTGAAAGGTCCTTGAATTTGATGTTCACCAATGTGTGGGAACCCTGTGTACACAATTAGGCTTTTTAAATTATTATTATTATTATTGCATCAATAATATTTTGTCATCCTCTCAGGTGTTATTACCAATGCCAGGAAACTCTGTCAAATATCCAGAACACTCCATGAGAACCTGGTACCAGGAGAGACTGGCAGGGGACGGGTTGGGCGAATGCCGCTTCAGAGTGAGCAGCCTCAAACTGAACCTTCCGGGCTGCTACCGCCCCCTGCTGGCCGTCCCGCACAACCTCAGCTACCAGCTGCGGAGAGCGGCCTGCAGCCACGGCGCAAAGAAGCAAGAATCCGGCACGGAGTCCCTGTCGCTCAGCTTGAACTTTGACCTGGACTCCTCCTGCTACGCCACCATCTGCCTCCGAGAGATCATGAAGTGCGATGCTTGAAAGCGAACGTTAAAGCACGTTGTAGTTATTTTTATTTCCCCCCTCCTTGTCGTCAGTGATGTCGTCGTACTATAAAGCATGAAGATGGTCGCAGATGTAACAGAGCAGCAGTTTGATAGCTCACCCTGAAAAGGCGAAGCTGACAAACACGAACTCATTTAAATGTAAAACTGTTGACATTTGTCCTTTGTGCTGTTATTAAAAAAACAAACATATCCATTCATGATTTTTAACACTGTATACATTTATTTGTGAAATTCAAAGTGTTTTCTACTGTCGGCCTGTGGAGTAACTTCTATGCGTCTTTCTAACAGAATTTTTAACGACCACAGTAAACTATATTAGTCCATTACGACAGATATAATCTATGTAAAACGACGTATTGTAAACTCCAGTAAATACTATAGTGCTTTGTTGATTTATTTCACATGTTGGAATAAATGTAACATAAAAAAAAAACTGACAAACGCTTTGATTAAACAACATAATATAAATTTGTACCTTGTGTAGCTTAAAATGTATTCAGTTTAAATGTTGTTGTCCTCACCCACTTGAGCTGTTCCATAATTTTATACCAAATATTGATATAGGCTGGTTGTGATTTTCTCAAAACGGAAACCTTTTAAACGATAACTCCACTCTACTGTAGAGAAATAAATCAGAAGAATTTATGACGGCAATTTGCTCTCTGCATCATATAGAACTTGAACTCTACTGTCACATTTCTGACAGTAGAGAAGTGAACCAGTATTTTAAGAGAACGTGTATAATTGTCGGTTTTTTGCAACAAATACAGTAGCTGTAATGAACTTTCCCCAAACCCCCCATTCATTAACGAATATAGCAACAAACAAATCTGAGTGTTGTGTACAACTGCATGCGTCCTTCTTTATTCTGTTACCCCCAAAATAAACCCAGGGCCACTCATTTCCTTCTTAAGTCACCTATGCTTAGTAAGGCAAAGTCTGCCTTTGCTTAAATTAGTCCCAGTATAAATCCAACTGTTCTGTGAAGGCCTCATAGGTCTGTAGAGGACTTTAGTGTACAAAGACTAAGGCACACCAGACTGGTCAAGCATAAGGTTGTGGAGAACCTAAGGATGAAAGCCGATTTATCCCTTATCGTCAATTTAGCTTTGGATAAGATTGAAATATTTTTTTTTTGGTTGTTTGTTTGGAGTATTATTGTCCTCCCCAGTTATTGAATTTCAATTAGTCTTCTGATGTAGACACCTTCAGTCAATCTCTGAACTGGAATTTATCTCAACGCAACCAAAAACCATGGATTTGGTTACAATAAAGCTTAGCCACTGTGTAACTCAAACCATTTTAATTTTTTTTGGTATTGGGGAAGGACACGATTTCACAAAGTGTTTTCATTCTTATTGTACTAAAGCACAACTGTGCTCAGTTACTCATCCAAACAGCATTCTCAACAGGTTCATTCAAACTAGGTGAGCGCATCACCAGTTTCAAAGTCACCTGACTTTAACATTTTTCATGCCAGAGAAAACTTTGAGAATTCCTTAAAAGCACAGGGTGTGCCTTACAGAACTTTTTCTGAGTTGTATGACCATTTTTCTGGGTAATGTATTGCCCACTAATTTCCTCTAGATGGCAACAAAAGACGTGTTTTCCAAATGAAGAGCCATCCATATTGCTTTTGTTTTTCTGGCAAAGATACTTTATTCCTCAAGATTGAACATAGCTGCTGAATTGTGCATCAGTGTACTCCAGGCTCTGCGTATTAACACTCTTATACATTATTTAAATGAATAAACAGCTACTATATTATATTATAAACCCGCTAATACATATATAATCATTTTCCTAACATTCCTGTATATTCTGTATAATCTGTGCAAATAGCTCCCATATTTATATTTATATTTATACACAACAATTTATAGTCCCTTACTATTACTTTTTGCTTGTACATACACTTGTAAATAAATATTTATATCCTGTATAGCACTTCTGGATAGATGCAAACCACATTTTGTTGCTTTGCATTGTCATTGCACTTTGACAGTGCAATAACAATAAAGTTGAATTCTATTCTATTCTGTTCTATTATATATAACAGCATTAGCTGCAGTGGTTTAAAGGAGCATTAATGACTCCTAGTTTTACAAACCGGAACAACACATAACACCTTCCACAGAGAACAACCATTTCGTCAACGACCTGCTGCTGTAAAACGCCTCTGAGTTTTTACTTCCAGGTCTGTGATGTCGTATTTTGTTCTATTTCTGGTTTGCTTCTCTTACTGGCCTCCATGTTTGCACTGCTGCTCTTTTGCCAAGATAAAATACCAAATGCTGCATTCTATTTTTGGGAACTCTCACATGATTGGCTCAGGAACCAGGAAGTAAACAAAGTAGTCTTGGACCCTACTTCTAGGTTTGAAAGGAAAAAACCTTGACTAAGACATTGTTGATGGAGAAGACCGACTGTTTAAAGGAAATGTTACTTCTGTCCCAGGTAAGAAATTATAATGATTTAGGCTAATTTTACATTAACTTTCTTACTTATTGCACCTTTAATTACCATGACTATTAAGTCTATTACACATATTAAGATTGGTTGGTTCTGTTATGCAGCCTGTCGTCATACAAAAGCGCTGCTTATACAAGTGCCTGCATGTAAGCTAAACTGTCTGCCAGACCGACACTTCAGGCACAGTTAATGGGTGGTTTTTCTTTCCACTGTCGCTTCATGCTTGCTCAGTATGAGGGATTGCTGCAAAGCCATTGACAATGCAGACAACTCTCCCTGTAGCTCTACGCTTCTCCAGGAGTGAATGCTACTTGTCGGGACTTTGAAGCAATCAACTGGTTTCCTTATATAGGACATTTTTGACCAATCTGTATAATCTGACTGATTTTGACTTTGTAAAGTGCCTCGAGATGACATGTTTCATGAATTGCCGCTATATAAATAAAATTGAATTGAATTGAATTGAAGTTAGTTCCTTCATTTGATCACTTTTGATCGAAAAGACCAGAAAACTTAATGTAGGGGGGAAAAGCAGATCCATAGAAATGAATGAAAGTGGCTTACTCTCACCCAGATTTGCACAACAAAAAAAAAAAAAAAAAATTCTTAATATACAGCCAGAGCTACCAGCGGACACAGCAAACATGTGGAATGCACATTACCCTCAACAAACTTTACCCGGTTGGGACCACGTCATGCTGCGGGGTGCTATTCTTCAGCAGGGTCAGGGAAGCTCGTCAGAGTTAACGGGAAGTTAGCAAGAACTAAAAACATGCCAAACCTGTTGGAGGCTATACAAGACCTGAGACTCAGGTGGAGGTTCACCTTCCAGCAGGACAATTACCCTCATCCACCAAAAGCTACAATGGATTGGTTTCACTTTAGATCATGTGCAAGTGTTAAACTCTCCCCCGTCACACTCCTGGCCAAAATCTAATTAACCGTCTTATACAGTTATGGTTACAGACACCCTCCCTCCACTTTGTTTTAGTTTAAACCATTTTGTAAGGACTTGGAAACATGTTCAGCCTCATGAGAAACGTTTAGCCACAACTACAGTGAAACGTGCCTCAAAGTATTTCCACACTTGTAATTGTGTAATTTACAAATTAGAGAAAAGGCTTAACTTTTCTCCCACTTCAGTTACGTGCTAATTTTGTGTTGGTCTCACTAAATTCTGATGAAATACACTCAAAAGTGTGGTTGCAGCGTGACATGTTCAAGGATTCTTATAATTCTGAAGTCCTCGTAAGTTAATGAAAGGCCAAATCCGGTTTTCTTATATAAAATAGAAATGCCAGCTTGAATCAGAGTAGATTTAGTCTGATAATTTTTTATTTTATTTTTTTACATCCGAGGCAGAAATAGACGGATAATATATTTGTCAGCCGGAATTCTTTCACACAGACAGAAAGCAGCGAGCAAATCTTTTTCAGCCTCTGGCGGCGATTCTTTGGTCCAGCCAGCTGTGGAAAAATGCTGACCCAATTCAGCAGCCAAGATGACAAAGTTATTTTGCATCTCGCTCGTCACAAGGCAGCGCTAAAGCAGGCAAACGGGAAGGAGGTCAGGAGGAGTGAAAGACGTTTAGCATCAGTGGACGGCGCTGGGTTTCTGCTTGCAGGGATAGCCTGAAGAAAGGCTATAAAAAAGGTAGCTAGTTTTAGGTAAGCATCATAGCTTCTTTTTCAAACCACAAGAACCTGATGTGGAAAGATGCAAGCTTTCAGAGTCTGCAACAAAGAAATTATAGGCTCTTTCAAACGTAGTATTTGTCACCAAGAGGCTTTTTGAACCACATGCAGAAACAGACTCAGACCTTGAAGCCGCATTATATGCCTATAGTGGATTCCAGAATTAAGTAACTTTGCAGGATAATAAAGTAACTTTGCAGGATAATAAAATAACTTTGCAGGATAATAAAATAAATTTGCAGGATAAATGAAGTAACTTTGCATGATAATAAAGTAACTTTGCAGGATAATAGAATAACTTTACAGGATATAAAGTAACTTTGCAGGATAGTAAAGTGACTTTGCAGGATGAAAAAGTAATTTTGCAGGACAGTTCCAGGATAAAGTGCACAGTGATTTCACAGTACAGCAATTGAGATAACCTGGTTATGGAGGCATGTCGTGGTCCAGAAGGAACTCCAGAATGAGGTAAGCGTGGTGTGATTATGGGTTTGCAGCAGAGATTTCAGAAAGTTGCTTGACAGTCTGACCCCTGAGGTGAGAAGTTGCTTGATTGAAATAGTTGGAGATAAGGCAAGGCAGGCAAGGGGCTGCTGAAAACTCTGGTTCTGTGGGGACCGAGGGAGTTCTGGAAGGTTCTTACAAGGTTTCTCATCCACCAATGTTAGGGTTGGGGATAGCTCTCAGGGAAGGGGATACACTGCAGGCATTAAATGAGGTTTAGGTATTAAAGCCACTGATCTAAGGGTTAAGCTTAACTTACCTTTCTCTCTGTCTCCAGATATTATAATGTCCGAAACCTCCGGCGTTAACCTCCAGCACTGATCGTTGAAAAAATGGCGCCACCTTGGGCCTACAGTAGTCTGCCTCTCTCCTATTTTGTCAAGTGTCATTAATCAACTAAAATCTATTTATTTAAGGTAGGTAGGTAGTTTAGCACTTATCCTAAAACATGCAATTTACTTAATAATTAGGTATGTAAAAAAAATTAGTAAGGGAAAACCGTACTTTTTAAATGCATATTTCATCCAAAACAATAAGTTATGATGCACCTAATGAGTTTAAATACTCATAAGCGCAAACTACTGATCAGTGGCCAAAACGTTCTGCTGGCTTTGTCTTGTCTGAGCCGTTTCAGCAGTTTGTGCTGTTCTGACCTGTGAAGACACTTAGACTCACATTTCATCCTTCTGTTTTGGGCTGAAGGGGAAGTGCGAATGTGTGTTTGTTGTTGCTTTGAGGTCCTGTCACAGCCCGGTACTGTTCCAGAGGTGACAGACAGTGTGAACAAGGTGGCAGTGAAAACATCCTTTTTCATTTCATCTGCAGTTTTATTTCTGCAGCGTAATGTTTTTTTGTTTTTTTTCCCCACCTGACATGTCAAGGTGGGGATGTCAAGAGTTTTCTAAACCAAACCCGCGTTTTGTGCATCTGTTCAAGTCATTTACTTAATTGACAAACTGACTTAAAAAAAATTGGCTCACACATAATGTCGGAGTGAAATTCTGGGTCTCGACTGGCAAGGAGAAGACCAAATCTGAACCGGGTTCCTATTAAAACCAGACCTTGGATAATTTTCAAAATGATTTTATGACATCCAGGCACAAGTAGCTGATTCTAAAAAAAAATAAACCCATCTTGCCAACTTTTACTTTTTTCTTTTGGAAAGACATACACAAGGTTAAAAACAAGACAAGAGTGGTGACATTTTCACTGTGGGACAGTGTTAACAACTGGACCTCTGTGATGGCCCGGAGGCGACTCGATCATCCCTTTAGCCTACTCCAGTCAGTGTCCTGCATGTGGAAAATACACTGACCTAATAACTGCAGCAGTGCTATTGACGAGTGGAAAGATGAAGAAGAAAAAAACAACCCAGAATGAAATAAAAGATCGATTAATGCTGCAGTCCTTTGGCAGCATCGCTGGTTACTGCACATCCAGAAAAAATAGACCCTAACACAGACAGATACATACATATAAATTACAGTTCAGTTCACATAGTTAATTTTGTCCCTGCAAGTTTGTTCAAACACCAGCCATTGTACATTCTTTCACCCTGGAATTAATCCAGGGTGAAAAATGAATGGTGTAACCATTAGCCACATTCCTTTTCTGGCTATGGATCCAATTCTGGTCTGGGTCCCAGACTGAAACCAACATGTTTTCTTTTTTTAAATGAAGTATAACAAAAAGAAGCCATAAAACATCTGACTGTTAAAACTTTTTTTTTTTTTTTTTTTGGGGGGGGGGGGAGAGGTGAATGTGGCCAGTCACCATACATTCAGTGACTTCAGCACCCGTTTTCGGACGACCCCAACAGGATTGTGGTTAACTCCGTCTGCACGGGCTGTTAGGCCATTAGCTTTTCTCGCACAGTTAAGTCTTAAAGAAAACAAAACAGTTAAACCTCTGCTTGGCTAAACTGAGCAACCTGTGCCAAAGTAAAACAATCTGTTGACTGGCTGCAAAAAACCTGCAAAAAACCTGGCTCATTATTTTTAATGCCGTCTCTCCGCTGTTTGACAGAAAAAGGCATATAACATGTTTTTTCTCCAAATGCAAAAATGAAACACTCTTGAGTCTACACAATGCCTGGCCCGAACACACACACACACACACACACACACACACAAAGTTAGTGTTCTTTTTTTTTTTTTACTGGTAATTTTGGGAAACCAGTTTTTTGCAGACCTAATACAATCATAAACACTTAAAAGTGCAAATAATTATAATTTTAGCTACTGATGTTCTTTGCTGTCTAACGTATAGTTAGCTGAAATTAATGCAACATTTGTTTTTATTTATTTCAACCCACACAGTTACATTTCTGGACCTTTTAAATGCTATATCTCACCCTTTAAAGGTTTCTTTTTTTTGCCTTTTTGTCACACTTAAATATTTTAGATCATCAAGCAAATATCAATATCATGGCAAGAAAAAAACTGAAATACACAAAACTGTTTTCAAATGATAATTTCCTTTTTAAAGTGGGGAAACAAAAATCCAAACTCACTTGGGAAATGTGGAAAAAGAAATTGCCCCCATTGTTAAATAATGAATTTCCTGTGATTAACCACATTTTCTGAAAGCAGGGTTGAATTTCACGAGGCGCACCCACGGCTTGATCGCTGCCAGATGTGTCGAATCAAAAAAATCCCTTAAATAGATCATGTCTGACTATATGAAGTTAGCTAAAAGGCTTCAACAGAGCAATGGCCTGATCTAAAGAGTTGTCAACAATCATCAGTCAGGAAATAAACAAGATTTTGGGGAAAATATTCTCTGGACTGCCAAGACAAAATTAGAACTTTCTGAAAGGAGTGCAATGCAATACATCAGGTGTAAATTTAAAACAGCTTTAAAAAATAATTCATACTGTCAAACATGTTGATGGCGGTACTGTAATGGACAGAAGCTGCTTTGCGTTGTCGAAAGCTGCATGACTTGCCATAATGGAGTAACTACACATTTTACTCTTAAAAGCACTTTGGATTCAAAGCGCATAGCAGTCCACCTCTGAAAGGCAAAAAAATATATATTTAGTGGTATTTGGAGTGTCAGCTGGTTCACAAAAAAACTATGGAGGAAATTGGCACATTGTTGTCTTGTAACTTGGCCCAGAAGGAGAATTTAGACACAGCAAACTCCTACACGTGTTGGGAAATGGACAAAATCAAGAATAGAGCAGCTTTGTACAATAAAGGCCTTGTCATTTAGTGCCCAATATGTATAATATCTACCATAATTGAATGTAAGGTGTGAAGTTCTCAGGTCTCTAAACTGTTTGGTGCCCATCATATTCAAAAGGGAGAGAAATATAACCCAATTTACCCAATGTAAATCAATACATCTAGCCATCGTCTACACCCGTTTATCCAT
This sequence comes from Fundulus heteroclitus, assembly GCF_011125445.2. Taxonomy (NCBI): domain Eukaryota; kingdom Metazoa; phylum Chordata; class Actinopteri; order Cyprinodontiformes; family Fundulidae; genus Fundulus; species Fundulus heteroclitus. Next base: position 9,454,985 of record NC_046377.1, on the reverse strand, counting down.
ACAGGGTCGTGAGGGGGCTTGTGCCTATGTCCAGCCGTCATCTGGCCAGAGCCAGAGTACACATTGGACAGGTTGCCAGCGCATCATAGGCAAATCGATATTTTTGATCATGACTCCAGATTGCATCGCCCCAGCTGATTAGGCAATCAAACTCAATTGTGTCATTTGTTCTGTGAGATCACTCCTTTCGGAAAATGCCTCACCCCTCCGTAAAACACTGAGATAAAAATACTTGCAGCCTTTCTCCTTCTTGTACTTGCTCTGCCAAGAAGTCTTCTAATTTTCCTGTCATGAGTTGGGTCTTTCTTTCTGTTTGTGGACATTTCTGGACTGTTTATTCCACCTCATGTTCCACTCGCCCCAGTCACCTTAATTAGTTCCACTGATTACCCTCTCGTCACTCCACCTGATCCTCTGCCTACTTCTACCTGCCTCACTCGTCCACTCCCTGCCAGAACGTCTCATCTTGTCCCTCGGTGGCTTCCTGTTGCTTTGCCTGATTATTTCTTGGGCCTGCTCATTTCCTGCCCCCCTCTGGTTTGTTTAACTAGTGCTTGTGTGCACGGGCTGGTAAAGGTCATTCCTGGATTCTCCGTGCTTTGCTCTGCATCACTGGGAACTGATCTGCTTCTTCTGGTCAAGTATGGATCAGCATACAGCTTCTGATCAATTCCTGATCAAGTCCGGTTCCACCCACTTCACCTGGTCAACCTGTTTCTGCCTGCCATCCTCCGCCTGCAGTTGTTGTCATCTGCTGCCTGTCACCCCTCCATTCTAACAATAAACCTTTTTAAAACGTACTCCATGTCTGGTTCGGATATCAGGTTCCATGTGTACAAATCAAAACACTTCCAGCAAATGCAAAATGACTCCTAGTATGGCTTGAATATCATAAAAGTTGATTTTTAAAAAAAGATAAAGCAACTAGAGTGATCAAGGCAGCTTGAGCGTGTACATTAGTGTAATAAAACCTTTTGTAACCTACAGATGGCACAAGATCCACACAGACGATCTTGTTAGACAAAGAAAAAAAAACATATTCTCTCTTGCTCTGTAGTTTAGGAAATATTTTCCATTTGAGTTTATAGTCTTCAACCCTAATAGCAGCATTTTGTGTTTACAATATTTCAAGTTCTATTACAATTAAGTCAACTAACATTATTGCTAATTTTCCTCTCTTACGAAGGCCTTTGCATAGGTCAGGGGAAAGATGTCTTCCACAATGTCTTCACATTCACTGTATGTAACTCACGGTGGTTCTCATAAAAGGTGAGACATTCATGCTTTGAGGGGTAAAATTGCTGGGGTTTAGCATGTTTGTGTCCTGTCATTGTCATCTCTTTTAATCAATCAGCATTTCAGCAGTGAAGCTGGTTTGCAGCCTGGCTGGCGTCCTGTAATTACCTAGCTGACTAAATCCCAGCTGTCTGTGTGTGCATTTGCAGAAGGAAATTGCTCAAAAAGAGAAAAAAAATAGCAGGATGCTGTGCCATGGTTGAAATTTTGCATTATGCTGTCTTTAGTTCCCCCAAAAATATGTGTTCCCACTGACAATACTGTGCAGCTTTATAATTCAGATCCTATCTGTTCTAATTATCCAACAATTTTTTTTCCTGGGCTGATCCTTTCTTTTCTTAAAGCCCTGTAGTCTGTTCCCCTCCCTTCTTTCTTCTTGGCAAAATAAAATTTGCCAAGAACCTTTATTACATGTAGTGGAATCTGTATGTATTTCAAATTTAACTTTACAGTCTTTTGTGTGCAACAAATATACAGCTTAAGAAAATCTTTATTTTGGGTAAAAAGGGATAAGGTCCATGTTGTTCTTCTCTCTCTAACACAAATAACCGGGATTCAAATCTTTCATCTTATGTATGAACCTGTGCTTTTTGAATTTCTTCTGATTGTCTGCTTGTTTACTGGCTACTTACTTTAAAGTGATTTCCAAAGAGACACATTAAAGCAATTCAACCTGGAGACACTCATACAGACAGAAGAGACAAATGGAAACATTAATTGACATAAATCAGAAAGTAATTTGGCGCTCAAAGCCTGACAGAAAACGTGAAAGCTGTGAATCTCTGTGAGTTTGGATGTTCATTTTAGGATTAGGATTAGTGAAGTCTTCCCCCAGGGTCCGGACACTGGTGATGGAGACCAGAGGTGATAAGGTAGCCGTGTGAAGGAGGAGATGGGGTGATGGTGGGTCAAACTCAGCTGAAGATCAGGCGAATCCATGGGTGTAGAGCTTTATAAGTAAAGCCTTGCAGGATGATTGGCTGAAGAAGTATGAAGACATGACGCAGACTGGCTGGAGCACAGGCACATGACGAGACAATAAGGTGATGATGGAGTGGCTGGGGTGGGTCTTCCAGTTTAAATGTCTAAACTCCATTACAAGAACAACAAAAAAAAACTAAAATACAATATATTGTGTAACAAGGCAAACTAGATGACCCTGCAGAGGATAGTGAGGGGAGCTGAGAAGATCAGTGGACTGTGGACAGGTGGATGGGATGTTAAACTTTAAGAAAAGTTTAATAAAATTGTTCTAAGTTTAACAGAAACTAGCTTTTAAAAATTAACACTTTTTAAAGCCTATTAGAAAAAATCTTCATTAAACTGTTGCATAAAGTTAAATATTGTTTACGTTTATCAATGCTGCTGTACCTTGTCTGTCTGGCAGATGTTTTTGTGTTGAAGCAAAAATGAGTCCATAGATCGACTTGAGGCTTTTTCAGCTGTGTGTTTCTTATGAGACTCAATTCTACAGTGTTGCTTCACATCGTGCTCGTGTCTATGTTGTAGCTGCAATTTTTGTTCTTTGATGTAGTTTCCTCAATAATCTGTATGCTTCAAAATCCTTTTAATTTTATTTTACAAGCATCCGGGCGCACAGCTGCCCATGAGGTGGGACGCTGCTGCACTTTGATTGGCAGCCGACGCAGCTCTCATTAACGATGACTGCAGCTCCGTGTTTTTTGTTTCAAAAAGTGCATGTGGAATAATTATTGGACTTTTCCATATCTAACCCATTCAAATGCAGGCCATTGTTTCAGTTTGTGGGACCACGGGGCAACAGTGAAAAATGGCGGACACCTAACCCCCCCCCCCCAGAAGAGCTCCTGCTCTTTCAAATCATCATGAAAAAATTCTTATTTCTCAAGTGTCCTGGATTTCACTTGAGAAATCTGGTCACCTTAGTTAGCCTATTATAATTTTTTCAAGACTGTACCTGTACGAATCGAGTCAGATATATTTTTAGATAAATATGACAAAACTTTCTTTACTGAATTAACCATGGATTGATGCTGCCTCATAAAGCTGGCCTGCATCCCATCAAGAAAAATGGACAGGCGAGACTGCAGTATTCTGTACACCACCGGTGAATGTGTATCATAATATTAATGTGAAGCATGTAATAGTGAAGAAACAATCTGTCATTATGGTATTTATTTTAATTACGTATTAAACAATTATTGTTCTTGAAATAAACACATTTATTGAGCTTTCATTTCAGATGTCTGAATGAGAAAGTTAATACATTGGTAATTGGATTTGACTTGACTCACGAGCGGTTGCTTTTTGAAAACAAGGAGACTCATTAAATATGTGTTAACTGATAGCCAACACGCAGAGCCTGTTGGGAACAATGGCTAATTGTAGTTTCCAGCATTGATTAGCCTGTAATGAGTTGGTAAAGCACAACAAAATGTAGAGTGTAAACAGAGACGTTAGACAAATAAGCGTTTTTAAAAAAAAATAAAAAATAAAAGTGTGCCTGTTGAGGCTTAAGTGAAACGTGCGGTTTATTGCTAAGCATTACCAAGTAGAAGTTATATTTACACCTACAAATCGAATGTTAAGGGCTAGTTTAGGATTTTTTTAAATTAAGGTTTTGCTAGAGTAGAAGCTATATCATCTAATATGCAGTGGATGATTCCCTTGGAGTCTTCATTGATTCTAAATCTAGATTAGTATGAGAGTCTCCAGCTACCTGCTAGTCAGTCAAAACAGACTTCAACCATCTTAAACAACCCTGGGCTCAAAGGCATCACAGTGGTTTACGCAAATGCTCTTGTATGGCCCTCTAAATCATCATCATATTTGCATTGGACAGTTATTTACACCTAAGGCGATGACTATTTACATGGAAAAGGTTGGTAGGAGGCAACACACCACCGTTTATCTTTCTGCGTGAAACACACTAAAAAGGAGATATAACACATTTCTGGTCAGAGTAAAAATGGATAAAATAGCATTAATTTGAACTGCTTGAACGAGTTTTACTTAAACAGAAAGTTACCCAACAGTTATATGTTCCGTTCTAGTATGTTGAAACAGTCATAGCTGTGCGGTGTCTCTTCATGACAGCGTAAGTTACTGGATCGTAAAGTCACGAGTATGTGTCACTGCTCTGCACAAAGTTATGGGAGAAGCGTGCTTACTGGTGGACGGTGAACATGAGATGGACTCTACTGTTGGGCAACAGCCGTCCAACTGGGCCTTGTGAGGTTGAAGAAGACTGTGTTTAATAAAAGACGGTGGAATTCCCGCTACCAGTGTGGTCACGAGTTTTTGACTGTTCTACTGAATATTACTGCCGGCTCTTCTCAACCACCGAATGCAAATCCAATCCATGTCTCAACGTGTCACAAACAGAAAGGACATTAATGGTGTGCAGTCTCCTACCTCAATCAGGCTTGTAAATGCCAATTGGTTTGATGTAATTTAAAGATTTTAACTGCTGTTGATTCCAAATCTTTAGTTTAAACACATTTTCTATAACAAATTGGATGGATAGAACAAAGGAGATGGTGAAACAAATCAAGCCTTTATTAAAAAAAAGTTGGGGTTTTTTCTGTTTGCTTTCTTCTGTTATACGGTTGGTTAATGGATTTCTTGGACGATCTCTGTTTAACAAACACAGTGGAATAATGTGAGTGTAAAAGCCCTTGCACTAGCCTACTTTAGTTCACCCACAATTCATTTTGATTACATGCATTCTGCTCTACAATCCTGGGGGAAAAAAAAGCAAGTCGAACGCAAGACACGGCATGTGAAATCCATTTCTTCTCTAACCCATTTAAGAGAAGCATGAGTCGGCTGAGCTGTACACTGACATGACACCAATTGCCAGCAAATGAAACACAGATCACCGAAAAAAGAAAAAAAAAAAACAAGAAGCAGAACTCGTTTAAACGTCTAATCAAATTTAGAGCTGAGGGGTTCTAAGAATCGAGCCTTTGTTTCAGAGAATCTGGAAAAACCTGATGTGCATTTGTGTGCATACGCTTGTCTGGGGGGGAAAAAAAATAATTTCTTTTGCAAAGGAAATTGATTTGGTCCAGTTAGCAGGAGAAAACAGAAATAAGATAAATCATTCATCATTACGGATCAACAAAAACATTCATCTGGTGGCATTCTGTGGTACAGAAACAGCAGATGGGGTCGTATTTGATGGGTTCACGGCAATAGCAATGCGGGCCACACACAGGGAACCGTGAATTCTGCTTTTTACAGATGTCTGGAGTGATAAAACATAACCACTTTGTACTTCATAATAAAAAAAAAAACAAACATGACTGATTCCACGCCTCAAGCATTTTTCTCCACATTGTTCAAATCTCTTATCATACACTTTGTTTGATCTCTATTTGAGAAAATACAAACAAGAGGACCACGGCGGGCTGCTTTTCATTCACCAACATGTTTCTTTGTTTGAAGGAGCACAAAGCCAGCATGTCTTCTTGATTACTTAAGAGATCCACATTCAGACTGGGAGCTAAGAACGTTTGCTGCAGCGAGTTTAACCCAAACGTATGCGCTTCGACAAAACCCTGCAGCCAGAGCGCTTGTATCAAGAGTTGAACCGGGAGAAACGCACAGCTTAAGGAGATAAACGTTCCCTTCTCAAGCCAAAGAAAAGTTCATGACTGTGAGCTGCAAATGTCTTCTCAAATTGATTTTAATATAATAAACAGAGGGATGACTCACGGCCAGATTGTCCTCGCAGCCTTTAGGGGACGTTAAAACGTCAAAGGCTTCCAAAGGTAGTATAAACTATGGGGACACAAGAGAGTCAAAATATCTTGCATTGCTCAAGACATCCCGCTGTCATAAAATTAGTATATTATAAAACACAGATGAATAAAAGAATGGGTCTTGTTAGCAAGTCATAAAAACATCAAAAAAGTTATTTATTTCAATCAAGCCTTATTTATAGAGCCCTTTACACACCCCGAGTGACCCAAGTGCTGTACAGAATAATAAAATAAAGCAAATAAGAAAATAAGATTTGCAATAAAATACTACATCTACAGTAAAACTAACAGAATAAGAGCAAATAAAACACTGAAAAGATTAGAAAATATTACAAAAACAGCCTGATCCTTGCTCCACTTCAATTAAACGGCAAGTTAAAAAAGATAGATCTTTAAAAGAGACGTAGATCCTATATAAATTATCTTTGTGACAAGAGTTAAAAAAATAACCATATGTTTCCTAATTTTAATCAAATCATGTTGCTTTCCACCTATTAGGCCATTAATGACAGCGTTTGAGACTCAGAAAAGGGCAACTATTTTCCCTCGGTGTTAGTATCTCACCAAATAAAACGATGGATCACTGTCTTTCACTTTTGTCTTTTGAGTTTCTATCCTCAGTATTACTCAAGGTGCAGCTACAAAGTGGATATCATGAGCTTGTAGGGGCCTTTTCACCCTTAACAACCCGCTAACACCTGGCTTTTAACATTCCGGCATTCAGACGAGGGTCAAATAACTCTACAGTGGTTAGAGGTATTTATGAGCTTTAGTTTCGGCCGGCAGTGATGTAAACCTAACTCTTGGTTGGGTGGACATGCTAATTATCCTGGGAGCGGGGAACTTAACACGTCGAGGGTGGTTCTCCTAAGATTTCGCTTCCAACACCAGGTAAGTGCATAATACCACTGGCGTAAACCCTCATTTAGTCAAATCAGGAACGCAGCAGGGATCTGTGAGAAGGTGCTCTGGTGAGACAAACCGCTCGGCCTGTACGCAAAACACTGGGTGTGCTTGTGATGATTACCAGTGTTGGTTTTCTACCACACACAAACTCCACGTGGTGGTGGCAGGAGCATGCTGTGGGAATGTTTCTTTCCGTCTTGGTCAGGGATGTGTTCGAGTTGTTTAAATCATAAATGGAGCTAAATATCACCCACCGTTGAAGTGTGTCAAAAGCTTCAACAAATAGAGACCTAGGCAGTGATTCATCTTCCAGCAGGACAAAGTCCACTCCGAAACCCAACTGAACTTGAAAATATATGCATATCCACTTTGACTGAAATTGGGGTATTTGGTCTATTGATGTGCAAAGCTGGTAGAGACTTACTGCAACATACTTGCAGCTGTGATTGCAGCAAAACATGGTAAATTGTGTAAACAATTCAAGTCATATGAATAATTTTCCAAGGCACCGTACGTCTTTGTGGTTGAGCACTGAAAACTCACCGAAACAATCTCACGCATTCACCAGGGGGCATTTGACACTGTTTTTAATTGCAATGTGGGCTGCGGTCCAGCATCGCAAGGCGACCTTTTCCACAGTAGCTCAAGAGCCAGCACGAAGCAGCTGTTGCCCCGCCGAAGAATGTAAATGAATGCATACTTCCTGCATCTAAAGTCTCCTTTGTTTCAGCTTGCTTGAACAGGACCCGGCTCAACATCGAGGCAGCGAGCTGCAAAGTAATGTGATGTAGGGGATATTAGCACAATTAAGATTCCAGTGAACTTTGTTGATCAGATCGTGACATCCACACCCTCCTCCCAGTAGATTTTACTTCTTTGTCCTTGCAGATCCTTCTGGAGGTATGATATCAGATGACGCATTCCCACACTTCCAGTCGAGCATGGCCGGGGTGGGTCAGGTGATCAACACAGCGCGATCTGGTCTTACACGTGCCTCTCTGCCTCTGCCAGAACTTGGCCCACACAGACACCTATATAGGTACGCACCGATGTCCCTACGAGTGTACATATAGGTGTGGACAAGCCCAGGCTGTTCTCTGGATCAAACTGAGCAGATCCCTGTGAGGAAAAAAGGGTTAAAAAGAGACTGCAGAAACATTTAAAGGAAGGGAGAACATATGATGCGTGTCTTTGTACTTGAAAGGTCATTTTGTAATTTTTTAATAATAAAAAAAAAAGGCTAAATTTTCATTTGGATACTTCAGCTGAAAGATACCCTTAGGTGGGAGTTAAGTTGTCTAGGGTACATTGAAAATTGCAACTCAAGTCTAGAAAGACATCATAACTAACAACCCATTCTAGTTACATGTTAGCAATTTGTGGGAGTTGCCTGTTGCTGATCACAATGAGCAGGCTTATTACGAACTATTTGTCGGCATTTGACACATTCAGATACTACATGAACACACATGAATTATTACCCCCGACGAATTTCATCCGACACAAAGCCTCAGAAATGCAAATCCACTGTTTATGTTTGCAGCTGTGACCATGACGTACGCATACAGCAGCCATGTTGGATTTCGAGGCTAAGGCTGGGGGAAATCATCCACCTTTTTGAAGTCAAATTTTTTTTCTTTAATCCACACTTGTAAATTCAGATTTCAAAGTGCAAATGGAACTCACCCTTACACCTTGCAACACTGCAGTTACTTCACAGCCCTTGTTAGGGCTATAGCGCATATAAAGAATGCTAGCAGTTGCAGAAAACATTATGGTAAATAAGTGATTATAAAATCACCATTTTTGGAACTAAAATTATCTTTCTCCATCTATTGATGTTAATTTATTGTCTTGCAAATTGTCCTCCTTTATTTCTAAATGCTGTCTTGGGACCAGCAAAGTAAGTATATTTAGTTTTTAAAGGTATAGCGGATGATCTTCCTTCGGCTTTGAGTTCCCGGTCTTAGCTATTGGTTGTCCCACATGCCAATCATTGAGATGAGCTCATCTAATGCCAATGTGCGTGGTCATTCCATGCTAGTCTGCGCTCTTCCAGTGTTTACTTAGCCAACGAGCTATGGTTTCTGACATTCATTGTAGTTTCGCTGCTCTCACCGCCTACTTGAATGAGAGTTGCAAGAAGCAAACTGTCTTTCAATTTTATGAGCAGATGAGTAAGGCCTCAGAAGAAAGAAATAAGATCAGATTGTATTTAGGAGATTTTGTCACGCAATCCACCCAAGGAGCAGAGGAGCAGGTAGGATGGTCTTGTGCATGCGCAGTTATTCAAAAAGGGAGTAAGGCGTTTTTACCTACATTTTCAGAAAAGTTGACCACTATACCTTAAAGCATTACAACAATGTTTGGTAAAGTACAATATTATTATTTCATCTTATTTCCTTACTCTAAGACAGGGGTATAGAACTGAATCACAAAACAAACGAACTTATTCATGCATTCCAACATCATCCCGCACCATAACTGTATTAAATGACTACAGATCTCTCAATTTGACCTTTGTGCTCATTAAAATCCTTTGAGCAACTGGTGTTGTAGTATCTGAATGTCATTGCTGAACCATCTGGAATTTGCTTTCCTCGCAAACCGGACAGCAGGTGACGCAGTCAACTTAGGACCACACTTCATCCCGGACCACTTCAACCAACCAGGAACGTATGCCAGGAACTGGCTGTGAAACTCTTAGATTTTGCAGATGACCCCACTGTCATTGGTCTGATCCGGGATTAGTCAGCACGCAGGCAGGACACGCTGCCGCTCCTCACCCTCCTCGATAACACTGTCTACTCTGGCTTGTTCCCAGTAGCCACCATTCCTCAGGACCTGAACTGGTCCTCACACAAAGATAGTGTTTTGGTGGTCATCTTCTACACTGCCATCATTCAGTCTGTCCTGTGTTCATCCACCACTGCGTAATTTGGCTCATCCACAAGACAGGACTGCAACCAACCAACAAGTCTGCAGAGAGGATTATTGGAGCTGACCTTCCCTCCATCCAGGACTTGAACAGGGTCAGGAAAAGGGCGGCTGACATGTCTGCAGGCTCCACATATCCTGGACACAAGCTCTTTAGGCTTTTACCTCAGATCAGAGCTACAAAGCGCTATTTGCAAAAGCCAGCTACAATAGAGGCAGTTTCTTTCCCAGGGCTGTCTCCATGATGAACTTCCTAAGCTGCAACACAACATTTTGCAAATTTGCACAGTTACAACTTTCAAAATTTTTTAGTTTTAATAAAAGATTGTCTGTATATGCACATATATGTAGCTGCAGCGTGTTTCTTTTATCCTTATTTCATTCTTCTAACTTTCATACATATATTTTACTTAATATCTGTATACTGTGAGAACTAGAAACCAAATTCAAATTCCTTGTTTGTGCACACAATCTTGGCCAATAAAGCGGAGTCGGATGATTTTGCGATGCAGAACCACCAAAGTGCCCTGTGAACTTATTGAATAAAATGTGTCCTTGGTAGCTCTGCGTGGCTGACCACGCTCAAAGCTATCTATGTTTAGTGAGAGGCAATTTCTTTTGTTAAAAACAACACATAACAACCTGTGCTTTTTTATGACACTATCTTCTCCATCTCTGATGAATATGAGCAGTCCTTGGCTGTCAGCTAAAGTTCTTGACATGGACTACATGTATAAGAGCACTACTGTGAGGTCCCTGAGTTTTGTAAAGTGTCTTTCAAATTCATGCTCCCAGTGAGACCCATTTATTATAAGAACACCCCCTCAACCACAGCACCCCCCTGGGAGTGTTATTTCACAGGTCGACAGTAAAGGCTGTCATTTGAATGGAGCGACAACAACTGCCGTTATACAGTCGAAAAGAACAACTTCAGAAGATGCTGTTGATGGGAGATTGTTGGTGGCCAGTGGTGAGGGTATGCATGTTTGTACGTGCAGAAAAAAAAAAAAACATGAAGAAAAAGAGGAAATCTGCAACTAATCCATTTCCCACAAGCGTCGGGCTCTCTTCATCTCAGTATCACAAATTCACAGTACCACATGTTCAAGATCTGGCTGGCAAGTAAACAAACAAGCGTTTGTGATGTTTATCATTTCTGGCTTGAGGTCGTACCGTCGAGCATTCAATTTCATCATGAAAAAGTACCGCCGAACCACCCCTTCGAGCACAATGCTGATTGAGGACAGATTCCCTTGTAACAATAGACAAGATCGAAGTGAAAGAAAAGTCCGACTGTTATGGAGATCACAAAGGCTTGTTTTCTGTTCAAAGCAGCACAAAGCAGCAGACTAAAATTCGATATGTCTTCGAAGAAATTGCAGTCTTGAGGCATGGAGTTTTACTCTTTTTTTTTTTTTTAGGCAAGTAGGCATTAAACCATTATGTGGGCCTGTATCCCAGACAGACACCTCAACTCATGTATTCATCTCAGTTAAATAGTGGTCAATTCTAAAAAAACAAGCTTAGCTGCACAGCTTGTGATCAAGTATATAAGTACAAGCACACCATTTAGAGCAAAAATCAGAACAAGGGGAACAAAAAAAAAAAAACGTTTCAAATGTGGTAGCTGATGTTACTGGCTGTTGGGTTATTAGTGTCACAGGCCATAACCTTCAGCCTGGATTAAATATCCTTAAAAGAGCCCGATTCAGCTGAGTCCAAATTAACATGTGATGGTGCCTTAATGCTGATGGCTTCCCCTCCTCTTGCTGGGAAAGTTGAATGTACTGCACCACATAACGACATTCAGATAGGCCACTGTGATGCCCAAGTGCTTCATTTCAGTATGAAATGGATCCCAGTGATATGTGAAGTAAGCAACAGCTTTTAAACGACACATCATGTGGAAGAAGGACTTTCTTGTTATCGGAAAACTGATCACAGTAAAGCCGGTCAGGTCTTGATATTCCAAGGTTAATGATTGAACTTCGTGACGAATCAAGAAATGTGAGTCGGAGGTCTCCATTAGCCCAGATCACACCATTTCTCCAATAGTGATGCAAATTTTGAGAGACCATTTAATATTTTGCGAAAAAATTAAATGCAAATTAGGCGTGTTTCCACCTATTGGTTTGGAGCGAATTAACCAGATTACACAAAGCATAATTTCATCAGAAGTTGACGTTACGCATGGCTGTAATAAACAGGAAGTAGAGGCTAAAAAACCAGCATGGACCACAGATCTGAGAAAAATGGATAAAGGTTTACAGGTAAGTTGCAATTGTTCTGTCATCACTGCTAGTGTCGGCGATGTTACCTACTGTCCGGAGATGTAGAGAAAACAAACTCAAGAGAGTGTAAAAACGTTTGTACGAAACTGAGGAAGTTATTTTTCAGTTTCCATTAACCTTCCCATATGTGATAATTCAAAATGCTCATAAAAAACATTGAATCTTTTGAGTGATACGCTGTGTTCCCTTCAGAGCTGAATCTGTTTCCTTACTGCAGTTCATTTATAAAATAAATATTATGAAGTTAACAGATTTACAGGAAATTAGTAGGCTCACTGGAAACTCCGGTGACTTAGATCTTTTGGTCGAATCACTTTGCTTACTCCGGCTGCCAGACTTATCGGAAAACAAGAGTGAATCCGATGTTTCAATTATTAGTAGAGAGGACAATTTTTCCAAATATAAAGGTTAGAAATACCCAAGTTCTTTTTTATGAATGGAAAGACCATCTTACCTGCCCTCACGCTCCTCAGGAGGATCGTGTGAAAAAAAACTCACAAATACAATTTTATTTTTGAGGCATTCCGCTTCTTGTCATAAACTTGTAAGACAGTTTGCTTCTTGTGACTCTCAGCAATTTTCAAAGTACCCGGTGTAAAGAGCGGAGCTACAATGAACGGCTAACACAGAAGCTAACTGGATACATAAACACTAGAAGTTTGCATGCGCAGCCAGCTAGCAGAAACTAACAAGCGTGCGCGCTCACTGGCATTAGGTGAACGCGTCACAGTGATTGGCAGATGGGACAACCAATAGATAAGGTGATCCCCTGGGAACTCAGAGCTGAAAAAGATCGTCCACTATGCCTTTAACTGACTTCACTCTGACCGACCGTTTACGTTGACATCTACCACAACCCTGGGAAAAAGGGTGGCGCCACACATGTACCAGATAAACAAAACTACTTATCAAATAATGAGTGGAAGACAAAAAATAACAACGCTGCTTGCTATTTGTTAAAAAAACAAAGTTTTTCACTCTGTACAATTTATCTCTCAGGAGCCACAAAAAAAGCATTCAATTGCTGATAAGAAATCACTTTGTTCATGCTTTTCTGTTGTTTTATCCTCTCTTCTGTTCCTGTTAAACAGTTTACAAACCAGTTCAGTAGTTTTAATTTCTTTTTCTTTTAAAGCGACTTTGAATTACTGCTAGATTCAAGGAAAAACAACCAACAGAAGAAAAAAAATAGGGCGACTAATATAGAATGCAACATTTTAACATTACATTGACTAAAGTATCTATTAACCAAACTAAAGTGGTGTGCACCTTATCAGAAATACAGACTTATTCTAAGGAATTGCGACGTAAATTTAAATGATCAAACTGAAAATTCAGTATGCCAATATATTTTCTTTTTTGACTTTTAATTTAGCATACCCATGACTGTGTTGATGTGAAATGAATGGAATTTGACACGTTGTGTTTTTTTTTTACAAATCCACAACTAGGGTGCTTTATTTTTAGTACATTCCATGTTCAGTGTTTTTAAACCTTGGCCAGAACAAGGCGTTATCTTGAAAACCCCCACTCAGTCTAAAATCCTCAGAGATTGTGCTTTAGACTAAACACATTTTCATGCCACTATAAGAAATCCCCTACCTGACGAGGACTACTTGGAATTCAAAAGTAATTTGTTGCATCAAAGCTGTATAAATGTTGGTCTGAATTTATTTGAAGACTTGTGGATCATGAGATAAGGATAAAAATAATCCTCCTGGGGTTTTTGTTCAGTTTGAAAGTAATGAGGCTCATATTCCAGAGTATTAAAAGCACGTGTGAATGAGGATTCCACTAGACGCTGAAATTTTTTTCATCAGCGTATGTTGCATTTTTAACTCATCTAACCTCAACACGCTTTCATTTTGGGCTTTAGTATAAATCATTCTTTTTTTTTTCTGAGAGCAGCTGTCTCTGTTCATATGATGGATCTTTTTTCATTTAAGCAAAATCAACAGCAAATGCATTCCATATGGCTCATGCTGCACACCTGGTGGGAAAGACTTCAAACTTTCTCAAAAGCAGAGTCAAAGCTGAGATACATCTTCATTCTCTGATACATGTGTTTTTAAACCCACGTGAATTCCCATAAAACTTTAAACGGCATTTTAATGACTACACATGTTGACATGTCTTATTGATACAAGCCGACATATATCCTGGTCTGTAATTGTGAATGTATACCAATCTAATGCACCGTCTCAAATTAAAAAGCACAGCTTCTCAGTTGGGAAATAAAAATAAGCTCCCACTTGAAAACTGAATATTACCGAGTCTGTTCCTGCGATCCTGTAAAACAGTGCCTAAACCTTTGAAACATCAACCGAGCTTAAAAACCTATTTAGAAAATCTAATTGGCACTTTTGGATCTCTGTATCAACATTGTCACAGATCTACCAGGAGGAACATAAAACATGCCACGACCCATCTGCTGTTTGTCAAAGGCAGAGTCACACCCTAATGGCAGTAGTGCCGCTGCCCAACTAAATCCTCACATACCCTGCAATTTTCCCGGGATAACTAAGGCAGTGCTTCCACGCCAGGGTCAGACACAAACACAAGGGCATCATTTAAAGTCTGGGACTAGGTTCAGGCTGAGTTCAAGGGAAGCAGAGCATCATTTCCCCAATTGGTCTTGCAGTAAGTACTGAGGACCTCTGTAGTCAAAAGCAAAGGCCCTAATCATGTCACCATTTATTAGTTGTAATGTGGTCACATCTAACCCTGGGCCACAATTAGATTCTCAGCGGAGGATAACCGAGAGCAAAATCACCATAGTACAAAGCTATTAACCTAAAATTAATTAAAAAAAACTAAAATCTATAGGCAAGGCAAGGCAAATGTATTTATATAGCACAATTCAGTACAGAGACAATGCAAAGTGCTATAATAAATAGCATCGCCATGAAGGCCCAGCTTTACCTCATATGGTTGCTGTGAGAAAACCATTCAAATAAATTTATGTTTGGAATCCATTACCAGGGTGTTTTGCTGACTTATGAGCTGGACTACAACTTTGAACTAAAGAAGCCAACCACTGTTTGCTAGCTCTCTATCCACATACTGCACTATCACAATACAGGGAGAATCTCGTACTGACCCATCCCTAATGCATGTGTTTTCTGCTGCATTTCATTGGGTTACTAATGTTCTCTGTCAGGAAAACGAATCGCCACATTTCCATCCAATTTTGAGCACACTTTTAAAATGTCACAAAAAAGAAAATGCGAATCAGATGTGTTTCAGTCTACTGGTTTGTAGCGAATTAACCATGCGACACAAAGCGTAACGTCGTCACACGTTGACGTTGCCTGTAATAAACAGGAAGTGGAGGTTGCTAACTAGCACGAAACACAGATCAGTAATGAAATTAGGCTTTGATGAATGTGTTGCTATTTTTTTTCATGGATGAGAGTAATAAATGCTCGAGTCTCTTTGTTGGTCCACATGTACCTGTTATTGCTTCTAGCCATGTTTCTGAGTATTATAGCCCCATTTACACTACCCTTTTTAAACCGATCCATGCCGAGCTCGGTCCGAGCTTGGATCAGTTAACCAAGCCGAGTTTGGTTCTGACGACCGTTTACACATCACGCTATCTCGATTACTTGGTTTCCTCGCCTCCTAGTGACGATCTGCGGTACTACTGCCACTGGGATTGAAGGCGGGACCAAGCAAGTCAAAATGGCAGTGCCCGTAACATTCAGGAAGTTATGCTTGATTATTATTGTGATATTTCGTTGTTTGCGGAGAGTCAGGCGAAATCGGCAACTTTTGGTGAATTTACTTGACAGAGTCGGCCTTTGAGAAGTGGATAAGACAAACCAGGCCGAGCCCACCCCTGGAACTGGTCTGCATTTAGCGCGGTCCGGTTGTGTCTGGCTCGGTTCAGTTCAGTTTGCGTTCCATTTACACTCGATAGTTATCTCGGTTACCGAGCTCGGACCGGTCTCGGCACGGTTAAAAAGGGGTAGTGTAAACGGGGTATATGTGAGCATCCGGGAAGACATCGGTGGTAGAAACAGCTGATCAGTCATGTGAGATAAATGTTCGCTTTCGTCACAACCAATTCATGAAATGTGTTTCCATCTCCTCTTTAGAGCATTTACGTTTTATCAAAAAAGTCGAAGACCAACTGAAGTTAGCGTAAAAACTTTTTTGAGAAATTTAAAAAGGCCATTCGAATTTTGACATTTCCATCAACCATTTTGTAAGGTGTACTTCAAAATGCGCATTAGAGGATGTTGATGAAAACACAGCTAATGAGACTAACTGAGCTGTACAAATCTACAAGTGGAAGTTTGTAGCTGTTTGGTGGTGGTTTTGAATACGTGGGACATGAAGCAAAGGCTACTCCTTTTGTTTGCAACATGCTATTTCTTTATCTAATTAAAAAAAAAGAGTTAAACATTGTGCTTACTACACAAGAACTGAAAAATTGATTTAACTACTTGAGGAGGCAACAAGAAGAAAAAGTTTGTTCATGTCAAAATCAGATTTTATGAGGAACTCAAGTACAGGACTCGTGCCCATTTTGAATTTTTTAACCATCACACAGAAGCTGTTGGACACCGCATAAGAAAAGGTTCTCTCCAGATAATGTTTCAAAGACAAACTGCATGAACTTCCAAACTAGGGATGCAAACAAGAAAAAATGATACCATTGTTTTTTTCTTTTTTTTCTTTCTTTTTCTTTGCAGTGGGAGAGAGAACAAGAAATTTGTTCTTTCTCTCGCTGCAAGACCTAGTGTATCATCCAAATGTGCTCTGTTTATTGTCTATGTGGAAAAGGGGCATATGTGTCTTCATTAGCTTTGGGGCTTTGAGAAGGATAAATTATTTCTCGTGTCTGTCAGAGGCTCCATTCATTTTAAGTTAAAGCCAGATGGTAAAGTGTTTGCAAATTGCCTGTCTTGATACAGCTACAGATTCAACAGCTAGTACAGATACTGCTCCCAGAATAACAGACATTTTAAGACTGACACAAAGCAATATGCAAGTGCTCAAAGTAAAAAAAAAAATGAATAAAATAAACTGAGATGGGAAGGCAGGATGGTGAGGTTACTGGTGGAGCAAAGGGTAAAGGAAGGAAGGCAGGGGTGAGAAAAAGGAGATGCCGAAGGGAGGGGTATGATTAAGACAGAGGAAGAAGGAGGTCTGAGTAGGGGGGGGGGGTGGTTGAAAGTGTCTGGTATAGATTATCTTTAGAGGGCAATCAATCTTCCTTCAGATTTTAGATCAGGCCTGCGGAGCAAAATGCATGGATGCACATAGACAGGCAGACACATCCACATGCAAACAAACCCACCGAGGATTCACCCCTTTTAACCCCGTCTTCCTTTTTTTCGTTTCAGCAATCTTATCTCTACGTGCACCGTCTGCCATTTTACAGTCAAATTTAATAGCTTTGTTCTTCCTAGGTGTGTGTTCTAAACCGGGATCCCCTTGGACATATGGTGGCAATTTTGTTAAATAAGAAAGAGCAAGAGACACGGCGAAGCAGATGGGGGGGAGCTGTTTGCTTTGTGCGATTTTTGAGTGAGCGTGAGGATGCATTTTTCTCTGTGGAGGATCCCAGAATTAAGCAGGATAAATGATAGCTTTGCATTGTGTCAACAGCTTAAAAGGTATGTAAACTATGGCATCCTGACTGGAATTCCCAAACTATTTCTACCCTATATTCAACTTATGCAGAAAACGTTGTTGATGGAAAATAACCTATAGTTTCGTTTAGTTCCTGTTGATTCCTGTCTCCATTACAAATAAGATGCAGAATGGCAACTGTGGATCCATGATCAATCACTGTAGATGTCCTGATGTCAGACTACGGGAGATGTGACAGTCAAGGAGCTACAGCAGCAGGTATAAGACACGAACAGACTTGTAGCCAAAACGAGCTGATAGCAGAAGAAAATGTGCATTCGTACTGACATGCACATTTTTAAATCAATCATTTTGAGATGATTGAAGTGGATAAAAGTTCAAATCAAATTTTTTTCAGTGTTTTGATTTCCTAAAAAAACTGCTTTGAATAGTCTTAAATCTGACCCACAGCTGAAAGAATACCATTACTCAGGGCCCAAATCTATATTCTAAATTTCTATCTCTGGGTTCTATATCTGGAGGAACAGTGTTATGCTAGGGTGTTTGTCCTGTAACCGGTGGGTTGTCGGTTCCATCCCTTGCTCCAACTGTCTCAGTAGTTGTGTCCTTGGGCAAGACACTTTACCCACTTTGCTTGTCGGTGGTGATCAGTGCTTTGGGGTCCTCTGGACTTGATAAAGCGCTACATCTTATCTGCCAATGGAATAAGATTGGTGCACTTAAAATAGGAACAACTCATCCCCATCTTCTTATTTCAACTGTAGTATTTTTAGGGGTAAAAATACTAATTCCATTGGCAGATACGATTATTTATCTGCTCATTTTAAGGGCAAACATGCTAATTTCAAGAACATTTGACTTACTTTGTGTTCCCATTTTGCAGGGGGAGAATGGACAACCAAGGTATGCAAAATGCCATGTCTAAATGCACAGCACTTATTAATGTGTGTTGTTTTTAACATGATTTATTGTTGTTGAATTTGTACAGTGTCCTTGGGTGCTCCGAAAGACGCTTTTAAATAAAACGTATCATTAACACGTCAAAGCTTAAGCTGATGTGCTACAGTAGACCAGGGGCTGTTCCTGTCAGCTAAAAACATGACAACTGAGGCTGTAATTCTGACAGGCACACCTAAAATGGCCAATAACAGAGCCTCAATTTTATGCTACAACATTCAGATGGAAGAGTTACAATTTTTCAGTCTTGCATGTCCAAAGGGGACTTCCTATACCAAAACGTATTTAATTTATTCAATTATTTTCTATAATTCGTTTTTCCATAATGAACTTCAGTAAATACTACATACCTGGAGGAGGTCGCAGAAAGTCATTTTGATTCATAATCCGTCAAACTTTTTAAGCTTCGACTAGTCCAAACGGAGATCAGGACGGCAATCAATGTGTTCAAAACATGTGACAGGTGGGACGCTTTCAGAGAAATATATGGAAATATACTTGATAAATGAGCAGTTTTGTCATTATTTATCTCATTGCCATAGTTACACAATGTTTTTTTCAGTTACGAAACGACCGAAGAAAGGAGCAAAATGGTAGAGCATGCGTACGAAATAGGGGCATGCACTGGCAAAGACCCAGAGCTCACTTGCTGTGCAAATGCAGCTGTAAATTTCTCTTTTGCAAACTATCTATGTTAGTGTGGACAAGGCCTGTAATATATGGACTTAAGTCTTTTGGACTCTCACCAAACTTAGAAGAAGACCTATCAGTTATTTGGTACACGTCCCAATCTTCTACAGAAGCTAAGCCTCCTCAACCGAGATATGCATTTGAACTCTAAAACTAATGTGAATAAGTTTCATGTGTTGCTTTTTCAGACGTTCTGAAAATATTCAGTCCTGTGAAGAAAAGGCTCCCTGTTAAAAGACCAGCCAAGAAAGGCATCATGCTGAGATAAATTGAAGCCATGGATTTTCAGTTAAAGCCCAAAGCCCTGGATGAAATATCCCTTTTTTGCTGTGTCAGGGTGATTGATTCCCAATTCGGCAGGTTCTGGAGGACCAAGACTATTTTCTTAAATTTTTTTTTATTCGGCCTCTTAGAGATGTTTTTGTTGCGCTGAGAGCAAGATGTTACAAATAATCTGCAGGATGTGAGAGAAGGCATTGGAAAAAAAGAAAGTAGACCTGTCCTTGGCCTCATACATGTTTCCAGATGTGAAATCTGTCCAAGGATCTGTCTTTTTTCTAATCATTCCTTCCTGTTCCGAAGAGGGACCTCAGCAAAACGACTCCTACTCGTGAGTGGACAGCAAACGAATGCAAAGACGCCAGCTGTTAATGCGAAGTATGCAAAATCTCCAAATCTCTGTCAGATTTTCAGACTTACAAAAGAACACTTTCTGAGATGGAAAACATGTACACAGTTAAGCGTCTGAGTCCGTCTCCGCTCAGTTTGGACTTATTCCAAAGCACTGGATAGCGTCTCTTTGTGCTTAACAACTTTTAGCAGATCACATCTCATCTCTCACCTTTTCCTTTTGAAAATAACACATAGACATGCACACACACCCCTTGCTGTCTCTTGTCTGTGATGGATGTCCACTGAGAGGTTTATCTGATTTTTTCCCCCAGCAAGATTTTCTTGACTGCTGCTTTGCCTTGCTTAACTTTACCTCTTCTTTTACCTCTTTTGTTCACTTTCACTGTCTTGATTTTATTTTTGTCAGACCAAACAAATGTTCTTATCAGATAAAGATGACCAGTAAATACAAACTGCATGTGTGATGATGGGACAGAAATTTCAATTAAAAAAAGTATTTAACACAAATTGTTTGGTGAATTGTATTGATCTTGATGAGGCCAGGGGTAGGTAGAGTAGACAACAGTTTTACTCAAGTAGGAATAGCACTACTTCAACATATTTTTACTCAAGTAAAAGTAAAAAGTAGCCAACCAATAAATTACTCAAGTAGGAATAAAAAAAAAGTATTCGGTAGGAAGGCTGCTCAAATACTGAGCAACCAATCATAACATCTGATTTAATATTCAAAAGTGATGCAATCAGACAGACAAAAATATAGCACCAATTCTGGTATTTTTAATACTAAATGAAAACAAACAAATTATAACAATTAGAAAATAACAAAATTCAGACAAGAGAAACACTTTTCTGAACATATTTGTTCAACATAACATCAATGAAACCAATACTTTACAGCAGTTAATGTATATACAGCATGTTAGAACAGTGCAAAGTACATCCAATAACAATATCAACTGTTTATTGCACTTTCACTTGACCTCCAAATGGTTCAATTAGCTCAGCAGATAGAAAATAACCTTTAAACAACAAAGCTTGTGTACAAATAGGAAGTCTCCCTTTAACATAAACTGTAGGTGTGTGTCTCCTTGGTGTGTTTTTGGTAAAAACAAGTCTGTTCTTTATTTAATGAAGTAAGTCACGGTGGGTAGAGAAGCCAGAAATTTTACTCAAGTAAGATCAGCAATATTTTTTCCAGAATATTACTCAAGTAAAACTAAAAGGTACAGTGCAATAAAACTACTCCTAAAAGTTCAAAAAGTTACTTGAGTAAATGTAACTAGTTACTACCTCACTCTGGATGAGGCCCACAGGCAGAAACACATTGGTCAGCAACTAAAGTTGTTTCCTAGTACTTGGAGCATTGATGGTGTGAATGGCTTGAATTATTGTTTTCATTTGGGCAGATTGTTTTTTTTTTTTTTCAAGTATGAACAAACCGACTAAGGTCATGCCATCTCATTTAGACTTAAGTGTAGACTTTGACTAGACCACCATTCATTCATAGTTGAACTTTCTGGTGAACTTCATATTGTTGGGCCCAGCCATTAAAAGAGCAAAAAGGACTGAAGAACACTCAGGTTGAATTATGTTTTTGTTCCCTATCATAAACTTTTGCTTACTACACATGACATTTTAATCAGCTGACTGTAATTAAAAAAGAAGGATCAAATTTAGCGTGTTCTTTTATTTTGTCTGTCCTGTCTGGCAATGTGGCTTGCTTACTTTCACAAGTGGAGCCTTTCTGCTTTTGCCATAGTGCTCCGCTTGATTTATATATGCAATAAGCTTTATTACATTCTATGCTGGGACTATTTCATGTTAAATGGACATTAAAACAGGAAGGTAGAAGAGGAAAAAAAAGGAGAGAAACAGATGAGAAAAAAAGCCAAAAAGGAGAAAATGTGAAAGAGAAAGAGGAGAGAAAAGGCAGAGAGCAATATAACATCCTCTGAATCTGCTACTACACCTGTAAAGAGAGATATAAAAAGAACAGCAAAACCAACCGATAAGGTATTACAGGTACAAACAACCAACGCCTTGTATACCACCACTGAAGAATATACAGTATTATTTAATACTAAATGTATAAAGTGACAGCAGAAGATATTAATAGGAGTTTTCTGTATAGAAGTGAATCTGTAAGTACCTATATCCAAGCATCTGTAGGTGTTTGTGAGAGTGCGCTTATGTATGTAAGATTTATCCATGAGAAAAATGCTCAATAGTGGTTGTGTGGAGCCAAAGACCCGCCCCGCAGAGCACCGAGGCAGACGTTAGGGGAACCAAAACATGTTCTTGATTTTACAGCTCTGTCAGTAATCAGACCTGGGTGTGGCTAAATAAATTCAACCAAAAAATTTCATTAAGTATATACAACATTCAAATTTTTTTTTTACTTACAACAATGTGAATGTAATTCCTCTTGTGTTTTTTTTTTTTATTCTGAAATTAAAAGCAGGCTTCCTTGATTTATTTAAAGCCATTGGGGATTGATCATAAGAAAACAAAATTATATTTTAAAACAGTAAGCTTCGTAAATTTATCCCATCATACACTCCTAAATTAACATTTAAGTGTTTAGGAACTGTAACAAAAAACATCCGCATAAAGCAAAAGAAGCGGAAAATCCGTGTCAGCTTTATATCGACACCGTATTTTGCATTTATTGCTTTGGATGTGAGAAACTATAATGTGAATCCATAGGAACTTTCTCCATTTGGCGCCAGCTTTTGTCATTTTAAAAGTAGAGCACTGCACTGCCTGACACACCTTATTTGTCAGACTGGCCCCCTCTGCATGTCAGCATGTCAGTACAGTTGTTACCCCGTGCCAGTCAAAGTTTCATTGCCCAAACCCACTCCTGTCCCGCAGACTGTGTGATGAGCCCCCCCCCCCCCCACTCATCAGACTGACGGAGACTGGCTTCGGCGCCCCAGCAGTTCAGCGTCTCTCCTTGGCAGCTGTTGGCGGTTTTGCTTTTAAGTGGAAAAGATTTTTGGCGATGCTTTTGCTGCGTTGATAGATGTTGTAGGAACCCCCGAAGGCTATTTCACCCCTCCTTCCACCCAGCCATTCCCCTCCTTACCTCGCACATAAAGTGAGATAATTGACATGGCCTCTAATGGGACGCTTTCTTCCTCTTTCATCAATCTATACTCTTTTTTTTTTTTTTTTCCCTGACAGATACTGTAGGGACCTCCTAAAATGTTTAGGCATTAGTACGTATAATCTACAGAAGAAATTGGCAATGCAGTTTTCCACTCATTGAATCCTGGAGAACAATATTATTCCTGGCTATTATCATAAATCTACCTTGACGTGAGGCATTGTATAGCGTTTCAGAGCACAACTCAATAACCTATTAAATGTTTGAGTGATTTGTTTAATTTATGGCTGATGTTGCTCATGAAACTGTTTTCGGTCTCGTCTTTCAAGCGTACAACATTTAAAGTGATAAATCAGTGAACTTTGCCCCATTTTGGGGCGAGGCCTGTGTGGTGGATTATGTTTGTTCTTGTATTTCATGACTATGAGAGTTGTTGTTTTATTTTTTTTATTTCATCTGGAAGTCCTACTGAGAACAAAAGCCTCAACCTCAGAAGACTTATATTCCCTTATAAAAGTATTCACTTGAACTTTTCCACATTTTGTCATGTTACCAGGTAAATCTTAACGTATTTTGTTACCATTTTATGAGCTGTAAAATAGCAATTGATTGTAAAGGGCAATAAAAATGATGCAGTTTTCAATTTCTTTCACACTTAAAAAACCTGAAAGTTGGGGTGAGCCTTTTTGTCCAGCATCCACCCCCATGCCGCTAAAATAAATCCAGTGCAAACCAATCAATAAAAAGATTCCACCGCAGTGTAATTTAATCTTAGTTTAATTGCAGATGCTTGGTGAAGGCCTCAGAGGTTTGTTGGAGAACATCCGTGAACAAACAGAAGACCACAGAACACAGCGGACAGGTCAGGGAGAGAGTTGTGAAGCTTAAAGCAGGGTTAGGTTATAATCAGCCTCTAGTAACTCTGGAGGAGCTGCAAAGACTGACTGTTCAGGTGGGAGAATCTGCTGAAAGGACCACTGGGACAATGGCAGGAAGAAAGTCTTTGTTGAAAAGAGTTGTAAAAAAAATCTGGTTTAAATTTTACCACAACCAATGAAGGTGACATAGCAAATAGGTAGAAGAAGGTGCTCATATACAGTGGCTAGCAAAAGTATTCATACCCTTTGATTTTTTCCATATTTTGTCACATCACAACCACACGTAAATATGTTTGATTGGGATTTTATGTGAAAGACCACCACAAAGTCGTATACAATTGTGAAGTTGAAAGAAAATTATATATTTTCACAAATAAAAAAACTCAAAAGGACATGCAAAAAGTCTTCAGCCTTCTGAATCAATACTTTGTGGAATCACCTTTTGCTGCAATTACAGCTCCAAGTCTTTTATTGTACGTCTCTACCAGCTTTGCACATCTAGTGACTGAACTTTTTGCCCATTCGTCTTTGCAAAACAGCTCATGCTCAGTCAGATGAGTTGGAGAGCGTTTGTGAAGGGCAGTTTTTAGAGCTGGCCACACATTTTTGATTGGGTTTAGGTCAGAATTTGACTGGGCCATTCTAACACATGAATATGTTTTGTTTAAACCATTCCATTGTAGCCCTGTCTTTACGTTTAGAGTTGTTGTCTTGCTGGAAGGAGAACTTACGCCCCAGTGTCAAGTCTTTTGCAGATTCCAGCAGGTTTTCTTTCAAGATTGTCCTGTATTTAGCTCCATCCAACTTCCCATAAACTCTGACCTTCCTCCCTGTCCCTGCTGAAGAGAAGCACCCCCAGAACATGATGCAGCCACCACCATATTCGACAACGGGGATGGTTTGTTCAGAGTGATGTGCAGGGCTACTGTAGTTCTCTACCAACCATGGCGTTTTGCATTTTTGGCCAAATGTTACATTTTGGTCTCATCTGACCAAAGCACCTTCCTCCGCATGTTCGCTGTGCCGCCAACATGGCTTCTGACAAACAATACTTCTTATGGTTTTCCACGGGCCTCTTTGCTGCATCTCTGATCAGTGCTCTTCTTGTCCGGCCTGTAGGTTTAGGTGGAAGGCCTTGTCTTGGCAGGTTTACAGTGGTGCCGTACTCTCTCTGTTTCCAGATGATGGATTGAATCTTGGGAAGTCTTATTATAGCCTTATTATAGCCTATTTAGCCTGCTTTAAACTTCTCCACAACTTTATCCCCGAACTGGTGTGTTCCTAGGACTTCATGATGCTGTTTGCTCCCCAATATTCTCTTAACCAACCTCTGAGGCCGTCACAGAGCAGCCGTAATTGTATTGAAATTAATTTACACACAAGTGGACTCTATTCAGTCATTAACAATCAGGCAACTTCTGAAGGCAACTGGTTGCACTCAGAGAAAAGTGGGCTGATTAGTTTTTGCACACCACACCATTTTTTTATTCGTAAAAAAATGTTTTAAATCATGTATAATTTTCTCTCTACTTATGTCACATAAGATCCCAATAAAATATATTTATGTTTGTGGCTGTATTGTGACAAAATGTGGAAATGTTCAAGGCATATGAATACTGTATGTGTGAATCTAGTAGAGGCTTGTAGCTGTGATTGAAGAGAAGAGTAGCTCTACAAAACTGTCAACTCAGATAACTACACCCTCTGAGGGTTTTGAAAGTCTAATTGAATCTCTAACTCCGACTGCCATTTACATAGTGTTGATCCCAGGAAAAAAAAGGCTAAAAAGAAGTTATGTTCAATGAATGTTTTAACATTTGTCTTGATATAACTTTAAATCAAGCTTTATTCTAAAAAAAAACAATAGGAAAACTGGGCCTGCTGATTTCCCTTATAAGTGGTTCACTTTCTTTAAAATGACACAACAATGGAAACACCGCATCAAACATGACGCTCCAACAAAATGATGGATGTAAAAACATTAGGCCATTTATCGAAAATGGAAAAATAGATGGGTAACTCGAAAATATGCATATATGAAATAAAAAGCTTGCAGAAGAAAAGCATTTTTGTGGTCTTAGGCCACTTAAGTGTCCCGTTGTGGTTTCACCCATTATTTGTCATCCCTGTTGCAATTACAGAATGTCAGTGTTCTTACCACAACATCTTCTGTTATTTTCCTTTTGCTCTTTTAATTTAGCTCTCATCATATGTGGTTTTCAACTTCTAACTTCAAGGCCCTCTTTGTTTCATCCAGTTAGAGTTACTGACATATTAATCGTTTTTTATGCCCATATCTTCAAAGCTGTTCTTGAAAATGACAGGAACATAACATGTTGTTGACCTCAGCATTTATCACACTATTTCCTATCTTGGCACATATGTTGGCATCTAAAAACGGTTCAACCCAACAGGAAGAAATGAAGTGTATTCTGCAGATTCCAAGGCCTGTCATATCTAAGAGGTATATGTGTTGCTTTTGATCACATTTTGTATAATGCATGCATTGGGATGAAGGGCGTAACATTTTCCAGGTTCTGCCCTATCAGGACAGGGTATCATACATTCAACAGTAGAGTTGTTGTTTT
This sequence comes from Fundulus heteroclitus, assembly GCF_011125445.2. Taxonomy (NCBI): domain Eukaryota; kingdom Metazoa; phylum Chordata; class Actinopteri; order Cyprinodontiformes; family Fundulidae; genus Fundulus; species Fundulus heteroclitus. The sequence goes on along the minus strand of NC_046377.1, from coordinate 9,428,351 downwards.
ATTGTTATTTGTTCCTTACCTACAACCTGAAGAAAGTCCCTCTAGCACTTTCTCTGAATTCTCATCGTAAGAACCGCTAACCGCAGAGATGTAACGACAGAAAATGTTTGAGATTGTGAAATTTTTACTTTTTAAAAGCCTGGTATACCTAGATTATTATCATCTGGCCCTTGCCCAATGCACAGTATTACATAGTACTTAACATTGGTTTAAGACGTTTTGCACCTAACTGTCAACATGTCATAAAAAAAACCTATAAAAGATATAGAGTCGCTATGGGATACAATAAGAAAAGTGTATGAAAAATGTATTAAATTAGATGTTTTAGAATTGATTATTTACAATTCCTTTATTTTATGAAATAGCAATATCTGACAAAGTGACCTTTTTTCATTTTATTCAAAAACATTTTCCTCTGAATCAATGAGAAGATATATGTGTAAACGTAAACAGTCTTATCAGACGTAGATTTATTTATTTATGGCTCTGAACCGTGTCATCTAATCTGTTGTGGACTGTTGTTGCCAGTTTTAGCTCTGGTGTTCATGCTTGCAGCAATGTTTGCATTCATGTGAGACAGTAGGCGTAACGTCCTGCAGTACTCAGTACATTTAGCATCTTCACAGCTGATAAACAGATTTTAGGTGTTTTAATGGCACCTTCTGGGCTGGATTTTCCATTAGTGTTGCCGTTGTGATAGAAATTAGGGAACGGAGAAGGGTGCAAATGAATGCGGTATTTTTGTTCTGTAATTAGTTAAAATGAATGAGTTGAACTCCCGTTTTTAGCTAAACATATTAACTGAAAATTGTACCAGCTGGTAACAGGGGACGCTATAACACTTTGGCAATAACAATTGTTCGGCCAAAGACAATAAAATGCACTGCAATGGGATGTTGTTGTCTTCACAAGTATTTCTCAACTGTTTGCCATTATCCTTATTGCAATAGTAAATTAGAACGATGTTTTGAACAGCCAATCCATGTAAACAATCGCAATTTACAAAATATTTCAACGCATGTATTCATTTTAAGCTTTCAATCTGAAAGTGAAATATTTTCAGCTCATTCTCTTTAAAGTCGTTTCGCTGCAGATTATCTCCAACCGGCATTGCAACTCCATCCATCTTCGTGTCTCATTAAGTTCACAGACTGACCTCTGACCGCGTGGCTGCTGAAGCGCTACAAGGGTTGTGCGTCTGGGGTGTAACACGGAGCCAAGACACACACTGAAAGTGAGATAGTTATCATTTCCAAGTGTCCACATGATGGATTGGGATCACAAGTAGGTGATACCTTGAAACTGGATAATCAATAAGGCCAATAAAAAAAAAGCACACAATCAACTTGGTAGTTGTTTTCAAGCAAATACTTTCGACTGCGTTGTCCTTGTAGCTTGCGCTCGAGAGTTTGATAATCCACTCGTCAACTGACCACAAGCTCCAGTGTGTGTGTGGCCGCCGTGGTGGCTGCCGCATCTGAGTGCGTGATGTGTGAAATTCCTCCCATACCAGACGATCACGCAGACTGGAAGAGGAAGAAAGAGAGCGAAAAAGAGAGCAAAAGCAGGAGGCTTTAAGTCACAAGTCTTACCCATTAAACACTAAAACTTTGTTCATATTCCCTGCATTTTAAATCAAAATAAGAAACGATTTAAATGTTGTGACCTCTGTAAAGGAAGGGCATCAAAGTTAATGTCTGGTCTAACACCCTAAAAATACTCCTACCTTTTAATGTTAGGAGTCAACATTTACTTAAATAAATGGACCACCCTTTGTTGATTGTTGTCACACAGTTTGAACAGTGCTGGAAAAAAATAGATGCCCCCTACAGATATTTCCTGTTTTTAATAATATGAAACAAATGTTGATATCACAGCAAGATAAGGTGAGTAAATATAGAATATCGATTCCTAACGATAATAGGATTTGTTAGGAAAAAAGCTGTGCAAACCTATACCTAGGTTAAAAAAAAGCTATTTTAATGGTTCAATTGCACGAGTCCCTCCGAAACCTGATTACAGTCTGACACGTAGAATCCAGAAATCGCTTAAAAATAAACTCTCTGACCACATTAAGTAGGTTAAAATACCTAAAAAAACTAACTGATCATGCCCCAATCTAAATACATTTACAAACAAAGGTAAAACATTGCATAATGTTGCAAAGCCTTTTCTCGGGCTTTGGGACTTGGGTTGCCTAGCAGAATTACTCCATGAGAGCATGCTGACTTACCCAGGAGGCCACAAAAGAACCCAGAATAAAATCTAAAGCACTACAAACCTCACTTGGCTCAGTTCGACTAACACCTCATGAGAGCTGTTAATGTGAGGTCTCTCTCACATTTGCCCCCCAAAAATAATAAATAAATAAACATTTTGATGATCTACACATGTTTTGGGAAATTCTTTGGACAGTTGAGACAAAAGTGGAAATTTCTGGAAGGTACGTGTCCCTTTACATCTTGTGTAAAGCTGACAGCATTTCACAAAAAAAAAATACCATACTTCCAGTTAAAACATGGTGGTGGGAGTGTGATGGTCTGGGGCTTCTGTGAATGTTTAGGCCTTAATGATAAAATAAATTCTGCTCTAAAGCAAAATCCTGAAGGAGAATGTCTAGTTATTAGTTGCTGGGCTTAAGAGAAAGAGTGCTGAGGTTATGAACCAGGTCAATATTTCAAAGCACAACAGGGAGCCAACATCTGAATGGTTTATAACAAAAAAAAAAAAACATCATCAAGGTTTTGGACTTGAGTTTAATTCAAATGCTGTTGCATAGCACTAAACATCCTCCAATGTTGCTGAATTAAAACAGATATGCAAATATGGGTTGTGCTAAAATGTTTCCACTGCAATGTAAAACACTGATTGCCAGATATCACAAATGCTTGCTGTTGTACCAGCATTGGTTTTGGCACCAGTGGTGCCCACAAGCCTCGAGTGAGCAGCATTTAAAATGCTATTTTACTCAGTTTCTCTTTCTTTTTAATCACACTTGTATTTACATACATTTAAAAATGACAAAAGGATTAAAAACATTTATATTGCGTTAGGTTAAGGTGAGCTTGAACTCTTCTAGTTCACAGGTCAGTACTGGTAGCACTTCCTATGACACGGAACTAGTGAAGTAGCTCTTAGTTAGAAAGGATTACTGGTTCTGCAGGAGTTTTTTCCTTCCTGTTAAAAGGGAGTTTTCCTCCCCACTGTCACTTTTTGCATGTCCAGTATGAGGGATTGCTGCAAAGTCATTAACAAAACAGACCAGCTCTTTCAGGAGGAGTGAATACTGCTTGCCAAGACTCGATGAAATCTATTGGGTTTCCTTGGATAGGAAACGTTTTGCCCACACACTCTGGATGATTTGATTGAATTTGACTTTGTAAAGTACAGCGGCTGAGAGGTGCAAATGCACTGCAAATACATGAATGTGCTGCAAACTCCAAAAAGTATTCCAAACACAAAAAAGAGACTAACATACAAACACAAATGGAAAGGCAAAATGCTGCAAGTAGTAAAAAAACAACTGCAAGTTAAGAAAAGCTGCAAATTAGCTCTGCAAACATAATAAATAATGTGCTGTTATTACAAACAGAATGCAGCATGAAAATGCTTGCTGTAAGTACAGTCATTATTTGGTCAATATTGATCATTTGTATTAGGTTACTTAGAAGGATTAAATCCTCCACCCCTAAACCCTCAAAATGTCTTAAAATCACACATGCATCTTAAAGCAATTATAAACCCCAGAGTCATTAAAACAAAGCAGTGTTGGAAAACACCCAATGAGCAATGAACCCTTTTCCCTTCATTTATTTATTTTCTTACTTTACGGTGCAGCAAGCAAACTAATTGCCACGTATAATAATAGCGGAGAAAACACCGAACGTCAGATGAAACACAAACGTAATCCCCGTCGCATCTGTTTTCCTAACTTAAGCCCGAAAGATTGTGCGCACGCATGCACATCTGCACACACTTCTCAGCGGCCAGATTTATAACATCCTCCAACATGAGGGAGACGGATGGCGGCGCATAGTTGCCTGAGCGGGGAGATGAACGGTGGAGTTATAAAGCAGCGCACAGAGGGCACGGATGACATTGTAAGTCTTATCCAGGCCTGCTACGTGCCTGTTGCGGTCTAACAGGAATCAGATGGCGCTTTGTCTTTGTTGTCGTACCACCATCCCATTTATGAGCTTAGAATGTTTATAGTTTGCCGTTCTTTGTGCCGCCTCATTTGCTCTAGGTGACAGGTTTGTGCGTCGCTGCCTGTGCTGATAAACTTGACGACCTACGCTTAGAAACTAAAATCAAAGTACGTTAAGAACAAAAAAAAAAAAAAAACTTGCTTTGCTTGCCTTCTTTAAAAAGTCTGTAGATGTATCTCTGTTATGGTTGCACAAAGTGTGTATCAGTCAAAAAATGTTTCATCGTCAAAGAAAGGTTGGTGTCCACCGTAGTACCGTGTTTAAACGCTACCAGCCGTTCCTTTATTGATTTAAAGTGCTCTCAGGTATTCAGCTCACTTTTACAGCTTTGTCTTATAAAAACGACATCCTCCTTCCACTGCATGGAAAACCACCTCTTAAATCAAGGCAATAAAACGCTTACTGTCTTGTTTCCAGTGATTCCCATTATTTCTTCCCTTTCTCTCACATGGAATTCCTTTCCTTTCCCTTACCTCTAAACTGTCTCATCTTTACCCATGTTGCTTTGTGTCATGCTCTCCCCCGGTTTATTTTATTTCTGGGCAGAAACGGTGCGTTCACAACCGACAGACGAAGAATTACTGCTCTCCAAAGTGTTCTGCAATGAGCCTTTCCACACTTACTCATAGAAGCAGCAGGGCGTCTGTGCAAACTTTCTTCTCTGAGCCAAGACTCTGGTCACACATACTGGTCATCCAACTGCTACAATATTCACTATATGGTTTTAAGATCTGTTGGTTTATACCACCAAAGTTTGTGTGTACCAGCAAATGTATGTTAGTCTGAGGTCTTTATTTATTTATTTGGTCTCACTTGAGTCTTTCTGCTTGTTTGTTTTGATAATTACCTCCCAATAAAGGTAACCCCAGCCACTTTTGTTTCTCCTTGGCGGCTGAATATTCTTGAATCCAGAAAAATGAACATACATTTGTACGATAACTAATAATTTATAGCACAAATAATTTGCGTGTTTTGCACTACTGAACATTTTTGGTGATACATGTGTTTAAAAGTGTTAAATGCAATGAAATAGAAGCAAGAAATTCAAATCTTTAATTTTATGTCTTTTAATCGCGCCATACTCTAAAACAGGGTTTCATACTCCAGTCACGGAGGCCCTGCAACTTTTAGATATGTCCTTGGTCCGACGCACCTGAATCAAATGGCTGGATTGCCTCTCCAGTATGGAGTCAAGCTCTCCAGACTCCTGTGAATTATCCAATTATTTGATCCAGGTTTATGGAGGAAAATATCTAAAAGCCTTCAAGGGTTGGAATTTGACATGGGTGAACTAAAGCTGGAGCTTGTAAAGCCTAATCAGAGGAAGCTTACAGAGGAACAGATTCCCAGAGGCAGTTGCCAGATTGTTTCGCTCCATGAGTGGTAATCAGGCTTACTTCGTCTCATCTCCTGCAATCCTTGATGTTCCATGCTTAGCTCTTTGGTGTCCTCTCTCCAAGAAACCAGCTACCCGGTTTGTACTCTGTTCCTGGATTCTAGGCTCTTCGCTCCCTGGGTTTGTTGAAGAAATTACCTCAAACTTTCTCCGTGAATCCCTTCGCCCCTTTTCTAGCTGCTCCACTGGTTCATGTCATCAGGACCCCTCTCTGCAAACATGCACCATGACTTACCTAAGACCTGTTCCAAGTTATCACAAATGCTTGGTTGAATCAAGGTTGGCTCAAATATGGAGAATGTGGAGAATTGCCTTTTCACACAGGAGCCAGGTTGGTTTGGACAGCTTTTTGTCCCTAATAAAGGAAATCATCATTTTCAAACTGCTTTCTGTAGGTGTAGGAGATTTACTTTGGTGATCTTTGTCTGAATTTAAATTTGATGAACTTAAATATAAAGTAGGGCAAAAAGCAAGAAGTTCCCTACAAATTATTCCAAGAGAGGGAAAATATTGCTCCACAACCCTGTGTGAATACTAAAGAAGATTTTTTTTTCCACTTGTGGAAGACATTTCAAGTCAATCTGAGTAATTTATAGTCTACAATGGTGAAGAAATGCCCACCAGGTAGATTATAAGTCCTCAACAGACAATTTGCAATAAAGCCTATCTTACATTATTAATCCATTATTTCCCCTACTACTTTCATGTCTGAGTTTTTCTCTCTTTCAGAGTGATTTCAAATTATTTGTTCCTATCTTTGCTATACCTATGTCTCTTCTTCAAAAGAAGACAGCAGTCAGTCATCGCCCCCTCTTTCATTCAGGTGTCCTCATGGTCAAGCTAGTCCTTCAGCCAAAAGCACATTTCACCTTCTGGCATTGACTGAGTTTTTGAATATTTATGCTGTCCTACAGAAATCCAGTGATTACCACTTCTAATCTCTTCATGATTACTTTCACAAATTTCCATTGGATACAGCAGGCCTTTCTTGAAATGTTGCAGTGTCCTAATAGACAACTAAGCTAGGCGAATATTTCATATTTGGACAGTTCAATGATTTCATAATCAGTCGAAGAGTAAGCTCGTCTTCATTATCCTTTATTAACATACTTTGACAAGAGAAGCTGAGTCGCGCTGATCTGGCCTGGGCTAGCTAGCCTGTAATTAACTGCGAAGAGATTCACTGGACATCTTGTATCAGCAAATCAGAGAGATAATAGCCACATTAGCAGCATCACAGACACAGAGATAGCGGTGCATTTGTCTGGAATGTGGCACCAACTCAGATAAGGAGATGGCTTGGACAAGTTACAAAGACAACTAGATAACAACTAATGGTATCTGCATTTCTGCCTCCTTTGTTTCTCACAATAACATGTTTATTTCCTCACATTTTTGGCTACTCTCCTGTAATGTTCTGTTGTGGTTCTGGTTATTTTTTCAGTTTAGGATTATTTCTGTTTCTTGTTTTGGTTTTATGTGTAGCCTGTTTTTGTTATCTGGTCTTTGTTGTTAGTTTTTATTTCAGCCCGTGTCTGTTTAGTCTTATTTCTTACCTTAGGTTTTTGTTTATCAGTCTTATGCTCCCTTTATCACCTCCACCTGTTTTTGTTAATTAGTCCCGCCCTGCTCTCCTGTTCTGTTGCCTATTTAAGCCCGCCTTCGTTTTCGATTAGTTGCCAGAATATCTCATCTTGTCCCTGTTTGCAACCTCCCGGTAAGAGCCTTGCAGCCTGAGTTATTTTTCTCCTCCGTTTGCCAGTCTGTGCCTTAGCCGTTACCTGCCCTTATGTTTCCTGAGTTGGTTTAGTATCTGTCTGGTTATGTGGGTCTGCCTGAAGATTGCTTTTGTCCTTTGGATCCTGTCAATAAAGACTTAATTTTAGCATCAGCTCCGTGTTCGGCTAAACTTTGGATTCAACCCTAGCAAACATTACACTCTCCTACTTTTACTCCTATTTCCCTCATATATTTTCAATATTCCTCCCAGTTCAGCGAACAGAAGAATGCTTTAAAATGTCAGTGCTGCATTTCATGAGGGTACAGTTGCCAGGTTTGTGGACTGACGCCGCTGCAACCAGCCTATATACACTGATAAGAGAACAATCAACAGATGAAAATGTACTTTGATGTCAAAGATTACCTGTGATTACATTAGAACGGTTAGGGCTTGTTATCAAACAACCCTCCGTGGGTGTCAGAGGTCAGTCTAGAACTGTGGTTGCTTATGCTTTGTGTATTGTGTGATTCTTCTTGGACCTGAGACTCTGTACCCACACTTGGAGTGAGCACATGTTGTTGGGGTAAAAACAGAAGTAAATCCTTGCCAAACAGACCACATCCTCCTCACATTAAAGCCCTACAGGTAAAAAGATGGGAGGTTGCGGTAGGGATGGGAGGGTGGGAATACTTATTACAGGGGCAGCAAGAGATAAGAGTGAACATCCGTGGGAACAAGATGCTAAATAGTATTTGAACAGGATTTACATTTTCGTATGCAATCCTTGGCCACTTATTGCATCGTTAATTAGTATTTGAGAACATGAGTGTAAAGCCTTCAAATGTACCCTGTCTTTGTAGTATACTATTAGAATGACATACAAGATCCAACTTGTGTTGTGTAAAAAGAAGTATGGACAACAGTTTAAAACTGACTTCTTTGCAGGACAAAACATTTACAACAAAACTCTTAAGAGGGACAATCTGAGCAGGTGCCTAACCTTTAACAAGTTTTTTTTTTTTTTATGTGTTCAAACACAAAATAATCCACTCTCAGCCAGGAAATCTTCTTGGAGACCATCAACAACACATTGTTGCTCTTGAGCCAAAAAAAAAAAAAAAAGCAGACATCAAAGTGTTTACAGGAACAACAGCCCCCGACCAGCATCAAACCATTCATTTTGACCGAGTTCTGTTTGGTTGTGAAAGTCAGCAATCAAAGCCAGGACCAGAGAGCCCATTCCCCATTCCAGCTGAGGTTTACATGTGTACATCTGTGTACTGACATAGGTTTATAGTGGTCTTTGTTGCTGCAAACATTCTTTGCTTTGCTACTTTGGCCAAACCATGAGCCATAACTAAAATCAGTCGAAGCTAAACCATGGAAATGTTATGCCAGTCTACTAAATCTCTAGGGCCTTTCATAAAATCTCAGTATCCACCCAAACCCTACATTTTTGTTTAACTCAATCTTATACTTGGAGGCAAATTGAATGGAACTTGTTTCAGATTACAATAGCAATGCATGTGTTTTATGTTATGTGAAAGGCGTAGATACAGAATTTAACCTAAAGCTGTCCCTCTAAGCTATTAATGCCATTAAGACCCTCATAAACACCCATTTGCCAACATTCATTCTAGTTTTTGGACAGCATTCCACTCAGAATGACCGTTTTTGCTGCAAACTCATGGGAAGCTGGTTTACTCAGAAGAGTAGAAGAACTGAGCTAAATGGGATGAATAAAGTTTTTTTTTCTTACCAGGATATGAATGTAGATTTTGTGGCCTTGTTTTACCTAAGAAATGAATGATCCACAATCCATAATGCCATTCTCATCAAATTCTGTTTCTTAAAAACAATGCAGTTGGTTTTCTTATGCTTGTGATCTCACTCCCATATTTCTGTCTGTTGTAATTTTTGAGCAAAACTATTTCAATGAGATTTGTATTGTTCCTATCAACACAGTCACCATGGTCACAAAAATCTACGCTGTGATCCAGCCCATGGAAGGATTCCTGGCCAACCCTTGTGGAAGGTCACAGATGAGGAACTATGTAACAAAACCCTGGTGTCAAACAACCTGGAGGTGAAACTTCTACATCCTTACACAGTTGCTGAAATTTATGTTCTTCTAGGAACGATGTTGGCCAGTCCAATGCCTAACAAATGTTTTGCCGGAGGTGTCTTTGATGAGGTAAACTTTCTCATAGTGTCAGAAGAATCAGACTGAGGACCCAAAGTCCTAGCCATAAACAAAGTTGCGTTTCAGAATAGGTTTATTGAAAACAGAAACTATGATGCAGACAGGGAACCTCTGAATGGAAGATATTTGACCATTTGTTATGCACGGATCCCCTTTAATTAGATGAGATGAGATTGTGAGCACAAACGTTATTCCCTTTTGGTCTGATTTTCTACTTATGATCAGTTGTCTTTGGCTAAGTGGTCTCTTATCTCTACTATTATGAGCAAAAGAAATGAAAAAAAAAAAAGATAAGAACACAAAGAGCACATGCAGGTATGCACATTCTGCCCATTTCAGCATTATCTTGGTTTGGGGCCAAGGAGCACTCAAAATGTAAAGCTTCAAAACATGCAAAGGTATGCATAGCGTTTTCCCATGCCAAGTTTGTCATATGGAAAAACACTCATTACCCAACATCATGTTTAGATTTACGGGGGTTTAAAGCAGAGCATGACACATGTATCCCACTGTGGCGGAATTTTACATTAGCAGCACTATATGTGGAAAATTACAGTTGTTCAAAACCGAATAAAGTAATCAATACACTTTTTTCACGCATGGGAACAAAAAATGTAACTTGTGCAGTTTGAGTTTTGTATTTAGATACTCAATTTGAGGTTTTGTTTTTTCTGTTTTGTTTTTATCTGTGTATGTGTTTCTAGGCAAGGCAAGGCAAGTTTATTGATATAGCACTTTTCAGTAGCAAGACGATTCAAAGCGCTGTACATGAACAGAAAAAACATTACAAAGGGAAATATTCTAAGGCAAATCAGATGCCAACTGAGGACAAGGCAGCAGGGAGGAGAGCAGCGCAGAGGAGAGCTGGCTGTTAGCAGAGAAAATGAGAACCAGACCTGGCGGTAGACAGATAATTAAACTGCTCAGCACAATGGCGTCACCACTTATAAATATCTTACAACTAGTATCTAGTATGAGATGAAACTTTTCCTTTCACACTACATCTGCAAAAAAGCTAGCAGATTGAATCTGGTGACAGGTTGTAGTTTAATAATTTGGGAAAGTAATAAAATAAATAATTTGGATTACTTCCTTCAATAGAAGTGTAAACTCCTTAAATGTACCCTTTACCTGGAGCAGCATTATTGCTGCAGTGTTCCTAAGGATGGTGTGTACTTCAAGGAAACCCATATTGAGAAATTTTGACAAGGATCAATTACAAAAAAGTTGTTTAATTGCATTGGGAGCATCCCTCTGCTGATATACTAAAAACACTCGTATCACCCACATGGAAAGTAATAATCTCTGGAATCTAATAATTACAACTGACAGACTGTTGCTACTGTATGTGCAAAAATAGGATGAACTGGTGCGACCCTTAAAGATTTTAACTTCTTTTCTGAACTTCTACAAAGGGCCGAGCCACTGTTTATCAACCGATTAAGAGGATGTTAGCTGCAAGCAATGCTAGCACACCCAGAGAGGTTGCTATTGAGAACATCAGAAACTACACAGCAATGTCTTCATTTAGGGTCTGCTTGCAACATGTAGCTGTAAATAACCCGTCTTGTTATCCAAATAATGAATATTAGGAGTGAAAAAAGAAGCAGTGACTGTGCCCAGCAAGTAGCTCCTTTGCCCAGCCTCTGACTATAACCCTGCAAAGTTATTTGAATCTCTACTCAGAGATAACTTAGTGAGCTGCCAAATGTGTAGTGAGGTTTTTGTATCCTGAATAGATACAGCTCTGCTGAATAATTGATTTATAATGAATCTGTACACAGTGACTTTGTCGTTTTTGCATAGGAATGATCCAATTGTATAAAAAGTACAAAAAGTTCTCAGGCACATCTTTTAGGTGTCTTGGTTGTCTTTTAAAAAAATGTTGTTTAATGTGTTTTCCATCTGACATAAAACTAATACAACACTCCGGAGAAACATCATACGTTAAAAACCCTGTGTCTGAACTAAAAAAAGAAATCTACAGACAAGAGTCCATGTAAGCCAAAATTCCTAGACAAAGTAAAACACTAGTTTTCAGCAAATGGCTGATGATGGTTTGCCTTTACTTTTTCACACAAGGCTATTATGTGTGGATAGTTTACTTTTCTTTTAAAGGTGAACTAAAATCAACTCTGCAAATATTGAGGCACTGCCACAAAACATTCAAAGCACTGATTTCTCTTACCTCTAACTTGAGTAACTTGTTTTTAGCATTTTTTTTTTCAATAAATGCCAACACGGGCTTATTTTGGTAGGTAGAGCTGGCTGACGTCTGTTTGAGCCTCAACCAGCTACAACAGAACGCTGGACAACCAAGTACGCCATAACTTTTCACTTGTTTACTTGTAGCCATGGAAGAAGCTTTCTTTTAATAACAAAAAAATGCCAGAAGATTTTGTGGGAGTAGTGGGTATTCAACCAGACCTGTATGAACCTCAAACCGACAGCTGGATCTCAGAAATGAAGTGAAGACTTATCAGTTTCAGATTCTGACTATGAGGACTGTCATACCGCGGTGAAGTTAGCTTAGGGTTGGATATTAGCGTACAATTGCCTTTTAATTCTATTTTTAAGTGATGTCATCAAAACACTTCTCAATCCACCTGTAATACAATTTAATCAATATTGTTTTTTTTTAGTTTACAACGGTTATCTTTATCTGATGTTTAATTCTTCAATCAAAATCAATTATGACAAAAAGCAAAAGAGATAAATCTGTAGTGGTACAAATACTTTTCACAACACTGTACATGGCAACCGGTTGATTGGGAATGACACCAGGAAAAAGTCTTAAATGTTCTTAAATGTAAACATATTGATTTTGCTTCACTCTACTGAGATCTTAGTTGAGCTGTCTGCTAAGATTGAGCTTTTTGGCAATAAACGCTTTTCGGTGGATTTGAAATAAAACCAGGATGAATTTCAGGTTACTACGTGTCCACTGTTAAGTACGCTGGAGGATCTGTCATACTGTGGGCCTCTCTTCGAAATTCTCCCAAAAACCTTTTTAGAGTTCAGGGAATCATGAAGTCTTTGAAATACAAAAACATAGAAAAAGAATCTACAAGGAAATAGAAAATTAGTGGTCATTGGGTTTTTCAGCAAGATCCAAAAGATATGGTGAAAATCAACAAGAAAATGTTCACCAGAAACCAGAGCTGGTTACAATGATTTCCTTCATTAGTTGATTTTAATTTTAAAATTTTAGTCTTTACTTTTAGAGCACTGAGTGGCCAAGCTCCAGCTTATATTACCAACCTTTTACAACCATATTCCCCATCTCGTAGTTTGAGATCCTCCATCCAAAGCCTGTTAATGGTTCCACGAACCAATTTCAGGACCATAGGGGATCGGTCTTTTAAAGCTGTGGCCCCCAGATTGTGGAATGCCTTGCCTTTTATCTTTACGCTGTCTTGACTCTGTTCATACTTTAAAGAAACAGTTGAAGACTCACTTGTTCCAACTGACTTTTAACTAGTTTTTAATGAGTTTTATGCTATGATGTTGCATTTATGCTGTTTTTTTTAAATCTTTTTATTTTTTATGTTATTGTGAAAGGTGCTAAATAAATAAAGTTTACTTATTTGATTAAATGAGCTGCAGTACTAAATTTGTTATCACCATATTTAAAGATGATCACTTTCAGTAGTGTCCTCTTCACTGGCAACACTCAAAGTTGCAGACCCAGGATCCAAAGGATCATGTAAGGAACCCTGCAGACGGTTTCTAAGTTCAGGGGGGGGGGGGGGGGGCTTCAGAGTGGTGCAGGTCGCGACCTGCTATGTCACACTCTAATTATGATTGTCATGTTGATTGAGAAGAGGGAGAGAGACAGGAACATTAGCAAGCTAACATAAATGTCAGCGAGGAGTATTGAAGTGCATGGATAAAAGTGAGTTTACGAGGGAGGCTCTGCACATGTTTGTATGTAGATGGGAGTGAGTTATTTTGTCCCGGGGCGAGCGGAAACTATTGTTTAAGCCACAGCTCTCTTGTCTCAGAAGTGTTTGCTGTTGCGGGAAGGCTGTGGTTTTGGAGTCAGAGAACAGGAACGCAGCAAGGCACTAACAGAAACCAAGGGAAAGTGAGAGGGGGGGGAGGACCAGATGGAGGGGAAAAGGACTGCAAAGGAAGCTAAGGTGGCTCTCCGAAAGAAGGGTGGATGATGTAAAAAAAAAAACTGGATTGCAGCCAGTACTGAAAGAGAAACAGATGATAAGAGTTTTTTTTTTTTGTTTTTTTAAAGCAGATTGACGCTTAATGTAAAAGTTCAGACAATGCTGAAAACAGTAGCCTAAATCTGTGGGAAAGAGCACATGTAGGAAGACTTGGAAAGAGGCGAATCCTCTCCTGCCTACCATTTTCGTTTTTTTGTGTGCTCTGTCATAACCGTGGGCTACTCGTAGCCTTGGGCCGGCCCGCTGCTGGAATTTACAGTCCAATGGGCCTGCCTGCTAATAAAACACATGTGGGCTTGTAGAGGAATGAGGAGGGCTCGAGAACAGCCTCTTTCTGTATCTATGCGTTTATAGTTCATGCATAAATATATATACAGTACTGTGGAAATGTTTTTGCCTCATTAAAGAAGGATTCTGTTTTAGCTTTTCGGATTCTCACATTCTTTAGATTCTCAATGTAACATCATAAATAGATAACAGTAAATACAAAAAGAAGTTTTTATTTGCTGATATAATAAAACAAACAAACTTAGTTCTACTTGGAAAAAAGTATTTCTCCCTAAACCTGAACTTGTTGTATCACCCTTAGTAGGAACAACTTTTTTGTTCTGCTCTTCTTTGTAGACTTGTTTTAACACTTTGTAGACTTTGTAGACTTTGCTGAAAAACCCAATGACCACTTTGTAGACTTGTTTTAAATCCTTTAGTATTTACGTTAATGCCACTGCATCTCAGTCAGACTTCAGTGCAGACTTAGACCACGTACCTTCAAAATCTTCAAAGACTTTATTTTTTCGCCATTTTAAAGGGGACTTACCCATTCGCTTTGGATGGTTGATCTGTAATGACACAGTGTTCTTTTTCTTCTTCTTCCATTCTGGGAGAGAGCAGAATTCATGGGCCTTCAGATGCTAAAGAAGCGCAACAGCCCCAGACTATCACACTCCCAGTACCATATTTGACAGGAGAGATGATGTCCTTTAACTGAAATACTGTGTTTGTCTTTCCCCAGATGTATGGAACACCTTCCAGTTCCAATTTTTGTCTCATTGGACCTCATAATTCTTTTCCAAAGATGTTGGGGACCATGAAAATGTTTATTTCCTGCAAATATGAGGCAAGTATTCTTGGTCTTCAGTGGCTTTGGCCTTGGAGCTGTTTTTACAGTCGCATTCCTACTGTTGAATCATGAATACATATCTTAACTGAAGCAAGTAAGGGCTGCAGTGGTCAGGGTTCGTCTGTGACCTGCTAAGTAAGTCATCAGTGTACTCTTGGAGTAATTTTGGTTGGCTGCCTACTCTGGAGAAGTTCTCAGCTGTTCTAGGTTTTCTCCATTTGTGAATAATGGCTCTCGCTGTGTTTTGCTGCACTCCAAAACCTATGGAGATGACTTTATAACACTTTTACAACTTACAGACTTTCTAAGTCAGTGACTTTGTTTATTATTTGCTCTTAAATATCTTTAGATCCTACGATGTGCATCTTTTAGAGATCTTTTATCTTCTTCAGGAGGAAAGGAACCCATTTGATTCCACAGGCCGGGCAGCAATCAGGGCTCAGTGAGGTGCATGAAATTGAACCAAGAAAAATTAGGTGAAACACGGGGGATTTTAAATAATCTCTGTCTACATCAGATTGTAACAGGTATAAAAAGCATCCTGAAATAAAATATTTCAACCAAATCGCTGGGGTGTTTATAAATGTTTAATGAATGTCACTGATTTCCTAAGGGTTAACAATGACCAAAGCAAAGTGGTCTCAAGACAATGTAAGACTAGAACAGTATGTCTCATTCTGTTTACAAAACTCAACTGACAAGAAGAACCTATTAAGCTCATAAAACTTGAGCTGTTTACATTCCTAACCTTAAATTGGGAAAGGTCTCCGTCCTGCTTACTCTATAGTTTGGCTTCTCTTTGAGCGTTTCTCTCCTCTCGGTGAATCATCCCCCAGCTGTCTGCAAAATATGTCCCTGCTGTGAAAAAGAGCTTGAGGATTATCCCCTGTGTGGAAAAGCGTGCAATTAAAAGGTTTTATATACTTGTTTCAAGAGGAGTATGTGTCTAACAAACCCCCAGAAGAGAAGTGTATACAAGCCCATTTTTTTGTGTGTGGTATGGCTTCCAGCAGAGACCCTGCATCCAAATGGGGTCCTTCCGAAGTTTGCAAGACTCCAGGGGGTCAAAAAGAAGGAGACAGAGATAGAAGGCCCCAGTCACCAAAGACTCTTGAACTCTCCTTCTCTCCCAGTAAATATATGATCCTCTAGTAGTCCGCAGAAATGCATATATGTGGAAGAGAAATGTGTTTAAACTGGTCAGGATTTCCATCCAGCAGAAACTTAGCCTGCAACACCATTCTTAGAAGCAAATCTATAGCACAAATAAATGCATATATATATATATATATATATATATATATATATATATATATATATATATATATATATATATATATATATATATATATATATATGCAAAAAGTATTTTGTCATCCATCCAAATTATTGGAATTAGGTGTTCCAATCACCTCCATGGTTGCAGGTGTATGAAATCAGACACCTACCTAGGCATGCTGACTGTTTTTACAAACATTTGTGAAAGAATGGGTCGCTCTCAGGAGCTCAGTGAATTCCAGCGTGGAACTGTGATAGGGGGGCGACTTGATGGGTTGAGTAGTCTTCTGGCAACCAGAAGGTTGTGGGTTCGATTCCAGCTTCCCCTTGCCACATGTCAATGTGCCCTTGGGCAAGGCACTTAACCCCAAGTTGCCTACCGAGCTGTGTCTCGGTGTATAAATGTGTGTGCGTTAGTGAGAGCGACTGGGTGAATGTGGCTATAGTGTACAGCGCTTTGGGTGGTCAGCATGACTGGAAAAGCGCTATATAAGTTCAGTCCATCATATCTAACATCTATCCCTTGTGGGGTCACGAGGGGTGCTGGTGCCTATCTCCAGCTGTCAATGGGCGAGAGGTCAGTCAACTGTCAGCTGTATCAAAAGAAAGAGGAAGTATCAGTCAAGATGTGGTAGGCCACGCAATCTGATGGTGCGGGGTCAGCAGATGCTGAACACATAGTGTGAAGAAGTCACCAACTTTCACTACAATCACTACACACCTCCAAACTCCATGTGGCCGTCAGATTATCTTAAGAACACTGCACAGAAAGCTTCATGGAATGGGTTTCCATGGTCGAGCAGCTGCATCCAACCCATACATCACCAAGTGCAATACAAAGCGTCGGATGCAGTGGTGTAGAGCACGCCGCCACTGGACTCCAGAGCAGTGGAGACACATTCTCTGGAGTGCTGAATCTCGATTCTCCATCTGGAAGTCTGATGGATGAGTCTGGGTTTGGCGGTTGCCAGGAGAACAGGCACTTGTCTGACAGCATTGTATCAAATGTAAAGTTTGATGGAGGGGGGGATTATGGTGTACCTTTGTTTTTTCAGGAGCTTGCAGGAACCCTTTAGTCCCAGTGAAAGGAATTCTGAAGGTTTCAGCAGACCAAGACAATTCCATGCGACCGACTCTGTGAGAACAGTTTGGAGACATGACACTAGTACATAAAGCAGGCACCAATAACCTTCAGGTCACATTTCCATGTCCCCAACCTCCATGGGGACATGAGAGAATGTCTCTCGGAGGTATGAACTGAGGATCACTCAGACAGGTTCCAGATGTTCCTAGCCCACCCTCACCACTTTTTGGGGTTTACCAGCTCTGTCCAGTGGACTCCCCAGCCACCAGTTCCAATTCACTAACAGGTAGTGGTCAATTGACTGTTTGACTCGGTCCCTGTTTCAGAGGGATGACAATTTAAGGATATCAAAAGACATAGTTTCAGCTTCAGAAGAACAGAAAAACAGGTAATATGATGGTGAAACAACAGGCATAGCAAAGCAAGGCTTGAGTACAATTTTGTACACTTTGAACCTAGTTGTACAAATGCCTTGTTCATCTTTTATGACCACAACGTACACTTCTTCTGTCTCCTGTTTCAATCAGGATAATGCACAATGTCACAAAACTCAAGATTATCTCAAACTGATTTTTTTCAGCATGACAAAGAGAGTTCTGTACACCATATATAGCTGTCATCAGCTATATTAGGCCAAACCTTTTAACTATTCCAAACTATCATAGTCTCCTCAGAGCTGAATCTGTTTTAACATTGAGGTGAGACTGTCCTGCATCATATGAGCACGGGGGGTTGCGAGGCGACCGAGTTCAGGTTAAGGTCATCGCTTAATCTGTACATTATGAGAGTTAGCGAACAGACAAAAATGGAGGGGCTATGTGAAGGCGGGGTGGTCGCCTGATGACAAATTATTGTAATGACAGTGGAGGGACATTGAACAAGCCGTTGGGGGTGGGGTATTTACAGTCTGATGCAAGTAATTACATAGCACGAAAAGTGGCATTTCTAGGAAAGGAGGGGGTCAGACTGTTTTGGTTTATATAGGACAAGGGGAGTGTTCATTATATTATCTCAACTTAGTTACTGTACATCAGGAAGATCATTACTAAACCCACAAATGGTTCTGTGAGGTAACGCCTCCATTAAAATACACAGACCTTTTTTAATCAACCAGACTTAGTGGGGTACTCAATTTGTGATTAATTCTTAGATGAACGTGTTTTAATATTTGTAAGACTTTACATTCTAGACCTTAATAGATAAATAGGCTTCGAAGGTACAAGAAGTCGCATACATGGAAATGGATTTTTTTTTTTACATTTTATTAAAGACAGTTTCAGCCTAGTTTGACTGAAAACCTCCGGGGATTTCAGGATTTCATCTTCCGTGTCATAATGCTCGAGGTTTAAGTGCATTCAGTCAGACATCAGTCAAACAAATCTCAACTCCTCTCACATCAATATGATTAATTTAAATTCACTCCAGGATAAAAGCAGCACAGTTGTGTGTCAATTCCAGCCACTAAGTAAATATGGCTATAGGCATATCAATATCAGTGCCCTATTATTAAAGCCTGTGCAGACTTGGCAACGATTACAGCTGTGTGTTGCATGAAATTAGAGCAAGATGTTATGACTTGTAAGGCAGTTATAGTTCTACTCTGAAAGTAGAATGTCTTGAAGGCAAATACAAAGCAAATATAAAAGCACATATTAAAAAGTAAGCTCTTTTGTCTATAGGCTGCAATCTTCCTATGTGTTAGGACATCACCATAAAAGTTTGCAAAATGTGTTCCATATGGCTATATGCTGTATTTTGTCATAGGCAAAGTGTATGCAATACAGGATTTGAAGTTTCTTGGTACCTTTTCTGCAAGTGAAGGCAAAATTGAGCTAGACATGGAAAGACTGATTAGTGTTTAATCTGAATTATAGTATGATTTAATTTTTGTTTAAACCTTCACTTAATTGAACATATATACCTAATACAGTGGCTGTTGAGTGTGTAGCTTTTCTAGCGTAAATTTCCAACATGCCCAACAAGTTCCATCAAGCTGGAAAAGTTTTCCAACACAAAAAACACTGAAAAGTCTCAAATAGACTTTGTTGATAGTGGCCAACGTGCTTTCACAGCATAAATATTTAAAATAATGACTAATTCAATTAGATTTTAAATTTACATGTAATTCAGATAACATTTGTCCTATTCAATATAAATTATTTAACTTTTTCTATGGGATTCCAAAGAACTGGAGGCTGAACAAACACAACATGGTAATGAGTTCAGTCATTTGTGAATCGAAGCTGGTATTCTGTCATGCATTGTTTGGATAACAGCCTTTCTGGGTCAGAGGAATTCCTGCCTTATCAAAATGCATGATGCTGATTCAAATTAAAGAGGTCATATTTAATATATTCCATGTTTACAATTTCTACATGAATAAAAGGCCTTTTGTCAGCCGGTTTGTCTATTTGTGCTTCTATGAAAAACAATGTTTTGTTAACAAGAATACATTTTGAATAGAAAACTAAAGACAAAGACAGGGAGGCATATAACAACAAAGTATATTGCTATTGGAGCATGTTAAATGTATTATTGAATATTAAAGCATTTTTAAATAAAATACATCCTTAAGTGAACGTGCCATGATTTAACTTTAGACAAAATTTATTTGTTCATTTAAATGTTTCCCACAACACAATGAGCTTTCTGGGCTATTCATTGAGGACAAATACAAGTCACTCATGATTCAATCAGAAGATCTCTCTGTTTTTGTGGCAATGGGCATGGCATGTGAATATAGTTGTAAGCCGCATGGACTATTACTTTAAGGACGTATTCTAGTGTAGAATAACTCCAGGATTCATCCCTTTAGCATTTAGTACCAAGGTGATGCCAACTGGATTGGGTTAGGGTTGGGGGTAACCCTAACCCTAACCCTAACCTTTGACAGGAAGAAAAAAACTCCAACAGAACCAGGCTCAGCATGATCAGCCATCTCCCATGACTGACTGGAGGTTAGAGAAGACAGAGCAGATACACAAAAAAGCACAGAAGCACACAATGATCCAGGAATCATTTCTATGTCAGAGAGGGTAAAGGCATATGGGTTTACAATAACAATATGAATTTGCAATAGAAAAAAAGAAACAAGTCAGAGTGACAGACAAGATACAATCTATGTGAGAATACTGTGACATGCTAGTTAGGGGGAGTTTTCCTCTCCACTGTCGCTTCATGCATGCTTGGTGTGAGGGATTGCTGCAAAGCCATCAACAATGCAGACGTCTGTCCCTGTGGCTCTACGCTCTTTCAGGAGGAGTGAATTTAATCTGCTGGGCTTTCTTAGACCAATCTGTCTGGATGATTTGACTGAACTGACTTTGTAAAGTCAAGAATTGGTGCTATGTAAATAAGACTAAGTTGATTTGAATTTAAAATGCTGCCCCTGAAATGTTGTGGGGGTTTTCTTGAAAGCTGTCATTTATATTTCTGGGGTCCCTCGCACCTACCACTATCTGTGTTAATTCATTTCTACATAATAAATCTGACCATTAGTGTAGATTTCAACTGTAACGTATAATAAACCACATAATATATTCCGTTAATTCAATTCACGGTTAGAGGTAAGTTGCCTTTGTAAATCGACTTTGTGAAAATAAAAAAGAGCAGTTCAAGAACTACTTCTTCTCATGCTTCAAAATAAGATTCCAAAACAAAGACACAGCAGGGAGCGAACCTGAAAGGACTAACCTTCTATTTAGCTGTCATATAATGGGTTTCACTTATTTCATCGAACATTGAACACCAACTAATTTGCATGCTCATAGGCTTCCTAAAACAGAGTTCAACAAGGAAAGTTGGGCAGTTTAATATTCAAAGCACTGGGAGTTTTCTCACTGCAGTAGGTCTTTGACACTACCATGACTGGCTTACTGATTACAGCAGTTTACAGCGTTTTTTGGCATCTCATACCTTGAGATCTCATTAAACAAGCAGAAAGCATTTCCCCCCACCCCCTTTCTGTTTTAGTGAGCTGCTTTTGTCATCAAAAAGCAAACAGCAGCGAATCTTATGTGGAAATAAAAAGAGGTTATTGCATCTTAGGCTATTTCTTGCTCGTCTTAAGTCGTGTACTTGTGCTCCAAAATGTTCCAGGCTTTCCAATAAACCAACACTGTTGACATGTGACACACGCGTAATCCTGAATGCACAGATTGCAAAACAAAGAGCTGACTAATCCTTAGCACAGCAGAATGTAGAGCATCAGATGTTACTGTATACCAGCTCTTTGTGCTCCTGAGCCTAGTGTATGTGTTGCGACCATTTTCTCACCACTCCGCCTGGCTCTGCCATCAGGGCTTAAAAAAAAAAAAAAAAAAAGCTTTTCCCTCATGTAATTGGTGTTGGATTACACAGTCCCTGAGGTGATGAAGAGATGTCGGCTGCTCTGCAGACCGACTTGCAATTAACTTGCCAATAAAAAGAAATTTCGCTATAAATAAATATTGCTTTGCCTGATTTAATGGATGAGCTGCTAGCTCTAGGCCAAGAAGTTTCTGTTTCATATTTACATAAAGGATAAAAGCTGTAGGGGGGGCGCAGATATAAATATAAATGCACGTTAACTAATGTAAGTACATCCACACAGTCATGGTTACCCAAGCAAATGAGGTTAATCAAGCCAGCATGACTCCAAACCCTGCGCCTTCCCACAGCAGCATTTAACTGGTGTGAGAACCACAGCCAGAACGGCCGTATGCGGCCGAGACCAGAATTTGCTTTGGGGCCCTTCCAGCAGCCACTCTCCGTGTTCGAACATTTCTACATAATAAATCTAACCATTATTGTATTTCACAACTCCAAATTGTACAACCAAGTAATTTATTTCCTCAGTTGAATTTACAATTAAAAGGTGTGTTGATTGAATCATCTTTGCGACACGTGATTTGTGATGTGACGGCGTCTGGGACACAAGTGTGCATGTGTAAAAATATTAAAATAACTATTAATCAGGCTTGCAGAGCTGGTAGTGACGATAAAGAATGGAACGCACCTTAGACTGCAATTACTTACATTTAACATTTCAAATTTTAAGGGTCACTATTATTCATGTATCAATCTTAGAAAATGAGATGCATTTTTACTATACATTTGAAAACTGGACATTTGAAAACTGGACTGTTGAGCCCCCTGTCCATATTCAATTCAATTTAAATTTTATTTATATAGCGCCAATTCATGAAACATGTTATCTCAAGGCACTTTACAAAGTTAAGTTCAATCATATTGTACAGATTGGTCAAAAATTTCCCATATAAGGGAACCAGTTGATTGCATCAAAGTCCCGACAAACAGCATTCACTCCTGGAAAAGCATAGAGCCACAGGGAGAGTCGTCTGCATTGTACATGGCTTTGCAGCAATCCCTCATACTGAGCAAGCATGAAGCGACAGTGGAAAGAAATACTCCCCATTAGCCGGAAGGAAAACCTCCGGCAGAACCGGGCTCAGTATGAACGCTCATCTGCCTCGACCGACTGGGGGTTACAGAAGACAGAGCAGAGACACAACAAGAGAGACAAAAAAGCACAGAAACACACATTGATGCAGTAATCTGTTCTACATTAGATGGTAATAATAGGGGCCGACTCTAGAAAGAACCCCTTTATAATTGCCAGGATGCTTGGTTACATGTTTAACATTTTGTTTTGCTTTTAAAGTTGATACACATGTGGCTGAGTCTCAAATCTATTTCATTTAATTAACATATGCAGTGGACAATGTAATATTTTCAGTGGTTTGGATGGATTACCATTAGATTATATTGAGATTTTATGCGATACAAAAAAACTAAAACGGTGTACAACTGAGAAGTGGAAGTCAAGACAAAATGCCATTGTCATGTAGCATTCAACTATGACATGTGTAACCCTCCTGAGTCAATACTTGGTAAAACTACCTTCACTTTGTGGACGTAAATTTCTGCAAATTTCTAACTTCAGTTCAGTCAGACTGCATAGAGAGCAGCTCGAGTTATCAAGTACTGCAAAAAGAATCTCAACGCAGTTTAGTTCTGGACTTGGACTGGGCCATTTATAACAATATACATCCTACTGCAGTACTGGTTGTATATTTAGGGTTGTTCTGGTGCTGGAAGTCGGAAGAACTCCCTGCCTCCAACAGGTTTACTCCCAAGATTGTCCTGCATTAAGCTCTACCAATTTATCGACCAACTCTATCTAGCTAATATATGCAGATTTTCCTCATGAGGACGGTGTTTTCAGCTTGATGTACAATGTTACCTTTCTGCTGATGCGCAAATTTTGGATGTAGGCTAAAAAGTGTAAATTTTGGCCCATGTGGCTGTGTTCCCTACGTAGCTTACAGCAATTTAGATGTATTATGGGTTTCTAACACTTAGCCAATAGATACATTTTCCCACCGGAGCTGTGGATCTCTGCAGCTCCTCCAGAGTTAACACTGCTTACGTCTGAACATCTATGCTACAAACAGATTTTCTTTCCACCTGACACACTGGCTCCCTAGAGGGTCCCTCTACAGACCACCGGACTTATAAGGTCGAGTATTCATGTGAGAGTATGTACTGGATATTCCACCAACATAAACAAGCCGGGCAGTAATCGTAAAGCTGCAGTAGTTGCTTGAACAAAGCAGAAAGAAGATTGAAGATTGCTGTTTCTCTTTCGCGTCTGTTTTCTGTACGTCTGATCTCCTACCAATGGTTGGTACACAGTTTACTGAACTGTTTTATTGATTATTTATTGAACTGAACCTATATGGGGACGAACTTGACCGGAAATTGCATACAGCTTACCTTAGTGGTTCAGACATTTTATTTAGTATTTTCTCCAAAATGAATATGTTTTACTTTACCAACATGTCTCTCTTCCTTATCATGACTTTCTGATCAAATTGCTAAATAGTTCCGACCAACATAGGCCAGGTGTCTACCTTGGTCAGAACAATGTTTTTTTTTTTTTATTGCTATCGTGTTAAATCACAATACACAATTAGGTTTGTTAAATGACGCTTATTAAGTTTGTGACAAAATGGGGAAAGAACTGGAATGCATAGTAATAGGAACTGTATGAATTCTGTATGAGACATATCCCTTCTGGAAGCACATATGTTAAACATTTACCTTAATCATTCCGGTATAAATATTTTGAGGGGCACTTTTATGGGTTTCCAGGGGGTTAAAAACACGGGGCGCAACACCCCAGCATGCAGGGGAATTCAAAGTGTTTCCCATCTCATGTGCCTAGTTACATAAATAATTGGAAAGCCTTTTCCATTTGGGTAATGTTATGAGTTAAACGCAATTATCCTCAGTCGAAAAAAATCGACAGTTTCCCTTTCACTTTCCTTTTACAGGAACTTTCATCCCTTCTCTGTTTGGCGTCTCTCCATGCTCAGATGAAGTCCTCTTGCATCCAGTCTAAAAATGGTCTGACTGAAGCGAGCATAAAAGGGGGAAGCTGACGGACTCTGTACATACCGTATGTGGTTTAAAACTGCCATTTTTTTACCCCTCCTTTCAGTAATTAACCCCCCATGGGGCCATGTGCTTGGCCCAGCGCTAGGTTTTATTGTGATTCAAACGGGTGTGGATAACATGCACGGGCTTTGTAATGGAGTCTGTTGGGTATTTAGGGAGGTTCTGTGGCAAACAAAGGAGTAAATTCAAAGATGAATTTGGACACTGGATAGATAAGAACATAAAAAAAAGGTGAGATTAATCATCTTTAAAATAAGCGGGTCCGATTTAGAAAAATATGGATATTTTGAACTTGCTACTCCAAAGTTTCATTTCAAATTTGTTCAGGCACGACCGAAGGTTGTGTCTAAAATCGGCATATGTTTTCATGTTTTCTTCCCCTGCTCGCTAAGTCAACAGAAATCGGGCCAGCCAGTCACTGAATAGTGTCTTTATTCCATCTTGGCCTGCTGCACCAAGAGGCTTCTTGCAATTTTCTCCAAGGTGGTCTTCAGCTGTACACGGCAAGAGAAGGGAGTTACTTACCAAAAGTCTCCTCTTTTTATTTGAAACGACAAGATCAGCAATGCATGAACGGGGGGGTGGGGGGGGGGAATTTCCCTTAAGTTGGTTTGAAAAGCGGATTCGGAGGGAGAGCAGTAACATTATTAAAAAGGCTGTCATCTGATTAGCAGGCAGTTTCCACATGCACAGACGTGGCTTTTTAAAGCTGCAGACCTCAAACTGTGGAGATTCTTCCCACCAATCTGTTTAAACGGGTTGCGGTGTCAGAGCAACCGGGGAGCACAAAAGTGAGACATAATCCGGCATGATGTATTGCTTCATGTTAGGGTGGGAGCTGCTTGGAAGGAACGTCGCATCCATCAAAGCAACAGCCAATCCGTTTAGGCTCTGACTAAACACTTTAAATTGAGCTTAATTTGATTGACTGCAGCACAAGGGACATTTGCAAACTAAATTTGCAAGAGATGCCGCTTTAAGTTAGAGACACTTTGCATGCATGTATTTGGCCCCGTTGAAGGTCGTTCAAAATGAAGGGCTCATTAATAACTCGGTTGCTTATGGAAGGTGATGTGTGAGAGGAACGTACGACGGAAACAAATGCAATAGTCATTGTGTTTCACAAACAGGACCCTCCACAATGACTGGCGCCCCTGGTAAAGTTGTGCACAAACAAATTAAAGGGATAGATCACACCTTTTAAGCCCCCCAATTACCAGATTTTAACAGAACTCCAATATAAATATTGCTATTCAAGAAATACAAAGTTATATTACGGGATTGCTTTGAGAGTTTTCAGTTTGACTGTTCCAAGTTGCTAAAACAGCTAGTAGCTTTCCACCATGCTGGGCATCCCTTATTTTTCTATAACTGACTAAAATATAGACATCTTTCTACAACAGGTTAGGGAACTCAGCTTTAGAGCTCAACTCAAACTATGGATGAAAACAAACCAGTCATGTGACCACTAAACTTTTAACATTTTCCTTGTGATGCTTATATTGTATATTATATGTTCTTTCATTATGTATTTGCCTGCCTAGGGACTACGGATGAAAACTAGCTTTGTAGCTATAATCCGGCATATTTACATTTGTTTTTATACTGATGTTCATTAATGTGCTTTGTCCCTATTCAAATAAATAAATAAATAAATAAATAAATAAATAAAAACTACTACTGGCAACGTCACACAGCTTTCAAACATTTCAAACCATCTATTAGGAAAAACAAAAAGGTTTTTATGGAAGCTTAAAGTTCTCTACCAGTGAATTGCATCACCTGGTTGTTGTTGTTTTTTTTTTTTGTTTTGTTTTTTTACAACAGTTCCAGTTGTTTTAAACTTTAAGTGCTGCTCTAATATGGTATTTATTGTAGCTAGTTTCTGACTAAATTCATCCATCTTACTTAAATGGAATGTTTTCCTTTCTTTCCCATTATAAAAAAGGGTGGCTGGGAGAAATATGGTTGCGTTAAATCATAATTATACTCTGGGAAACAGAAGCGTTTGTTGTACAGATATTTCCACAAAGGCCTCTAAAGCAATTGTAGCATCAGGAATTTTCATTTACCCCCCCCATCCCCCATCCCCCATAATTTCTGGTTATTTCCCATTAAGAAAATAAATACTGAAATTAAAGGCTGGCTTTTTCAGGGTTTTTTTTTACTGTGAGAAATTGCTCTTGGAACAAGGCGTGAATGTATTTTAAGGCTTTTAAAACTTCTTTACAGTGGATGCAAACATTGTATCCACTGCTGCCGTCACTGGTTTGAACCAAAATCATTTGGAAATCAATTTGGGTTATCCTGAAAGTTGCTGCTAAGATGATGAGGCAAACATTACAACCCTTAGAATGGAGGTCTAGCAGGCACAAAATGTGTGGAATACATCCTGAAACCAGCAACTAAATCACCAACGCCCAAGGGAAAGGGATGCACTGAATGACTGAAGCTTTTATGCAATCCATTGATGAGGATGAAATGACTTCAGCTGTGTCAAGGTGTGGCAGCTGGCCTGCAAACAAACAGCCTGCTTTGCAGAGTGTGAGATTTCTAGGAATCTGCTTGTTTTATATTTTGGTAACAGTGAACGTTTGCCGAAATTTCCCCATAGAAACTCAAGTCAACATCAAAATAGCAGACCAGATAGTGAATACCCTCAGACAGTGAGTTTAAACTGCTGGTTCTACTCATTTAAGCCTTTTCAGTGGTACTACTACTGTGGACTGAATCATAGTGTTTCTTAATGTTGTGGATACTGGCCAAAGAACCACTTAATCTCACCCATTTCTTCTTCTTTATTTAGCAGACCTGACCTTACGAAATGAAATGCCACCGGGGACAAACGAGAGCTTCATTTCTGAGTACGGTCCGTGCAAAGTTTGGGGCTGTCAAATTCAATGCAGTGGTTAATATGTTGACCCAAGCCTGTTGGTCCCGGGTGTCGCCACTGGCTCCCTTAAGGATAAAGGACCTTTAACCCCTGCTGGTAGTCTGGGGGTCATCGCTCTTTGACCTCGGCAGTTACAAGGGTGCATTCCCTCTGAGAAAGCTGAAGGCAACGAGCGTTCGCATTTTAGCGTTCACGCACGCAAGACGGAATCAAAACGGCCGCTGATCTTCGCTGCCAAGTCAGCAAAAACAAACTCCCAGGCTTCTTCATTATAATAATCAGGTTTGACTTTTTTCTTTCTTTCTGTGAAGATTATTAAGTTTCCCCAGAGTCGCAAAGTCTGCCCTGGCTTTATTAATTAGTGCAACGTATACTGAGTGATTTACAGCCGGAGACTTCAGTCTCCGAGTTAAGAGTGGGGCAAATGGGTATCATAAGTCTGCAGGACGCTCTAAGTGGTGGCCCTACACGCATAATGAAAGCTTTCATTAGGTATCTGGGAGGATTTGTTGGGCCAGGTAAGTATGCTTGAATATATGTGTGTTCCTCTCAGTGAAAGGAACATATGTTACCATGATCTTCACTTGACATTGCTTGACCCTGCTTTTTCAGTTCTTTAAATGCTTTAAGGTATGTTTGTATTTATTTGTTCATAAACTTCCTAGTTTGCCGAAATTAATATTCCACTTTGACTTGAGAATTATATTGCAGATTTACAAAAACTAGCTATCTGAGTTTAGAAAAATCTACCAAGAACAATTAACATTGCCTCTAACTAAATTTATTGAGAACACAAAAGTCAGTACTTAATATTTAACCCACAAAATGGCCAATTTCTGATGAGCTGCAATGATCTGAAATAAAAAATATATATTTATAAATTAAACCAAACCAATTTTCGAAGCGGACACTCTTTGGAGTCATCTTTACACTGTGAGCTGACACCTGCACGGCAAAACGTACCGACATCACCGGCTGTATGCTGTGCAGCTACAAAGCAGCCAATTAACTGCAGACAGCATCGGTTCATCATTAACACCGCGATTCGACAGAGAGAGAGATCTCTAACCTTATGTAATCCATGTACATCCTGCAGGCTTGTCATCTGTTGGTGAATTAATCATTAAGTCGTGCTGCTGCACTGGCCACAGATTTTTTTTCTTTTTTTCCAAGCTGTGTTTCAAGCTGTTCTTTTATGTAATAAAACCAGATTTTATGTAGTTAAATATAGATATAAATAATTTGCATTAGATGAAGAGAGCAAGGTAGGTTGCATTGCTGCATCCTTGTGGTTTTTACAATTCAGATGCTGTTATTTGCACACATTAAAACATTTACCTATTACCTCAAGGAAATGAGCCAAAATTAGGCAAAAGAAGCAGGAAGCTGGCAGCTTATCCAAAGCGGGATCTACTGATGGCTTTGGTCCTTTGGGACTCATTCATCTCAGCGGATTTAATGTCAATTCCTGCCCCGTTGGTCACTGCAAACAGATGCTCCCATCATAAACCACCAAAAATATATTTATCTTGCTTTCAGTGTCGTTTTTTTCCTCCTTTTACTCTCACGGCGTACACGTAAGCGCTGTGGGAGTTGGCTCACCATGGCGGCCGAGTGAGTGCGATGCCAAGGCGGCAGCCTGGTGTGGCAGCGAGGCTGAATCAGAGCTCGCAGGAACACGGCGAGGAGCAAAGAAAAAAAAACTCACACCAACATGCCGAGGTTCCACGCATGTAAGAACACCAGGTGCAGCGCAGATGAAAAAGTTTTACCAGTTATTACCAGAATCCCCATGTTCGCTGAGTGTGCCGCTCAACTTTCCTCTCCGTTCTCTGTTTACTTGTTCTTAATCTATCTTCACATCATCATCACCACTGCCACAAAAAAGTTCCAATAAACACCAGAGTTTTGCACAGCTAAAAGCACACATTTAAAAAGAAAATCAAAACACAATCAACTGAACAAATAATCTCAGTAGAAGCTGGGTTCACCCTTTTGTTGTACATATTACATAAGATAATAGCGCACTCATTTGCACCCATCTATGACAGTGTTCCATATGTAGACCTGAATGCATTCACAAAGTTTGGTATGTATTGAAATCTGCTGTAAAACATAGCACAAAGTCAGTCAATGTCCATGCAAAAAAATAATATATATATATATATATATATATATATATATATATATATATATATATATATATATATATATATATATACATATACACAAACAGTGGGTACGGAAATTACGGAATACGGAATGTATTCAGACCCCTTTAAATCTTTCCCTCTTTGTTTCATTGCAGCCATTTGCTGAAATGAAAACAGTTAATTTTATTTCTCATTAATGTACACTCAGCACCCCATCTTAACAAGAAAAAACAGAAATTTAGACATTTTTGTAAATTTATTAAAAAAGAAAAACTGAAATATGACATGGTCTGAATACTATCCGTACCCACAGTGTGTGTGCGTGTGTGTGTGTGTATAATATAATATAAAACGCATGTATTTTGCCAATATTAAACCCTTTCATAGGTTGCTCTGATCAATTTGTAAGAGTTAAAGTGATCCATGGTTGCAAACCTAGCCAGTGGATTATTGGACAACACAGTTTTAAAACAGGGTGTGTTTTGTGTCACTTTTGCGACAATTAAAAGGCTTAGTGAACAACACATGGGCTCCCAAGGGTGGCATCTGTACAGTTTGTCACAAGCTGCACACTGGGACTGGAGATGAAATAAAAAACCTTCCATCCAAACATTTATTCTTCACCCTTTTCTCCTCTCTGCTCGCACACCTGAGTGTGTTAGTCCACACCCAGTAGGGGCCTCAAGAGAACATGTACCAGGTGTAGAATTACAACATTGACACCCTTTACTGTTTACCGCAGCTCATTAGGAAAAGCTGACATTCACTTCCTATGATGAACACTTTAAGTTCTTAAATGTTTTATCTCACTGAAAGCTGAGCTGCAAATACCATTGAAAGAGCAAACACATGTCAGAGCCAGAAACCTACAAATTGAGAAAGTAGGAAACAATAAATCACACTCAGCCTTTCCTCTATTTTTAACATGTAATTTAGAAATTCACTTTTGACACAAAAACCACTACCTCCTGCTAAAGTGAAAACTGTATTATGATGTATCGATGATTAGGTAGTGCATATAACGGTAGTGCAAGATTTTCTATTGTGAGAAACAGGTACAGATTGTTTTCTTGATTAAAAAAAACAGCTGTCCAAAAACAGTAAGTTGAATAGATATGTGGATAAAACAATGGAATGAGCACTCTTATATTCCTTAAAGATGCTTTATGCTGAAAAACTGGGAGAGATTTATGGAAGTGAATAGGACAAATCTGTCCAGGTCACCTAACTCCCCAAAACGGTCTGTATCCTCAACCACATTTTGGTCCAGGATTATAATATAATTGGAATCTTGAACTCAACACAGTTTTTGCTACAGCTTCAACAGCTAGTTCGGAGTGAGCAACCAGCCCACACCATGGTTGTTGTTTGTGAGCATTTTTTCTCAGGTAAGAAAAAAAAAACATTGTTTTCCTATATTTTTCACTTTTTATGTGTCACTACCTGTGCTGGTACAAAATGTCTGGCCCCTGTGTATAGCATTAATACATTGTACTCAGAACATTCTCTCAA
Source organism: Fundulus heteroclitus (assembly GCF_011125445.2). Lineage (NCBI taxonomy): Eukaryota > Metazoa > Chordata > Actinopteri > Cyprinodontiformes > Fundulidae > Fundulus > Fundulus heteroclitus. Next base: position 9,397,142 of record NC_046377.1, on the reverse strand, counting down.
AAACCCATGACAATTCAGATTTTTTTATTACATTTTTTTTGTAACCAAGCCAAACAAAAAATCCTTCCGTATTTTGAGCTCCCTTTGAACCACCACATGTGTAGCCATAGCTTCTAATCACGTCTTAGTATTAAAACCATGTTATTGTGGAAAAACTACCCTGACAAATACAATTTGAGTGAGGTGCCGGTGTCCTCTAAATAATGTTTTGAAAGCTAAATTATAACAGTGACGTGAAATTGGCACAGGTAAAGCACAGACAGATTATGTGTAGAAAAGTGAGACTTACAGCTGCTTGCATTCACTAGCACTATTTTTACACAACCACTACACCTCTTCCTCACATAAATTATTCTGGAGAGACAAGATATTCAGAGAAAAGGCAGTGCTGACGCTTGGCCATGAGCATGTGAGTACAGTAATTATGTTGGTTTAGAGCCAGAGCAGAATTAATGTCTACCTGAATACAGTGGAACAATAGAAATCTTTTGTTGTCCCTCAGAAGGGGAATTCAGATGTACCACCAACAAAATGACAGGAAAATGGAATCATTCAGAATAGTAAAAATATAAGAACAAATGATAGGCACAAGAAACTGTACAGTAAGGGAAAATTTACACCACAAGGACTGTAATGTTATTGAAAATATCATATTAATTTTTGCTGCAAGAATTTTGGCTTTTTAAATGCAGATCACAACTTATAATACAATTTAGAATACCAATACTTAGAATGATGTTTTGACAGCTAAACAGTAGCTACTCTAGTGCAAACAAACAATTTAAGTAACATATGAACAGACACCTTGGGACAGTGAGACTTTATGCTATCTGTGTACTACCAACACATTTCATACAACATGTAAAAGTAGGCAGTCCTGGTGATAGTTGTTTGGAGAAAAGATGGTGCACACCTCATGTGCAACATAGTAAAATTCCTTGTCAAACCTAAACCCAAAATATGATTACTAGTGCAGCAGATTAAGTCATTATTCCATAAGAAGATTTCACTTGATGGTACAAGCATCAAATTTGACACAACTGAAGTATTGGACCTTTTTTGTTTTTAAAGAATAGAACGTTACCCAACTTAAAATCCAAGATGGCAACCAATTTTCTAGCTGGATGTATTGTAAGATAGGGGAAAAAAATCAGCTTAAAATGTGAATAAATAGAAACATGCTATTGATCCAACTGTTAAATAGAATTTTTTTTTGACGAAAAAAAATATTTTTGACTATTCTTAAATGGTCATTGCAAGACTCAAAATTAGTACTTTTGGAGATCTCTTCCAAAGTTATCACAAATTTGGTGCTTCTACCATCAAGAGAAAGATTCTTAGGTAATATTTGCTTAATCGGCGGTGCTAAGTGTGCAAAATGCAAACTAAAAGCCCTTCCGAATGGGAGTGGCAGAAAGATGGTGAGGTCTGGCAAGTCCTTTGGACGACCCTTCCACCAGTTGCTCAGATTTGTCAACAATTAACAAAATGTGGCTGCAAAACTGAATACCATGGGTAATTTGTAAATGCAATTGCTTCAGCCTCAAGACAGTTCACACAGTTGTGTGAATGCAAATGTGCGGACTAAATGATTGACTAATCCACCACACAAATCAAAAGAAAATTATTTCCTGCTCCATATGCTATATTTTTTTTTAAATTTTGCAAAGTGTAGAAAGGAAGTTAACATCATCCTACCTACCAGTAGGATATATGGCGTAGTCCGTAGTCCACAATTTCATATAATGCAGAATTAGATGTTTCATACTAAAAAACATATATTTTGACATATGAACATCAAAATTGCATAATCCCATCAAAATCTAGCTCACACACAGTTTAAAGACACTTCAAATAGCGAACATGTTTAAAAATTCTGGCCATTTTGTTTTTTAATGAGGGTAAATTATTTTTCTGAATAGGTCTTGGAGCACGTGCACAAAATTTGGTGCTTCTACCACCAAGGCGAAGGTTGTTTCAGCCATCTGCTGCGCTAATTGTAATCTTTTGAATGATTTATTTATTTGCACAAGTGGTTATCCACCACAGTACATGATTACACTAACAGACTCATGACACAGTGCTTTTAAATCCGTTAGCAGTGTACCGGACTGTTGGGTTTCCACGCTGCTGACAACAAAAAGACATAAATAAATAACCATGTTCACTTACATGAGCTCATTTGAGCTAGAGAATTGGCTACTTATGTCTTGGAGGCCAATGTATTCTGCAAAGAAACCCCAGTTCACTGCTCCATGTGTATCGTCATTACACAATTACTCTTTGGAAACCCTTAAAGGTATACTATGCAACCAGCGTTGATTTTCCAGCGAGGCTCCCCCCAGAGGGCGAAAGTAAAAGTGCACTGTCGTAAAGATGCTCAGCTGTTCTCTTGGTTTGTCCGTCAAGCCAGGCGCGGTTGTTTTGAGCTTAGCAGACAGGCGAACGCAACGAATACAAAAGTCGAAAAAACGACAGTACAAACCATGACTAACACAGTGAAAGTTTGAACATGCACACAGAGAGAGAGAAACCATTCCATTGCAGTGTTTCCCCTAGGAATTTGGGACGACCGGCGGAGCGGGGGGGAGACAAGCTTTGCGCCGATGAGCGGAGCGGAGCGGGGGAGACAAACTTTGCGCCGCTGACCGGCTGAGCGGAGCGGGGGGGGAGACAAAGTTTGCGCCGCTGACCGGCTGAGCGGAGCGGGGGGGGGAGACAAACTTTGCGCCGCTGAGCGGCTGAGCGGAGCGGAGCGGGGGGGAGACAAACTTTGCGAGCATATCCAGTTAGTTTTATTTTTTTATTATTATTTTCTTGAAATGTCGGCGAGGCGGTAGCGTGAGGGAAACCCTACAATGTTACTTACAATCGCATCAGCAATAACGCGAGGTCCGAGTCAGCCTTGCTGGCTTCTTTTTCTTTTAGCTCTCACCATTTGGAAAAAGCTTGCCCGATGTTCACCCGTGTACGACTCCTCTCTCTGTCCAGAACCCTTTTCCTCTTTCTTGCCTGCTCCGACATGGGCTTTCGCTGATTTGTCCTGGTTCCGCCATAATAACTGCACAAATATCGCCACTGCGCTAGCAACGAGCATGCCTTTCACTGCGGGCGTGTAGCAGTTGTCGCCGTAAAGCAAGACCGACTCTCGCGATGCACACGACACTTCTGAGCCTGTGAGTGCAGGCCGAGTGCTCCTGCAATTGCAAGTGCGGTATTTCCCCCACAGACCACCAGGGCGGCCGAGAAAACCTTAGTTCAACCTGAAATGACTCATTTAATCATCCAAAACGGTATGGAACACATTAGTTAACTGAAAAATGTTGCATAGTATGCCTTTAACTGCATAGTTGGCTGAGTTGCTGTTTTGTTTAGTTTTTATTATTTATTTAGTTTTTTTTTTCTTTTTACATATTTCTCAACTTCAAACCTGGAAATAACTATAATTATCATGAGCCTGAACAGAAGAAAAATCCCTCTTGCTTACATTAATGCAAAGCAGTCTGTGCGCTATTGTCTAAGAAAATGTAATAAACCATGTAATATAATGGTAAAATGTACCTGATAACTGGATTTCCCCTTATTATTTACATGTAAATGAATGTAAAATATGAATGCAAAACAAGCAACATTGAAATTACATAGTAACTTAGGCTACACTTTACTAAATTGTACAAAGCTTGACTCACGTTCGATACCATAGCTTTCAGTACATCTAAGACAAAAGTGAGAGACAAAACCTTTAGTGCCATAAATTCAAAGTGGCAAAATGAAACATAGGAGACATGTTCAATCGATTTAAGCCAAAATGTCTGTCAAAGAGGCAAAATCCAATAGAGAATGCTTTCTCAGACCCCACCCTCCTCCTCCTCCCTTTGGAGAGTTTCATCTCCTACCCTCAGTGCTGTAATGTCAACCCGTACTTTCCCTATCCTACATTAAATTCCCTCCTCTGCCCCCTTACTTCTTTATAGCTCTTCTCTTCCCCGATGTTCACCATCTGTCTCTGCTCCTTTCCTCCTTTTCACTGTTGTTCCCCTTTCTCTCCTCCACTCATCACGGAGGCGATGACAGAACTTCCCGGGCACATGTTGTGCAGATGAAACTTCCAGAGTCTGTTGAAGAGCTCCAAACACAGATACCAATTCACTGAACACATGCTGGAGGGATTAATACAACTGTCTTACACCAGCCTAGGTGATGGAGCATGCACTGAAAGGAAAGTCTGGGTGTCTTACATTTCAAGATTAGAGACAGTCCAGACATACCCTCTATCCGTGCAGTGAAATGGTCACCCTGCCATGTGACTGCACAATTAACAAGCACATTACTACGATAAAATAGGCCAGGAGAACTAAAATCTGTCAAGGAGGGCTTAGGGAAGAAAAGAAAAAAAACTTCATTCTTGAGGCTAATACAGTTCCTGGCAAAAAGATGTCTGAGGATCTTCATTCAGCTGTTTACACTCAACAAATCAAATGAGCGGGAGCATGAGTCACTGTAAGAAGTAGCTTTACCAACCCACAGATAAGCCGGTATAAACAATAGATGGATGGACTGCTCTTATATCAGAAACATGGAAAGTTTCAACCTAAACTGTAATCTCCCTGATGTGCGCCAGATAGACCGATATTTGAGCCAGGCATGGTGTCACGCTTTAAAAAGTTGTATGAATAAGAATCCGGTGAAGACAGGAAAGCTTCTGCTGGAGAATGGTGAGGAGCCTGGCCGTGGCCAGCTGGCTGCTTACAGCAGGAGGTTACAGGCAAGTTATGGGCAGAAGCCAGATCAAGTACTGATGGACAGGCGAGGATCATACACACACAGGCAGAGACCGGCAGACAAATCTGTGGACATGGCAAGGGGCATGGTGGGGGGAAACTGTCCAGGTTGTGTCCAGAATGCAGAAGGCCGCAGTGGATGTCCAATAGGTAAGGAATAAGGTGGTCCAGGTCAGAACGTGAAAATCCGTCAGGAAAACCCTCTACCACTCAAAGATCATGACATCCTGCTTGTTAAATCAAGAATTCTCTGTGATGATCCTGATTTTTTTTTTTTTTGAAAAGCCGAGGATAAATTGCCAGCAAGGGTGGCACAAACATTTATTATGAGGTATTCACAAGGGGCCAAGTTGAATGACTTTATTTGAAGCATTTGACATGGTGTTGACCATGGTAGACTTGTTTTCTGAAAATAGGAGATGTACAACTTGCATGGATTGGATCATAAATTCCTTGGTAAACCAAAGTTTACTGAACCAAGCTTTAGGCCATCTGTTAGACAGTCGAAGTTAGCCAAAATCTGGACGTTCAATAGGAACAAGGCTGCCAAGCGTAGCAGAAAAAGTGCTGTGGTTAGTAAAACAAGTGGGAATGTACTTGGGAGTTATTGCTGTTAAGTTGTTGAATCACGGGGTGATTTTCATTTGGTTTCTTGACAAACAACGCAGTGCAACATAATTTTGAGGAGCTGTATTTTGTACATTTTAAGACCAATGATCGACAGATCTTTGCCGGTGTTTACCAAACACAAAATGTCTCTTTTTTTAGCTATGAATGCATGTCTGGCTGATTTGATAGTGGATCATCTCTCTAAACTCGCTTGAACACGTGTGAACGTTTGACGCCCTTGCTGACCTGATAGAAAGTACACAAATTATTTGGAACACTGGGAAAAATCTGGATTATATGAAAACGATTCCGTGCAGGGCTCTGTAAATGTACCAGACATATTATTTTGTTGCCAGAAATTTTTTTTTTTCCCTACTCAGGGAAAATAATGACTGTACTATCTGGCCAAAATCTACATTTGTTTACTTTCTAGAGCCAGTTGGGAAACTTGCTTTCCCGCTGTCCTGGCTGTAAGCATTAGCTCAGGCCTTGCACATTTTTCTGGGTGTTGTTCGACGAGAAGGCATAAAACCCGGCATTTATATCACTTGCCTGTATCATGGCAGATGCATTGAGAGGGCCAGATTACTGATTACATCCTGTGTATATACAATCCTGTGCATCTATCAACTGAAACATAACACTAGTGTGAACTGCTCTGAGTGCTAGGGGTAGGAGTACTGGATGGTGGATGAGGACAACTGTCCATGTGTGTTACATGTGTTTCTCATTCAGCTTTGTTGGCCTATCTGAGCCCGTTCTCACCTTTTAAACCCATTGGGACTTGTGCAAAGGGAAGTTTGGGGGAACTTTGAAGGATGCATTGTTCTTACATTACAGATGCAAGAATAAAATACTTCTTAGATCTGGCTTGATATGAGTAAGCAGGACCACTTGCAACTCGCTGTGTTTTACCGCTACAACCATCAACATATTTTAATCGGATTGGATATGATGGGGAGCTGCACAGTTGTTGTTTGAGTCCTACCCTTGTCCTGGGTCTTTCTGCATGAAGTCTGCATGTTCTCCCTGTGCATGCATGGGTTCTCTCCAGGTACTCTGGCTTCTTCTCACAGTCCAAAAACATGAGGGTTAGGGTTAATTCGCATCTCTAAATTCACCTTAGGTGTGAGTGTGTGCGAGAATTTGTCCTGTTTGTCTCTGTGTTGCCCTGCGATAGACTGGCGACCTGTCCAGGGTGTACCCCGCCTCTCGCCCATTGAACACTGGAGATAGGCACCAGCACCCCTTGCGACCCCAACTGGGATAAGCATGTTGGAAAATGGATGGATGGATGGATGGATGTGATGGACCAACATCAAGTAGTGCATAACTGTGAAGTGGAAAGAAAAGGATGTATTATAAAAACAATAATCATCCCCTTTTGCTCTGATACCCCTAAACTAGTGTAACCAGCTACGTGAAAAAGTCACCCAGTTAGTAAATAGTATCCAATTGTGTGTTCTGTGTCTTACGTGAAGACCTCAGGGGTGTTTATAAAGAGCATTGGAGAGAAAAAATAACAGTTTCATGAAAAGCGCAGGATACCACAGCAGGCGGTGGACTTAGATTTTTAAAACAGACTCTCAGCATTATCATTGAAGAATGAAGAGTTTGGCACAAATGCAAACCTACCAAGGCATGCATTCATCAGACGTAACGCTGGAGGAGCTGCAGAGTCCGCAGGTCAGGCGTTAAAATGTATCAAGTCATTTTGTCACAGACCAACTAAGAGGCCCATCGATTCTGGAAGAAGGTCCTTTGGTCAGATGAGACCAAGGTGGAACTACTTGGCATGGTAAACACTACACATTTACCATGCACATCACATCCACACAGCGAAGCATAATGGTGGCGTCACCATGCTGTGCTAAAGCTTTCTTCATCAAGGACAGGGGAGCGGGTCAAAGTTGACGAGACAATGGATGGAGCAATCCCGGTAGACTCACCTCCAAGTTGGACAGCAACCCTAGAGCTGGATTGGTTTGGATCAAAGCATATTCATATGTTGCAACGGCTCAGTAGAAGTCCACATCTAGATGCGATTAAGAATCTGTAGCAAGACTTAAATGTTGATGTTTACATGGACACTCTACCCACTCCGAATAAGCTGAAACTATTTAGCAAAGAAGAATGCGTAAAAACTGCAGTCTGTAGATTTAAAAACAGGTAGACGGTCATCAACGGACCTGCATCTATAACTGCAGAAATGGGAGTTTTTAAACCGTTTTGGCAAAAGGGAGCATCCCACACTTCTAAGATTTCTGTTCACAAGACAAGTTGGAAGTGATGTAATTGTTTCCTTCAGCTTCAGAATTACTCAATACGTTTTTATCTATTACACGAAACCTATGCCAGTTCAAGGGGAAAAGCTCTGAAGAACCTTACAGGTCTTTCAGACAATGAGTAAAAGTGAAACCTTTTATACGATCTGAAACTTGAACTCAACAAGGCTCCTCAGCCTTATCGTTTGTGTCAATTTAATTAACAAGACGTTTGAAGAACACACGGATCGTAATGTTGCTGCCAAGCAAACATCAGTTTGTTTCATAGTAGAATTTGGAAGTAAAACTTTCTCTGCACAAAAACAAAAACCAAAAGGCATTAGTTTGGAGAGTCTTCAAACCGTTTGCAAAAAGATTACTTGTCTTATATTTTATCTCTCTCCGACGGGCTGTGGGGCTTGGGACCCTAGGGAGGCTTTGACATATTTGGCTGCTGTTGTAACAGTGACAGGAAAATTCATTTCTGGACTGTCAAAGACATTTGTTCTTTTTGGCCTCCCAAGTCGAGAGTACAGTCCAAGGTCCCACCCCCGCCCCTCCGTGATCCCTCTACCTCCTCCTCTGCTTCCTTGCTTGTTTTCGCCCTCCTTCTGATCTCAAGCCTTGCCCTTGGCTGACACATCCCCTGGATTTTCAGTGTGTTCGCGCGCACACATGTGATTGTGTGCATAAAAAAAAAAATTCCTGGGAGTGGGCTCAGGAGCTATGCGCTGTCACACACTTCCTCCCCGAGGCCCACAGCCTGAAAGAGAAGGAGGAGCTGGAGGAAGGCGCTAAAGCAAATACTCAAAAAGGGCAAAAATAGGTGAAACGTGTGCTCATGTGCTGCCGAAAAATAGCACGAGATCAAATTTGGCCTCTTGGGTGACTGAATGTAAAGCAAGTGGATGTTACAGCGAAGTGATTCCACATTGTGCGCACTTGATGAAACCCAACACTGCTAAGCTAAAATAACATTAGTGCTCCTCTGTTGTCACTCCATCCTTTGCATATATCACAGCATACTCTCACATATAATCCTCCAGTATAGCTGATCTATAAAGACAGTTAGCTGATAACTATCTTAGATTTTAATTATTAAGCACTTTCTGTCTTATAAAATCTTTAGCAAGAATATTTTAAGGAGCGTACCAATTATCTGATATATCTGTACCAATACCATCAGTTTGGCATTATCTAAAGAGCTGCTGTGTTTTTTTATTAGTTTTTTCTTTTTTTGGTCAGTTTAATCCGATTATATTGAGATAAATATGCTTAATTTAGGGGTTGGAAAACTCAGCCTTTTTTCAGTGCAAAAACGCTGTGTACATGGGTCTGCACGAGAAAAAATCAAGAGCGGTACATGAACCAATATCCTGTCACATACATATACTCATCAGCAACTTTATTCGGTACACTCATTGAGTTAAGGGAACATTTTCTGTACACTTTTTGGACCCTTTTAATACCCACAAAGCATTGTCTGAACAACTAAAGTGAAAATACTCCTAAACAATTTTTTTTAAGCATCTCATGCCCTTCACTGTCACCAGATGCCAATCCAGAGGAGCAACCGTTGGGATGTGGTGGAAGAGGAGATTCACATCATGGATGTGCAGCCAACAAATACACAGCAGCTATGTGATGCTTTCATATCAATATGGACTTAAATCTCTAAAAAAAAAAAAAAAAAAAAAAAAAAAATAAAATGGTTTCCAACCTGTTAATAATAATTTACTAATCGTTTAGAGCTAGGACAAACTATGCTTAAATTGGCAATTATGTCTAGAAGCTCTCTGAAGCTCTCTGAAGCTCTCTGAAGACATGGAGTGATAGACATCCAAAAACAGAGCTGATGATCACAGCAAGGAGTTAAGCACATCCGTCTCTTGATGGTTTCATCCGCAGGATAAGAAATTAATTTGGCCAGATCCAAAGTCATGATAACTAAATGTAAGACACAGGGTCGATCCGAGGTGTTTTAATTCACTACACCTGTGCTAATAAACTGATCCACAGTTTAAATTGCACAATTTTTGGAAGTAGTGAACTTTATTTGACATAGAGCTGACAAGAAATGGGGTTCAGAGGAAGGGGGAAGATGCGGCAAAGGTCCACAGGCTGGGATTCAGACCCGGAATGACTGCATTGAGGACAGCGGCTTCCAAACATGGGTCTGGCGCTCACCCTAGTGTCATTATGTACATTATACATGTTGTGAACAAAGCTTTCTGACCTACTAAAGTTCACAATAACTGCACATTAATGTGAATACTCACAACAAAACCTCAAATAGTGAAGAAGAAAGAAAAAACATTGGGCCAACACTATAGTGGTCATTGGGTCAGCAAATGCTTTAAAGGTTAAACAATGGCATATAGAAGTGGTTTAGCATTAACTCAAAGAGTGAAGTAATCTCTAAGATCTACAAACTGAAGAAGGAATATTTGACATTGGGAGAAAATAGATGATCTATGCACCCATAACCCTGATCCAGACAGCAGTATAACACAAATCCATTCCAAGGGCCTATTTTAAGGATTGTGCTGACAAAAAAAAAAAAGAAATATAAGTCTGTCACCGTGTTGAGTTTGAGTACATGAAACAAAGTTGACTAAAGCAGCGTAAACCGACGACAGTGAGCCAGCTGTGTTGCATGTGAAGGCATGCAGTTTACCACAAACGTTATTTGGAGTACAGCCATGAAGGGTGGCTCTACCACAGAGTCTGTAGGGTACTGCCAAAGTCAGTCAAGGTCAGGTAAATTCTAAAAGTTGTAATCACACACCATGTAACTAACGTCTACACTGCTGTTGATTTCTTTTTACTATTGTTTATGCCTCAGGTTGTGTGCTTCGTAGACTTAAATGCTGCCACAATGACCATGAAGCGTTTGTGATAACTGGCAATGAGTCGTTTACATCGCTGTGGAGAAATGATTTCAGTTGAACCGCACCATCGGTTTCCCTGGTTTACCAGCTCCTTCCTTTGAGGACACATCCGCATCTCAGTCAAACTGTGGTCAGAACTTTAACTAAGCCACTTGAAAGCCGCGATTTTAGAAATGTATTCATTTATTGCAATTGAGGGATGGACTAGCTGCTGTCATTTGGCTCATTGTCCTGCTGCACAACCCATGTGCGCTTCACAGACTGCTGATGTTCTCCTTCCGGATTTTCTGTTAGAGAACAGAAGTCCAGGTTTCGAAGCAGCGAAGCAACCCCGGACCATCACATTACCACAAACTTCCTCGACTGTTGATATGACATTCTTTTTCTGAAATAATGTTTTAGCTTAAAGACGTTTATTTTGAAAATGTGAGACATGCCTTTGTGGTTTTTTTTTACTGAGTTGTAGCCTTAGATCTCCAACATGGATGCAGATCAAATCATATTGATTGTTCTTAACTGGTGATGTTGTGATACTGATACCGGTATCGGCTTCGGGCCCGATACCAGCGTTAAGTACTCATACCCATACTTGTGAAAGCAACCTGATTCTCCGAACTGATTCCACTTTTGTGCTTGATTTTCCTCCCGGACTGGGCTGCACTGCAACTTAAAGGCTAGACGCCAATCCATACCATAAAAGCAGGCTGTCTGTTGTGCTTAGGTAAGCTTTATAGAGGAGGAGCAATAAAGAGTAATTAAATAAAGCATTTCAAGACTAAACATGACTCTGAATTCAAAGAGTTTGCTGCTGCACAGCCAACACTGCATCACATACTTCAGAAACATGAAAAAAATAGCTGCAGACAATCGATAACTGAAGCTGTTACCAAATTGGTCGCTCTTCATAAGTTGTTTTCTATAGTCAGTTATTATTATCTCATCTATAAGTACCAATATATTAAGTACACTGTATCGGCAAGTATCTAAACTGAAGTACCCGTACTTGTATTTCAGTATGGTATCGGGGCACCTAATAACTGTTCAGCTGTTTTGTTTTTTCTTATGTCACCTAACTGTGACAAAAAAAAAAAAAATCAAACCTTTTTTTTACCCAATCGTGTGGTATGTAGGTTCAGTAATGGTAGTTGCACCTGTTCTTTTAAATTAAAGCACAACTATGAGATTTCTTTTTTTTTTTTTTTCAAAAGTATCAAATAATTAGAATCTCATGCCGGCCCATGCTTAATCACCCATCTGACAGCTCATGTGAATGAAAAATAGATAAATGAACATGGAAAGTCATGAGTAAACTTGAAAGCATCCAACCAATGATGATACCATTTAACATACAAAGTGCTCACCCATATAAATGAATTCTGTAAGCGAAGCTGGGTTGTTTTACAAAGGGAAAATTTGTCATATGCATTGGTTGTGATTCAGCAATCGCGATACAGCAGAAATGAACTTAGAAAAGTTGAGCCAAAACTCCATCAGACCATATATGGTCAGGCACTCCAGACTGAACCTCTCATTGCTAAGGTATGCCAGCTATGGTAGCTCAACTGCTGGAGGTCCTGTGCAGGTTGGAGGTAGCATACCGGATGTGATTTGTGTTCTTAGCCTAATTAGAGGAGTTTTTGCGTGCGTGTGTAAAGTCTTGATGTGCCTTGAGGTATGAACAAGACATCTACCTAATGGGATTAATGTTTAACCATTACATTCAGTTGTTGTTCCACACCTGTGTATAAAGGAGGCCAACTGTCAGGGAACGGACCCTGTGGGGGCTGCAGACTATTGATCAACCCGATTCAACTATTACCTCTCAGAGGTGGCAGGAATTCCAGATAAAGGCAAAGAGGTTCTGTTCTGCTCTATTCATTTGCAGCTTTTTCTCTCCTGAAAATAAAAAAATTTAATTACTTAGCTTCTCTATGAGAGTGCGAGTTTCTTTTGATCTGAGTTTTAAATAAGGGCATATCCTTGTGTCTATCATTCTGCGCTAAAAAGAGAGCCAAAAACTTAGATGTCCTTTGTGTGACAGATCACACAGTCGACACAAAGTCGTGCAGATTGTTAAAAAAAATCTCGTAATGCCTTTTTTCAACGTGCTTTTTTTCTTCTCACTTCTAATTATACCTATATGTGGAGTGCATGACTGATAGTGCTCTGCGAGATCTTCAAAGCTTGGGATATACTGTATCCTAAACTTATACGCTGCTTTAAGCATTTCCACAGCCCTCACCCAGACTTGTCTACTGTGTTCTTTGGTCTATGTGATGCTAATTTCATGATGAGGTTTATTTAACTCACAGTGGCATTATTGTTTGCTAGCATGGGTCTAATAAACGGCTGCCTTTGATTAGGTTAGCTAACAAAATAAAATAAATAAGTTTTATCAGGCACTTAATGTAATGGCAGAGAGCAAAGTAAGAACAGCCCCTCCCTTCTCTAACCGTAATTCAGCCTATAGTAACGACAGAGATGACACAAGTAGATAGACAAATGATGGGGGTGCAGGAAAACATTGATCAGAGAGATAAATAAGAGTGATGGTAGCCAACCAGGCCTGCTTGTTGCTATTGTGAAATCTACTGTCAGAAAGTAGGACAGGTAGCGACTGAGTCCTGATCACCGGATCGTTCGGGGACTGTCGGGGTGTCAGGAAAAACAGCCCCGATTCCCACAGCTTGATTGACAGTTTTCCCCTCAGGCCAAATCTGGAAACACTTACTTCACTCTCGCAAAAGATTTTTGTGCAGGGTTATTCAGGGTCACAGTAAGAAGAGTCCACTGGGTCATGAGTAGGAAAGGAAACAATTTCTGCGGTGCAGAGTAATTAATTCAGACTATTGAGATACCGTTTCAGATACAGTTTAGGCTGGAAGTGTGCACGCAATCATTATGGGCAAGAAGGTGAGTAGATCTTTTTGTTCGGAGGAACAACGATAGAACATTTAAAATTTTTACACAGCTGTTTTAGATGATAATGTAGATTTTTTTTAAATGCCCACTGGGTCATAATCATACTTACAGGCCCCAAAAATATATACAGAGTGTACATTGACATTAATAAAAGTCTTTCTTAATCACATTCTTCTTCTTTTGAGTTGCTTTACATAGTTGATTTTCTGGCACTGATGTGGCTTTTTGTTGTTGTCCATACATTTTCCGAAGGCTTGAAACTGAGGCTTTGGAAAGGACCATTCCAGAACTTTATGTTAGCATGTGTTATCCATACCAAAACCAATTTAGCCATATTTGGGATCATGGCTTGTTATAAAGAATCTGAAGATCTGACTCACCTGAGTAAATCAAGGTAAAATCTAAAAAGAAAGTTTTGTATAGATATCATCCATCGAGCTTATACTGTCATCCTCCAATGAAAGGAAATTGTGTGTTCAGGAATTGTCCGGGAATTAACCTAGCGTTAGCCCATCATAAACTGGAAAGTGCAGGAACATCAACCAGAGTCAATGCCCAGATAGCAAAAGATGTTAATTTAATGTTGAATTATGGTTAGAAAGGTTGATTTTTGTTAAGGTTAGTGATTGGTGGTGGATCAACCATCAAACAATCACCCAATTCTAGCTAATTCGGCAATGTTGAAAATATGTCCTTGAATCAATGTTGTTTTGTGGTCGAATTCTAATGATTAAAACGCCAACGTCTAATCAAAGTTGAACCAACAAATGCTGTTTTCTGCACACCCACCGTTCCACTCTCCATTCATTTGTCAAATGTAGATCATTTCAATGTGGTCTTGCTCGTTTTTTTCCTCAGGGGAAAAATGCGGTTAGCTTCTTAGCTACTTGAGCACAAATTCTAGTCTACAAGTTTAAACACTCCATCTTCCTCACTCTTATTTTTGTGTCTTTCAGCTGCTGCTCAGCAGTTTGACCCAAAGCTGACTGACAGGGACTACAGTGAAACTGTCAAGAAGTGGCTTCCTTACGCGCCAGAGTGCAACCGGGAGGTATCCCAAGGAACCAAAGTGACTTAAACCCAAGTCAAGTGAACCAAAGTCAAACTTAGGTTAACCCAACACACACCGTTTCCCTGGTTCATACAAGGCTAAACCTCATGGACACTGTTCTTCCATCGTGTTCTGTCAGTCAAAAAGGAGGCAAATATGTTTACATGCATCCACTTGAATGACTTACCACTTCAGCCTGTTCTTGTGTTGTTGTCTCCGGTGTTACTATGGTTCTACAAAACCTGTTATCACAAACAACATTTGTCGTCATATCACCCACACCTGCTGCTCGGGGACAAGTTGCAGTCTGCCTTGATCTAGGACTGTTTTCCTAAATGAAACGTAATATTTATGCCACGTTGTCATTTCTAAGTTTGTAGATTTTTGGAAACATGGTCATGTAAGATAATTTTGAACGACATGATACCAATCGTGTGCCAAAAGTATTGTGTTTAACACCTGTACTAAATAAAGAAACTTGTAATGGTATGTTTTGTTATAGAGCTATCAGCAGCAGCAACTAAACTTTTCTAATGGGCTTCACAATGGCTTTAGAAAAGCTGAATATTTTAATGTCCAATTATACATGAATCAATATTGATTCCTAATATTGATTCAAGATGTGTCGATCCAAAATTAGATAATGGCTGAATCAACATTTAAATAGTATCGGTTATGGTTAAAAACCTACCCTTGATTCAACATGTAAGTCAACAACCGCTTTATGTATAATTTAAATGTCAAGCTTCAACATGGATTCGATATTTCTTCCTAACAGTATTTAAACATAGATTCACTCACATTTTGCTATCTGGGTGTCCACAATGAAACATTCTCATAGCCTGAGGGGTTGCCAGTCAAGACTGAAATTCAACTGCTTTAACATTGACGCTGTTGACCACAACTGATGTTACCTGCTGCCCACATGGACCCTCCAAGTGTCAAGATGTTTTGCTGCTTCGAATAAATACTCAAAAGTCAGAAAATATGACATTCCTGCCCACGTGTATCTTTAAACTTCAGTCCAGAATGGTACAAACATGGATATGGGTTTGCAATACTTGCAACATTTGTGGCAATGTGAAAGTTTTTCAGCTGGTCGTGATGATTTTTTTTAAATGTTGCATCTTTTACAGGCATTATTGAAACCGGTTAACATTTCTCCATGGCAAATTAATCACCAAACATGAGATGTGATGCTAAAGTCCCATGGTTTTTCCCAATCCCATTAATATGACAAATCTGGGATAACCAAGCAGGCCCATGCAGGACAGATGGCGTGGATGCCTTTTATCCGTTATGAAAGCCAGATATGCTGATAGGCAGATAACCGCCCTACGCTGCAGTTTGCCATTCACTGCACATGACACCCAAGCCAGCATCACAAAGTGTGCAGACCCACATCAATCTGGATTGTTTTCAAAGCAGTGTTCCATAAAGACGACGGAGAGAAAGCGAGATCTACGAACTCCCAGTGCCCCGACTCTGACGTTATGTTATCAACCAGGCTGCGGTTCCGAGCTCCAGAAGGTGACAGGGTCGGGATTTACTGACCCGGAGGCCCCTTTTGTGCTCTCTACACAGCACTGATCCTCGTTTCCTCTCTAGCTGCATGCGTAGGCCTATAAGCTTACCTTTTATACCCTACTCCCCTTTTTTTTGTGTCTGCTGTAAATAGGCTTAATGTTACAGATGTCTGTGCGAGGGAACACAAAGCGCTGAGGGAAAGCACAGAGAGTGGCTCTATGCTGCAGTGAGGCAAGGAGAACAGGTGGAAAGAAAGTCATTTGGAGGCAGGAGGTGATCCAATTTCCCACGAAAATGCTAAGGTGCAACACGCGAGACTACCTGAAGTTCGTGCAACCCTCCAGGTAAGTTGAGCGTGAGTGTAAACAAACAAAAGTAGTCCTGAAGTATAAACTGTATCTGTGCGCTGTAAGCCAAGCTGTCTGTATGTTGGAGCAGCAGCCAGCAGGGTTGAACAAGGGCGTCCGTGTGGCTCTCGCTGTGTGGGCTCACTCGGTTGGCAGGGACAATGAGCCATACTGTTTGACCTGCACCGTCTGTCTCACTGCCAGCTTTACGGACATTCAGAAAAGCTATGCTCTCCCTCTCCCCTAAATTCAAAGCCTGGAATGACGACTCCATCTGAAATGCTGAGCTCCGCAGATCAGCATCAGCTTGTTGCCTTTAGAAACGGTTTGTATGCTCACGCTGGTCCCAAAACTACTAGCTTTCTGATGAGGCAGAAACTAACCAGAGCGCGGTGGTAGATTGTAGCGATGTTGTCTTGGCAGAATACGCTTTCCTATAGACAGTTTTAAGCAAAAAATACTAACTACAATTGCAGAAAATTAGATGAAATTGGAGAAAAACATCAGGCCCCTGTCGTCTCTTGAATAAAATGAAAACATGTTCCTGTACATCTACCGCCTTCCATCCTAGATGTATAGAACCAAATCTTCAGGCAGGTCCCTGGTCCTGGTTAAGTAAACTGTCCAATGTGGATTTTTACATGGTTTTTATCATCAGATATCTGCTTACGGTTGCACTGTGCTTCCACAAAGAAAGTCAGCATTAGGTGGCAGCAGCCGGTGCTGCTTTGCATACCCAGTGAACACACATTTTCTGAAAGATGAAATTTAAAAGCGACAGTGGCACAAGAGTTATGGAGGTAGTCCTGTAACCGCCGGGTTGCTGGTCCCACTCTGACCGTCTCAGTGGTTGTGTGTGTCCACCGCCTGCTGGCAGTGGTCAGAGGCTCCGGCGGTGTATGGCAGCCTTGCTTCTGTCAGTCGGCCCCAGGCTACAAACATAGCTCACCACATCAGGGTGTGAATGGGTGAAGGACTGACTGTAGTGTGAAGCGCTTTGGGGCCGCTGGACTTGATAAAGTGCTATACAAGCACAAGCCGTTTATCATTCAAAGCTAAATTACTCACTCCACTAATCCACAGAGTAAAGTCACTTAATCCACTGTACACCTATGAACTTTAATAAGTTATCGTCACATATTCACTGCACAGAAACGTCAAAATTATCCGCACAAAAGGAGTTTCATTCCCGTCCAGGTTATCCCATCGCAGACCACCAGACTGCTTTCAACTGCACTTTTTTTTTATTTTAATAAAGTTTGTGTGTCCCTACTTGTCCTGGGGACAGCAATTTTGGGCTGGGAACTGGGTTGGCCCTTTGAAGACGGTTGATCTGACTAGGAAAGGATTTCTGTGTTGATTTGGGCATATGTTTTGGATCACTATTCTGTGACAGACCAAAGGAAGGCCCGTTCATCAGTTTCTGACAAGGACATCCATGGTTTTATTTGAAATGTTCTTCTATTTCAGAGTGCTGAGGATACCGTACTCAAACAAGGTTCCTGGAGTCTTTGGAGGAAACACAGGCTCATGGCATCACAGATCCTCCCCCATACTGGACATGGGGTTTTCTGGATTTTGATACATTTTTCCATATCAGGTGGTCTTACTTCATTAAAGAGGAATTAATGTTTAAGCTTTTTATACATCTTCCCCAGGGGTGCAGAGGGTGCTGTAAACGGGATAGGCCGCTCCCTCCAACATGGGACTGGCAACAACTGATTTATAAAGTAACACATGCTCCAAAGGTAGCAGCGTCAATGCTCAGATTTGTTAGGACAAGTGCTTTCAGTTCACACGTATAATGTGTTTGAGGTATTTGGTGTAGATCTGAGCCTTTTCTTATCACTTTTATAATCTCGCTCTAGAAGGAATGTACAAAACATCTGTGGTGCCATGTGGCTGTTTTATATCCTCTCTCTCTCTCTCCTACACATTCCTATGAGGGTAAAACCACATAAATTAATTTTTTAAAAAAACACAGTTGAACACTAGACTGCTACAGTAAGTGATGCAGGTAACACAGTTTGACATTCTCCTTCCAAGAAAAGAGCTGGCGATCTTGTGACACCAGTTCACTCGGATATCAATTAACGAGTCACTGGAGCGGAAAGCAAAGAAGTTCATGTTCTTTTACAAAACAGTTCTGGCGTTTGAGGTATCTTTGAGATAAGATGACACGAGTTGCACACCGCATAAGTCTGTCATTGCTCCACGTGTCAAGTCAATGGGTTCCCCTCGTATTCTGTACTTTCTAAGCACTATATGAAAATATGACTGTACACTGAAGTTGGTGTCTGGGTTCAGATTCCAACTTGCGCTAAATTAAAGGGCACTTTATTTGATGCAACCCTGATTCTTCAAGTTCAAAACTTAAACGAGCAGGATTGGTGAAAGCTGAGCTTAGTTGTTCCAGGACGACTCTAAATTCTCACGACACAGTTTAAATCAGTGAAACTCATAAGTAAAACAAAAGTGAAGATCCTTGCATTTCTTACAGAAACAAAAATCTTACCCATTACTACAGGAACATCTTGCCCATGGGCTGTAACGCATGTAATACCACTGTTCTTAACTAGCTATTGGCAAAGAATTTCAGGAGTCTTTATTTTTTTTATTTTTTTTGTGGCATGAGGTAGAACGGTGTACGGCAGTGAGAACAGATACAAAAGAAAATCGTTTAATTGCTTTATTGCATACCATTTTAGACAAAACTTTACATCTTGTTCAATGACAAGTGAACTCAATAGCATTTTCTGACGCAATATTTCTGATAGTACTTTTAGTTTATGACCCCTTAGTACAACTTGCCTTTTTTATGCAGAGACTCAACTTTCCTAAAATGCATCCCATGGATGCCTGCATGCATGTTTTCCTACACCACTCAAACATATGGACTCGTAAATTAGGACCCTACAGTGTGTTCAAGTGCGATGGGTGCGTATGAGTGGGAGGGATACGGAGGCGTGGGGAGCTCTGCGCTTCAGCCAATTGGCGCACAGCAGCGCAAATTTGTTTTCTGGACGCTTTAACTCCGTGCCAGAGCTGCGCATCTCTCAGCCTCGTCGTGCGCCCCTCGATCTGCTTCTGCCCGGCTCCGCTCATGGTCATGCGCCGACATACTCCATCCCCGAGTTTCCTCCATGACTTGAGTTGAGATTTTGATTTAGATTTTTTGTGTTTGTTTCTTTTCTTTGTCTGGATGCGTCAACATTCGTCATTTGTTTACTTTGATTTGCGGATTACTGCGCCTGCTGAGTTGGTCGCATCTCGGAGGTGAGTGTGATGTTTTCTAAACTCTTTTGAACTCGAGCAGGTATGTTTCTGCTTTTCTAAACGTTTATTTAATGGTGTTATGATTTTGGGGTAAAGAAAAATGCACCATGAAAAATCCCGCATAGGAAGGGTGCAGTCTGTAGATTAACTGCCAGACGCACCGGAATACTTTGAGCGTGCGTGTGAGCGCAAAGGTGCACTAAATGTAGGGTTGCGTTTGGGTTTCCAGATGTGTGGACTCAGCTGTTGCTTGTCACTCGGGTGAGCTCGTTTCCCCCCCTCTTTCAGATTCTTGTCGGTGTGTTTTGAACTCTTGAGAAACCCCATCGGTGTTGACAGACCGCATTCCAAAATGCGCAGAAACTCCGCGAGCCACATCTCTGCAACCGTACCAAACAATCAAGCTTTGTTTCTAAAAAAAAAAAAAAATAAATAAATCTTTCCGATACAATTTAGGGAAATTGTATTATTATTTTTTATTACTATTATTAATAGTTATAAATTTCCTTCGCAGTGTGTGATGTAAAAAGAAGAGTTTGGATTCATTTTGCACAGCACTTTGAAAAGGGTCCAGTGGTGGCACCTACTGGTGACAAATATGATGCACTCCGCATTTTCCTTCTGCTATGAAAGATGAATACCCCACTTATTTGCTGTGTAAATTGAAAATATATAAAAGCACAGCGATAACTTCTATAAAACATATAGTCTCTTTTAGTCAAAACATCCAGGATCAGTTAACAGAGGTGTGTTCATCACCGCTGTGGGGGGCAGGCTTTGCTGGGGGTATACACTCTCTGCAATGCTAAGCCTTTGTTAATGAGTATGAATCCCTGTCCCCTCTCTGTGTGTGGCGCTGGCTCTAGGTGCACGTGGATCCAGGTGTCCATTACGTTTAATGCCCTTGTCCATGAATGCTATGTCCTTTTTTCCCCCCCCCTGGGTATCTGCACTTGTGTCACTACTTGGTGTGTTCATGCATGTGTGGTAGAAATGGGTGTTTGGACTCAGGAGTTAAGCTGCTGTTAATTGGTTAGCCATTTGGACCACAGGGGAGACTGGAGTCATAGGGATGTTTTGGCCCTGACCACTTTCTGCTAAGGGACATAACGCTGATTGCTAATAATAGGTTCCCAAAAGGCTCTTTACCATCCACAATTGATTCTTTTTTTTTTTTTCATTAATGGAAAATGTTTGTTGTCTAAATCTGCAGGAGTTATCTAGCTAAACATCACCACTATTGGAGAGAAGGGGATTTCAAAGAGAAGTTTCAAAGAGAATGCTATGCAGTTGCAGAATAAAGGAGATTACCAAATAATTTTGTGATGGAGGTTTGAGCCAGAAAAAGTATTTTCAAACATTTTCTATGCACTACCAGATACGGCTAACAATAATTTTGTAATAAACACCTTGTAACTGTGGCTAGTTTGTTGTGTGCCTGACATTTGGTGGCCTTTTTCAAAAAACATCGCAGTCATAAAGCTCTGAAGACGAGCCCCTCTTCTTTGGCTGTTTGTCGATCACCAGTCAAGCTATGACATCATCCTAGAAATAAAGGCAACATCATTGAAATACATTTGGCATGGAAATGAACTAACCAGGGTCCATGGAGAGCAATATGTACAAATTGATTGGACCGTTCCAATTCTAAAGGGCACATCTGCGACATGTGACACATTATTATTGTTGTTCTATTTCCAAACATCGCTCCCATTTAAATAAGTAGCCTTGACTGAATGTCCAGTGTCCAGTTGTTTCGTGGCATACTCCAACAAGATCCACCCTGTGTGTATTAACACCTAGAAATGACATACATGATGCAACGCAGTAATCAAGGTGTGTTTTGGCTTTAAATCAGCCTTCCAGTTGGTCACACAACCAATCTACCATTGCGGCATCACATGGATGGGGTTGTATCACTCTTAACAGTGGTTGGTTGACTTCAACCCCCCTTGGCACCTTGCTCCTTCCAGAAAATGCACAGAAACAAGAAGTTAACTTCTTGGTTCTTTAACTTCCACCTTGGTGTACTTTGTTGTTACAGGTTAGTGTTAAAAAATAAGGAAAGTGGTCCCCCATCTGGCCACATCCGTACAAAAATCTAACACCAGATCAACAATAGTAATTAAAGATTACTAATTTATCCCAACATTGTCGATATAGACACCAGATGTTGTTGGTTCCCTTTTGACCTTATACATATTTATTGGTCATGCCCCAAAAATGAGACTTCTGGACTTAAAATTTTTAACACACTGGAATCGTTTGGCACACCCGCACTAATTCTGCCGTACTGGAAACATACTCTGCACATGTCTTATGCCCAAACAATCTAAGAGGTTTTATTTCAACGATAAGAGGATGAGATGCTGCTTTAAATGATAAGTGAGAAACTTTGTATATGTTTGTGTTGGTATACTAACTTTTAATGCTAAAGGAATCTGACTTATTATCAACTGTGGAACAAGTAGCATTGATGATATGTCTGAAGTGGTACTCATAAGACATTTTTTTTGCCAGCTATAAATTAATCATGATGTGAAGCTCGTAATTTACAACAGCAAGATGGAACAGTGAAAAAAAAAAACTTTCAGGAAGAAAAGTGGACCATAGCAATCTCTTTTTGCTATTTATGTCGTGTTCCAGTCAACCCTGAACTTAGACCTTGCATGACATCAAACCCAATTGAACCATATTGCAGTTTTCAGTTTGAAAACTAGTTGTGTTTACCCAGGATACACTAAGGCTACGTTCACACTGCAGCCTGAAGTGACCCAATTCCGATTTTTTTGCCCATATGCAACCCGTATCTGATCTTTTCATGACAGTCTGAACAACACAGATCGGATTTTTTCAAATGCGATCCAGGCCACTTGGATATGTGGTCCTGAATCCGATACGTATCTGATCTTTTCAAATGCGATTTGTGTCTGTACGGCCGGGTCGCATTTATCCAACCTGTATGTCACCAATACTCGACAAACGTCACTATTCTGCATCCTGCTATGCAAAAGCGGGAAGAAAGACGACACCCATAGCAGACAACAATGAGAAGAGCAGTCAATGGATGGAAAGCTCCGGTTAGAAAATAAATTAATGACCGCAAAATGCGCGCCAGCATTATAATCCATGTTTACTTCTGCAAACACAGAGGAGGCTTGCTACGTGTTACGTCATCGTGTCCTCGAGTGCACATGTGTGACACTTCGGTTGAACGCATTCAGTTCACACAGGAGATCACATACAAGTCGCATATATTTGGAAATGTGAACAGACACGCAAAAAAATCAGATTTCACAAAAAAATCGGAATTGAGCATTAAGACCTGCAATGTGAACGTAGCCTATGTGACCAGGCTAACTTACCTTAGCAACTAACATTAAAAGCAAATTGATTATATCAATAATAATAATGGATTATTATTGTTATTATTTCTTCATTTCTCATTGTCAAACACTGAAGCAACATGTTCAATTTAGGATGTGGTATATTACTTGCCTACACATTGTAAGAGAAGTATGCTTTTTTTTACAGCAGCTATCATTAAGTTCTACATTAAAGCCACATTGGATTTTAAGTCAGGGTTGTGAAAAACCAACAACTTTACTACTTGAAATTTCAGCATCAGAGCGGCCGTTGTAGTAACCTGACTCTCACCAGATGGATTTAGTTCCACAGAGCTCCACACAATCATCTGGGATCGCTCCATTAGAGATGTATTTCTGAAAGACGGGCCTTATCAAAAATCCTTGCATGTGATTGGATAAATCACTTGTCCGTCATCTTTACTGACGTGCTACTTCAACCACTCACATCGAAACCAACATCAAAAACCGACACCATAATTTCCACTAAAAAAGCCTTCAAAGCCGTTCTCTGGTGTTCTTTTAGAGAATTAATATTCAGTAGATTGGACGACCAACTGTAATGGGGACCATCCTGGCTAGAGTCAAGGTTTACTTGACCATTTTATGTGGTATTGAAATCCCTCCCAATGGCAGCGAGTCCAGATGCATGGGCGGATTCGTGTGGAGCTTGGTGGACCAACATCCATCTGGCTAGAGTCAGGTTACTTTTGTAATACTTTTACCAACTTGAAACTATTGCACTACTGTTTTAAAACATCTGTCGGCACGGTGGTACTTGGGAAAACAATTTTTTAAGTTGCCACTTATCACAAAAAGTTTGACAACCACGGACTTAATGACATTTGGAATGGTTTACTAATTTTATAATGGGAAATGCAATTCACTGTCTCGCAAAACTTTCAGATAAGACATTTTTATACTTCAAGAAGTAAAATTTTACACGTTGGAGAGTTTGAAGACAGCCAAAAGTAGAAGTCAAATGCTGATCAAGATCACTATTATCAATTCATTTCCAATAGCTGTATATGTAACAAGTAAGAAGTTTTAACGTCTTGACGAGTTCCAGGGAATGTTTGTTTCTACACCATCCAAGCTAAATGTCAACTTTCTCTTTTATTATTAACATATTATCAGTTCTTCTTGATCACGCCAAGAACAGAGTTAAGAATACCTTCTAAAAATCAACACAATCAGACGTTTCTTTTCTTAACAGGGGCCTATTACCCCAAGACCTTTTTCTGGCTTAGCAAATAGCAACATGGGTGAAAAGGTTGATTATGTTTAAACATGTTATAATGAGGAAGAGAGGAGGATGTGAGGCAGATCTTATAGAGATGACCCCCCCCCCCCCCATCCAGAGCTGTAGCTGAAGCTGGAGAACTGCTTAGACTTTTAAGGCCTCATTGAAATTTTATTACAGAGCTTTTATGACAGGACTGCTTATGCTGTGTTTGTGGACAGTTTTCAACCGAACAGACTCGTTATTCAGAGCAGCATCTTTTTACCTTCATCCAACAGCTTTTTTTTTCTTTTTCCCTGTGAAACCCAAAGAGTCGCAGAGGAAATCCAGCTTGGATATTGTTTTGATATTGTTGGACACTCTCCTGGAAAACCTTTTTTTTTTTTCTTTCTTGTTCAGCGACCAAGCATGCCTGATTTAGCGCAAAGAGCTCTTGTGGAAAAACACGTCGTCTGATCGCAGATATAACAGTGAAGAGTTCAATATGGGCCACCTTTCTGCCTGAAACCGAAGAAAGTAAGACTAAAGGAAAGCTCTATAAGATAGATTTTTCTCTGGTTCTACTTTGACTTTCACAACATTTTGTTTCCCGAATTTAGTTCTTGTGCAAAATTGCATCAAATTAAAAACAATTACACTAATAGGAAAGATGAGCTCAGGTGGGAAGCTTTAATGCATTTATGTGAGAGAGTGTGCTCTATCATACTGAAATTAATCAAGTGTATAAATCATTGCAAACATTAGAAAACATCCAATTTCATTCACACACACACACACACACACACACACACACTGTTTTGCCAATGATGAGATGCCAGTAAAAAGAAAGAGCAATAATGGGGGATGGTGACATCATCCAGTTTATAATAACAGTGTAGTCCTCAAGATGTTTGAACAAAAAATAAATCAAGTTATATGCAGTTGGTGCTTCAAGGGTATGAGATTTAATTGTCATATACTTAATTTAAATAGGCTGAATGAAATAAACTGCAGACATATTCAGCTCATTTACTGTGGTCGGTTCAGCTTTTGTGCATACTGACAGACATGAAACTGAACCTTTTCTTAAAGGGAATTTTGAGGAAAGCCCTGAGTGTTTGACATTACCCAAAGACCTTATAATCCTCATTCAACACTGATTGTTAAAGTTGCAAAAATGTTAACTTTAATATTTATTTTCATAAACATATTTATGTACAAACACACAATACATAGCTGCTACACGATCGAATTTTTAGGACTATAAGTCGCTCCGGAATATAAGTTGCATCTGTCAAAAAATGCATCATAAAGAGGAAAATAACATATATAAGTCACAGCTGACTGTAAGTCGCAGGACCAGCCAAACGTTGAAAAAACTGTGACTTATAGTCTGGAAAATATGGTAATTACTAATTATTAGTTAGTTGTGGTTTCCAGAGTTTATTCTGCAGAGTACTAAACATTTTTACAGTTCAGCTTTTTTTACACAGCTCGACAGGCATTACAAGCTTAAGCAAGCTGTTTTATTAGTTATTATTAATCTCCTCCATTAGCCTGACTAATAAAGTCAAATGTTTTTTGCAGCCAAAAAATACTTTTAAAAGTCCAATTTGTCTTTCTAATAGATGAGGAAAAAGTGCATTAACTTTCCTTGAGCCATCTTACTCAGCATTACTCTATGCTCCATACAGCCAAATAAAACTTTCTCTGGCATCTCATTTAAGCGGAGTATTAAAAAAATACTAGCCGTTTTGAAAACTATTAATGTCTCTAGTTGTGTCATCTGAAAATTGAATTAATATTTGTTATTTCTTCGTCTTTGTCTCACATCTATACATATTTTAGCTTAAAGCATCTCATCAAAAATATCAGCTAAACACGTAAGATTTTTACCGCCACCCAAGGCATCAGCCTCGGTTGGGTCCTTTCATGTGTGTGGGAGGGCTTGGTCAGTAGTCCTTCGTATACAAACACTTATCGTGATCTTTGTGCTCATTGAGTGGTTTCAGACCAAACCCTTCAGGCCGCATTGGCTCCACAACCCTGGCATTATGGTCAGCTTGTGGGTTGAAAAAGTAATCCGAGGCTTTGCAGACTAGGAGACACTGAGTAATGGACTCAGAGGAACTAAATTCTATGTCAAAACTTGCAGCGGAGCTGAAATAAAAGTTGCCCGCAGCGCTTTCCTGAGCGACGCAGAAACTGCGAGGCTGTGGAGGGCTGCCGACCCGCGCCCGCGAGTGAGAGTCGATGCGGCACCACCTTAATTACCAACACACACCACTCTTATTTGATGATGATTAAAGCCACTCTCACACGTCTGTTCAGACGATGTCAGTCGCCAGCCGCAGAAAACACGGAGACATTAAAGGCGATGATTATTAGATGACAATAATTAAAAGGCTTTAAAGCTCAGGTACAAGTAAAAAGCATGGATGGAGGTGAAGCATCGTATAGGAAGGCGAGACTGCTCTGCAGAAAACATGTAATTATTTCTCATCAAATGACCACCCTGGGGGAAGGGGGGGGACACAAATGATAGCTTTCTGTTTTGTTTATGATTGGGGAAAGAGATAAAAAGGTCTGCATAACAGATTCTGGGTTGATGGCTTTTACTTCTAGTCATACTATTTTGCTCTTGTTGTGGGAAAGCTGTTATTTTTTGGGGGGTTTTCTTGATCATGCTTTCAGTTTGATGTGAGGTAGTGTGAACTTCCCAATGCAAACGCTTCTTTAATTCTACCGGACTGCTTTGCCATATTCCTAAATGTTATATAGTGGATTACAAACGTACTCTTACCAATTGAAAATTTTCACATTGTGCCACAGTGCAACCAAAAACCTCAGTTTTTCTAATCGGGATTTAGTCTGGCAGAAAACAAAACACAAAGTAGCAAATAAAGAGGGTATAAAGAATAACTCATGATTTAATATTTTGTACAAAGATAAGATAAGATATGAAACACCTTTATTGTTCCACAATAAGGAAATTTGGGCATGACAGTGTCAAAAACACATGCTTACACAATAGATTAGTAATATGAACTTAAAGTTAAGTTCTAAAGTAAAAGAGAATGAACTTATATCAGAAAGGTAAAAAATACTTATCAATCTGAACACACCATCCTCACGGTTTTCATTGGAGAGGCACTACTCACCACTGCACCTTGTTCTCGTTGGTAAGCTGGCCCTCAGTACATATGCGCAGACTCTTGCACTGGTATTTGTTCATTTATAAATCTGTTCTCCATATGGCGTCACCATGGTTGTCTCATTACTTCAGACGCGAAACAAACAATCACTTTCTCCGCTCCCAGAACTATGTTTCCTTCAGTGTTCCAGCAGTTCGCACAGAGCTGGGGGAAAAAGGCCTTCTCCTTCACAGGCCCCTCCAGCTGGAGCACACTTCAGCAGACCCTGAGGCTCTCCAGTCTAATCACACTTTAAGAATTCAGAGTTTTATTAAAATAACTGGTGATAGGGTCTATAAGAAATAGTACTTGTTTTATGTAGACATTTGTACATATGTTACTTTTGTCTTGAAATTTTAAACCATATGCTGGGACACTAGTCTACAAGTTTGTAATTGCTGTTGTAAATTGTTGTAATTGTATGTGTTTAAACACGTCTCTCTTGTAAATGAGACACTGAGTCTCAAGGGACTAACCTGTATAAATAAAGGATTAATAAAGAGGCAACATCATGCTCTAGGAATGCTTTTCTTCAGCGCGCAAAGGAAAACCAACTTTTTCCTTTGCGACCAACTTTTTTAGTCTTGATGCAAAATGCTACATGTGACGGAAAACGTAGCATACACAAGACCCTGGACCTCCATCTCTGTGATAAATGGTGGCGGCAATACCATGCTGTGGGTATGATGTTCAGAGTTGATGTGATAATAGATAGACCTAACTGCAGGCAATATTCTGCGAACGGATGTCTGTGAATGCAATAGTCTTGACTTTTGGGACATGGTTTAACTTTCAAGCAGGACAACAACTCTAGGCAAACAGCCAGAGCTACAATAAAATGCTTTAGATCAAAACGTTTTCAGATGTTAACATGCCCCAGTCAAAGTCCAAATCTAAGTCTGATCAAGTCTACTTTTGGAAAGCACTGATACCTCAGCTTGTGTGACGTATCATATTCAAATGGAACAAGGATGTAGCAGGCTAAACAACGTCGTAATTCAGCCAAAATGTGAGAGTCGTGCTTGTTATTAGACCTAAACTTGACTCAGCATCTGCCCTCTCTCCTTAAATTAGTGTCATGTTTTAGACATTTTCCTCTTGAGGCACAGACAAACCCTAATGGTGAATGTCTCAAGTCAGCTCTAATCAGGGACAGTTTGTTCCTTTCCCCTCGCTCAACTGCGTTTCGCTACCCTCCAATCTTATTTTTCCATTTCATGTCTTTCGGAGTGATCCAACTGTCAGACGAGACAAATGACCTCCGGAATCATTCTTAGTTATAGTCTTTACACAACTACACGTGTTAGTCTTTACAAAATGATGGATAACGTTAATTGGAACTAAATAATTTGTAATTACATTGGGTGGCTGTCTCTTGAGTCTCTCTATGTCTGTCGCCGTGTCTCCACGCCTCCTTACATCATCCCAGAGGAATACCAGGTCTTTAATTCAGTCCAAGAGGAAATGGCTCCCTTGAATCTGATGCCACCCGGACTCCGGAAATGGAGCAGTGTGATAAATGCAGCATAATGGGGGTTAAGAAAATTACAGGATTTTCACAAAATTTGCCTAAAGCTACACATTTTTCTTTTACTTGTCCAGAAGGGAGCTTGTTTTTTTTTTCTCTTCTAATTAAAACATTGTATCAGGTTATGCTAGTCGTCTTTCCTTTGTTGGAATCTGGCCCCAAAATAGATTTTTTTCTGTTTTCACTGCAATGCTGAGAGGTGTAATACAAAAATTTACTTTCTTTGGCCAAATGGACATACGGTGAGTCCACCCAAACTATGTTGCACCCTCTGGCTGACAGGCCAGATCACCTCTGCATAAATTAGATGATTTGTGACTGTGTCTACCTTACTTATCAGTTCAAAGATATTACAGTGTCTGGTCGACTTCAACCCCCATGCCATCTCAGTTTTCAGAAAGCTCACATTGATGGTGAAAGGCGTCCATATCCATATGGCACAGAACGTTTC
Organism: Fundulus heteroclitus; assembly: GCF_011125445.2. Lineage (NCBI taxonomy): Eukaryota > Metazoa > Chordata > Actinopteri > Cyprinodontiformes > Fundulidae > Fundulus > Fundulus heteroclitus. The sequence goes on along the minus strand of NC_046377.1, from coordinate 9,367,714 downwards.
ATGAAGGAGGCTAAAGGGCAATCCACATCTGAAGTATCAGACACATGCCACAAAATAGGCCCCCTATTATTTTCTGTCAAGCAGTCCACTCCCTCCTGCAGGATGTGAGCTGCAGGAGTGGGATGATAAAATTATCTAAAACTGGAGTCCAGTCATCTGTCCTATCGTGGTGCACTTCAGCAGGGTACATCCAATGTCTGTTAAAGGCACTAGTTGAGATGCTCTAATTGATAAGACATATACCACACTCCCCTAAATATGATTCAGCATATTGATAAGCATTTTCTTACAGCCAGGAACTTGTTTGTATTGCTTTATTCTCTGCTGCATCATAGATCTTGGTAAAAAAAAAAAAAAAAAAAACTTTGACAAACCCTGTCTTTTCGTAACCCCAACTGCGAGGCAGCAAGATAAAATAAATAAATAAAAAACTCTGAAGGGGGCATGTAGTGTGGAAATAATAGTACTGCTATGTATCTTCTTTGCCAATATAATTTATTATGCATTTATATTTTCTCTCTGCTGCCCCAAGTGGTAGAAAAAATAATAGCTAAAATTCTATTATACACAACAAACATTACTTGTATACATCTTTATCTTGCAAATAAATCTTCATCATATTTAGGTTTACCTTTTTTGCCTCCCTAATCAATTAAATTCTAACAAGTTTATTGTTGCAGCACCAAATAGGAGCAATAAGTCATTTAAGAGCACTTTAAAAGATCTGTTTCATATCAAAAGATAAAGAATCAAAATTTGTTTGAATTCCATACTAAGTCCCCAAAATATTTTTTTGGATTGGAGAATAGAAATAAAAGCTTGGGACTTTCCGTTGACATTTTGTAAAATCTTAGAAACAGTAATTCCGCTATTATCCGTGTCTCACTGCTGTTAGAGCCTAACATTTAGTTCCCTTTCATTTTGTTTGTTGTGAAAAGGTGATTAAATGGCCGCTTGCATTAATGAGGTGGTAAATAAATGTCCTTAGCGTTTACACAAATGATCTCCCAGCCCCAACAGTAAAGTAGGGGCTGAGAGGATTCATTATCTCCAACCAGCCACCCATGAAACAACAACATGTGGGGCCCTGTTTGTGTGTGGATGGTGTTGATCTACATTTGTGGGCCGGCATATGTTTTTTGTTTATTCTATAATTTGCATGTGTGTATTTTGTTGCTTTTGGGTCTCCTCTTTAGAGAATATCCCCCGGACTACACCACAGGGCCTTCCAGTCAACAATAATGTTGACTGATAGCTTATTTCTTTAACTGAAATGTACTTTTAGGCGTCCTGGGAGCCGCTGATGTGCACATTGTTTCAACGACGTTCTGGCTTTGCTCGGAATTTGGTTGAAACCCCATCGTTTGGTTCAGAGGGATGCACAAATATTTTGTGCATCCCTTTTATGCTACTTCCTTCCCCGGGTCGTATTCCATCTGTTGCAGATTAGTTTCAGTGTGTGTTTGGAGAGGAAAGCCTGTCGCCGAGCAGGACTGATAGTAAACCCACAAGACATAACTGTCAGGTAGGTCCGAATTAACAGAGGCCAGCTGAGGATATGGCTATTTGAGATGCTAGGGCGGGAGCGCAGGAAAGAGACGGTCAGCGAGAGGGAAGGAGAGTCTGAAATTACACAGAGAGACCACCAAACGGTCAATCTGTTTACCCATGAAGCTGGTCCTCTCTTAGAGGGTTAGTGTGGAATGCCAACACCGATTGCCCGGCCAGATTCAACGAAGGAAGATATAAACCCTACGAGTCACGCTACATTAGCTGTTGTCATGGGTTTATTTCATTACAGCGCTCAAAGCAGTTGTCCTATATCCAATAGCTTCGGTATCCACCACCCTTGCGGCATCCAAAGAAGTTGCGAAAATCTTTGCTACGCCTTCCAGCTGTATTGGTTTCACCTTCTTAAAAAAAAGTCTTTGAATTCACGGGAGGAAAAGAAAAAACAGCACAATCTGAGGAAGGGTTTGCAGTTTCACACACCACCTTCTTTCACACCGTGCCGTCTTGAGACTTGTGCAAACACATGTTGTCCCAACTGCAGTCAAGAGTGTGACAAAGTGCCCGGGGCTGCGAACTTGGTCCGACCCGTTGTCTTTCCCAGCCCTTATTATGTTTCTAATGCTAAACCATGAGAGAGGAAGAAAGAAAAAAAAAAACAGGGGGTGCTGGTTGGGTAATACACAGACGTGTCTGTCTGTCAGTGTGTCAGTGATGTGTTTGTCTATTCTGTTTGACTGATGCACAATCCCTCCGGGGTCCTATCATTAAGGCTGTGTGTACACAACCCCACAATCCATGGCCAATATCTATCTCTATAGAAATGTCAGAGGGGAATTCACACATGATGTACAAATGGCTTTGCCTGCAAAATCTGACGCAATGCCACTGATCACCTTGTCTGACATATCATATTAAAGCTTTTCTTGGAGTCAGTTTCTCATGGTAGCAGACTATATGGATCTAGATTGAGTGACACAACTCATTAAAAGGTCCTGTTTGTGTTGGCCAAACGACGACACACCGTAAATCACCCGAATGGATGCTCACAGCGGCAGCGGGAGTAAATGTAAATGTCATAACAACGATTTATCATCCCTCAATAAATCAGAGTGATAATGTTGGCCAGTGAAAACAAAAACAGGCTGAATTTTGACAGGTGCACGTAACAATCGCCATTTTTCTATGTCTGTCGAGATGAACAAGATAAGCTGGTTACTTAACTTTGCCATCATAGCTTTCGTCATTTGGTCGTCTCAAATGCATGAGGTAATGGCAGGTTTGTTTTGTGAGTCCAACCGAGCGTTGCAAATGAAATATTTCCCAGTGATGCAAGTGGGAAGACTTTACACCAACCTAGGCATGGGTTGTATGAGACTCTCAAGGTATGAACTTTAATACCAAGGTTCCGCGGTATGTTTTGGTAATAACGTAAAATGAAAATGTTTGTATGTAAAAGTATGTTGATATTAGGTTAATTGGTTGGGCTTGTTTCTACATGATGACTGTCTCTGTTTTTCATTGGATTAGGAACATTTCCAAACAGCTGTATTTGTCTTTCTTGTTAGTAGCCTCGCATCATTTTGCGGTATCTAGCCATACCAAAGATTTGACACTTGTAAGTTTCAAAACCGCAAAATATTTTATTCATATCATTATTTTGGTATAAAGTCATTTTATGATGATGCCAGACAAAGTGCCAGAGGGACCAGAGTTTTGTTTGTCCGTATAGAACGTAGTTTGGATCCTTGTTCCCCGTTCCCATGGCTGTTGCAGCACACTGCTGGTCAGCTGGCTTATTGAAAGCTCATACACTTTAACCTTCAGTAAGAAGAAAGTCATTGTTACCATCTCTTTTAAGGTACTTTTTTAAAAAAACTACAGTGCAAAGCTACTGCTGCATTTATGTTAAGTAGCCAACTGCAAGGTAGCAATCGGAGCATATAGGTCATTTACCAGCTAATATAAGCTTGTTATATCTGTGGTAGTCTAAAAAAAGTTATTTTCTGCACATTAAGCACCTGAAAACTACCAGCAGATTGTTCATTCTGTGTTTTTGCTAGTATTTCTCAAAATCAATAACCATGTTTCCATCCGATTGTCATTCAAAATGTAGCAAAAAAAGAAATTTTGAATCAGACGTGTTCTGACGTGTTTGTAGCAAATTAAACAGGAGATGCAACACATTATGTTGTCACACGTTGACGCTGGCTGTGATAAACAGGGAGTAGAGATTGCTAACTAGATCGGTAATGAAGCAAGGGTTTAATGAATGTGTTCCTATTTTTATCCACGAATGAGACTAAGAAATGCTGGAGTCTCTTCTTCCACGTGTACCCGTTCAATTCAATTTTCAATTCAATTTTATTTATATAGCGCCAAATCATGAAACATGTCATCTCAAGGCACTTTACAAAATCAAGTTCAATCATTGCTGCTTCCAGCCCTGTTTATGTTATGGGAGACACCAGCAGCAGAAACATGTGATCAGTAAATGTTTCCCAAGTCAGAACTTATTTGACAAATGGGTTTCTATCTCCTCTTTAGCTCATTTCCGCTGTTTAAAAAAATTTAAAAAACACCTCAAGCAAGAGGGAAAACTTTTTTTATGCAAAATTCTGTGAGTTAATTTGAATTTTGCCATTTCCAACAACGTTTTAGAATGCAATATTGAAAACTATGCATTAGAAAAGGTTGATGCAAACACGGCTAATAACAAAACAAAATGACAGGTATACAGCCTGATAGGTATAAGTTACATTTTAGTGGCAGTAGAAAAAAATTACAGCTATTCTGATTTAAATATATGTTCTACAGTTGTCACTCAAGCGTATTGTCCCATGAGAGTCTCATACAGGCCCATGTGTGTGTCCAATGATGGTTTTCATGAATAACAATATTTTACAGCTAGATTGTGTGTCGAAGTGTACGATTCTTTCGCTGAACCGAACAGCGCTAAACCAAAGGAACTGTTCTATGTAACATTTAAACAGTTTTTAAACTTTAACTTGTTAAAACCTCACATACACCTTGATACCGACAACTTTAACCATGCCAACTCTAGTTCTACAATCACGATGTCTAATAACATTCAAGTAAAACGACAGCATTGTAGATTTTTTCCCCCTGTTCTATTGTATGCAGCCTCTTATTGGGCTGAATTTGGATTTGAGGCCATGTGATGATTTCACAATACTTAAAAAACCCACACACTTCCATACACACACACACACACACACACACACACACACAAACCCCTTTTAAAGCGAAGGGTTAATGTCCTCCTGGCTTTTATTAAAGAAGGAATGCATCACTTAACATTATCAAATTAGAGCCGGATAGGATGCACAAGACCGCACTGTCCCTCTGTGACAGTTAACGCTCAAAAGGTGATGTATGTCGGTAGTTCTTTAAAGTTTTAAGAAGAATGCTCTTATCCCATTAGTTGTGTAAGATTTTCCAGTTCTCATCTTTCTGTTCTTTATTAGAACATTTCTTCAACCCATGTGTTGCTTGCCAAAATACAAAGCGCAGAAGCAGATAAAACTCCTTCACAGGCCTATGAACATTCACGAATGGTTTCAACCTAAAGGACACAAAGACCATGCACAGCATTGGATTCAGATAATCGCAGGTGTTGAGTGTAAGGGGGCCTAGTCACGTACTATGTCTATAAAAAACACAAAGAAACACATATTCATCTTCTAATAAAACTATATACACCAGGCGTTTGTCCTGATGGTGTTTACTTAGTCCTTTTTGAGCCTAAAAAGATTTTTTTACGAGGGGCGATCAGCAGACATAAGGATTGCTGTGTCATCTATCGGTAGTATGGCAACTGGACATGGACACAACTGACGCAGCTACTGTGAGAGCCAGTAGACCGTCCTGCGATGCTTCACAGTAAAGTGACAGCTCGGCCTGGTCAAAGACCAACCCGATCTACAGGGTCTCCAAGGTTGAGTGAATCTTCCTTAGAGCTGCTGGGTGTTACTGACTCGCTCGCCTCCATTGCTTCTTCTTGCTTACTCATTGCACAGATGTGCAATATTGTACCTCCGGTCACGTGGTCTTGTTATGGTAAATATACACAAAAGCTTTTTGTTTTCCAACAAATAGAGCAAAAACAAAGTTTAAAACACAGAGATAAAATATAGTAAGCCAACAGGGTGCGATAGTTTAATCAGAAAACCTTTATATGCAACCAGAGAGAGGTACTGCCATATACATTCATAAAGTCATAGTATATGACTAGGCCCCTTTATATGAAGTCCCAGTTTATAAATTATATGAGATTAACCTCTATATTTAACCTCTATATATTCTATATACTGAATAACTCTCATTTAGTCATTTGAATTGGGTAATTCCATGCAGTGAGTTGGGATGGGATTTATGAAAAATCTTCTCAAATATCAGACCTTTTGTCTGCATATGTAATGGTGTCGGCAGAACTGGCAATACGTTAAAGATTTAAGAGCGAAACTGAACAGTAATCATGCTAAAATAGTGATGGTTTTGTTAGCTTAAGTGTAATCAATACTGCATTTGTTCAGTATACGTGCATGCCATACCACCACACAATAACTTTGTTTCAACCCTTGTAATACACTCTTAATCTGTTTTTTCTTTGTTTTTTTTTTTGCCTAAACGCTAAAAAATTACAATTTAAATGTTTGCATCAACCTCCAGAAAAGTATGTTTATACTGAGCTCCACACGCCACCATCTACTTTTTCCCTAATCTTCAATGGCGGTATGGCTAACCTTTGACGTTTAGATGATGGAGGGGTCACTCTAAGGAGCAGCTGCAGGGCCTCTTGCTTATGAAGCAATGTAAGACCACATCTTAATCTATATCCTGATGCTTCCTATATGCATTAAAATCTGAAGCAGTAATGGGAGTAGTGGCGACCCCGACAACCCATTGATTAGCAATACAGTTGGTTGCCTTGGCGACTAAATACAAGCTTGGTGCAGAGGTGATGCCTACCAAAGAGTAACACAGATTCCTACTCCTTTGGCATCGAGAGATATAACGGATATGATATTGAAAATGGTGTTTCACCGTATTTCTTTTTAACTATTTCAAAAGAAGTTAAATGCAACGGTTTAAAACCTAATCCCTGCCCATGCTTCCTTCACAGTAGACGATTTCCTGCATTTTATACCCCTTTTATTGCCACTTCTGTCATCCCAGAGGTGTGTAGCCAACACCCCGCAGTGGTTAACAAATAGCGGCAGAAAGTTTTACGGCTAGAAAGTTAAACTGCTCCTGGAGAATGAGTTTCAATGAATATTAACACTGACCTGGCAGGACTAACTACAAAGAAGCTCCGCAGATCCGCCGTGCTGCAGAAAAAAAAGGGGCCAGTTAAGCCGGTGGGCCTTGTTAGGAAGAACTGAAGGCCTACGTTCTTGGCGTGAAAGGCTGCTGAGAGGCGTCTGTCAGCGTGAAAAAGGGCATGAATGGGTTGGGAAAGGTGGAATCAAAGTGGATGTGAATTGAGACGGTGCTCTGAGGGGTTTTATGGGAATTCGATCTCTGTAAGCTGCTTGTCAGACATTGAGGACATTTTTGGGCATAGTCTGGGTGAACTTGCTTTGGGTTTGTCAGGAAGAGCACTTCTTTTATAGATAGGCCTGTTGATTTTGTGTGTGTTTGTGACAACGCTGTGTTAATTTCACACCTTCTCTGTCAGAATTATGGGTTTACATCACACATATTTGTGACTTTAACAAGCGCAACCACTTCAGTCGCTTTTAATTGCGCAGGGGGTATTTGCACAGTCATATATACCGCATTGGACTTTATGCCTCTTTAGCTTCTGGAATTGTCTCTGCTCTGTTTGAGTTGGGCTTTTATGACAAACTGCCCTCCGACACGTTAAGACATGCAAGTGTTGAGACGCTGGCTGAGCTCTGTTTCGAACAACCAAACAAATCACGGCGATGTCTGCTTTAAACGATCGGGTAAATCTCTTTTTTACCTCCTGGGGATGAGACCCTCCTGAGAGATTTCAGGTGTGAATATCTGTTTGAATGCAAAAGCAGAGCACAATGCAAGACTAGCGTGTTTGCTTAGTAAGCCATCCCTCCACAATACTAACCAAGAAAAGGCCAAATCATCAGCTAAGCTCTCCTTCTAAAGACAGATAAAAGGTGCAGTCATGAAGCCTATGGAAGTGTGGCCGGGTGTCTGCATGCCGGTGGTGTCTAGTTTCTACTTGGATTTCAAGTGCAGAAAAAGGCAACGAGATCTTGTCTGAACTGCCACTCTTTAATTTTTGCCAAGGAAAGAACATTTTTTTATAGGAGAGTCCTTGAAAGGAATTTGATCAAAAGATTTCTCTGCAACTGTTTTCCCATTTTTACTGATTTTTACGAATGAAATGATACTTAAAAATGATGAAAACTGTTCCGTTTCTTTTGGACATCAGCCAAGCTTTGGGTAAAGAATTTGGAAACAGAAAAAGGCATCTAAGCTTTTCTAGTAGTAAACATGAAAGTAACAGAATTGTTTCTTCTACTAAAAACAGCCCATCTGTATGGGATTTTTGTGTCTTACATCACAAAAAATCTCTGTTCTCTCAATTTTCTTTCTTAGCTACTGAACAAACAAAAATGCTGGATCCTTATATTTGTATTTATGTGATGGTGGTGCGAGAGCTAGGAGTTTTTCCTCTAACTTGTGGGCTGCCGGTTCAAACCCCTGCCAGCGTGTGAGTGACTGAATATAGTGTGAAGCGCTTTGGGGTCCTCAGGACTTGATAAAGTGCTATACAAGTACAGACCATTTACCATTTATTGCCACAAAATCCCAACTGAAAATAACAATGAAATTATGTAATCCTTACTGAATCAAATTAAGCTGTCTTTAAGTCATGGTTTGAGCTTTCATGTATTGTTTTGTATTAGCTATTGTCTTTTATGTGGTCCATATAATTTCTGAGTTAAATATCCAATCTTGTAATCAATTGTGATGAAGCAGTATTGCTTAATCTAAATGTAGACGAATTACGTATAGACTTAATTGTATATATGTGTATATATATATGTGTGTGTATATATATATATATATATATATATATATATATATATATATATATATATATATATATATATATATATATTATTGTATAGACTTAATCAGACTTAATCTATGCTATTACTCAGTTGTATCCTATCACATAAATAACTATGGAGGTAATTGTCCTATATTTCTTTTCAGGTCATTCGGTGTTGTCATTGTGCTGCCATACATTGAGCCCACTTATCATATCATTACAATCCTCCTGACCTATTCACAGATACTGATCATTTACTCGGAATAAAGTTATTTTTGATTTTGTCAGATTGTTCTTTTGTTTAAAAATGGCAATGTATGATATCCTAATAAGAGGCACCCTGTGACTGTTGACCTTACTGCCAGGGTTTAGCAGCTTAAAAGACCTCAGATAACTAAAAAAAAAAAAAAAAGGAAATAGCCAATTTAACAGTTTTATGCATTATGCATTTGTGTCCTTACTTTGCACTGTTGCACTCTTTATACTCGTTTAGGAGGAAGCCAAAGAGACAGCAAGGTCAGTTGTGTTTTTCTAAAGAACCATAGGTCTCTGGCCAAGAGCCCAGGGCTGGTCTGAAAGACAGATTTCAGTCCATTGTCCCCAATAAAGCCGCTCATCCTCAATGCTGTCCTCCATTCATGCAGGAGCATTCTTCACCCGCTCATTCCCTGTTTTCATTATTAGGATTAAGTACTGCGCTTTCAGAAAGGAAAACCTGAGGTTGTCATCTCTGCCCATCTGCCTATATAATATCTGAAGAGCTTGCGAAATGCATCACCAGATGAATATCTCTGGAAACCCAACACGAACCGGTCTGAGGGTGGAACAAAAGAGAAGCTTTTCCCGCTGCACTGCCAAGAGTGTTGGAAGACCGAGGAGCTTTTCTGAAAGCTTTACCTTGTGGACATGATTGTCAAGCTCTTCTGGTTCTCAAGCTCAGTTTCTAAATATGAATTAGTACACAAGAAAAAACTAAACTAAAATGTTTTGAAAAGAAAGAAGAAAGTCTCCTTTTGAAGCACACAGAATCTCTCTCTCTCTCTCTCCCTCATTCTCCCAATCTAATTAGCCAAGTGAGTCATTTCTCATTTGTAACAGGTTATGGCATGCGACAAACAGCACCGCTGCCCTATTTGGAAGCCGACTTTGTTGGGTTGTCAGACGAGAGGGCATCTTTGTCTACCGGACAATTGAGTAAACTCATTTCTCATCTTTGACTCCTTAAATGAAGCTGTTGCTTCTTTTCAGCCTTTCACCATGATGGATGGTGCAGAACTTGACCAAATAATCAAAACAAATATCTCTAGACTCAGTTTTTTTTTTACTGATGCAACAGTTTTCAGTTTGTTTTTGGTTTCTTTGGACAATTCTGGATGGTTCTTATTTCTATATTCTTCTGTCTCTCTTTTTTTTTTTAATGCTACATCTGTCGGATCGTCGAGAGGTTCCCGAAGCAAAGTGTTCTGTGACAATAACTTCATTGTGATTGCCTGAAGTGAGAGATGAGAACAGGGGACCCCTCTCCTCTACATCATTCAGAACCTCCAAAAGAAGAAGGGCGGTGGAGATGTCTACAAGGGGAGGGTGTGACTGGACAGATCTCGACCATGAGAATTTCCTGAGATGGATGAGACTGACTTTAGAGGAAGCACGGTTAATATTTAACTTCAGACTCAGCAGCAAGACATGAGGCGTCTCAGTTCGGAAGAACGGCCTTTAAAATACCGCATAATCTTCAGCACAGAGGGGACACTTTTAGCTAGCTGTAGAAATATTGCCAGTGAGAAACTAAATAGTATTATCTATATTCTAAGCATGAGGAAGAGGTGGTTGCACTGTTGCTATAAGTGTTCCCTGCATAAATGAAGTAGTTGGTCAAGAAACTGTAGTTAGACTGCATTCAATTTGTGTCAGAATTATGGAGAATTGATTTGGGAATGATAAAGCATCAGGGGTTGTGTTAGGGATTGAGTTGAGCACATTTTAATTGTAAGTAGGGCTGAAGATTATTAGAAAAACTCATTTCTGCAAGTTATTGCAGTTGTCAGCACTGCTGCATTGTAGCAAAAAAAAAAAAAAAAGTTGCTGGGTTAGAATCCCTGGCCTGGGGTCTTTCTGCATTGAGTTCCATGTTCTCTCTGGCTAATCCAGCCTTTTCCTCAAATCCAAAAATATGACTGTCGGGGTAGTTGGTCTCTTTATTATGACTGCGTGCATGTATGGTTCTTTGTCTGCTATGTCTCTGTGTCGCCCTGCGGTGGACTGGTGACCTGTTCAGGGTTTATCCCACCTCTTGCCCAATGACTGCTGGAGGCAGGCACCTTCGTAGCCTTGATATAGACAATGGATAAATGGACATAATTTTGATATTATTGTTAAATATTATTGCCATTAACCAATATTGCCCTCTTTCCAAATTAAAGGTCTGATGATATATTAACACATTATTATCATGCAACATCAGACTGCATGGCACTTGAAATATGAAAGCCCACCAATAATTGCATCAAAGTAGTCGACTGCATCTTTAATGTTGTGCCGATGTATACTGTTACAGCAACTGCAATTCAATATATTGTGAATCTCCTGTTACAAGTTGGAAACCCATGACAAGGTGCTAGTTGTTGCAATACAAAATTAACATGCTAACAAGTAGAGATTATATGGTGGTATGCATAGTTATGATATAAAAACCCTAAAAAGCGCCAATGAACTGTTTGCAACTATCCAAGTTAAAGTACCAACTTCCCAGTACAAGCCAAACACACTATTACTTTTGGCAGTCATGTGACACTGGTTCTGAACAAATAGCATTATCAGGCTATGCATCTTAACCCTGATTAAGTTTGACTTTGTATCTTGACTAAAAAAAAACAACAACATAAAATCATGCTTGTTGAAGTCCAAATGAACATTTAAACAAGCCAGCTACTGAATGGCGTGTCTTGTCTTCCCCTGTTGTGAAGAGGGAGTGAAATTAGCCCTCTGTGTCACTTCCCCATCTCTAATTCTGCATCGTGGCAAGATCAGCGTATTGATTTGGCAGCGAGTCTTGGACCCAAAACATCCGGTGACAAACAATGTTCAGTTTTCAGGCCCAGGCACAAAACAGATCAAAGAAACTTACGCAATTCTAATTTAAGTGTTATCACTTTAGAAGCAGCAAATACTTCTTTAAATCCATCATATCTTCTACGAAAGGATGTATGTCAGAAGCCTTTGTGTATTCTTTACATTAATATGAAATTAGGGGAACATATGACATCTAATGCATCTTAGAGACCCCGTGATAACAGAGAAAAGCACATCATATGGTCAGTTTGCATTAATACCATGAATGGCATATCGGATGAAGGTATAAACGAGAGAAACTGACACAAAGCACAAACAGTTTTCTGTAAAACTCGCCCATTGCCAGTATGAACATTTAAATTGTTACGATAAAGGTGACTCGTGGTCTACAACATCATTTAAAAACTTAGAGAGAAAAAGAGTCAGGGGGGGGGGGGATAGATATCATCTGGCTTTCAGGAATCATGCAGCCCAGTGAGGTACTGGCTGGAGGGCTCGGTGTCATGCCAGTGGAGGAAGGGAATGGGGAGATTGAGACATGGGTGAGGGGGTGTTGATTCTGAAGTGTGTTTGTGTGTGTCTGTGGGAGAGAGAGTATTGAAGTGCAGAGACAGGCGATTTGCTCTTTAGGGGAGGACTGAAGGGAGGGGCTGACAAGGCTTGGCTGCCCCAGGAGCACACAGTCACAGCGGGATCAGAGATACTGCAGATCGAGAAGTCACCTCCCTGCCCTCCCTGCTTGCCTACTGGACTTGGACGGTTTTGGATTGCTCAACGGGTTGCTCCTCCGACTGCTCTCTGAGACTGTCCGAATAGCTGACGTTAACTTTTGAAAGCTGCTCGAAGAAGGTTTTGAAGGGAGGGATACTTCCTGACTGATCTGGATACCATTAGAGCATGGATCTGTTCCAACTCCGTGCCGCAGAAAGGTTGCCAGAGCTGCGAAACTGAGTGACCGGGGAATTTGTGGAGGTTTATCACAGTTATGTGTGACAATGGAGCGAGATAGATGCCTTTAGTAAAGGTAAGACTAAAAAAAAAATCATTGTCAAACTGTTCTAAAAAATGGATCTTCTCAGATTTTTGGTGCAGCTGGTCTGATTCAAGCTGTTTCAAGTCTCTTGCACACCTCCCATAACCCATTTGGTCTTCAGGATAACCCTCTCCAGCCACCAGAAAGTAATTACCTCAATCTTCGAACTCCACAAAATAATAATTGATGCTCAAGTAAATCCTATCATCTTTAGATAAAGTAGATTTTAATTCGTTTTTCAAAACAGATTAATGCTTTGACTGCTCACTCAATTAATATGAAGCACGTATCTGCATTCGAGCTCCCATTAGAATGTCAGTACAGCTACGCTCCAGTGGAATTTAAAAAGGTAGCAGTTACAAAGATGCATAAAACATTTCTTTATGTATTTTTGTCATGTGACAACCTCTTTCAGGTGCTTTAAAACTAAGTTTTGCTTCACACATTGTAGGGTTTTGTGACCTGTTTGTTTATTCATTTTTCTCGCATTGGCAACTATCTTTGTCTCCCCTGATTGATCCTCTTCAGTTTGGAGTTAGTATTACCTCTGAACCACAGCTTACTGCTACCGAAAGTTTAAAACTTATATGAAACATGCTTTTGAATTATTTGGAATTGTTCATGATTTGTTTCGTTATTTAATGTTTGAAGATGTAGCAACAATTTTTGTATCTACCTATTGTTTTTATATAGGTAAAAGCTAGCGTTAGCACTGCTGCACAGCGAGCTGCAATAGGAATTTAGCAAAGTAGCTGTTTAAAACTAACATTAAACATCGCTTTGGAGATCATGGAGTTGTTTATGATCCCTATGTTTATTCTTTTGTCATTTGGCAGCTATTTTTGTCTGTGCTTATTGATTCTGTTGATATATAAACTAGCACTGAAGCACAGCCAGCTGCTATGGGAAGCTAGAAAAGAAGTAGGAAGTTAGGAAAGTAGCGGTATAAAAGGTAAGAAACACTGGATGTGTCTGACTGTTAATGCTCTGATGTGATTTCTTAAAACCGCTAATTTTCTGTCTAGAGGTTCCCTCTATGGACCACCGGACTTGCAATATTGAGTATTCGCGTTTGCGTATATACCGGAAATCACAAATCTGCAGTTGCTGCCCAAACAAGCTCAAAGAAGACTGCTGTTTCACATTTTACTCTTTTTCGTACCTTTTAAGATTGCCACGAGTCCTGTACGACTCATGGCTTTCCTGTGAAATTGATGCACAGGTCCAACAAATGTCACGGGGAATGGCAATCAGTTTGTGCCTCATTCACTTCAACATATTCTAATTGTTGCAGACATCATGCATTCCGATTTTCTGTCGGATCCGATGCCTCACCTGATCTGGTGTGTTCAGGCCTTAATGCACCCATTAACCATCCCATCAAATGTCATGCACTTCCTATAAAAAAAAAAATCACTTTTTTGTCTTTGTTAAACCGTTTACTACTCTTTATATACAATTTAACATTCCCACATTTTTCAGCTACCTGCAGCAGGAAGATAGCAAAGTTAAAACTTCCAGTCAACCTCTAAGATCCATCTATCTAGACGCTGTGACTGTGACTGTGACTGTGGTCATATTGAGTTTTCTGTATTTGTTAATATAGCGTTTCCTCAGGATGTTACATTGTGATGAGTGAGCCACTACACTAGAAGTTTCTCGGCCCTATGCTGGGCAGACCTCTTATGACCTAAAGCTATATTATTACTATGTTACTGGTATATGATTAAGATGTAGTTAGTGGTGTTTATTTTGCATACCATTAGTATTTCGGTGTCCTATATCTCTCCCGCATCAAAAAAGGGAGTATGATGTACTTTGCTGGTATTCTTCAAGTATGCGTATGGTTGCAGGTGAGTTAGAAAGACTGCATCTGGCCTTTGTTTGCTCAGACATAATGTTTTGAACCCAAATGCCTGTTTGAAAAAGAAAGAACTTTCTCTTTTTAACCTTCTTAACCTCTTTCTGTCGCATCTCCGCTGTTACCCGCGTCTTGAAGGGGAATACTTTTTTGTTTGTGTTTTATTTTATTTTTTTGACAAAGACAGCCATTGTGTTATTGCCAAGTGGTGACATGGTGAAATGTGAGTTGCTGTGTATATTGGCTCAGGAACCCACAGTCACCTTTTCCCCGTCGCTTGCGGGATGAGAGGCAGGGGAGCTGAAGGGCAGACGTACATTGTGAGCATGATGAATGAGGACGTAGCCGCTCAAGTTCACTCAAAGCGAAGCGAAGGGGGACTTTTTTTGGTTATTGATTAATAGGTCTTTGTAATTACAAGGGATAGAAAACACAAGATAGTCTTGGTAGCTCAAATAAGAGTTAATAAAAATTGTGAAAATTTTTAATTTCACCTTCCACAATTATTGATTCCAAGATCTTTGCAGCAGCTCTCCTAGGGCCTTGTCCATATAAGCACAATCCATCAAAAAAGGACTTTCTTTCCCGCTCCTGTTAACACATCTACATGACAACATTTCGATTGGGATCTCCGTGCACGACACACCAGTAGGAATGTTAACAACGGTGTAGATCCCCCTCACGCCCCTAGTAGGTGGTATGTGCTTTGAAACTCAACAACAGGCGCATGAGCACACTCCCTGCTCAAAAAGGCTAAATAAACTTTCAGAATGCCAGGGAGTCAAATGCTCTGCACATTAGCTTCAACTGATTGCAGTCATATTGCGTGTAGGAAATTAGGTCATAAATAATTGTAACACTAGAAGGAAACCATAGTTTGATCTAAACTTATCCTATATATGAATCATTTGCATATCCCACTTTTCATCCTTATTGTCTCAATACTTTTTTCTCAAATGAATACAATACATAAATTATATTGTTTTCAGTTTCACATTATGTTAATTTGACTAACTCTATCATATTTTGAGGCTTTTTACCAAAGGTGACATTTTAGGGGTGGGCTATAAAGTAAGAGCAATTAATTACACAAATTTGCGTTTTAAAAATATGTTTCTTCATCTAATCTCGTCACTTATTGATCTTAACTGGGTGACAGGAGTCGATTTAGGGCAAGCAAAGAGAAAAGCTTCTGCTTGATAACGTTATCTAGCTGTAGCTCACTTTAACAGATTAGCTGCCAAGGAACAAAGCAATGGTCTGATTCCTTTTTTATCCCATGATAAGAGCTGCGGGGTTTACCTTTAACTGCGGCTCTAATCTGTAAATTCTACGTTCTGTAGCCTTGTATGCTAATTGGAGGAATGCCTTTATGCCCCAAATCTTGTTCCTGGGGTTTTACTACATGGTGTGACGTTGGAGGTCTGCAAGGTGACACATGATGGAGGGCAGGCCTCCAGAATGAAGTGTAGGTTCCCCTTTTTACCTTTCAAGTAATAAAACTGGTTGTTTTTTTTTACCTCAACAAGCGACTCACAGGTAAGGAATTTCACAAGTGCAATAAGTGCCAGTGAAATTTGACACTGATAATTATAGCACGATACAAGCTACCGAGACTCTAATGTCCTTCAAAGTGCTGTTCTTATGTAAAACACCTAATCTACATACAGTTTTGAGGTGGGTGTGTGAAGTTTCAGTCTGTTTTTTACCCAAACAACAACTCATTCTGGTCTTTATTTGCATGTGAAAGATGTGGCGAGTGGGCAGGGTCTACATAAAAGTGGCCTTTTCGACACCTTCAGCTTTTGTTATCAGCCTGAGAGGGATCTAGAGAACATAGCTGCTGTGAGATAAGGAGGCTACTGCTGAAAGCGGAGGAGAGGGAGACAGACTCGATGGGTCTCCAATCCCTCGCCGGTCCGACCGTTATCAGCTCATAAACGTGGAGAACAAAAGATGTTTGTAATGCTCCTGAATGCAGATTCCCGCTATAGTACGAGTGCATGTTGTTTTGCAGACAGTTGTAGCTCAATGGTTTCATGGCATTTAGTTCAGGCCATTGGATTTTTTTGGGGGCTGAAAACGAAACGTTGCTGGGTTGTATTTTATTGCAGTCTCGAAACAGTAGATTTGTGGGCATCTTAATGGAAAAGTTAAAACTTAAAGGAGTTGTCTGATGTAATATTTAAAATAGGACAGACTCTGGTTTTGTCAAACTTGGGAGATTTTAAATTCCATTTTTTTTTTTTGAGTCCTTGAGTAAACACAAGTCCCAATAAGACTTCACTAATGGTTTAGTTGCAGAGACTCTTTCAATGTTTTGAATAGCTTATATACTTTATAAGCAAGCTGAAGATTATACATGTAGCACAAACTCTTGTCATTTGCACAACCATCTATAGGTTTTTGTTTCTTTTTGTGGCGATTACTCCTAAATACTGATTCATAATTTTTAAATGTCATTATTCTTACCATTGTTTAATCTTATTGTGACTCACTTTATTTTTTCAGTTTTTTTAAAAAATAACTTGTAATGCACATACTTTTTAACCTTTGTAAAATATGTTGTTTGTTCCCTAATTAATTCAGTAAGTAGTGAGGTAACTAATCTAATCTGACCTAATCATTTTTTAATCCAAGTATCTGATGGTCCTTGGCCACCTCCTGGCCTCCTCAGCGCCACGCACCTGCAAACGTTTTTCTTTCATTAAAGGTGAACTGACTGACTTAAATTGCAGAGAAACTGTTTTTACTTCACTGTTTTCTCTCTCCTCTCCTAATGTTTATGTTACAGGCAGTATGTTACACTTGTACAACACTGCCGGGGGTAGAGGCACTTATATGGTTGAGACTCTAAAAAAACAATGGGAAATTGACTGATTGCGAGCAATTACAAGCAATAATTGCAAGGCAACCCAGTGTCACCAATATTCCAGCAAAAACAAAGACAAAAGGGTCAAATGCAGATTATACATTTTTTGTATAATTTGGGGGGGGGGGGGACATGCAAAAGAAGCAAAGAATTGATAAAACACAAGGTCGTATTTTTGCAAATATAAATCCTCAATCCATTCTTTTTGTCTTCAGTGCCTGAGTTTGATGAACCGAGAGCGCAGCGACAGAAGGGACCGTCCTGTACCTCGAGGGCCGGACATGGAGGCTCGTTCAGGAGGGAAGGTGGGGAAGATGATGTCTGTGGGCTTTCAGAGGAGCTCCACCTCAGACGACGACTCCGGCTGTGTGCTTGAAGAGTACGCCTGGGTGCCACCTGGACTCAGGCCTGAACAGGTAAAGTCTGCCCTTCCAAAACCATTTAATTTGACCATTTTAGAGAGAGGCACATATAATCTTGGTCTTTCAGTGTGTCCTTAAGATTACCCATCTAATTTCGACATAGGATAACTCGCTGACAAAGCCCAAAGACCCAACACACATAATTGGACTTTAATTGTATAAAATTGTTTGCTATAAGCAGGAGGTTTTAGTGCAAGTAAGAATATTTTGTGCAGACTTGCCCTGGCACTGAGCTTATGCTCATCCACATTTAAGTCTGTGTACTCAGGATAAAGACATTCGTTTCGGCTCAGTCAGAAAATACTTTGCCATGTTTTTTTTTCCACCCTCTGTGGACATCCAAGCACCTTTTGCTCTGGCTTCCGTTCCTCCTGTCAAGGAAAATTAACCGAGGCAAACATTAACATTTTACAATCCCTTCGCTGTCTGCTTGTGTGTGAGCGGATTTCACAGTCAGGCGCCTGTGACTAGATATAGATTGGCATGTTTGGCCCATGGAATCACAAAAGGAAGATACACACTGATATGCCCGGTTGACAGCGAAAGACTCTACTTTCCTTAATGCCTCTAAGCAGCCCTACAAAGGAGTTGCTGTACGGCCTGGTGAGCGCTCAGATCTGCTCACGCACGTGTCTTCTTCCTCTCCAGGTCCAGATGTATTTCGCCTGTCTGCCAGAAGACAAGGTGCCGTACGTCAACAGCCCGGGAGAAAAACACCGGATCAGACAGCTCCTCTACCAGCTGCCACCGCACGACAATGAGGTAGAAAGAACTTTGTGATCAAAGTGTGACAAGAAATTTACAGAAAAAAAAAGGATTATGGAGTATAGACGCAGAAAAGATTAAAAATATAAACCAGTACTTAATCCATACTGTACTAGACATCTATAAACCACCGTTTTATAATGTACAATTTGCTGTGACATGGATTATCTTTTAGTAAAAATAATGCAGATGTAGGAAGATTGCTTACAGTCACACGAATGAGGTAATCTCAATTAATAAGAATATCATAGCATTTATTTCTTTGCCATTTCAATTAAAACAAACGTATACGTTATATAGATGATTACAACAAAGTAATACATTTCAAGCATTTATTTTTGTTCATTTTGATGATTATGGCTTCCACTTAATGAACGCACCAAATTCAAATACATTGTAAGACCAGTGTGGTATGCCAAGGTCATGGCCTACAACATTGTGGGATAAATAGTCATTTACACCCTCCAGTACGAGGAGAAGCCATAAAAATTATTTTGCTAAAGAAGCTGGCTGTTCGCACAGTGCTGTATATCCAAGCATGTTCATGGAAAGTTGAGTAAAAGGAAAAAGTGTGGGGACAAAAAGCGCTGGCGATGTTCTGACTATTTGTGTGAGTCCAAATTTAGGATTGGCCTCCAAAACAACCAATAATACCCAATAATCAAAACAAACCAATTAGCCTATTAAAGATCTGGGGCAGATTTACTGAGTAGAATGGGGGACATTTCTTAAATTCTTTCAATTCACTAACAGAACTCCTCTGCAAACTTGTAAATAATATTATGAGCACCCCCTCTGTTGAAAGGAAATGTTTTATCGAAAAGTTCCAAACTTCAATATTTTATATATCATATATAAAATATATATCATATATATATCAACTGAATCGTGTATGATTGTCCTGTTCTGAAGTTGTGTGTAGGACTGAGGTCTCAAGTTCTCTGAAGGCCTTGACAAATTTATCCCAAGGGAGAGAATAAAGACACACTCAGGTTAATCTCAGCTTACTTAACCTAGTCCTTTCACTTAACTTTCTTTAAATGAAATTAAATTCAACTTAAATAAACTAATCTTAACGCAATTTAAATCATCTTAAATTAACTTAATTCTACTCAAATCCTGTCCACTCCCAAATTTATTTCAACGTATCATATTTGGCTCTGTAGTTAATACTCCTTAAGTTCTTAAAAAGAAAAAAAGAAATGGTATGGCTTAGACAACCTTACATATGCTGCTGGTCTTAAGCAAAAATAAGTTGTAGCTATTTTCATTAAAGGAATCTGTGACAGCTCAATATACAAAATTATCCTAATTGATGTCCTATTTCATATTGAGGTGCTTAAATCAAGGCTAAAGCACCCCTTAAACCGTACTGACGAGCACACGCTTGGATTTATACACAATCAACCCGGGCAGACGACACGGCAGACAGCGTGGCGAATCAATGGATTAAGGAGCTGAATAAATTCTACAGAGTCTTGCTGAACAGAAACCTAAAACAATAGCCACATTCCCTCGAACAAAACAAAGCACAAATGTGCGACAGTAAAGCAAACACCCATCTCTTCTGTTCGCTCTGTTTATGATGTGCAAACCAGCTCTCCTTTCCCATTTACAATCCAGGAGTTTACATTAGGTGATAGGGTGGAGGGTTATCAACTGGGTGGGTGGGGGGTGGGGGTCTGTACACACACGGAAGATACACAATAGGTACACTCATCACATAGGCGGTGTTTGACTGAGCGGTTTTATGATGTTTGTTAGCAGTCCCGGCAGCCGGGGGAAGCGAAGTGATGCTTGACTAGCTGTGGTTAGGGGGGATAAGGTGTGTGTGTGTGTGTGTGTGTGTGTGTGTGTGTGTGTGTGTGTGTGTGTGTGTGTGTGTGTGTGTTCTTGTACTTGCAGCTGAGTGAGAACATTTTATTCTCGTTTTACTGTTAAGGTGAGGACATTTTTTTGGTCCTCAATGTTTTTTTTTTTTATGAGCTCGGGGGTTAGGTTTACCACTAAGGTGTCAATTAGGTTTAGGTCAGGGTTATGTATGTACTGGTAAAGGTTAGGGTTAGGGTCATAGAAAGGCTTGAAAATGAATCGAAGTTTATGAAAGTCAAGGCACAGTCCTCACTTTGTATTTTAGACAAGGATGTGCGTGTGTGTGTGTTTGTGAAAGGAAAAAAGAGACAGAGACAGCATCGCTTACTGTTGTTTAGACATCAACTGAGCTGGTTGTTAGGTCGGCCCTGCTCTTTTATCTGAGCCTTCATCCTCCTCTCTAAATACAGAAGAAGGGTTTGCATGTCGCTAATGCCATCCTTTCAAAGTAGCCTTGGGCGGAGAATTAGCTGTGATTAAACTCTTTCTCCAACCATATTTGGACTTTGTCGGACTTGCTTTTACCCAAGCATGAACACAGAGATGAAAGCAGCGCTATCAGCTGTAGCGTTCGCTTTTCCTCTCAAAGTACTTTGGAAATTGCTGCACACCTCTTTAACTTTTGAAAATGTTGTCACTTTGCAACTGTGACTTTCTCTGTGTAATTTATTGGGATTTTATGTGATATATTTCTTGCAACCCCACTTATGTTTTTTTGTTGGTGTTTTTTCTTTTTCCCCCAACAGTTGCGCTACTGCCAGTCCCTAACGGAGGAGGAAAAGAGGGAGCTCCAAATTTTCAGCAACCAAAGGAAGAGGGAGGCGCTGGGAAGAGGGACGCCGAAGATCCTCCCCAGAGCCCTGCAACACACTCGCTGTGAAAACGTATGCCCCCCCTCCCAACACACACGTACACACGTCACATTTACCGTGCACACATACGCCGAGGTAAGATGGCGGTCACAAAGAAGCCGGAGGATCTTCAGCTATTTATATCATGCGTCGCCGATCCACTATCCTCTCCTTGGCAGCCCGAGGGGCTGGTTCTGACTCGCTAATGCAGCCGTTTTAATCACTGACATAAACTTCCTCATTAGGGCAGGAGAGGAAACGGGGAAATTGGAGGGCTCATGTTTAACCCGAGCGGAGAGAGGCCAGTTCCTCATGAAGAGCTCAGCCAATTTCCTGCCAGCCATCTATAACCCAACGTGAGAGACTGGAAAAAAGGCGGCGGGATTAATTAGTAATTCTCTTCGCCTGAGTCCTGAAATCCTGTTTTTACACAAACAAGGTCTCAGTGTGTAGCCGGCAATTCCACACTAAGTGGCGTAATTAGATCTGTTCGCTGCGCGGCGATCTTGACTTGTTGAACAGAGTCGGGTTGAGCCCGGGACAAGACGCAGCTGCGTTCGCCGATATTCTAAACAGAAACATTAAGTGCGGCCGATCGTATTCCTTCCTTCGTTGCTCCAAACGTAAATATTGGTGTTATGTGGCTTCCGATGCACTCGTCTCCGAAGAGTGAGTCAACCACATCCTCTTCCAGGCGTTCCTGGAGGGAGCAGATGAGGCTAATTCCCCTCCCTGAGCATTCAGATGCGGTCTGTCACCACTCGGGAACCCAGACGCTAAAATGGAGAAGGGGGGTGCAAGGTCAAACACATGCTCACCGGATTCCACCGGACACACGCACTGGACCGGACATGCATGTATTTACGGCAGCTCTGCAAACATATGCTATTGTCAACCACGGGACATTTAATGACTGCACAGAACCTCATCGCTTTGCTAGACTCGGCCTTCAGGGATATGCAACACCACGGCTCTCAAGGCCCCGGTCTGTCCAAACTGGTCATAATGGCTAACAGCTGGGCATGCTGTCCCATAGCTGCCGATGAATGCCTTATAAATATGCCTAGTTATATAAAGACCGCACGTTGAGACAGGCTTTAACGATCGCGGTGGAGTCATGAGATCTTTTGTCAGAAGGCCAAGGCCGCTTTACGGATCAGAGGTGCTTACCAATGAGTTGCTGTTGATTTCAGGGCGAGCTACTGCGCTTTTAGAAGAGAGTGGAGTAGATCCCTAAAATAGCTACATTTTCGTGGCGCTCCAAGTGTGATCAACTTACTTAGTTCTAGCTGCTTTTGTTAAAACGAGGTGTACAGGCGTATCCCAAAATGAACGACAAAAAAAATTGAGAAGTGCATTACAAAAAGTGAAGTTTTAATATAAAAATGTCAAATTACTTCTGGTATTGCACAAAATATGCAATAAGTGTTTTTGGCTGGGCTGTCTTTTTTTGGGATGAATTACTGCCTTGGTCCAGCGTGGCACGGACGGAACAGCCTTTGTCACTTCTGGGATGTCAGGAAGGCCAATCTTGCTTTAATATAGGCTCATTTGCATTGCTGGATCTGGTGTCTAACAAGGAATGCAACAGCTGTAGCCCGTGTTCTGCATACGTCCGTCTCTGGTGGCTCGCTCAAGCCACAGTTCACAGCTTGGAAAATCTCCACGGAAACCCGGGTTTAAATGGGATTCACATCACATTCCCCACAAGCCTGGTATATGAGCACTGTTAATTCCATTATTATTTAGTTAATCCATTTCTTCCTTCCACTCAACTTTCTGTGAATATGCATGGATACAGCTCTCTCAGCTTTTCTAGCAATAACCTTTTGTCACCAGCCCTACTTGTGGAGGGGTATCAATGACCATGATTTAGGTGGCTAAACATGGCCATTACACAAAATTCCATCATTAAAAATATTGTTTATTGATTTTATGTCATATTATAATTTTAATAATGTAGAAAATCAATAAAATGAGTTAATAGAATTCTAAAAAAAAATCACTAGGTGTACTTGATCTCTGAGTATTACTCTTTTCTATGAACGTATGAAAATAGACGTTTATTAAGACGCACCGGTGTGACATATTGCACGTTCCGCTGTCTGCTTATCTCACACATTCCACATGCCTATTTAGCGGCTTCATTTGCGATCCTTCTTTCCCAGACTTTCAAAGAGTAATAATCACCATCAGGGTGGACAGCCTTATCTCACAGATTACCTCCTGTTTGTGTTTGACAGTGTCGTGGCGGCGTTAATGGAGGGGAGATGGCCATTTTCGCCTCCAGAGCTGGGCCCGGTCCTTGCTGGCACCCGGCGTGCTTTGCGTGCTCCATGTGCCAGGAGCTCCTGGTAGATCTCATCTATTTCTATCAAAACGGCAAGATCTTCTGTGGCCGACACCACGCAGAGCTCATGAAACCTCGATGCTCCTCTTGCGATGAGGTAATGTGCCCGATGGTCCAACGCTAGCTAGCCACTGTAGCATTTTAAACTGACGCAAGCTGACTGCGTTTTTCATATCTACCCAGATCATCTTTGCGGATGAATGCACCGAGGCAGAGGGACGTCACTGGCACATGAAGCACTTTGCCTGTTTTGAGTGCGGGACGATGCTAGGCGGACAACGGTACATCATGAAAAACGGACGGCCCTACTGCTGTGGGTGCTTTGAGTCACTGTATGCGGAGTACTGTGAGGCCTGTGGAGAAAACATAGGTAAGCAATACTAAAGACATTTTTATAAATGAGTGTGTTAAAGGTATAGCGGATGATCTGCTCGAGTTCCAGCGGGATCAGCTTATCTATTGGTTGTCCCACATGCCAATGATTGTGAAGTGCTCATTCGGCGCCGATGTGCGTGCTCGTTCCTTGTTAGTTTCCTTTTGCTGGACATGTGCACTTCTATCTTTTATGTATCCAGTGACCTTCAGTTTCAACCCTTCATTGTAGCTCCGCTGCTCTCACAGGATACTTTGAGAGTCGCAAGAAGCAAACTGTCTTTCAAATTTATGAGAGCAAGTGGAAGGCCTCATTAGAAACACATTAAACCAGAGTTTATTTGGAAGATTCTTTCACGTGATTCCCCTGAGGAGTGGAAAAGCTGATAGGATGGTCTTGCACATGCGCAGTTGTTCAAAAAGTGATTTGGGCGTTTCTTACCTACATTTCCAGAAAAATATGTCCATTGTACCTTTTAATATTTTTAACACTATGAACTTGTGGCAAGTAGTTTTATCCGCCTTCAAGAATTCAATTCAGTTTATTTATACAACACCAATTAACAACAAAAAGTACTTCACAAAAACTAGTCAGTTAAAAATACAAACATACAGAATCCTGTGCAACCATGGCAATGTGGTAAGAGGTATTTGGAGGATAGATGCACATTATTCAGATACTGTTCATCCAATTGGACTGACCTTGAAAGCAGATTGAGAAGCATTTTTAAACTCCAGAGGTGCACAGAAACTATAGATCTAACCAAAAATACTTTGCAGCTGCAGTTGCAGTGGATGTTGGAGATACAAAGCAGTGAGTCAGGGGGCCTTGATATTTAAGAGATTTAATATCAGACCTACGTCCCTGGTTGGACGCCTGAAAACAAGATTACAGTGACTTGATTCTTGTTTTTTTTTTTCTTTAGGTGTCGACCATGCTCAGATGACCTATGAAGGTGTTCACTGGCACGCCACAGACCAGTGCTTCTGTTGTACCCAGTGTAAGACATCATTGCTGGGTTGTCCTTTCTTACCCAAGCAAGGTCGCATCTATTGCTCAAAGGCCTGCAGCCAGGGGGAAGATGTACATGCCTCTGACTCATCAGATTCTGCTTTCCAATCGGCTCGCTCACGGGAATCTCGACGGAGCGTCCGCATGGGGAAGAGCAGTAGGCCCGCTGAACAGTGGCGTCAGTCACAGCTGTTTAGTCCTCCAGCTGCTGTCACTGCTTATGAGCACAGGTTTGGGGAGGGAGAGGGAGATGGAGACGCCGATGGGGACATCGATATAGTGGGGAGCAAGCTTACCCGTCTCGGACTGGAGGAGGAGAGGTTCTGGAGAGAGCGGGAAGAGCAGGATGCCGGTGGAGAGGAGGATCCGGAGGAGTGGGCTCAGCACGAGGACTACATGACTCAGCTTCTGCTCAAGTTTGGTGATCGTGGGATGCTACACCAGCTCCAGCCGTCATGTCTAAAGTCACCAAGCCCCAACGGTGATGCAACGCGGCTAATAAATGATCCCTGGTTAAAGTCCGAATCGACATCAGTTGGGCGTAACCCCTCCTCTCCCACCCCTACCAGTCCCACCCAGAGCCAAACTTCTGTTCAGTCTCGAGCTAACAGCCTTAGCCCTGGCTTGATAGACAAGAAGCATCTACCGGAAATGTACTGGGCCCAGTCGCAGGACGGCCTTGGAGACTCGGCTTATGGGAGCCATCCAGGTCCCGCCAGTGCAAGAAAGATCCAAGAGCTGGAGTTGGACCAAGATCAGGAGCAGTCTGGAGTAGGAAAACAGGCCTTTTGGCCAGACACAAGACAGTGGTATGATGACTCCCTGGAGTGTATCGCTGATGAGCTAAGGAAGGTTGAAAAGGGCGTAGGAGATTCCATGGACTCCCTTGCTTTGTCAAACATCACTGGTAAGCATTGTGCTTATTGTCTTGATTGGGTTCTTCCTTCTTTTAAATGTCAAAAAACGCATTCCGACATACATTTCTTGTTCACTGTTTTTAGGTGCGTCGGTGGATGGAGATGCAACCACAGCCTACAACCTTCACACCATCCACGATTCCTCCATGACTGTCGAGTGTGAAAAAATGAGCAACATGGGAACGTTTAATTCATCACATATTCACCACAGCGCAAACTCCCTCGGGCTCAACATGGAAAAGAGAGCTGAGGGGGAAGAGAATGGGGTAGCGCTCGGAATGAGGGTTGGTCCTGTAGGACTTCACTCAATGTCTCCACAATCAGAGGGCCTCCCCGCATCCTTTGTTCAAGCTCCAGCTCTGAGGAGGAGCAAGTCGCAATCCAGGCCCCCTCAGATGGTCAAGTTCTCAGAGGACACGGTGGACAATGGCTACAACGACGGTTTTGAGGTCAGCGTCATGAAACATCCCTATGAGCGAGAAACCACAGAGAAGAGCGTGCTGCCCGGAGGAGCTGGGCAGAGCGAGAAGCCACTCGACGAGCCACCACGGCAGAAGCAGGCCCCAACACCACCGCCAGGGCCGGCGCCACCGGAGCCGCAAAACCCGCTCGGACAACGCGCTTCACATGGTACCTGTGGGGAGAGCGCAGAGGCCGTTTGATCCTCAGCAGCAGGACATAGCAAACCCACCATACGGTGCGATGCGCCTCCAGCACCCCACGCACATGCTGCCGCTGGCCTTCTCCCAAACCCGATCTGACTACATGCTTCGCAGCTCGAACCAGAGCAGCTCGCGGTTTGACCAGTTCATGGATCTCCACAGGGACGAGGACGACTGGTGCTCGACTTGTTCCTCGTCGTCGTCGGACTCTGAGGAAGAGGGATATTTCCTCGGCCAACCAATCCCCCAGCCTCGGGCGGTTGGCCGTTACTACGCAGAAGACTACCCGACGAGGGTGACCGCCCTCACGGCCCTCAGCCATGGCTCACAGACAGGTCGCCGGAAGGGCCACAGCTCCAAAAACTGTATCATTTCATAGCAACGCACGCTATTGTTGTCATGAAGCGCACTACCCAAAGCAATATGGTAAAGATTTTCAGTTAGGTCTGTCATATTTCATAAAGAGGCCATTACTGAGCTGGTTAAAAAAAAAAAAAAACATGTATCATAACAGGATGCGAATAACAGGGAAGTTTTGAATTGCACGAAGAGAGGGTTTTATGGTCAGTTAACACAACGGTATATTAGTGTCTTTTTTTTCCAGAGGTTAATAATGCAAGTAGATCCTAGAAACTATCAAATAATTATTTAATGTTTAACAAGACAACGTAAAAATGTATATAATAAGTTAAAATTTCAGTACTGGTATTTTTATACTCAGCCTTTGCAAGTGTGAAAACCGTTTTGCTTGAGTGGTATGAATTAAAGACTGAGAAGGAGCTACCACTTGGTTCACAGAAAAGAGCCATGTTATTCCTGTTTGACATCTGCATCACCTTCCACATTATGTACCCGCAATCTGTGTACAGAACTGACAGCAACACACCTGTATCTGCACCCGATCTCCGCCATTGCTCTAAGATAACCAAGCATACACTTTGTGATGTAAAGATGCTTGTAATAAATATTTTCTTTTCTCCAACGCTTTAAGAATCATCTTGAATCGGGCTATATAAACAAGTGTCATTTTCATGTCAAGCAGAAAAACTTTCTAAAAACTCGAATGTGGACTTCGGCTATGATTTGTCTGGTTTTCCAGTCTAATTTTATTGCTTTTCCAAGTGGGACCTAACTATTTTCACAGTAATACTGTTTTGGTTGATTCTCAAACCATTCAGCTTTCACCCATGAACAGTTTATGCTTGTCACTTATACTTTCTAAACAGCATTTAAAAATCTTTCATTTTAGATCATTTATTCAGCGCTGAAACAAAATCCCAGATTAAAGGCTCAACAGTACCACATGTTATTGAAGCATTTTTTGCAATTTATATCTTACTTCAGGTTGAAGACAGTCAATTAACTTTGAATTACTAAACCATGTTGTAGGGTTAGGGGTATAAATATGACAGAGGTCCTTTTCTATTGGCCTCCTTCTAAATGGAAAAGTCAAGAAAACATGAATTTCATGTAAACTAGCTGGGTCGCCCTGTGACGGACTTTCCAAGGTCTACTGCACCTCTCGCCCAATGACCTCTGGAGAAAGGCAACATCCCATGTTCTCCTCCTTTCCTATAGATGACAGTGGGCAATTGCTCTTAGCAAAGCAATCTTTGAAATCCAGTTATTCTTGCCACTGACCCGAAAAACAAATTTAGCAACGGTAATTTTTATTGAACACTGAGTAAAGTTAGTTAAAGGACCACCATTTTATTCAATGTTTTTTTTTTTTTATCTTGAAGGGGATTTAGATGTTGCTGTGACTCATATTTTGCCGGACTCTTCAAAGAGTTGTAAATACTGAAGGCAGTGGGCAGGAAGGATCTCCTGTA
Source organism: Fundulus heteroclitus (assembly GCF_011125445.2). NCBI lineage: Eukaryota > Metazoa > Chordata > Actinopteri > Cyprinodontiformes > Fundulidae > Fundulus > Fundulus heteroclitus. The sequence continues at coordinate 9,339,246 of NC_046377.1, read as the reverse complement.
GCGGTCTGTCTTACGGCAGATCTGGAGAAGCCTCGGACTGAAGACGCTGTTGATGTACTACGGTCTGCGAAAGAGGAAGCTCAGGGTTATCTGTAACGTTCTTCATTTTATGAACAATCCTTTGCACAATCATCTCCAGAGGTTGTACAGGAGTCCTCAGGACAGAGCCATCCCATGATGGAAATAATATTTGACCTATTCCTGTTTCTCCTGAAATCTACAATCTTCTCCTTTGTTTTATTTACATTCAAGATGAGATGAGTTTTTCCAAACCCTGCCATAAAGAGGTCCACCAACTCCATGTTCTCAGCTTCTTGTCCATCAGGTCCCATTGCTGCTTGCTTACTCAGGAAGGCTAACAGGAGTCGCTTTAAGGACCTTCTTGATGTGGGATGTCAGGGCAACAGCTCTATAGTTGTTGATAACTGATAGGTGAGTATTTGGTACCAGAACAAGGCAGGAGGTCTTCCAAAACATGGAACCTTCTCCTGGATCAGGCTAGGGTTAAAGAGGGGCTGCAAAATCCCATATTCCAATTTTTAGTTTTTACAATTAGAAAAAAATTGAAAAAAGAGAAATATTACATTCTCTTCAATTGAATGTTTATATATTTATACAAAATACTGTTTATATGGCATGATTTGACCAAATTACAACACAAAAAGAGCTTTCCCCAAACCTTGAGAGAATATTCCATTCATCTTAATTTTTTTTAAACGATTTTTAAACAAGACAAGAGTGCTGAACCTCATATCAGAAAATGGCACAAAGAAAATACAATAGCTACTCACTAGAATTTGCTCACTTCTTCAGTCAGGATAATAATTTAGAAGCGGTTACAAAGCGGTACGAGGGTTTTCATGCTATCACAATTGGTTTTAATTGGCACAGCTTACAATTTCTTTAAAACTCTTTAAAAGCTCTGCCTGTTTTAGATGCTGTCTAAACTCAACCCACCTAAAACATTTGAATGCTTCTTAAGCAGGGCTTGGGAGGTAATTTAGCCTTTTGAATAAGTTGTGTTGGTACAAAAAGACATCTATGATACCTTGCAAAAAAAAAATTCACCCCTCTTAACATTTTGTCCAATTTGTTACATTCACATCTGTAATTTAAATGTTTTTGAATCTCCTTTTTTGTGTGATGGATCTGCACAAAATAGTCCAAGTTGGTGAAGTGGAATGAGAAAAAAAGAAAGAATGAAGAATAAAATTTGCCTTGTGGCAGAGGGACAGCACAGAGACCAAAAGTAACCCTGGAGGAGCTGCAGAGATTCACAGCAGAGACTGGAGGATGTGTCCGTAGGAGCACAATAAGCCGTAGTCTCAATAGAGCTGGGCTTTATGGAAGAGTGTCTGGGAAAAATAAGACATTACTAAATGTTGAAATAAGAAGGCACATTTTGAGTTCCCCAAATGTATGGGACAAAGTGCTATAGTCAGGTGGGAGCAAAACTGAACTTTTTGGCCACTAGAGAAACCGCTAAAACCATCCCCAGACTGAGAAACTGGTCTGAGTCAAAGGAAAGATGGCTACAGGGATTATACTGTTCCTCACAAAAGTATTCACACCCCTTTAACATTTCCACACATTATGTCACATTACAACCACAAACATTAATATATTTTATTGGAATCTTATGTGAAAGACAAACACAAAGTGGTTTACATTTGTGAGGTAGAAATAAAATTATACACAAGGTTTTTTCTTTACAAATAAAAAGCTGAAAAGGGCATTGTGCAAAAAGTATTTAGCCCCCCTGAGGCAATACTTTGTGGAACCATAATTTGCTGCAATTACAGCTGCGAGGCTTTTATTGTACGTCTCTACCAGCTTTGCACATCTAGTGACTGAACTTTTCGCTCATTCGTCTTTCCAAAACAGCTCAAGCTCAGTCGGATTAGATGGAGAGCGTTTGTGAAGAGCAGTTTTTAGATCTTGCCACACATTTTCGATTGGGTTTAGGTTGGAATTTGACTGAGCTGTGCGAACACATGAGTACTTTTGTTTCAAACGATTCCATTATAGCCCTTCGTGCTGGAAGGCGAACCCCCAGAGCATGATGCTGCCACCACCATATCTAACAATGGAGATGATGTGTCCAGAGTGATGTGCAGTGTTAGTTCTCCGCCACACATGGCGTTTTGCATTTTGGCCAAAAAGTTACATTTTGGTCTTGTCTGACCAAAGCATCTTCTTCCACGTGTTCGCTGTGTCCCCAACATGGCGTCTGGCAAACAATACTTCTTTAGGTTTTCTTTTAACAATAACTTTCTCCTTGCTACTCTTCCATGAAGACCACATTTGTGCAGTGCCCAACAAATAGTTGTCCTGTGTGGACAGATTCCCCCACCTGAGCTGTGGATCTCTCTGGTTGCTCCAGAGTCACCTCGGTCCCTCTTGTTCGGCCTGTAAGTTAAGTTGTGCCGTACTCTCTTCATTTCAGGATGATCGATTGAGCAGTGCTTCGTGAGATGCTCAAAGCTTGGGAAATTTTTTTTTTATAGCCTAAGCCTGTTTAAAACCTCGCCACGACTCCCCCCGACCAGCCTGGTGTGTTCCCTGGACTGCATGATGCCGTTTGCTCCCTGATATTCTCCTAACCAACCTCTGAGGCCATCACAGCGACTTCTGAAGGTAGAACTCAAGAAAAAGTGGCTGAACACTTACATTTTTTTATTGGTATAAAATGAATAAATAAATCAAGAGAAGTGGTGAGAAAATTATATAATTGTATACCACTGTGTTGGCGTTTCACATAAGATTCCTACAAAATATATTTATGTTGGTGGTTGTAATGTGACAAATGTGGAAAAGTTCAAGGGGTATAAATATTTTTGTAAGCCACCAAATGCAGTAATATTGAGCAAAACCTACATCAGTCTTCCTGTTACTTGAGATTGGAACCGAGGTTGATCTTCCAGCAGGACAATGACCCGAAGAATACTGCTAAACCAACACAGGTGATTTAAGGGGAGACCTTTAAACGTGCTGGAATGGTCTAGTCAAAGTCCAGAGCTCAATCCAATAGAGAATCTGTGGTTAGACTCGAAATATGGTGTTCACAAGGGAAAAGCATCCAACGTACAGGAGCTGCAGCAGTTTTTCTTGATGAGCAAAAGGCCAGATGTGGTGAACTTTGAGACTAATCCAAAGCCACTAACAGCTGTAATTCTCAACAAAATACTTCCTTTGGGGAGTTGAATAGTTCTAAGTTCTGTTTTTTTTCATTCCATTTATTGTTTTCATGACTTTGTTTCAGTGAGGTATAAATACGAGAATAAAAAAAAAATCTTAGTCGTTCTTCCAATATTGGAAAGACAAGAGAACATGGAGTTTGTGCAAGGTAAAGACAGTCCAAAGTCTAATCCCTGGTGTATACATAATGTGACAGACGTATTTATTTTAGGAGTTCCTCAAAATGAAAGAGAGAGAACATGCCAAATCACTCAGGCAGATGTCCCTTGATGTTCATAATTCACAAAATACTTACAGGGAGTTAGTTGCATGCCCATACTTAAGAGCAAGATAAAAGCTAAAAGAAGAAAAGACGAGGATTTTTATGAAACCAAGTATAACCAAAACATTTTTTTTTCTAATATTTACTTTAGGCAAATCAACATGTCTAGGAACTTTCAGTTAGTATTCCATAACTTTGTTTCCCTGAGGTATAAATATCACATAGGCTTTTTTTCTATTAGACACACTTCAAAATGGGAAAGACCTAAGAACATGAAATTCCTGCAAGGCACAAAGTAGCTACTAGAGCACAAACTCACCCATATCTAGTCAGAGCAATGATTAAAACATAAAAAAAAAAAAAAAGCCAACTGTGGCAATCTGAGGTCACCAAGTCCTATTCTATAAAAAAAAATCTTGTACATCTACTTGTGGAAGGATCTGCGTCCTTGTATATTATGTAATTTATAGGTGATTTCTATAAAGATGAAAAAGATTCAAGCTGTTTTTTTTCCCCCTTCTTCCCAGAAACGGATGACAGATTTGAAATTTAGAAGAAGCAGAACGAGAAGACGAAAAAAAAAGGGTCAAATTCAAATATTTCTATACAGTACAAATTTATGACGTTTTAGGTTTTTCCATTTGTAGCACCAACTCATACACACACACACACACACACACACACGTCTGAATGAATTCAAAATTCAATTCACATAGCAGAAAACAAAAACTTACAAAATGTGAGATGTGTGATTGAAAACATCATGGGAGCCATGGAGACTTGTCATTTTTAAATATTTTTTTTTTTTTTTTTACATTTAAGCAAAACAAACAACCGTTAGAATATTTTTTTTTTACATTTTCCATAGAAAACCTGAAGGAAATCCATTCAAAAATAACACTGTTCACTCCTGTGGTGAGTTCCTTAGGTCGCTGTGGCCTACAGTATGTTTAGTCAGTCCAGCAATCCTAAATTTCTGCCGTTCAGTCCAAAAAACCCCAATCTGGTCCCGACTGGAGCGGATTTGGACAGGACGAATCAGAAAGACGAGCTGTGGTTCACTGCGGTCTTTAAGAGTTTCTGGGCCACGGCAGCGGTGGCGGAGTCACAGACGGTGGAATCTGGCAGCCGGACCTCCTCGTCCAGCTCTTTGATGAAGTGTTTGAGGTCCTCCAGGCAGCGCTCGCGTATCTCCCCGAGATTCTCTCTGAGGGGGACTTGCAGCTGTTTCTCCAGGCTGGGATCCTTCGCCACCAGCATTTTGACCACCATTCCGAATGTCTCGCAATCCTGCCTGTAGACCTAGACGAGGACAGGGGAAAATTTGTTAAACTTTTTTTTGTTTTTGTTGCTTTTCTGATAAAATAAAACTCAAGAGAACAACATTCATTTATATTATCGTGGCACTGATCTACCGAAATGAATGCAGATTTCAGGGTGAATGGGAGTTCAAAGTTTCTGGGGAAAGTCTCTAATGTGGGGATGATGAACCGTTTCCTTCCTGCGCTGCCCTACCACCCGGATGCAAACACTTCACAGCACTACGCCTGAGTGGCCTACTCTGGTGTGAACACATGCCGGGTATTGTCAGAACACAAATGCTGCCTCTTTTGCATTTAATAAACCCACTTGGCACCAGTGGAGAAACTACAAAAAAAAGGTTTGATTGGTGTTTTAGAGGTTTACATCAGGTGTTAAAAGGTGCAATGAGGGAGGAAGACCTTTGGAGAGAACCCATCATTACCACAGAAGTTTGAGCGTTAAAAACATAATGGAGGTTACGTTGCCTTGGAAATCTCTTATTTACATTTTTTTTCTCACTTTTGGACACATTCCAACCAGAAATCTGTATCAACATTAAACCTGCTTGAATTAAAGTCAGGTCATTATCTGTTAAATACAAAAACTAATTAAACAATGCCAAAATTGGCTTCCAATATTCAGTGTTGTATGGGGCTTTTGTGGCATCAGGATCACATTTATTTTGTTTGTAAAATCCCAATAATAGAAGGTAGATGTAGAAGGTAATGTTTTTTTTTTTCCACATTTTAGAGCAAGTTTGAATTCTAGTTAAACTGGTTCCTAAAGTTGTCAAGAAGAAACGGGTGGTAAGAAACTTTAGGAGTTTGAATTACTGTTTTTCCAAGCAATTCAAAAATACTGATGATTAAATGTTAAAAACAAAATATTCAGAATGACTTGGTCATGTCAAATTTATATAAATTAATGTTAAAAACGGACTCAATAATTAAGCATTATTAGCCCTTTCTTTTTTGTTAAATATTGTAAAGCTTGTCGGAATGAAGCAATAATGTTAGTTTTTTTCAAAGTGTATCTACACCAGGAAAATTATAAAAATAAAAAATGTATTTCAATGCTGCAAAGAAATCCTGTGAAAATCTGAGGGAAGATTAAAAAAACAAAACAATTAAATATGCTCTGCAAACCAATCCGACTGAGCAAGATCTGCGGTCCAAAAGAAACATTTGCAAAAATTGACAAAAATATGAAAAAGTTCTACTTTTCCACTGTATAAGCTTTCAGTTCAGTCTATCCAGATTATCACTGTATTCCTGGGCCAGTTTGCAGTTTTGTAAGACAAAAGCTAAGCCCCATTTAAACCGTTTAGTATGAGCCGCCCTTTTTATTGGGCCTAAATAATTTGTTTTAAAGTTGCAATGTAGAAACTGACAATATTTCACAGCCCATTTAATTAGTGAGCCAGTCTCCTCTATCCCCAAGTTTTCTTTTGCTTGAGTCAGAACAACTAAATGAATCCTCCAACGCTGATGATGTTACACAAGTTCACGCGCTGGAGGCCGATTCCCAAACATCCCGTGTAAAAGTGCGAACAGACAAACATCCATGTGCCCATCAGCATCCGTGTTGAAAATTAGGTCAGGCAAGAGCAACTTTCAGTCGCTCACCAACGGTGGCTTCTGCACCGCAGGGCGCCCTGACTCACCAACTTATTTATAGATTTTCACACTGTTCCTAGACTGCAACGCATGCTCGCAAGAGCAGAGACGTCCAGAACAGAGATCGGCTGTCAAACAGAGTCTATTTATTTGCAACAAAAGAATAATAATAGAAAAGTAAAATATAAGTCACTCAAGAATGAAAGATCAGAAAGTAGAACCACTTTTTAATTGAACTATATTTTATGATGAGAGTTGGATGAATCCTAAAAATCTTATGGGGTGAGGTTAACATCACGACAGAAAGTTGTGCTGCTTGAAATAAGGTGTATAACCTACAATCAGCTACATTTTAAAATCTAAATTACTTTGATTTGCACAATCTGTACCAGGTTGTCTTTTAAAAATGTTTTTTTTTTTTTTTTTTTTTAGATGTTACAGTTTGACATCTTGGATACCATTATTTTGTTTAAAAATTAGAACATTAAAATAAAGTGTAAAATTAGAAAATTGCTTGGAATCTAAACCTGAAGTTTAGGAACCACCTATCCAATAGAAACACTACAATTTTCCTTTTTCTGTTTTTGCATCAAATTTGGTAATTAAAAAGAGAGCTTTAAAGAAAAACAAATCTGTTTTGAGAAAGAGTTTGACCAAAGCTAAAGTGTTGTGGTAGCACGGATGATCTAAATGTCAACCAATGTAATTTTATTTATCAGAAATGTTCTTCTTTTAGATAACGAAAAACTGTTTTTTTTTTTTTTCCCCAGACGGTGCAGGGAACCTGGAGACAAAACCTGACATTTCTAAGACAAGAACTGAGAGCACAAGTATAAATGTATTCTGGATTCGTTTCCAATCCTTTCATGTTCAGAATTACACCATGTTCAAATATGAACATGCAGCGCCGCTAACATTTGGTGAAAGGTCCCTTAGCATGTTGCAGAGAAACCACGTGCTATTTTTTTTAGCTATTAAAAGGCTTTCAACATATTTCTTGCTGGACATTTGAAAAAAAATAAAATAAAAAAAAATGGTAGCGCTCCTTGGTTTTGTGGAACAAACCAATTAATGGTAACTAGAGCTTCCATGGAGTTTAAGTCAACTTTGGGGAAGACAATCCTGATTAGTCCATTCTAAAACCAGTGTCATTGATGTATTTGGGCTCGCACCCAATTCTGGCCAAGATTCAACCTAACTGTCACTCTCAGATAATAGTAAAATGTCTTTGGATGTTTAAGAACAACCCAGAGCGCACAAACGCTCAAGCCTGCAGTGCACTGGGTAACGCAGCAAAACTGGTGAAAATGACCACAGTGAAGAAAGGTTTACATCCATGGACGGAGAGGATACCAAATGCCTCTCGTAGGAAGGGTTTAAGACCAGATGGGACAAAGACGAACCAGTTTGAAAACAATTTCAAAAAGTTTGGAGGAGTTACCTTAAGGCTTTTTAACCAAAGGACATAACTTTTTGAAGAATATCTGCATTCCCACGTTTCCTGCAGGCGAGGAATTGGAGGACGCTGTGCGTTTTCATGAAATTCATCAAATTCGCCAAGTCCTCACTCCAAGCAGTGTCTCTTTGCCGATCTCTTAAATTTCCCACTGCTGCTTGCCATGATTGTCGATGTTCCTGTTCTGCTGCTCAAGTAACTTCTGTTCTTTTTTTTTCTTCTTTTGAACACGCGCAGGTGTTAAGCAAAAATAAACCGAAATACAGTGTTTATATGCACAGGATATCAGGGGATGGAGAAAGGTCTAGCTGTGGTTACATTATTTCAGGGAATCTGAGAAGTCGTTCTGAGAGTTTGCTTATCACATTTTGCTGTTGACTTGTTCACTCGAGAAATCAGTAACCCCCTGAAATCAGAGTACAGTGGAATTTCTGCACGTGTATGGACTCGTTAGCCATGTTTCCATCCAATTGTCACACGGATTTTGAGCAAATTTTAAAATGTTTAGGCAAATTTCCATCTGCTGGTTTGGTGCGACTTAACCAGGCTATGCAAAATGTAGTTTTATGAGAAGTTGAGGTCACTCATAGCTGTAATTAGCTGCAGAGGTTGTAAACTAGCATGGACCAGACACATTTAGAAAAAAAAGAATGTGTTGCTATCAGAAAAGTTGTAATTGTTCTGTCATGTCGGCTAGTATCGGTGATGTTACATGTAGCCCAGAAATGTTGAGAAAGAAATGCGTCATTATGGGAATATCTGGGAGGACTCAAGTGAGCGTAAAAGCTTTTTTGTTTATTTGAGGAAGTTATTTAAAATTTTGCCCTTTCCATCAACCTTTCCCAATGCAATATTTCAAAATGCTCATAAAAACGATGGGAACACGGCTATTGCATCAATTGTCAAGCTTGGTGATGGCAGCATGATGCTGGGTTTGAATCGTCTTGTTACTGAAAAGTGCTATATAAATAAACTTGCCTTCACTGCAAAAACGGAACTAAAAATAAGTAAAATGTTCTTAAAATTTGTGTACTTTGTCCTTGATTTGAGCAGGTAAATAAGATCATCTGCCAATAGAATAAGATTTTTGCACTTAAAATAGGAACAATTCATCTCCATCATCTTATTTCAAGTGCAGTATATCTAATTATCTTATATTAGGGGTCAAAATACTCATTCCATTGGCAGATAATCTTATTTACCTGCTCAAATCTAGGACAAATACACAAATTTTAAGAACATTTTACTTATTTTTAGATCCGTTTTTGCAGTGATTGCCTTGGTTGGCTGTTTTGCTACAAAGAGATGCCGACGCAGTTTACAAAGTCAGTGTGTTTCTCTGTAGCTTGTGGAAGGACCCTGCAGTAAACATTACTGGGGGTGTAGATGCAGTATGTAGCTGAATGTGTATATCTAATTTTGTCCCTGTAATGATTCAATTTATTGTGGATATTTCATACAGATTTGAAAAGAATTCTTGTTTCTTAAAAACTCTTTGCAGTAAAATCCCTCCAAGAAAAGAACAAAACAACTCAAATTACATTTTAAAAACTGAACCTGTTATGAAACCAGAGTTTATGGTTCAGTTGTTCCATCCCAGCCACTTGTTTGATGCTAGCTAGCCCCTCCTACCCCATGCCCAACCTTACACAAACACTTGCAGATGGAGGGAAACAGAAATACCAGTGGTTTTTAAATGATTTACTTAACAATGGGAAGAAACAGTCACATTAATCACTTCAGAGGAAAGGTGTGGTGATCATCAGGACAGTTTCTAAACCAGGTGGTGACGCAAATCAAAACACACCCGCACTTTAAACTGGGGGTGTTTCCGTACGTTTTGTATGTGAAATTATGTGGGATGTTTATGCTAAAACGTGTAAACCCCCTCTCTATGCTGTTCTGGATACACTAGAGAAATGTAACGTTGTCGTTCAGCGGTTGATTATTTCTACAGTTCTCTCAGGATGTATCCAATCAGTGTGTGGACAACACCGCCTATGAATACAGGAAGAAGCTGCTCCTACAAAACAATGTGCTGAAATTGAGGTTCCTGTATTCAACCGCACTTCCTAAAAATCAAATCGGGTTATCCAGTCAGGAAGGAAAGAAGTGGTCCTCGACAGAATGAGAGCTTCTGTCTCCAGAGTATTTTTGTGTGTTTCGCAAACGCTCTTCCAAGTCCTTAAAAAACGAGACCATGGAAAACATTTTAAACCTTATTCCAGCTCTAATGTAACACTTTCTGCACAATTCTACTTAAAACAAACCTTAAGGGCTAAACGTAAAATATGTAAAAAAAATAAAATAAAAATTTACTTTGAAAAGTGAAAGTAAATCAAAAGTCGCTTTAACAGCTGTTTTTAGTGAGAGTCTATCAGCATCGACTTTATAACGTTGGCCCACTCGGGTCCTAGGAAATTGGTTGGTTGTCGATGGTTGGCTTCCAAGTGATGTTGAGAAATAACATCCCTCTTTATCTTTATCCTTCTAACAGATGACTGAGTCTTTTGGGTCCAACCTGATTGGTGTTCTGAACCATTTACAAATACTCCCATCATGCTTGAACTGGTTTGTGCTGTTCTCTCAGACAGAAAACTAGTAGTTGAATGTGATGAGATGGTAACTAGTTGGACCGACAAACCAGACCACTTTGAAGAGCACAAACATCAAGCTTCAAGTTGACTCATTTACCATTAGCAGCTGAAAGAAGGTTGATCTTGTTTTTGTGCCTTGGTGTAAATAAAAGGCTGGCAAACGTTTTGTATCACATGTATTAGATTACGTCATTGTCTAATTTGCACATTTATTCATACATTTATGACCCAGGCTGTTTTGCCAAGACAAAAAAAAAAAAAGGTGATTAAAATCAGTGATTAAATGTATTTGAAACTACAAATGACTTTTATGAAATAAATTATGAATTTTAATACATGTCCTGAAAGCCGCATCAGAGGCAGTTGGAGGAAAAGAGAGCAGATGTTTTGTGGATTCAGGCAAAGGATGGCGCCGTGTGCCTGTAAGACAGCGCTGAGGGAAGTAGGAACAGGCTCAGCAGCTCTCTGTGCGATCATGTAAAGTCCCCATTAACACAGAAACAGTCGATAGATTTGCTGCTAGTCGCTTTTAGAATGAAAGTCGCTTGCGGGATCTGAAAAGTCGCTTAAAATATCAACAGGACTGAAAATGGGCAACAAGGACCGTCGTCTCTTGTTATCCTTCGTACCCAGACATGAGGAAATGGGCGGTGTTGTTTTTTCCACACTAAAAGTAAATTTTAACATTTCATGATATTTTATTAATTTCAAACTGATTATGGTTAGGATAAGTGCACAAATATATAGACAGCGCCATCCAGCTTTGCAATCTTTTTAATAAAAATCACAAAGTGCTCTACGGTTCTTCTGAGGCCAAATCTGTTACTACTCCTCAGCCAACGATATAAAACTCCCTTTGTTCCAAAGCCCAAGCAGTGAGGAGGAAAAACTAACCCCTTTATAGCCTGCACGCCTTGTCACTCACTACAACCACTTTGGCCGACTTTCACGTCAGGCTAGCTCCAAGAATCAGACTCCAAACTGAGACGGTCGGTGAATGCCGTTTGATTCTGTGTATTTGTGTCTGTGTGAGGGCTCGAAATCAAAACTGAGCGCAGAAAGCCAAACATCTGGCTCACACTTGTCATACGAGAGAAATACTGCCTTGATTTTAGAGGGTGAAGGCAACTTTTTTTATAATAGGGTAAAAATAAACTTAACGTAAGTGAGTTTACCTGAGCGTTATGGGGACAAGGAGGAAATTATGGCCAGTGACACTGACAAATGCTTTTTAGACATTTTATAGCTGCTGGTGCAAAGTTAATGTGTGAGAGCACTTTTAGGTTTTAATGAGTGTACCAAAGCCCCAATGGTTTAAAAAAAAAAAAGAGAAATAAGCAGCAAGGGTCTATACTTTGTAAGAGGTAAAACATTGATTAAATTACTTTAGTCTGGCAGGATTACGTCCAAACAATCCAGCCTTACAAGAAAAGCACCGCAGCTGCCAAATGACAAACAACCTACGAAATCTGGAAATCATAAAAGCCACAGAAAGCAATGGGAGAGCAGAAAGCTGGGGGTGAAAAAGAAAAACTAAAATAAATATTCTTTTGATTTTCTTATAAAAAATTAGTTTTTTTGGGTGACTGATGTTATCGGACAAAGAGCTCGGACGGCGGAGATGAAACGGGACACTTTCCAAAACAAAAACTGGGCATAACAACACACTAAAGAGTGCCTAAAAAAAAAAAGTCCATCCTTTGATGAGATTTCTCCAGGCTTGCTCATCCTGTTGATAGACCCAAATAATGACCAGTCTTCAGTTTCTGGCAGGAACCACAATATTTTTGTTTCATACTTCCTGGCACTTCCAACCAGATTTCCTTGACTTTTAGAAGACAGACATGCCCAGAGCATCACAGATCCTCCACCATACAACTGAAAACATGTGAACTACAAGCCACATTTGTGAAGACGCTTCGCTTCCTCTCCAGGAAGCTTTCTCAATTCAAAAAGAGGAAGCGAAACGTCTTCAACTACGGAAAACAAGTCCAGTTGCTTTGTTTTTTTTACTTTTTTTGGAATGACCATGACCTGGATGACTGAGACACCAGATATAAAGTATCATTCACAACCCTTGTTTTGCTTCTGATTCATCCATCTTGGTTTAATAAGCTGTTTCATTATTTGCTGTTAGTTGCTAAAGCTTCCGTTGGTGATTGGTTGTTTTGCCCCATATGGAGAATCGTACACTAAGGGGCATTTTCACAAATGTTTCGAGGTGAGATAATGCACTGGGAGTTAGAATGAGAGTCCCCTCGGGAGAACAAGTAAGAGCAGAACCACAAGGACGCAACGGCTGGGCTGTAAAACAGGAGGGAAGGTGCAGCATCAGCAGCAACGTTACAGCAAAGCTGCAGGGTCACTGGTGCAGCTCGACGCGAGAGCCAAATGTGTGCTCCAGGGCAGAGTTACGGCGGGCTTTAATGGTTTCGAGTAAACCAGCGGTGGCGCTCGCTGGCCCGGGAATGGCCTTCATTAGACGAGTGAGCAGACCTGGAACCTTCAGCCCGGGGCGCTCCGAGCTCCGTTAAACATACATCCTCTACATTTATTGTGGGTATAAACGCCAGAACCAAACTTCACCTAATTGCCAACTTTGTTCATTTGTAACCACCGCAATGACTAAAGCGGCGCTGCAGGTAACAGGGAGTTAAAGGAGAAAAACTTTTATAAAAAACAGACAAAAGTAAAATATCAAGGAAAGCGATGCATTTCTCTCTAAGCTTTTTCAGCAAAACCGAAGCACACAAACTCTTAAAAATATAATCTTTGGAGTTTCTAGAGACACTATTAGCGGAAAACACTGCTGCATTTTATCAACATGACATTTTTGTTGTTCCGACTGGGGTTGTTTGTGCTTCGACGTCTCACTAGTTCCAAGTAGATACGGTGACGTACCTTTTCTATCTCCTTGGCTTTGGCTGAGATGGCCATGAGTCGCCGCTCTTCGATGTTCTCGGCCGACTTTTTGGCCTCTTCGATGACGGGCGCGACGACTGGGTCCTCCTTCTCCGCCTCCGGAGGATTGCTCTCCTCCTGCAGAGAGGAGACGAAAGGTGTGAATCACGGCGGTAAGGAGGACTGAGGGAACTGAAGGGCACAAACGTTTGTTTTGAACGCGGTGCAGACCCGGAAAGCGCTTGAACCATAAGAAAAAAAAACAAAACACTGCAGATGAATTACTCCTACAACAGATACAACATAAGACGGGCAATCGCATGAGAATAAGTGACCAGGATGCGCAGGAAATGTGGGTCAGTTACCCGAAGCCCATCAGTGGGTCACAGCGACCAGAATGTTTTATAGGACATCTAAGTTAATGAAGAATGGTGAAATAGGGTCAAGCTGGGATCTACAGCATTTATTTTTTTATACACGAACAGCCAGAATCATTTATGAAAAAGGAGTAAACTGAACTTTGTACTACTTAAAAAAAAAAAAAAAGAAAAAAAAAAAAAGGAAATTAGTAGATTTCGGTCAATCTCTGATATTTATCAAAGTAAGTCTAACAGCACTAAAGTAGTTTCCTACTAAGATTAATGACTTATGTGGTTGCGGACAGAATCTTCAGATGGAGAAAAAAAACAAAAATGTAGGATTGTAACGAGCAGACTGGAAACCGCGGCAGCCGTGTTACTGAAAACCTGAAGCCGCTTGTAAATAGGGAGGGACGTATTATCGTTGCGCGTTTTCCCTGATTCTACGAGAGTTTGACGGCCAGGCGGCGGGATCCGGCCAACCAAGACTAAAGTTCAGTCATACATTAGGAGGAAACGGGCCACGGAGCAAGTCGGCTTTCATTCCTAGATGACTGAGTAAAGATATTACAGGGGACGGAGCATCAAGGCCGACTGCGGTCTAAAAATGAAAAGCGCAGCTCATAAGGAATCATCCAATTATTCCGTCCTATTCAGTCCCAGGCGTAGCTCCAGGGAGACGTCCGGCTTACACGATTGTGCACATCTGAAAGATCACATTTGTCAGTATTCAGCTTTCTTTGCTTGAGTAAAAAAAAAAAAAAAATGAAATTACAGTCATACCGGAGCCTTATTTTAACTGGCTGTACAAGGCCTAACTAGGTTTGCTTTCAAGACAAAGCAGGACAGATTTTTTTTTCCCCCACATATATGGAAGCATGTGAATGTCGTCGTTTTAAGGGACTGTGTGACCACGAGTAGCGAAAAATAACGGAACCTTTTTTTTGCTTGCACCATATGTTTATCTTACTTTTCTTGGCAAAGAAAAAAATGCCTGCATGATCTAAACTTAAATTGGGGTTTATGTCTCCTATATTCTAATAAATGGCTTGCAGTCTTTGGAGATGTATTGTTGCCATTTGCCAAACATGAAAGAACCGACTTTCTAAGCACTACTATTGGCAGGAGTAGCAGCGCTTTAGAACAAGTTGACATAGTAGCAATAATTACTTATTGTACAGTAGTTATTGATATAAATTCATATATATTAAAAAAAAACAACAGAAAAACAAAGCATTAAGTTCCTTCCAGAAGCTTAAACCTTTAACTTCTTCTATTTACTTATCTTTTTTTACATTTTATCCACAAACTTCCATGCTTATGGTAGAAATTTGATTTGAAAAAAAAAAAAAAAGTAGTGGTGCATAGCTGTTCAGTGAAAGGAAATGATCAATTTCAAAATGTTTTAATATAAATCCAAAAAAATTAAATAAAGCAAGCATTTGTATTCAACCTTATTTGCTCCAACACCCGCAAACAAAATCCAGCGCACTTTAGTTGGTCCCCCATAGTAAATTATTTATAGAGAAAAAAAAAAAAAAAAAAAAACGCATCATGACGAACAAGGAACACAGCAGACAGATCAGGAATAACGTTTTGGAGAAGTTCAATGCAGGGTTACGTTCTGAAACAACACCCCGAGCTTTGAACATGCTGCGGAGGATAAATCAATCCGCTACAAACGGACGCGATATGGCACGACTCCAAAGCTACCGAGACATGGACGTCCACCTAAACTGACACGGCAGGCAAGGATAGCGTTATCCAGAGAAGCAGCAAAGAGACCCGTGGCGCCTCTGGAGGATCTGCAGAGATCCACGGTTTAGGTGGGAGAGTTTGTCAACCGCACCAAATAAACGTGCAATCCACAGAAACCATCGTCTGAAGAAAGAAATTCTGTTTGGAGTTTGCTTTAAGCCTCATAAGGGACCATGGAACGCATTTGCACCGATCATATCAGAAAAGATTTCACCCCTCCACGAAGTATGATGGCAGCATCATGCTGTGGGACGTTTTAATTCAGCAAAACCAAACTGAGAATCTGACTCCATTTCAACCCAGGTTCAGGCCCTCTGCATTCAGTCGCACTGGGCTAGAGCCATTTTGCAACAAAGCGGGCGTCTTAAAACTGGGCAACATACCCTGATGGACATACTTTAAGGCTTGCAGCTTTAACCGCAGCAAACGGCGACTCAATGATTGGCTCAGGGGGCTCAACAGAAATGCACACTGCCATTTTTAGATTTGTAAAATGGTTAAAAACAGCATATTTTTCCCATTCGACATCACATTTAAGCACATTTTTGGTTGGCCTACCCCAATAAATAAAAATCAGCACAGGTAAAAACCCACATGCTCAGTTATCTTCCTTGATCAAATATGAAATTGTAACAAAAGAGGATTTTGGTGCAGAGACGAACCTCCCAGTGACCTTTGCTTTGTTCCAAATCCAGCTCTCCACCCATAGACCACTCTGGCTCACAGCCAGAGGTGGAGCTGCTCTATAGTTGCCCTCCTCTTTGGTCTCTTCAGTCAGTGATGGCTCCAGAAAGTGTGTGTGTGTGTGTGTGTGTGTGTGTGTGTGTGTGTGTGTGTGTGTGTGTGTGTGTGTGCGTGTGTGTGGAATTGCCACAGCATGCAGTGACCCAGACTGTTAGAACAAGCTTTACTGAGCGCACAGCAAAAGGCTTTCATCTCGGCCAAGGTTATGGGCATGTGCCCTGGGAATAGAGAACAACAATGCACCGCAGCACAGATCAGACCCAGCAGAAAGCGTGTTAGAGTGTGTGTGTGTGTGTGTGTGTGTGTGTGTGTGTGTGTGGGGAGAGGTGGGACAGTAACAAACTTTGATCACGGCATTGATTGAATGAGAGATGCGTCAGACAGAGACACGGTTTGTATTTCATAAATACCCAGCTTGTTTGTTACCCAACGGTTTGTGCCATTTTCATACATACAAAAAAAAAAGAATACTTTCTTGCAAAAAGCACACAGTCAGTCCAGTTTCTTAAAAAAAAAAAAAAAGAAGAAATAACACCCCAACAGTCTTTCAATTTGATCATCCAAGCTTACAAAACATAAAAAGGGTTTATTTAGGCTGTGGTCTACCACAGCCAGTGAAACCCCAACCAAACCCTGAAGCTACTCGGACCATAGCAGCTGGGTCGTTGGCTTTTGGATTAAAAATGTGGCAACTTTGTGGCCCTCGGTTTAACTATAGAGACATGAAACAGCTGCTACAACACCAGTTTGGGTTTAAATTTGTCTGAATGTCCAAAAAAAAAAAAAAAAAGTACCCCACAAGCTAGCAGGTCGACCAACGGCTAATATCTCCGATTTACTCACAGGCCAGTAATATCAGCAAACCACAGACCAAACATTATACAAAATCTGCTGAAGGTGCACTCAGATCCATAATCACTGCATGTAAACAGGAAATGGAATAAATCTCAATATTTATGTGCACAATGTTCTTTTAGATAATATTATTTGGCGACAGACTCTCCAGCTAGAGAGTGCCTTATAATCCACTTCTGCTTTAAACTTCGCCGCTCTCTCCCTGACCAGTCTGCTGTGTTCCTCGACCTTTATGATCCCGTTTGCTCACTAATGTCCTCCAACAAACCTGAGGCCTTCAAAGAACCTGGTCCTACTGAGATTAACACTAGTAGACCACGTTTACAATCAAGTCGTTTTATTGGATAAACCCAGTGCATCCAGGTCTTAATGGTTCAAATTATGATGCATTTTTGAAAGCCAATCAGATCTTCCAGTTGTCAAAACATTTCTTTAATTACTTTATCATCACTATATTAAAACATAAATATGCCTCTATCAATCAAAGTTGCACCACTAAAAAAAGAAATTTTCAAACGAGTGTCACAAAATCCAATATGGACCTATTTTGATTCACAGAACACTGGAGGAGCCACGACTTGCGCAGCACCTTTAACATGTTAAATTCAAACACTGCAAAGCCTAAGATAAGCAAAAGAAGCAAACCAGCAGTCAAGAGATTAACAGGCAACTCTTTTAGACCACTGACATTTTTTTCCCCCCGGCAGGTTATAAATGAGGCGTAAAATACAGAAGCGTCTCAAATTCGAGGCAAAACGTTGCTTGACAGTCTTACGTTTCACCTCCACCTCTCTCTCAAAAAAAAACCAAGACGGACAACGCGCCCCGACCGGCGGACACTCCCCCGCGCACAGACGCTCTCTCCGTCTGAATAAGGAAGCGATTGTTCATTGTAAACAGCATAAACGCGTCTAAATGAGCTCTGTTGGGACTCTGCTGTCTTTGCGGTCCAGATCCTGCGATAAAGTTATGACTTGCGCTACTGACTTAACCCCGGTGGCTTCTGGGTGGCCTCGGCTGCACCCGCTGCTCCTGATCACTACCCCCCGCCCCCCAATCTGATTTTATTTACCCTCCTCGGCGTGGCTGAAGACGGATGGCATGAGCGAAACAAACTGCTATTTACTACGTACGAGAGGAGACGTACACATTCGACACAAAAAGTAGCTTTTAAAAAAAAAAAAAAAAAAAAACACGCTGTCAACGGTTTGAGCCGCTTTCCTTCCCCGTTATCCGTCCATCTGACTGAAGTCTGCTTACGCTGCAGGTAAACACAGCGCTGGCCTGATGGCTTCTCTGCCGTGTGTGAACACTGCTTTAAAAAGCCATTATCGTGCTTCGGTGGGACCGAGCGCTTATGGCGAGGATGGGATTTAAGAAGTTCCAGATGCACGCCGCTGCGAGGAGAGCAGGGCCACCGATTAATGTCAAGTTGTTTAAAAGTTGCTGGAACTTGAAATGCAGGTTGTTTATTTGTTAAAAACACAAAAGCTCTACATGGCTCAAATATCTTTAAAATTCAAGCATACTTCTTCTGTTGCTCACCTTGTTGGATGTTCCACTCTGTGGGGAGCCTTCTCGAGACAAGCCGGGAATTTTGTCTATGATTTTAGAAAGACAAAAAGGAGAAAGAAAGCAGGGGAATGATACATTCAGCTTTAAAATTGTGGCAAACATGAAAAATTATCACCCCCCCCCCCCCACCACCACCACAAAAATTTTTTAAAAAGACTTAGGAAAAGGAAGAGGTTGAAAAGCGATGGGAAGCAAGGATTCTAGAAAAGTTAGTTCAGGAAACTGGGCTTAATTATTATGTAGCGCATTAATTATGGACCACATCCGATCTCTTGAATTTTCCTTGTGTGACCCCCGAAGAGCAATTAGGTCTTCTGGGTCAACTAAAAAAACAAATGGGAACCCTGAGCGGCCAGAAAAGAGACAGGAAAACATCCCCGAGAGGAAACGCTGGCTTCAGGAATATCCATCAGACACTCTATACCCTCTTCCCTCCACCTCCCTGAGCACGGGCTGGTGGCATCTTTACGAGCCCGGACAAGAGGAAGGACGGAGACGAGGAGATGGGCTTCCTGCAGGACACATTAGAAACGCTTTCTGTCAACTCCAGTTACACCGACTTGACGCTCCCATTTTCCTGTCGTTTGGTCTGGAAAGCACACCTCCTACTCTCCCCGAATGTGAGAGATTAATTAGCATAGCAATATGTATTAATGTTTCCAATTCTGGGATGGAAAAAAAAAATAAAAACATATTCCATAAAACCAAAACAAAACGTAACAGTAGATGTGAAAACTAACAGTGTTGCCATGACAGACAGAGCAAAAGGTTTCCCCAAGTGGAAAACTATTTAATGAAAGACCTGTAGTCTGTGTAGAATAATGCAGTTAACCCTTGATTAGGACATCTATTGAGCTAAAAGGCATCTTCACAGATCGAAGAATCAGACTCTTAACTTCAGCGCTAATAAATATGTTTCACCCAATTACATATCATCTACGTCTAAGTGCCAAAATGCTGCAAAAAGAGATTTTTTTTTTAAAATGACGACGACTTCTAAAATGTTTTTGCTAGAATATTTGCAATCCTTCAACCTTTTTAGGAAATCAATGAATAAAAAAAAAAAAAAAGAGACACACAAGAGGCCCTCTTGGGGTGAAATAAAGAGCTGTCATAGAAATACTGAACTGACTGGAGACTGGGGCCAGATTTCATGCAGGGCAACGAACACATTAGCGAAAAGGAACAGGCAAAAATGTCAGTCTAGTTGTGCAAAGCTGTGCTGTGACTGCAAAGAAAATTTAATGACTCAAGAAGCCTGAACACAATTATAGCACAGTTCCTACTAGAGCCCAATGGGATGTATATTGCAGAGAACTACCTGGATTGCAGTAAGTGTTAGCCAACTATTCAAGAACTAACAATTCAATACGCTAAGCTAGTAATGTAGAGACATTGGTTTAATGTAGCAAGTGTTGCGGTGGCATTTTATTCTATAAAACTTGGAAATCTTAATTTTTTCTCTGTTGGTTGATAGACTACTCATTAACTGAGGTCTATGATCGGCGTGAACACCAAACAGACGTCTGCACTTTTTGATTTGTTTATCACAGGTCATATCTTTAAACTTCAACAGTCATGAATATTACTGAATATTGTTGGGGTTTTTTGTTCAATTTATAATAGTAAATGTACATAGTTGGTTATAGTTTTACTAATCATAATGAGGTTGCTGGCTGATCAAGCAGCAAGGTAAAGGGCACTGCCTTATTTGTTTTTTTTTGGGGCAAGCTAAAATAGCTCTTATTTAGACTGAATTGTGTCACATTTTATGCTTTCTTTTAGCTTATAAAAGTAAAAAAAGGGCTGCTACGACTTGTAAAAAAAAAAAAAAAAAAAACTAGAATAAAATATCAAGACCAAGTCTTAAAACTATATGCAGCCAATTTTCATTTGTATAATCAATGTTTTTCTGTTGGTTCGCTCCTTCAGTAACTCTTAAACTACCACCTCATAAACCCAAAATATATTTTGTACCTCAATTTCCCCACCATATGGATCTGGAAAATAATGCATACTGCGTAGAAACCCAGAGACAGGAAACAATGTTTTTTATATTTGCCAAAAATTTGAAACCTTTTCGTTCCAATTCATAAATAGGCACCATCTCTGTTGGTCTATCGCAAAAAAAAACTTTTACAAACTTCTGGAGACAGCCTTTCTTTTAAAGACCTATATGACCTAGAAAGCTCTTGCTAACCCCGTGTTTCTACTGGGGAGCAATCCTCTACCTCCAACAAAGAGCGGAGAACGCATATCTGACAGGAAAAACGAGGCTTTCTTGTTTCATTGGGTGAATTAAACTAAAACATCGGTCTTGTTCTTGCATTACGCATCAGTAATCCTACATATTAAAAAGCGTCGGCATCATTTCGGTCATCAACAACCACGCTGAACTTTACTTACCGATTATCTTGCACTGAGAATAAGTTTCTTCGTACCCTGCAGGAAGACCAAACCATAAGGTCACTACGCCGAGTGTGCCAACTAGGGCGTCTAACATAAACACACTCTTCCACTACCCTGTCTCTTTAAGGAAAGGTTTACCCTTGTCTATCTGTTTTAGGAAAATTTAATTATGCACCTCCTTGTGCAGTTTGCAAGGTAAAACAAGGCGGCTTTATTATTTCAATATAAAACAAGTCCTTATTTGGGAGGGGAAAAGCTTAGGGTGAAATGGAAAGCAGCAGAGCTAAATGTTAAATGGAAAGGGAAAGGTTCCGTCATGCAGCGTGTCAGGAGATACCGTGGCACTTCTGGGTGTTTTGTGCTAAAAACAGGCACATTTTGGAAAAAAAACAAAAAACACAACAATTAAATTAAAACTGTTGTAAAAACCAGTGGTTGGATCAGGGTAGGAACATTGAGAAGTGCTACAGTATCTCCCCACAAGAAGTTGAAATGATTTGCTTATCCTAATGAATGGAGCTCTCCACTAGGCTCTACAACATAATTAAAACTCATGCGACAACTGAAAACCTGGGTGAAAAACATACTAGTGTCAGAAAATAAGAACCGAAGTTACCCAGCTACTATTTTTATCTCCAAGAGTTCGCAGGAAAATGTTGTCCCCATCTCCTATTTTTTTTATTTCTTTTTTACCCTTTGATTTATTCAACCCGTCTTTATTCCTCGTCATGTTTTTGAGCATGAAAAGGATGCGAGTAAGGACATCACCCAAGTCCAAGCTGGGTCACTTCAGTTGGTGTACAGACCTAAAGGTTCATGTCCACTCTGAGGAAAGAGCGCCCCCCAGAGGTGTTCAGAAACACCTGCGTGACCCTCTGGAGCGTCCAAATCTGGAAAAGCCAATCCGCCAGATTGTCAGTCAAGGACACAGGATGAGAAAATACAAACAAAAAGGAAATGGGAAACAATAAACACACTTTGCTTTAATGGTAAAAACGTTTTTTTAGACCATTTCATTCTGTTGAATGATGCCTACAGGACACTTTTGAAGCTGTGATTTACTCTGATTTGAATGTGTTACGTGGCTCTGGTCCGTTTTAATCATCTCTAATGAAAATGCCCAACATGCTTATGCTGGATAGATTCACCAAGGATTTGGAACAGTAAATATTTAGCAGCTTTCAAGTTTTGTTTTGTAAAACTATTGTATTTATTGGGATTTTTTTTTATATTCCTACCAGATCAACACAAAGTAGTGCATATGATTGTGAAGTAGAAGGAAAATTATAGTTTTCAGATATTGTAGAAAAAAGAAAATAGAAAAGCATCACGTGCACTTTGTACTTGAACTTAATAGTTTGTAGAAGCACTTTTTTCCTGCAGTAACAGCAGCAAATCATTTCAGCCATGCCTCTTCCAGCTTCATTTATTCGTTTTATTTAACCGGGTAGGTGTCAAATTTGCTGGCATGTTGTGTTTGGAGAACTAATTCTCATTTACAACCATCACCTGGCCAAAAGGCAGCATACAGCATTCTTCTCATTAAATCTAGAGACTCTAAACATCAGTTCAACTGTAGCTACGAATTCACAACTGGATTTAGGTCCGGGCAAGTCCAATACGTGACTCTGCTTGCTCTAAACTGGTCTACTGTAGCCGCACATTTCGGGTCGTTCTGAGAGAAGATGAAGATGGGTCTTTTGTGGCTCGTAACCAGGATTTCTTCCAGGGTTAGGGTTGCCCCGTGCCAGCTGACGAAAAGCATCAAAAGGATGTCGCCGCCGTCGTGTTTCATGTTCGTCTTCTGTCGCACACCGTTTTGCATGTAGGGCCAGAACGTTTAATCATCTGACTAAAGCGCCTGCTTCCATATAAGTGTCCTGAAGCTGTAAAATACGAAACTGCTCGAGATGTGTCAATACTCTGCCATGCTTTTCATTTTCTAAAGCTTCAAAAGGCTTGAAAACAGGAACTAAAAAAAAAAAAAAAAAAAAAAAAACACAAGCTTTGTACATACTCTTGCCTTGCTGTGCTGGAAAAGGCAGAGTCTTGGCTCGGTCTGGCGAGTAGCTTCTGCTGCTCACACTGGAGCCGGAGCGACTGTGAGGGGAGCGGGCCACCTCACGGCGGACGGGGGAGCGCTCTCTTAGGGGAGGGAACAGGGCCGCCTTCCTCCTGTAAGGATCTCTGTCCTCCCTGGAAGGGCGAGAGACAGATATGTCATAGGTTTGTCGCTTTTTAAACATTTCAAGTGTTGGAAGCACAGATAGCTGCGTAATCATTTGGTATCATAACCACTGATCTGCCACAATGTTCTCTCCTTTCTATTCGTTCTTGAATGCAGCGCAATGCTGCCATCTAGCATTTACCAGAATGTACTGAAGCTTCATTCTGGAGGCACAATGCTTGATTTTTTTTTATTTTTTTTTATTTCACCTACAGAGCCTATTGGTGTTTATTTCATCAGCTTATCCGTCTTAAAGAAATACGTCTTCAGGGAGGCGATCAGAAAGCGCCTTTCTCATACCCTCTGTCCAGGTTGCGGATGGCTTGGACTAACGTGTCTTCCCCGCTTTCTGGGAGCGATCTGGGTGCTGGATAGACGCCCTGGCTTCGTACACTGGGAGGTGGAGGTACACGAGCCCTGAGGAGATAAAGATTACATAAATAAATACTAATATTAAAATAGACGCAATTCACAAAATCCTCTGATGACCCTGGCGAGTTAAAAAAACAACAACAAAAAAAAACTATGTCGAGTGAAAGTAAAGCTTGTCTTCTGAATATCAATTAAAAAAAAAACACAACAACAGAAGGTTAAGTCTTTGTGGGGGTATAATGTAGAAGTTTAAAATTATTTAAAAAAAATTTATATAAACCCTTAAATGCCCGAAACCAAATCACTAGCGAATGGAAAAGTAAATGTTTATAAATCCCTCTTTAGTTTAAACCTTAAACACTCAGACCATAACTGACTTTACAGCTAAATGATTATTTTGTTGTTTTATTTTTTTATGCAGGAAAACAATATAATATGAATAGCCTCCGCTTAAGTTCTCAACAACCCAAATTTCTCCTGTGCGTGTGACGTACAGGAGACTGTTTTGGCTCCAGGTCATCATAAGAGCGACAAGACCTTCAAATTTGCACAAAGCACAACAAAAAAAAGGCCAATTTAAATTAATAAACAGATGATTTGTGGCAGCATTAAAATAATGGTATGCAGGACAACAATTTAGCAAAATAAAAGGTTGTTGAACCAGTCAACAACCTAAATCCCTGCAGACAAATAAGCAATGCAGTACAGTTTTCCTGCAGTTTTACTTAATTCACTTGTTTTTAATATTTTCTGATATTACAATATATGAATTTATGTTTTATTCTTAAAGAATTATAAACAGCTGTTGTGCTAATGTAACATGCTCCTTTATGTATCTATTTATTGTCTTATAATGGAATTTTTATAGTAGTGTTATGTGTGAATGCAGTGTGACACATAGTGTGCACTATGTAGCAGCCAGAGTCTGTAACCCAAATCAAATTTCCTTTGGGACAATAAAGTTAATCTATCTATCTATCTAGAAAAAATTAAAAGGAATAAAATAAAAATGCATTTATAGAAAAGGGTTGGCTGCTGAGAGAGATGTTTGGGTCCCTCGTGGACCTGTTGCCCCCACAACCCGACACATAAACGGAGGACAATGGAGGAATGGACGCTGGATGCTTCAAGTCTAAAATTCATTTTGCTGAAGTAAAACAATACCATTGGTGGTATGAGCCAAAATGTAGAAATGGGACCATGAGTATTTGTGACCAAGCCATCATTTTGTTGCAGAATATAGGTTTTTAGATTGTCTTAAACATTTAATTTTATGCAATATTGCAAAAAAAAAAAAAAAAAAAAAAAACGTTGATGATTGTAAAAATGCAAGCATGAGAGAGTATACGAAGATCCTTCAGCTGCTTGTGCATGAATCCCATCACAGAAACCACTGACAGAAAGACAAGCGGTGAGTTTAAGCACTTCAAACTTCCGTAGATCTACTGGAGGTGTCAAACGAAGACATGGCACTGATTTAAATAACAGCACCTTATAGAACGCAGAGTGCAAATAAATGCTGTGAAGAACCGCATGTGTTGATAATTGGTACGAGTAAATACCATTAGTAAACAGTAAATTATCCGAGGCGGTGTAAATAATTCTTGGATCAGGACGTTTCTAGGCGTCATTTAAATATTAAACTGCAAAACGAAATTGGATTTTGGGAAAACAGACAGAAAAAAATATTACCCAAACTCCAAAGGTCGCCCCGCGTGAGGGTCTTCTCTCGGTACTCTGTAGGGAAAGTCTTCCTAAACACACACAAAAAAAAAAAATACTAAAGCTTTTCACTGTACTTGTTTGTAGGGAATATGATATTTGCATACAAACACACTAATGCCAAACTCAACCAGGTGACCTTCAAAACAAACACTTGGATAATAAGGATAAAGTGAAAAGATGAATAAATGGATCGTTTTATTTTTACCCTTCGTGCCGGTGGGATAGCTCTGCGTTCGGGAAAGTGATGGCCCTCCACTTGGTAGCCCCTCTGATCGTCATGGTAACCCCGGGGGCCGCCTCCGTTGGGGTAAAAACGGGGACCTCCTTCATATTCGTACCCGCCACGCCCATACTCGTCCTCCGGCCTGCTGAAAGGGCCTCTCCTCTCGACGCCTCCAGCTACCCGGGGATACGGTCCCTACACAAGACAGGCGTGAAGTATTTTATGCATTTAATTTGTTTTAAGATTGAAAAAGTTCCAAAATACGATTAATTTTGCCGTCGCTGACGTACAATGGTTTTGTTGGAATAAATAGTTTGTGCTCCAAACAAAACATGGAAACACTCACTGGTCTTTCTGGCAAAAAGCGCTCTTCATACACTTCTCGTATACCTCTTTCTCTTCTGTATGTCACTGTGGGGGGGAAAAAAAGATAAATAACAAAAAAAAAAATATATATAAAAGAAATTGTACAATACAGGCTGGGCTATCTGTCTCAGAAAGAAAATGGTAAGCGGTTCATGAAAGCCTCCCGTAGTTTCTGGATGAGCTACATTGTCTGGGAAAGGCGTTTGTACACCTTGAAACCTTCCCTCATGTTACAACCACAAACTTGAAAGCATCTTTATTTTATTTTTATTTTTTTTCAAATTAAATGTTAAAAAACTGTTCTGTGCATTTCTCTCCAATCTTTCTGAGTCAGAACTCTGTAGAACCATCTTTTGCTGCAATTACAGCTGAATTACAGTCTCTGCCAGCTCTGCACATCGGAGACAAATTCAAGTTTTTAACACGCGTTTTGACTAAAGGATCGTCTTACAGCTATGGCTGAATGTTTACGACTTGAAATAGACACAGTTGGAAATTTTTCAGACAGAAAACACTGAGCGTTTTCACAAGCATTCAGGTTTTTTTTTTTGGAGAGTACATCAGATCCACTAACCCCTCTCCCGCTTACGCGATTCTTTGTGTTTATCTCTCACGTTAAATTCGATTTAAATGTGTTCAGATTTATAACAGTACAGAGATGAAATGTGAAAAAGTTGGGGTGCAAATACATGTGCAATGCGTTAAGAAAATCGGATTCAGTATTGCCTATAAAAAAGGTCTTGCGCAGGCAGAGAACTGGTTAATACAACAAATTTGTTTACTTATGCCTCAAGCAGTGTCTGTATCATAAAAAAATGTGAGTTACTTACTTCTCAGGTTTATTGCTCTTCGGCAAACGCGATCTTCTAATCAATCTGTGAAGAGATTTTCAGTAGAGTTAACGGAATGGCCCAAATTAATTTCTGAAGAGAGCAAACCGGAGTAATCTTTATGGAAAAACAAACACGTAGGGCTGATGGAACCTTCACACGCAAAAAAAGTATAAACGCATCATAATTCTATTTGCCACTTTCAAAATACTAGTCTGCCACTAAAACACCTAGTTGCTGCTAAACTTGACAGATTTCGTTCAGGTTTATCACCTCGATAGATACCTAACATTCGCCCTGTCAGCTTCTACAGCGTCGTATCGTCGTCACATCATTGGTTTTTGATGTATTTACAACAGCAGCTCAATACAGAGTTTAAAGCAAGAGGAGCTAACTCGGCTAACCCGTCAGTGCCGCAAACATTAGCACGTTTCATTTGACGTAAGCGCACGTTAGCTTTCAGTTATCACCGCAAAAAACTACCCAGAACAATTTTTTTTAGGGCAACGTACGGCCTTGCACAAGCAAACCACATTTAAGCAGCTAGTCAAAAGTGATTTCTCTTAGTGCGAAATTTCAAAACCGTATCACCTTTCATCAGCGTTTAGCTAGTCTAGCCTAGCCTTTCCCCAGCAGCTACTACACAACACCTATTTATCAAAGCGAACGCGTCATCAGTCTGCGACGCGCAGGCGCTGTTTTTTGTTTCTGTTAGCTTCGTTATTTAGTGACACTGAAATTTCATATAAACTGCGATTTACCGGTGACAGTCACGTTGGTAAGTCTTATATTGAACACATGCGCGTACACGAAGTCACATGAAAACGTTTAATTGAAAATGATACATGCTTGTGTTGATTCTTTTATTTTATCTTATTTTTCTTTTTTTTTACATAAAGTCTGTCCACCATGAGTGGAGGTTTAGCACCGAGCAAAAGCACAGTGTATGTGTCGAATCTGCCGTTCTCTCTGACCAACAACGACCTACACAAGGTAATCGGGCTTTTGCAAATCGATCTATGCAAAGAGAAAACGTAGATATGTTGAATCATTGCTTATGTCAGTTTTTTGTGCATTGATGTATTCATCTGTGTCCTTGCAGTTGTTCACAAAGTATGGAAAAGTCGTAAAGTAAGTAATGCCTTTTTGGTATTTTCTGGTAAAACAACCGATCAATTGGATTAAAAATGTTATTCTGTGGTGATTTTATTTCCTTACGATTAAACGTACACTTACAGATAAAAACAGTGGATTAGTGGATTTGCACTGCATAAATTTCCCAAATGCTACTTTTTAAAATCATATGGAGGAAAGAAAAACTGATGATTCTGTCTCCCCTGCATTTGGGTCCCTGACAATTACAAGAAACACACAAATGGAAAAAGGCTATGTCGCACTGATGGATGCTGCTGTGGATGGCAAATCTGAAATAAAGATAACATTGGTTGTCTTTTTCTGATTATAAGCCTGTTTTAATTTTTCCTTTCGCTTGCTTTCTGTGCATACTTGCCGCTTGTAAAACAAGTAAGGCCATACTTTTTCCATAATCTGTACATCAAATAGTTAACAACTGGTGTGGTGCTTTTCCTATTCCTTAAATGGCTCAAAACCAAAAGGTCACAACACCTTTTGTCTATGAGAGCATCAACATACGTTTATGTACCTTTTTGAATTTTGTAAAAAAAAAAAAAAAAAAAAAAAATAGATTAGGGACACTGTTGGGTCTCTAAATTCTCCTTAGGTGTGAGTATGGCGACCTGTCCAGGGTGTACCCCGCCTCTCGCCCATTGAATGCTGGAGACAGGCAACAGCACCCCTCGCGACCTCATGAAGGATAAGCGTGCATAGATATTGGATGGATGGATGAGATAGGGACATGTTTGAATGCATAAACAGGAATAATAATGTATGTCTGTGTTTTTCTTTGTTGGATTCAACGGTACTACATCTATCAAACAATCTACACTGCACTCTGTCTTTTATGCAGAAACAAGGAATAGGTATCATCTATGGGTGGACAATTGTTCAGTATCAATATGCTGTATGCCACAATATAACTTTATTCAATACGGGTGATATGAAATTTCCGATACTTCAATACACGTCACAGTCTATGATTACATCGTTTATCACTGACTGACATTCCGGGTTGTATGTGTTTTATTTTTTTTAAAGCAAATATTTCTAAAATGTTAAAATTGGAGGAGTGTTATAAACATGGCAAAAATAATTGTCATTAGTTTGTACGGGCATATGTTGTGGGCTTTTCTGGTAGTCTTTCTCAGGCTTTTATTTTGTTCATATCGATATCGTAATTATATTGTATCGGCCGAAATGAAGAAATATTGTGATATAAGTTTTGGCCACATCGTTCAGCCCTAGTATCAGAAATGAAAGGCTGGATTAGTTCAGCTCTGTATTTGTCACATTTTTGACTACCAAGTGGTGCTCTTGTGTTTTTTTTTCTTTTTTTTTTTTTTCTTCTTTTTAAATTGCTTGACAGTGTCAGCTGTTCTGAGAGTGCATGCATGGTGAGGTTTACTGGCAGGCCTGGGATCATTATAGGTCTGCTTTTCTGCCGATCATTTTGACAGGAGTAGCGAGCGATGCAGCAGTTCAGCTGAAAACATCCTAAGGAAATGTCTACCAGACCATTTGACTTTTTTTCTTTTCAGTAACTTTGCTCCAAATGAATGTAGCATATTTTTGATAATGCAGTCTAGTCACTCCAGTCTTCCCTGGTTCTCTTGCACCTTGTTTAGAGATTTTGGGGAAATCCACGCAATATTCCAGCATCTGGCTCAAACACTTTCTTGCATTCATACAGTAGGCAAGTAAACGTCTTTGAAGAAGGAAGAGTTTGAGTCAAACCACTGAATAAAGAGGGGAGGGAGATATTGGTGTACTCATGTCATGAGTACCACGTTTGGTGTCAGCAGAGACATTTACATGTGGAATTTGTTTTTCAGAAAGGGTAGGTTTTAACTTTAATAAATAACAGT
This sequence comes from Fundulus heteroclitus, assembly GCF_011125445.2. Taxonomy (NCBI): domain Eukaryota; kingdom Metazoa; phylum Chordata; class Actinopteri; order Cyprinodontiformes; family Fundulidae; genus Fundulus; species Fundulus heteroclitus. The sequence goes on along the minus strand of NC_046377.1, from coordinate 9,309,469 downwards.
TTACATCAATCTAGCTACAGAAAAAGAAAAGCTCATCCTGAAATGTTCTATACCTGACAAATTGAACCTCCAAATATTTTAGAATTTTACAGAAAAAGGCTTGTAGCTTTAATAAAACTTGACATGGGGTTGTAATTTCTGTCCCAGGGTCACAATAGTTAAGGATAAATTCACCCTACAGAGCAAAGGAGTGGCGTTTGTTCTCTTCCTGGACAGAGAATCGGCTCATAATTGTGCAAGAGCAGTGAACAACAAACAGGTGAGCCATGCCGAACGACTCCTAGCACAAACTGAGCCCTAATTTCAAGGTTTGAGTGTTGACTGTCCAAGAAAAATGTCTTTTTCCACCCAGTTGTTTGGCAGAACGGTTAAAGCCAGCATTGCTATAGACAACGGGCGAGCAACTGAATTTATAAGGAGAAGGAACTACACGGACAAGACCAAATGTTATGAATGCGGGGTGAGTGCACGCTTTACTTTTGGTTAAGGGGGGGCTTGCAGGAATGCTCTGTGTAAATGCGATCGTATACGCCACAGGAAACAGGACATCTGAGCTACGCATGTCCCAAAAACCTGCTTGGAGAGAGGGAACCGCCAAAGAAGAAAGAAAAGAAGAAGAAGAAAAAGGCCCAACAACCAGAAATTGTGTAAATAGTTTCTTGTATAAAAAAAAAATTTTAGTTTTTTTTTTTGCATAGCTTGGTATGTCTCACTAGATTTATTTTTCTTTTAGTGAAGAAGATGAAGAAAGTGAAGAGGAAGGAGAAGACCCAGCCTTGGATAGCTTAAGCCAAGCCATAGCTTTTCAGGTAATTCATAACATTGCCATGTTATTTAGAGACTGCAAAAGCCTTAAATACCTAAGCTCATGTCACATTAGGTGTGAATGTTTGGGTCTTTGCAATAACATGAGCTAACAAACAACTGACCAGGTGACGCTTGACAAAAATGACAAAGGTTCGGGGCAATACAGGTTTTTACAACTTCTCAAAAGCCAATTTGTGACCCTCTCTGCAAGCCTCTAACCTGACTCAAGCCAGACGCATGTCGCTCCGCCTAGCTTCACTCACATACATCTGGGACACCGCCATTGGAATTGCCTTTATTGAAGGCTGGGCCTTATCAAAAATCCTTGCATATGATTGGATAAGCCACTTGTCTGTCATCTTTATCGACATGCTATTTCAACCACTCACACCGAAGCTAACCCGTGACGCTGTGAGAGCTACGCAGGAAAAAACAAAACTTTTTTTTATGTGTTTGTGGCTCTAGTGGCACGCATTTTATTAACAGTGAGCTGACAGGAAGAGGTGGGAAGACAGGCGGCAAAGCGTCGGGGGTCGGAGTCGATCCCGGGCCGACCGCGTTGAGGATTAAAGGCCTACTAACATGGTTCGTGCTAACCGCTAACAGCTCCAGGGCGCGTCTGCAGCGGACGCGCCCCGGAAAACAAAACTTGCCAAATCCGGTCGGGAGAAGGGCGAAAACATCGTTTCCACCAATAAAAGCCTTCAGAGGCGTTCGCTGATGTTCTTTTAATGAAACAATATTAGGTAGATTGGACAACACAGAAGAAATAGCAGCATCAATGCTAACGCTTGCTTCCTCGACGAGCCGCCATTGCTTTCAAAACAGTCTCACGTCATGGTCGCGTCACTACGTCACATCTATGAAACTCCAGCCCTGGGTCCTGATTGGCCAGACCATAAAATTGGTTGGAGAAATCACTTTCAATGGGCAATGTCCCAGATGTATGTGAGTGGAGCGAGGCGGAGCAACATACATCTGGCATGAGTCAGGTTAGCAAGTCTCAACTCTTGGTTCCTTTTCATTCTGTGGTTCTGTGTGGCTTATTTTAGTCTACTAGAAGAACCCATCCCAGAATTACAAAAGCCAAAAAAAAGGCATCTTATTTGGTTCATGACCAGATAAATCAGAATTAATAGAAAACTGTTTTCTCTGTTTAAGTTATTTGGTGTAAAGTCTAAAAGACTTGGCTCTTTGGCACATTTTGTTTTCTAGTATTTATTATATCTGGATTTAAATCCAACAAAATGACTTTTTCTTTTTCTCAAAGAAAAACTAACAAATTTCTTTCTGGGGGTGGGGGGGTCCCTCCAGCAAGCCCATATTGAGGAAGAGGAGACAAAGAAGAAAAGGCAAGCAGAAGAAGACAATGCCCACGCATCGACATCTTCAGACTCTAAGAAACCGAGGATCAAAAAGAGCGCATACTTCAGTGACGAGGAGGAGCTCAGTGACTAATACACACAGACTTTTAAAAAACTGCATATATATTTATCAAATTATTTACCAGTAAAGTCAATTTTTTGTTCCTCAGATATGATTGTTTTTATTTTCTTAATAAAGTAGCTTTGTATACATATGTGTGTTTATTGTAAATATATCCTGGAGCAGGTGCTAAATAAAAGTTTCGTTTAAAATCATATGGGGCACGCAAGAACAATATATTTCTCACAACTTTGGATAAACCAAGGGTGAAGAAAAATTAGACACAATTTCTTAGAATTACTATTTTTGTTTTCCATCCTGACACACTGAAAATGGGATTGCGTGACATGATTTGAAGTTTCTTTGCTTTTTCCGTTGCCTCATTGAAAGAGGATTTGGGAACATCATCCTATCTCTTAACTATTTTTTTTCTGAAGGATATAGTTTGATTGTGTTCCAGTTTTAGAGTTGTTATGTCTTAGGTTCGACGTTAAAAACACGGCCAAAATGTTCCAACAAGTGCCTTCAGATTAGAAAAGTTGGGGGTTTCTAAACAAAACAACCTAAAAAAATAGAATTTTAATTTCTGAGTTTGTTCTTATAAAGCCATTCAGAAACATTATTATGCATGCTTATTTAGAGAACTTGTTTTGAATTAGAAAATTTAAGGTACCGAATCATATTGTATTCTAAATAGTCGTTAGCCTGGTCAATATGCGTGTCTGTTAGCTAAATAGCTCACTTGTTTTAGAATTTAAAACTAGAATGCAGCTGAGTTGGGATTTATCAACCTGGCAAGCTAGAATGATAATGTGTAGCACTTTATGTTCTGCACGTTGTCGTCTGTTTGTGAACGCACAAACACCGTGAGCATTCGGCGTGCATGCAAGGTTAAGGTTTTAGTAACCTGAATTTACACCGTAAATATTAATTAATTGAATAATTAATTCAGTTAAGTCACTGAACCATATGATTTAATATTGCTCATACTGGTGCATCTCAGTACATTACAATATAATTAATTACAATCTAATTAAAAGTGTATTCAGTAATTTGGTGGAAGAAGCAAAATCATCTATAGTTATTTTAAATTAGAATGTTCATTAAGTTCAGTAACTCAATTCACTAAAATAAACAGATTAATTACTGATGTTTTCAGGCATTTATATCTGTTATGATTTTCCACTCACAGCTAACTGAACACAACATTTGACTTGAATATTACATCAGACCAATAAAAACATTTTTATTACAGAAATATGGGCCAAATGAAAAGTATGTTTAATTTCTGTTTTAGATGCTATTTTCAAAATTTACTTTTAAGCTGAAAAACGAGCCTCGTTGGAACGGATGTTGTTATTGAAAATGTCTAGATACAGAACAATGCATTCTATATTTCTGTTAATTGATTATTATGGCTTACAGCTAATGAAAACCCCCAAATTAATATTTTTCTGAAAAATTGGGTATTGAGTAAAAAATATTGCCAAAGGATGCAGGCATGTTGTGTCATGGCCTACCCAAGTACGAGGATGATTTCTGATTTAACAGTTGCTCAACTGACATACCTTCCACTAGAAGAATAACCCATGAAAGGACATTGCTATAAACCCCTCAGTTACACTCAGGCCTGTATCCGTACAAATTAATGGAAAGTTTAGTGGAAGGCAAACCTGTGGCAGAGAAACATGCGCCAAAAACAGTGACAACCGGTTTGAGAGGATGGTCAAGTACAACCCATTCAAGAGTTTCATGGTGCTGGAATCAACACCCCTTGCTGTGATGCATAAAAAATTAACTGTACTGGTTGGAAATCCTGTTTGGAGCCAAACTTGAACCAGTGACAACATCAGAATGATCTTATCTGGGCTAAAGGGGAAAAAAGGGGACCTAATTGTTGCATAGTGCAGTATATTACAATTTAAGAGCCAATCACCTCCGCACCTCACCTCATTGATGCAGCAATCCATGCAAGAGGAGCTCAAACCGAGTCTTGAGAACATGTATATGCTTTTAGGTGGGCAGACAATTCAAATGTTGCGTTTTAATTTGCTATAAGCCATAAATATTAAAATCAACAAACTCTTTGAATATACCAATCTGTGCACAGTGATAAATAAATATGAGCTCGGCTTTTTAATTGACCAAATAAACGAATTCTCATCTATGTAGACGCACCTGTGATTCGTTTCCGGTAAGATTTTTAAAACGACACACCAGAAAGTATGCTTTTTACAAGGTGTCCGTGAACGCAGCATTATTCATCAAGAGGAATGTCAGCCTCGGGAAATAACCCGGGCTCCGATTGGCCACCTCAAGCCACGTGGCCATTTCCCAAGCGGAGTTTCCACGACAGCTGGAAGCCGAGCGGGTAAAAGGCGCATCGCTTCTTTTCCTGAAATAATCTGAAAAGAACCGGACTTCTGCTCGTCCCAGCTCCTCCAGATAAACCCTTGTCTGGCATGGGCGACAAGCGGAGCCCCACAAGGTAAGCGGCGCGTCCTAAATATTTTTTTAACCAGGGGAGGGGAGCGGACACAGAGGCGAGCCCACGGAGGGGGGGAGGAAAAAAAAAATTGGCTTTTTCTCTTTCGGTCTCTCCCTCTCTCCTTCTCGTGTATGAGCGCGTGCCATGTAACCGCGCGCGGGTGTAAAAAAAAAAAAAAAAAACACAACCCTCATCGGCAATTACAGTGTCAGATCACGGCGCGCGTGCAGATGATGGTTTCCTCAACCGTTTAGGCTTTCATCAGAGGTTCGCGTTCGAAAGCCGAAGTCACTCTTCCTCCCACCCGTCGTTTTTGCTTATGAATGCACTCTCTCTCCACCACCACCCCCCCTTTCTCCCTCTTCTTCTCCCCCCTTCATTTCTATATTTATTGTCTTTAAAGGCCGAAGCGTCAACCGAAGCCCTCCTCCGACGAGGGGTTTTGGGACTGCAGCGTGTGCACCTACAAGAACACGGCAGAGGCTTTTAAGTGCATGATGTGTGATGTGAGGAAGGGGACGTCAACAAGGTAAGGCGTTGGATATGGCGTTACGTTGTATGTGTTTGGTCGGTAGTGGGTCTCCAGGGATGGATATGCTGCCCCCCCCCCTTCCTACAGCAAAAATACACTTGGTCACAATCACCTCTCTCTTATGGCCGCCTTTGCGTTCATAATAAAACAGTAAATGGACATTAGTGACACTTTTTTTTAAGACTTATTCGCGCTATTCCTATTACAAATATGCTCTAGGGGTAGTTAATACTTGTAGGCCACGTGTTTGTTTTCGTGTTTTGTTGTTGTTTTGTCGGCATGGTGGGTTTCTTTGCGGTCAGGCCTACAAAATGGAGAAAGTGGGAGATTCCTGTTCTGTTAAAAAAAAAAAAAAAACAGATTTTTTTATTTTTTTATTTTATTTGACCTACATTTAATCCATTATAGATTGTTGTGAATTCAAACCAAAACAGCTTCTGTTCCTGCTGCAGTCAAGTTTGCATAATTAGGCATTAATATAGTTTTCCTTAACAACCTTATTGCTGGATGACAACCAAATTAAAACATTTATGTTTACATTTTTTTTTTTGGTTTAAAAACATTGACAGCTCTGTCCACATATAGAGGCAAAATTCTGTCGGATCTCGTTTTTTAGCTGTGGGAAAATAGCCACGTTATGTCCCGATCGTTGTGTTACAGCGTTCTTACAGTTTAACGTCCTCTTAACGAGATGCCAGCGTTTCGTCTGGCTTATTAGGCCGTACTCTCTGCCCTTCCCTCGCCTGCGGCTCGCCTGCGGCTGTGCGCTGCTGGTCAGCTGTCTGAAAGAAGGCTTCTACACTTATTGCTTGCTTAAATGGAAGACAGATTTGGCTTTACGGGAATATTTCCATCAAGACTTTAGGAACCCCTTATTATTAAGGTAAATCTGTTTTTAGAACTACATTTAGAAAGCTAACAGTGGCATATCCCCAAATGGGTCGGCTTACTTGCTCACCCTAAAAGGCAGAAAAATACTGAAACTAGAAACATTTTTAAATTCTTTTTTTTTTTTTTTTTTTTCGTTCTGCAATGTTTCTTATGTCAGGCTATCAAGATCCAAGTATGGATGAATAACTATAGATAACATTGTTATAGCTTTAATAATATGTTATGTGGCACCGGTAGTAAAAAAAAAACAAAAAAAAACATTCCAGCTTTTTGGTTTTAAAAATAATCAGTTAGATCACCGTAAGCATTGTTTATGTGCGTAAAAACATTGAAACTGTGGTGGTTTTTCCTTGAGGTTGGACAATCTAATGCCGCTCATCCCTATTCGCTGGTTAGCCAGTACGACTTTCCGCCTGGAGAGCCAGCCTGCAGTCAGCTGTCTGCAACTAGAGTTTTTTTAAAACAGTGTTACCTTAACATTGTGTCATCTCATTAAAATCACTTGAAAGGTAGGAAAGAAATTGCTTAACTGAAACCTTGACATGTCTTCAAAACTCCCCCATGCTTAGAGGGAACAGATAGGAAGATAGCAGCACATTAACAGCGTTAAGGTTCCCAACTAACGCAGCTCTTTCCCCCCCGTCATCAGAAACTGGAAGCAGGAAATCGGGAGTTATTCCTGAGCGGCGGTCTTTGAGAAGGGGGGAAAAACAACACAAAGAAATAAAGGGGAGGAAGTGTAGCGCCGCTCTCCTGCTATGGGACACGGTGTGTTGTTGTTCCATGATCTCCCCTCTTGAGTGAATCACTAATTATGCTCCTCTGCATTAGCACAACTTTCTCCTTGATTATACCATCTAAAACAAGGGGATCTTTAATGGCCTTTGTGGTGGTAATAATTTTTTTTTCTTCTTTTTCTCCGCCGCCTTTGTGCGTTTGTGTGTGTGTTTAATGATTCTGTTTATTTCTTTGTGCGTGTGAGTGGGAGGCTTTGTTGTAAAAAGAGCAGCTGCCAGACAGACAGCCATAGCTCATTACTATGCAACAGCTTAATCAGCCTGCTGTCGGAGGGACACACACACATGCACACACTTGAGCCCAGATGCGCCCATCATGCAAATTTTCAACATGACTGCATGCATATTTGTAGGGTAACACACACACGCACACGCACACATAGAGGCAAAAGAGCCGAAGTGCTGCTGTCGCTGCGTAGAGATCGCTTCATCTCATCGCTTGATCCAGAGTCTCAGGACAACAGACGACGTGACGTCCTTTGTCTCCGTTTATTTTTTCTTCAGGAAGTTGGCAACGACTGAGAGTTTCCCCCTCTAAGCTATGAATGCTAAAGCGGCGTACTTAGAAAATGGCACCGAGAAGCTCTTGCTTAAATGTCAAACTTTGTTTTCCCAACACAAGTGGTGGAAAAAAAAAAAAAAGAAAAGAAACAAACCCGGTAAAGACGTGTGTAAAAAGCTTTTAAAACGCAACATTTAGGAAAATTGGAACCTTTTTTTTTTAATTTGAGTACTTTAAGCCAGTGGGGAGGAAAAGGCTATGTTCAGAAATGATTGTTTTTAGCAAAAAAACGATGGTGGCAGAATTGATGCACCTGTTTTCAAAGCTTTACACGGCCCTCTCGATCACAGCCTGTAAGATTCACGTCTGGGAACTGAGATGGCCATGGAGGAAGGCTGTGTTTCAGTCTAGTTAGTTACCCTATTTTTGCGTTGATTTATATGTTTTTGGATCAAAGTAAAGCTTTTTTTTTTTTCTGATGGAGCATTATAGATTTGTGTGGGGGTGGGAATCGGATACCTCAAAGAGTTTGTGATGTTATGCAGTTTAGCAAGGGCCAGGGAGGCTTTAGAAGTGACGCGGGCCCAAAGCATCACGGATCCTCCTCCGTACCTCCCAGCCAGTTTAAGCAAACGCCACCTTCTACGTTGGCGAAAGTAGGACGGAAATCTGCACAACATTCGCATATTTGCACATTTTGCATCATTACATCTCCATCCAGCATTACAAATGCTGCCGAACTCTTAGTTTCTAAATACATTCTTGCACAAATGCCCTCTGCACAATCAAATTCTGTACATACAAATGTTTTTTTTAAAAATACTCACCTGTACACTGTAACTTTCTCCTGCATTGTTTACATTTCAAGTGTTTACTTTTAAATCACTGCTGTGCATTATACTGTAATTTGATTTTACTGCAATTTACAAGCTGTATGCAACAAAATTTTGTTTTGTACGCACTCTGTGCATACAAAATGACAAATAAAGTTGTCTAAGTCTAAGGAACAAACTTTCTGCCGACATGCCTACCAAACAACCCCACGGCATGCAGATTCCATCTAATGCTTAGTGCAGACACTTTCTGACTCCGAGATGCTACCTATTACTGTGAGCGTTGGAGATTTCTAGATTATCTCCCTTTACCAACCTTTTTCAGTGTGCATTGAGCCCAGATAACACCGGCTCCTCTTCTACAGTAGTGGCCATAAAATGTCTCTGAAATGTCAGTCATACCCCAGGGAAACAAAAGTTTTGGATTCCTAATTAGAGGTTCCTAGCAGCTACTGATTGGTTTAAAAAAAAAAAAAAAAAAAAAAAAGTATGTATTTAACAAAAATGACTCGGGGGGGGCATTTATTTTAAACGGCTTTTTTAGGAGTACCATTATGTGTGAGCACGGGTCATTTTTCATCTAAATTTGGAACCGTATCACCACTAAATGAGTTATTGGTTGGATTTTCTTCTATCAGCACAGGATGGTCACAGCTGAATCTAAAGCTGTCCCTTTAGAGCTAAAGAACCCCAACAATGACTCAGGTGGGTCTCTGAAGGTCTCGTTGGACATAAAACGTTCGTTCTTCCAGCTGAAGAGTTGCAGAAATACGACCAAAAGGGCCGCGCGGCTGCTCGTTACCAAACGCATCAAAAGAGTTGATTTCTCTGCGAGCTCACCGGAGGCTGGACGTAAACGTGAGGCAAGCAGATTTTTTTTTTTATATTATTTACGCAGGGTAACCTACTAAATAAGCACGACTGAGCTGTAGCTGCGACGCAACGGATTCATGTTTGACACGGAGCATAGAGCGCGCGGATGTCAGGAAGAAGCCCCTCACAGCGGCTAATGGGACTTTAAATCAGCTTATCAGACACTAACGGCACGAGGCCGACGCACTAAATGCCCTGAATACGACATAAAAGCGTTTGCTGGTAGACTTTTTAGTCCGGACATTGGGATAAATGTTTGATGAAGACGCTGCTTGGCACATCCTGCAGCCTGGATTCCAGCGGTGTGCAGGAAGATGATCAGCTACAGGGGGTCCAAAGCCGTCAGCTGACTGAAGGCAGCGTGTCGAGTCTGGGATGCCGGCTGCATACTAGCAAAGGCCGCGTCAGCAGAACCAGACGCCCTTATCGTAGGCGATGGTGTCTGCAGACGACAGTCGGACTAAGTGGGAACTGGCTGATGTTTCGCTAATGCTGTCAGCAGCTCCGATTAACGAAACGCAACCTGCTCGCATGCAGAGAGTCTTGGCGTCGATACCCACTGGATTCTGTTTGAAGACATTTGCGTGTCGCTGAAAATCTGACACATTTCCGTCTGCGGCTGCAGATAGACAGAATGCAAACCTTTTTTTAGGGTTCACCTCTACCAAACGTGCGCTTTTAAACGTTTTGCCCCCCTTTTCTTTGCAAAAATAGCTCAATGTCAGTGAGAATGAACGAAGAGCACCAGGTGTGGAGCAACTCTAAGACTTAAGAGACGCCTCCCCACAGCATGATACTGCCACCACCATGTTTCAATGCATGGTTGGCGTTTATTTCTTCTGGTGGAGGAAAATCAGTGTCTGACTTTGCAAAATGTGGATTTCTGCTCTCATCTGACCAGAGCTCCTCCTCCCAACTCTCCCCTGTCCTTTACTTGGCTCGTGGTAATGTCCAAGCGGGACCTCTTATGGAAGAACTGCTGTATGCCTGCATCGATCAACCACTCACTGTGTGTTTGTCAGGTGACTTCTGAAGGTTATTGTTTGGAGTATCAAGAGTAAAGGGGACTGAAAACCAGGAGTCGTTCTCCTTAATAAGCTGCTCTGCGTCGGTCGCTATAAAGCACGTTGAAACTCGTGACAGTAATGCGACAAAATGCCCAAAAAAAAAAGGTTTTAGGGGTATGAATACTTATGCGGCGCACTGTAATCCTGGCGCTATATTTGAAACTGTAGAGATGTGACACGCTGCAAACCAAATGCAGCAATTTTTTTTTCTTCATATTAACATAGTAAAATACATCGCTCGTCTGCTGCCAGCTAATCAAAGGAGTCGCGGAGGAGATGCCATATGAGGCACTCTCATTATATTACAGGTCTGCTGAGAAAAAGGCGAGGTATTTGCTCTTCCTGGAAGTGTTTGGGCTCAGTCCCAGCCTTTGGGAGCAGACGTTGAGCGTGGAGGTCGTGGCGCAGTGGTTGCTGTTGCTGTTTCATAAGCGAAGGTCCGAGGTAACAAGTTGGTTTTCCCTGCAGCAGCAGAAACGGCGAGACACCAAAGGGTGATGCCCGCGCAACCAGTATAACCTGTTCCGGTGCCTCTAAGTATTTAAGGGAAGCTACCTAACGTTCTCTGGCCGGATGATTGGAATTTTGACTAAATGCGGCCCGAGCGCTGCCGACAGACAGCCGTGAAGCCTAAATCCCTCCTTGACTACACGCTACAGGGCGTGATAACCTTCTCTGGCGTCGACCTCACCTGTAACGTCTCCCTGAGCTGACAAGTCAGAGCCGCCAGGGATCCGCGGCACGTTTTCAGATCCTGTTTTCGCGACATGACGGCCTCACTCTGCAGGTCAGGACAGTGAGCCTGATCGTTTTCCCGTTAGTCCTCTCCCGTTTGAGCTCATCCCTCTCTCTCTCTCTCCGCATTTTCTGTTTGCTCCTCTTTTTTTCCCTGCCACCTTCGCCCCCAGGAGTCGAACTGAACCTCAGGCGTCTTTTCTGACAGGATGACTGACTGATATGAAGGTTTTCCATGAGCTCCACCTAAACAAGCCTGGGCTATTCTGGCTGACTGGGAAACTGTCGTTTGGCTGCTTTTAGAAGTCGTTTCCAAAAGCTCACCCACGCAGTCAGTATGCGAGGGCAAAAAAAAAAAAAAAAAAAGGCAAAGTAACTTGTTTGTCTCGTTCATTTTCTCCTTATTAACATCTGGGATCATTAATTCGAGGCGACCTCTTCGTAAGGCCTTGTTTTGATGCTGGAAAAACCTATTAGATGCTCATTTAACGAACACCCAACAAAAGTTCAGCGCATCAGAGTAAAGCCCTTTGATTTTTGCTCCATCTGCAAACAAATCTTGCCTCTAAGAATATAGCAGATTGTGTTGGTTTGCGTTTCAGCTAAATCCTGAATAATACACGTAGTGTTAAAAAACAGCCCACTCCACTAAAAGTACTTTATACTGTACTTGTTAAAGGCCGGTTCCCTTTTTTTCATGAACAAATCGCACTCAAACAATCCTAACTCAAGATGTTTTCCATCTTCATTTATATGTGCAACCTCGTAATTGATAGAGAAACCTGCACCTTTTTGGTTTTTAGCAAATTTTTCGACTGATTTCTTTTGGGCCATTCATCTTCAAGGTTTTAGAGGACGCGGTCTTTAATCTGTTGAAAATGTTCCAAAATCTCCAGCTTGAACCCACGGCATCGCAAAGAAGCAGCTCTTTAGCACGTTCCGAACTTTTGCCAAGAATCGGCTCTTGTAGCTCTGCCTCCCACGTTCTTTGGGAGTTCGCTGTACCGTCGTACAGCATTACCCTTTACTCTTTTCTTTCATACATGCGTTTGTAGCATACGTGGCTGATTTTTGAAAAACAATCTGAAATTCACTGCCGTATTGACAACCTCTAGGTCTAGCTGCCCCCAAGCTAAATGCTAACCGTTTAGCTGAGCCTTCGCTCCGCACCGATGAGGGGAAATCGGAGATCAGTGGAAACTTCTCAAACTACCACTGTGGTCTTCAGTGCCCCCTTTTCCTCGTTTATTTCTGCTCCTACAAGAACAAATCCCAGTGGGACTTTTGATGCGTCTTTTCAGTCTGTGAACTGGTGTCGTAGCGTCAGGTTTTTAGCAACTTTTACTCGTAGCTAAGGTCAAAGTCTTTCTTCCACAAGACCCGTTGGGCGATCCACGCTTCCATATTTTCATAACTAAATTTACGACGATGGATTTTACCCCTGAACCGATCAGTCATCGACACACTGGTGCCGAAGTAGACGCTGGATTTTTGGATGTGCGTCTTAACGGTGTACATAAAACAAACCAATCAGGAGCCCGTTATTTTCAAGGTGCATTTTTTTCTTTCCTCCCCTGTGTGATTCCACCAGGCAGTTTGGTTGGTTTGAGCATGCAAAGCAGGGCAAAAGTGCACGATTTATTAAACGTTTTTGTTCCGCGTGAAAAGGACTATGGGTGCTTGTCCGTTCGGCAAAATGTTTACAGTAAATTAGAGAGCAGAGCATTGGTCTGCTCTCTTTAATTACAGGGATTGATGCTTTGCCCCTCAGGCTGATGTGTTAAATGTTTATGTGTGTAAAATGTTCTCTTTCTCTGAAAATGAAAGTAATCCCATAAGATAATAGTCTATTTTACTGAGCTGCATCTTTATTTCGTCACCGGGAAAGCTGTATTCATGCCACAACCCACGGTTTTCCCCATTTGTGTGTGACTTTTTTTTTTTCTTCGCCCTAATTACTCAGAACTGTGAAACTAGCAAAGAACGACGCCTCGGATAGAGTCGCATCTTTTCATCCCCTTAGGTGCCTGTAAATTCCTTGGTTTGTTTTCATTGTGCCGCGCCGCTTCTGAGGCTCAAGTCATCGAGGAACGACAGCGTTATTAAACACTTCCACTTCTCTTTTGTGCCGCCTTTCTCCGCACATAAATGGCCGCCGTGATTACATTTTCTGCTAAGTGTCGCAGATGGGTCGTTAGTGTGGGCTCCCGGCATTAGCGCCCGCGCGTTGTACTGACAGCGAGCGTACGCCTCGGACAATGGGGCTAGCTGTTATCGCATCAGCGCAGCTCGGAAATTACGGCGGCCCGATAAGCCTGTAATCAGCGATTATGACACTGATGCACGACGCCTGGTATGTTTGTGCAGGCAGGCGATGGTGTGCAGCAAAGTGCGGTCAGTGGGCTGCGGAAGGTGTCATAAACCAAAGGACGCAGAGAGCCATCTGTCTGTATCACACTCACACACACACACACACACACAAAATGGTAGCGTGTACAGGCAGGAAAAGTCATTAATTACTGGGTTGGAGGAGCTCCCAGGACCTGCAAAAAAAAACAAAAAAAGAAACACACACACACACAGAGACAGACACGTACACCCTGATTGACGGCGATCAGCCGGGCGTAAAATGCGCTCTTTCACAATCATCGCCGAATGGCGAGATGAGATTTCCTTCTAACTAACTGCCCACCCTGCTGCATGCGCGTACAGGCAGACAGGCCGCCGTTCCTCGGCCTGTTTGTTCGTCACACCAGCGTAGCCAACAGCTAGTGGCTGATATCGGAAACCTTTGCAGATTTCCGTAGAGCCACGCTTTAGATCCAAGTCATCAGCAGATCAACAGCTTATAAAAGGATAAAACACTTTATTACATATTACACATATTATTAGCGGTATCTTGTCTAGCGTTTGGCCAAACAGGGAAGTGATTCTTTAATGATTTGTTTCTCTAAATGAGGACTCAGGGGTTTTGCCGATACGTTTGTCATATTGTAATCAATCAAGTGTTTTGTTCTTAACCAGAAATAAGCCTGTGCCTTGAAAAAAAATCTTGCCGTTGCGTGGTAAATGGTGAAGGGCTTGTATAGAGCGTTATCGAGTCCGACGAACCCCAAAGCGCTTCACACTACTGTCATTCCCACATTGTCACTCTGACGGTGGTGAGCTGTGCTGGTAGCCACAGCTGCCCTGGAGCAGACAATACAACGGCGCCGGTATCAACAATGGTATTGGGTATTATTCCTGGTATCGGTATGGAATTAGAAATTTTAGCATCATGACAATCCTACTCTTCTTTTACAGGGTTAAGTGTTTTACTTCCAGTTGAATGACTGAAGCAAACCTGCATATATTGATCATTTACAACGGATATAATGGGGGGAAAAACACTTGCAGGTTGCTTTAAGTTTTCTCATTTACAAAGAAAGGAACAGACTCCTACTTTTCTTTTTTTTATTGTACATCCATTTATGTGGAGAGAACAAAGATTAATCAAAAATCTGTTTAAATGTCAACTTGATGTGCATCTTAGGCTACGTTCACACTGCAGGCCTTGATGCTCAATTCCGATTTTTTATTTTTTTATTTATTTATTTATTTATATATTTTTTGGTGAAATCAGATTTTTTTGCCTGTCCGCTCACATTTCCAAATATATGTGACTGGTATGTGATCTCCTGTGTGAACTGCATTCATACACCTAAGTATCCCGCATGCGCAGTAGAGGACGCGATGACGTCACACGTAGCAAGCGTGCTCATTGTTTGCGGGGGTAAACATGGATCGTAATGCTGCGGCGTATCTTGCGTTCTTTAAGTTATTCTCCAACCGGAGCCAGCACATTACCAACGCAATCTTTTTAAGAAGATCGAAAAGGAAGAGCCAAATTTTAGTGATGCCAGCGGCTTTACTGATACAGACTTCATTAAAAATTTTCGAATGACAAAGGCAACCTTTATGTGCGTCTGAACGGATCTCTTCAGCGCTCTAATGTAAAAATGCACATCTTCAGCGGCCATGGCAGCGAGTAAACACGTTGTCGTCGGGCTGTTTTGACTTGCAATATGTGCTTGTTACCACACAATAGCCAACCTCCTTTTTTTTTTTTTTTGCCAACCTCTTTGGCATAGCCAGGTCCACCATTAGTGACGTTTGTCGAGTATCGGTGACGTACAGGTCGGATAAATGCGACCCGGCCGTACAGACACAGGTTGCATTTTGAAAAGATCAGATACGTATCGGATTCAGGACCACATATCCAAGCCACCCGGGTCGCGTTTGAAAAAAATCTGATCTGTGTTCAGACTGTCATGAAAAGATCAGATACAGGTCGCATATGGGCAAAAAAAATCAGAATTGGGTCACTTCAGGCCGCAGCGTGAACGTAGCCTTAGTGAAATAAGCATCCTACCCCCCTACAACCTAGCATTTACAGACCGGTGACGTGTATTTATGCTAATCTCACTTTATCCTGGGTCCATAGTTATATTTGCGCACAATAACATAACTATTAAAGAATAAACAAACATTACCAAGCGTCACTATTATTGGTCCCTTTTTTTAAAATAAAATCCACTTGATTGAGGCACAATGCAACCAAGGTTGTGCAATTATGTCCTGTAATGCTTTTGTCTGAACAAAAAGTTAAATTAAACGTCGTTATTTACCGGTTTATACTCGGCGTAAAGCACCAATAAGGGGTTTGAGCTGTTGAGAAATCATCACGCTGATCACGTACCGGTTTAGGCATGAGGAAAAGAATAGTTTAGGCTGCTCTCAAAGCAGGAGGAGAGGCTCTGTGTGCGCAGCTATTAGTCAAGTGAGCACGTGGAGGATATTCTCCTTTGTTATGCATATTTTTTCAACTCCGCCATATGAGGTTGAATGCTCATTTGATCTAAGCTTTTCAAATGATGTGTGTTTTTGGAGCAATATTTAGACAGCTTCTATTTCCCATGTGAAATGGGCAAAAACCAAGTACAAAAAAAAAAAACATATGAATGTGCTAGTTGGACCTTTTCAGGTTGAAGACCGACTCAATTTGAAGTCACAGACCTACTGGCAGTTTTTAGAAGAGGTGGGACAGGAACACGTCTGCAACTTTCAGGAAGACGATCAATTTTATCCAAGACGATGCTCCGTCGTATGACTCGCAAGTGAAGTGCTTCCAGATGACATTGACTCCTGCTCTAAACCTCATGGAGAGATTTTTGGCCCTTTTTTAAGCAGCAGGTTCACAGATAAGAAGAACAATACACCTCTCTGAACAGTAACCGAGAGGCTAAATCCATTTCTTCTATCCAAACCTCACAGGCAAGTCCAGAAATCTGGCAAACGACATCATAATGGTAGAGGCACGATCTGATTTTATGAAGAAGGAGCCTTTTTTCATCAGTGTCTATTCAGTTCAGATGTTTTCACTTTGGTTTCATCAATTTTTGCCCCTCTAATTTATCATTTAGGTTTTTGAGCATCCTCCGCTTCCAGAAACAAAGACTGGCATATTTTGGCCTTTAAATGGTTGTTGAAAATAATAATTTTGAAAAAGCCGATTTATTTATTTTTTATCTCTGGTTCTTGAACTGTACTCAGTAGTGGCGCCAAATAAAACATTGACATTTTTAGTCATTAACAAAATCTGTTGTAAACGATCAGTTTAATATAGAATAATGTTCAGAAGAACAGACGCCGCTGACGTCTGCCCAGCTAGTAGACGCTCCCGACTCTGCGGGAGCCTTTAGTGCAGCCGTCCTCACAAACTGGGTCGTTCACAGAACGCAGATACGTTAACCGAGGCGGGTAAAAATCTCTCCCCCTAGGAGAGTGGTCTGCGCGGGAGTGGGAGTTTACCTGCGTGCTAACACACGTGACTCTGAGCTAAAAGTAGAGGAGCGACAACTCGGCTTAGGAGACACACTAAAGCAGGGGTGTCCAAAGTGTGGCCCAGGGGCCTTTTGTGGCTGGTTCAGATGCAGTTTAAAAATTAATTTAGTCCAGAATATATGCAGCCAAATTAAAATCAACTTAAAAGGAAAAACGTGAGAAACAGTTCACAATTTATAAAGCAAGAGTTTAGCATGGACGAGTCAACGTTCTTGTTGCTGAGATTACACTAAAGATATCTAGAGAAAAGGATAATGTTTCATTAAAACATATAGTGGATTTAAGATGTAAACTTTTATTTATGAAAAAAAAAAAAGTTTTGTGACAAAAAAAAAGTTTACACACCACTGCACTAAAGGCTCCCGCACACGCTGTCGTACCGCGCTGACTCTCCGCGGACATTTTAGCCTTCGCTGTGGAGCGCGCCTACTGCCAAAACTTCTTGTGACAAATCCCTGCATTTCCCACAGCAGGCGTGTAGAATGGTAGGGGAAAACACCGTACACCAAAAAAATAAAAAGGAACAAACCACAATATTTGCACAACGGATTGGCTAATATACCATACCATTGTTGACCTGTCTACACACAAACCTGTTTATGGAAACTGTATTCAGGAAATACTGGCTCTCATTTTGAAGGCGACTGTCATTATTCATAAATATAAGCCACAGGACTGTTTGAAACACAATCTCTATACTTTGCATGCCAGCAAGGTAGTCAGGCTGTTGAAGTGAGTCGTATGGCAGCAGATGAACCGCATCTGACCTGGGTGATGGTGCACAAAGGCCACAAAGAGTGCTAAAAGCAGTGCTGTCACAACTACCAGGAAAATAACGCTACTGCTCATTTCTTTGTGAACAAATTCACAAAACGATGCGAGGATGACGTTTTTATGTCGCTCGCCGTATGTGTCGAAGTTTAAACGTTCGTCAACTTAATCATCGTAGCATCGCAAAGGCTCAGATATCATAAAATACACTTAAAAAATGGACGGAGTCTGCTAAACGCAGATACGCACACTGTTTATAAGCCAGCCAGCGCCAATAAAGTTACCATCTGTTTCCAGCCCAGGCCATTAGTGGAGGAAGAGTGTGAGGTCAGCGAGTGCAGAGAGAGGGGGGGGGGTGGAGGAGTGTGAAAGACCACGCTAGGAAGATACTGATGGATGGTATGTGCGTGTGTTTGTGTGCAACATATTAAGGAACAGGTCAGCCAGAGTTCCCCGTCAGTTAGGGGTCCGCTTTTTTTTTCCGTGTGTTTGTTGTAAGGTTAAAGCAAGCTGGTCTCTAACTAGCTCCTTATTCTACAGTGAGCCCTTGTTTTAATCTAATGAACTACAGATCACATTTATGATTTAGCATTCAACAAATCGCCCTTCGGAGTCTCTTCTCCTAGCATCCTAATTTTCCCGTGTTTGGGATTTCTTTAACTGCTGCAGAATAGATAGACGGCACGAATGGAGCAGATCTTGGCTCCTGCCACTCACCCAGTGTTAATGTCAAAGAGCTGCTAGCATTATGTGCTGAAATTATTTTTGGAATCAATAAACTCTCTTACAGACTCCCGGTCAGCATTCAGAGAGATAGTGATAAGGCTATCAGTGAAAAGATGGAACATAATACATTGAATTTTACAAATGAAAATATCAGTCTCAGTTATTGATCATGAGTTGTATGATATCATTAACTGTCTAGAGAAACTGGCCCAGCATGGTTCATTTTCCACGTAGAACTAGTAACTCTTCTTATGGAGGTAAAGCAGGTACAGAAGCTCTGTCCAGATTTTATAAAATTACAGATTTTTTTTCCTGACAGCTGTGTTTATTATAGATCATAACATAGCATGAGTGGATTATAAGAAGAAAATGTTGCATTATGTAACTTTTTTTTCGTTTTATACTGATGTGTTGGATTTACAACTCTGCATTTATTTTTAATGAGTAATAACTATATGTTCTACATCACAGAACTATGTTGAATATAGTAATACTTTTAAAAGTTTTTATATATTTTGACATGACTTAACATTTAAACAAAAAGAAGGGATCTGGGAACTGCGTTCAGAACGATCCCACTTTCCCGTTTTCCCTCATTTCATAACGGTGGCGTGGGGTTGGTTTCCACATTCGGCATAAATTCATCGTTTTAAACACCCTTCTAGATCTCAACGTGGAGCCAACCAAATGTCTCAGTATGTTCAGGTGAGGACCCCAGCCAGGAGAGGGACTGAGTTAAACAGCGAATCATTGAGCCAGGTGCACTTTCTATGGAAAGAAAGTAGCTTCGTCAACATGTTTGCCCAGAAGGGATACAACTTAACAAAGAAGAACCAACCATGTGTACCTTCTATGGGAATAAAAAAAGAGAATAAAAATGATGCATAAATGAAGAGGCTATAAAATATATAAAATAAATAAAGCATGGTTCAGGGTGCTCCCATTTACTGCATTAATGACCAGAAGCAACTGACTTAATGGGTAACTATTTACAGTAAACTACATTATTTGAACACAAAAAAGGCACTCCCTTTTTTTCATTGTCTGCTTTTTCCATCGTTGAAGGAATATTGAATGTAAAGGAGGCAGAAAACTCTAAACAGCTCCAAATAAAAGACTTTAGGGCATCTATCTTTAGTTCAACAAGGACGTCAGCAGTTTTGCTGCATCTTGCTGACAAGACAGACATATTAGAGCATCTCGCTATCTCCTTTCCATCAGACAAGTTATGTAGGCCAAGAGACCCATTTGCATTTCAGTCTACCCCTGCTAACACCAAATTTGGTTCTCTGAAGACACCGATAAGTCTGGAAAAAAAAGGCTAGAGAGAGTCTTTTTGAAGCTGGGTCCAATTTAGGTCACCCCAGAATCGTTAAACAACAATTACCCCCCCACCGAAGGAGACAGCTGACCACATATTCCCTCATTTTTAAGGAAATCAGCCACAAGCCGCTACATTGAGTCAAATGGGCCACAGAGACTCATTTTGGCAAAAATCTGTCGTTGGCCTCTTAAATACTTGTCCAAATGGTCAGACTCTGCAGATGGTTTCGACTACTCTGTGTTACCAGCCTTATGATTAAATTTGGCAACCGCAAATTGCCATCTATTTTTCATGGAGCAAGAGTCTGCAGATTTTTCTTTTGAAAGAGCTTTATAAAGTCACTTTAAAAAGGATCTTTAAACCTGGTGCAGATGGATGCATCTAACAAGCTCAGATGACAGAATCTTGTTAATTGTAAAGAACCATCGTTCAAGTAAGTTTTTAGTTGTAAATATTATGTCTGAATACAAAAAGTCTGGCTAACAGTGTTTCACCTGCTCTCTGTGCACTACTGTCTCTATATGCAACCGTCTGTATGCATGTTTGCATCCATAAATGCACATCAGTGGACAATTTACCATCTTTTAAATGACACTACTCATTTTCAGCATGGGACATTGTGGGAGACAATGAGATACACAAAGAAAGCAAAAGGAGCTGCTATAGTTACTTATCACTTTCCATCAAACAATCTATATTTTTTTAAATTTTGTTTTTTAGAGGTAACAATATAATTTCTACTCTTGTGTGTTTTGGGAACAATTTATTTCATATTTATATGAAATTAATATTTTTCATATTTTGATTGTTTTTGTAATTTAACAGTTAAGTATTTTGCTTTTTTTTTTAAATTATTCATTGAAAATGTTTAATACAGTACTTTTTGAAACACAAGAAGCTGTGTTGCCTTGTACCGTTTAAACAGACAAAACAAATATTCCTGTCTGTGCATTTCTCTTTACATCGCTGCCTTGTGAAGCTTTTGCTTCACTTCAGAGCAGTCTGTTTGTTTAAAGATTTGCCTAAACCTTGGCCCCTCAATCAGCGTTTCTTTGGAAACCGCCAACTGACAATGCAAGTATTGCAGAAAACAAGGGACTCTGTGGTGGATTCAAGGCACAACTTGTAGATTAGGAAGCCTACAGTGATCTTAAAATGGACGTCTGTAGCCTTCCACTTTATAAATACATGTCACAAATGTATATGGACAAAAAATATCAAAGCATCCTTTCATTTTAATTTTGAAGACCTATAAGTGTAATGGGCTTTTCTATGTAAACTACTACTACGTTAGGATAAAGGAAACTAAAGTAGAGGCTGTTAGCACAGGTTATTTATAGAGGCTGGAAAGTGTGAAGGTAACTGAATCAACGTTGTTTTTAGAGATGCCCAGATCGGATATCGGCTCTGATATTGAGTAATTAGCTGGGTCGGATTTCGGATGAATGACACTGATCCAGCATTCATTTCCTTTTATTTTTTATGAATATCATACGCAGCAATACAGTTACAGTGATCACTTCACTTCTATGTTTGCAACGGGGGGTTGCACCATGACGCAGAAGACGCCTAATGATGAGCAAACACAGAGCAACATGTAGTAAGCGCCGGAGCGAGCCAAGTCTGCTGTTTGGAAACATTTCAAACTTGATACGCCAACAAGTCCGACTGCAACATGCGATATTAAAAAGTAAAACGTTACTTGCTGTAGTAGCTCCTTTAGTGGCTTCATCAAAAAGAAAAATGCAGATAAGTAGATGAGCCAGTTTTACAGTCTATACAACAAAAGCCTAGTCTTAAAAGTAGACAGGGTGTCTGTCTCATAGACTAAAAGTGGGAGTTGATTCCACAGGAGAAGAGCCTGATAGCTAAAGGATCTGCCTCCCATTCTACTTTTAGACACTCTAAAACCCGCAGTCTAAGAATGACGTATTCTTTTAGGAATATATGGAACAATCAAATCTCTGATGTATGATGGAGCTTTGGGCTTTATGTGTGCAAAGAACTTTTAGTTTTATGCGGGATTTAACAGGAAGCTAAAACAGGAGATATATGATTTCTTTAATTTTAATCAGAATTCAGCTGATCAGCTGAAGACTTTTAACCACCCTTCCTAGATGTCCTGGTAGTAAAGAATTACAATAGTTCAGCCTGCATGGACCAGTTTTTCAGCATCACTTCTGGACAGGATATTTCTAACTTTAGCAATAGTCTAGATGTAAGAGAAAGAAATCCTAGAATCCTGTTTAATGTGAGATATAAATGACATGTCCTGATCAAATCCGTTAACAAGGTTCTTACTTTGTTACCGGTAGCCTATTTAATTCCATCAAAACTGACTAAGCAGTATCTTTTTTAAAAGACTCTGGTCAAAAGATGTAAACTTCTCGTCTGAATTTTAAAGCAGAAACTTTAAAGTCATCTTGGTTTTTGTCTTTAAGACATGGCCGTAGTCTATAAATTGAAGAGATTTTTCAGGATTTTTGCATAAATATAGCTGATTATCATTAGCATAACAGTGGAAATTTACCTCGTACTGTCTGAGTATTTTACCAGTTTGAAGCATATACACTGTAGAGTAAAGACAATTGGCCCAAACACTAAACCCTGTGGTATGCCATAAGTGAAAATGATCATTGACGTGAACATAATGGAATATGCCAAACCAATAAGACTTTAACAAGCCTAGAGCTTTTCCCTTAAGCCCTACAAGTATGGTCAAATCTTTAAGAGAATATAATGATTGACTGTATCAAATGAAGCACTGAGATCTAACAGGACAAGTACAGACCCAAGTCTATTATCTGAGGCCATGAGAATATCATTAGTGACCTTCACCAGAGCTGTTTCAAGGCTACGATGAGCTCTGATGCCTGGCCAAAACTCTTCAAATAGGTCATTACTGCGTAAATGCTCACAAATTAATGAGCAACTGTTTTTTCAATAACTTTAGATAAGAAAGAGTAGGTTTCTGTAGTAAAGGGTAAAATAAAATGGAAATAAAATTTGCTATAGCATATTTGCATTACCCTAAACCCATTTTATCCTACATGTATCTCTCTAAGAGTGTTGAAATACCTCTGCAGGAATTTGATCAGCCTCTTAAATTCTTTTTTTTGGTGCCATTTGGAGCTGATGTTAAAACACTCTGGCGGTGTACAGCTCTTTATAGCGGTAGGCTATTAGCAGTAGGCCAGCGAGAGGTGATTTTGTACTCTCTGTGATTTTCCTCGTCATTAATCTGCCGCACTCGTCTCTCCTCTCGCCGCCGCTTCATGACTCTCTTTGCCGCCTACCCACCCACCTCCGGCTGGATCAGGAAGCCTCGTCCTGTCTCCCAGCTCGTCTCTCAGCAGCAAGTAACGCAGCAGTTTGTTCTACCGTCGCAGCCCAAAAAGGAGAAGAAGGAGAGGGTCGAGAGGGACAAGAGTGAAAGAGAGCCGGCGCCTAAGAAGAACAGTCACAAGAAGATGAGGTAAACGAGCCAATTCAGGTTTCAAGGGTCAGTGTGAGACAGAAAACCAGAATATGTACTGTTGACTGTAGCACTCTGTTTTTTTTCTACCCCTTATTAGGCCAAGATTAAAAAACATCGACCGGAGCAGTGCCCAGCACCTGGAGGTGACGGTTGGAGACCTGACGGTCATCATAACGGACTTTAAGGAGAAGGCCAAGCCCTCAGCCACCTCCGCTCCTTCCTCCAGCTCCGCTTCGTCGGCGGACCATCACAGCCAGAACGGCTCCGGCTCGGAGAACACGGAAAAGGGCCTTCCCCACTCTTCCCTATCCCGAGGAGAGGGGAGCTCAGTCAACGGAGAGTCCCACTGATTCTCCTCACAGCTCACTGGCAGCCTGCATCTAAGGGCCCGGTCCACTGTCACGGGTGGAAAAACTTTTTTGGGGGGGGAGGGGTGATTATCTCCAGAAGATATTGTTTTTGAAAGGTAAGGTATTTGTGGCGTTTAGGAAACTGAACGATCCTCCACAACGTTACGAAGACATGTTTTGCTGAACTGACTAAAGTCCGCTGCTAGAATATGGACTTCTGAAAAGTTTGGTCCTAATTAAGGAACTTCTTATGAAAAAACTATTGGGACAAACTTTGGACAGAGTACTCGGATCACCTTGAGTTGAGATTTGAAATTTCCTCTAAAGCAATGCACAGTCTTACTGTTGCCATCAGCATCGTCAGCAGCGTCTCCGACCCCTACCTGGAGATTTTCTGTTTAGCGCCTGCTTTCACAGCGTCTGTCCAGCGGACTGTCAAACCCTGCAGCAAACTTTTACTGCTGATCTGGAAAGCTTCTTCTTCTTTTGACCACATGGGTTCGTTTGCATACTGGAGCGGGTTGGGTAACGAAAGCATGACTGAACACGCAAAACGTCGCCCGGCTGAACGTTGCGCCGGTTCAACAAGGTAACACCCGTTGTGGTGCTGAAACGTGTTGCAAATAATCCGCTTCTGTGTCTCGGTCATTCGTTTTTGGGGATCAGTCTTTGTTTTCGACAGAGTCATTACAAAGTGATGTGTGCAATAAAAACTCAAGCAAGGAACAGCCTTCACCTGCCACATTAAGACCAAAAGTACCTTAGTACTTTTAGTACGTTCCACTCATCATGGACATGAATGTCACACAGATTCTTAGCTTGTAGTGATCATAAAACTTAATTATGTTTAAAAAGCAAAAGCAGTGTACGCAGATTTCAATTTAGCGTGGGATTTCACCACATCTGGTCATAGATACACGTACAGGTTCAAATATATACATACAACCGCTCTAATATTCAGCTAGATGAGCTTTAGCAAGTTGTTTTTTGTCAACTTCAGCAAGCCTCTGCTATAAATCGCTCTGGGTGTGGGTGTTTGACCAGTCCTATCGGAAATAATGCATTTATTTCAAATGAAATGCATTATATCATTTGAAATGAAGTAATGCTGCCGGGGATCCAGCTTTGAAGCCTTAGCCCGTTCCCCAGGCGTCACGTTGGCCTGTTTTATCCACTCCAGAAGCACGTTTGGTGTGTTTGCAGCCATTGCCTGTTGTGTTGGAACAGTCACTTGTGTGCTTTAAACCTCCATAGCTGTTGATTTGAGGTGAGGTTGAAGTATTTGGAGGCAGTCCTCCTCCTTGCAATGGGCCAGTCCCACCAGCAGTGAAATATAAGGTAAGAGATTCCTTTATTCTCCCACAATGGGGGAATACCGACTCTCACCATGATGCTGCCACCACCACGGTAGACTTTTCTCCCATCTGAAGCCCTGATATTGACTCCTCCAAACTTACTTATTGTCATGTCACAGAAAGTTTTTTTTTTTTCTCTTAAACAATAAAACTTTTTTTTCCCCCTAGAAAGCATTTGGCTTGTCTAAGTGGATTGAACCAAAATGACACCTTTAAGTAGACTGAGACTTGCAGCAGGACAATTTTCTGCTGAAACCTGTCCTGACAGCACAATGAGACACACACACCAGCCTCGACCTTGTTGAACATGTTTAGACTGAGCTTAAAAGCCTGTTGCGTGGCTGCAGGCCAACTAAATTCAATTAACTCCAAATCCCGACAGCTGCAGAAAGGGCGTGGTCCAACTCGCAGGGCATCATTGCACGAACGCCGGCGCCGGCCTATGCCTATATTTGAACCTGTACGTATTATTTTTGTAGATCATAGAAAGCGCACCATAGATTTCAGCTCGTGCGCCTGGTCCTCGTCATAGAATTTGGGTCATTGTTATCCCCCAGGGAAAAGGAATTGTTGAAAGAAAGCATTAAGAGCTCCAAGCCAATGTTAACATTCACACCTGCATACGATGAGTGGACGGCAGCGTGTCACAGCAGCTTCCTGCTTCACGGCGGAGGCGGTTCCCTGACGTCAGCCTCCCTCGGCACCATGACGGCCCTCATGGATGCGTAGGGAATGTGGCGAACGGCCGAGGTGCTGCCTTGGCCTCTGTTTCACAGAAAAAAAAAAAACGGAACTAAAGGTAATCTTGAAATGAGTGGATTTGTCCTTGATTTGAGCGGGTAAATAAGGTTATCTTTCACTGGAATGAGTATTTTGACCCCTAAAAAAAAAAACGATAATCAGGCAAACTGCACTTGAAAGAAGATGATTTGTTCCCGTTTTACGTGCAAACATCTTTTTCCATTGGCAGATCATTTAAACTTGCCTGCTCAAATCGAGGAACAATTTCACTTTTAGTTCCCTTTTTTGCAGCGTTATACTTGTTTTTTTTTTTTTTTTAGTCTGTCTTTCTCTGTGCTTTTTCCACTGCTCTTTCTCTACATAAAGTAAAAAAACTAAAACAAAAAAAACTATTAGCATCCACAGCAGTGACACTCAAGGGATTCTATTAGTCAATAACTACCCTCAGATGGAGATTTATATTTATAAACCTGTTCTAAAGGCTGGAGCTGAGCAAATATGCAACGTTCTGTTCTTTTTTTTTTTTTTTTTTTCTTTTTGTGCTTTAAATGGAGCTTTTTATCAAAGCAGGGTGATCCCACGGCGGGGAAGACGAGCGCATACGAAAGGTGCTAAAGTGACTGTAGCTATAAAATGACTCCGGTGCGCTTCTCGTGACCCCCCGTGACCTGCAGAGAAGCCTCCACTTGCTTCAAGTCGTGGCGAAAAAAAGCACAAGAAGCCAAACCTTCTACCGCTTGACGCAAAAATGTGTGTGTGTGGGGGAATTTAGAAAGAGACTTCTCGACATGAACCCGGGCAAACTGAGAGGACTTCAAAACGAACAGCCTCAGAGGCCCGTAATCTCCCAGCAGGACCGCCGCAGATGAACCTAACTCCACCGTAACCTCTAAAAACCTGTAGAATAGCTAAACAAGAGGGGATGAGGGGGGGAAAAAAAAGATAGCTTTCTATAATATTCTACTACAATGTTTTCGATGTGGTTATATTTGCCATCATATCCGTGTCGTCGAGGTTTGTTTCATTCTAGCTCACAGCCGGAGAGGTGTCACAGCATGATGTGAGAGTGTTGATGATGTTGTGGAAAAGGCGGCGCCCTCTGAGTCGGTGGGGCCGTCTTTTACGTGTCGCTCGCGTTCGCCACTCTAGCTGGGACTAGGTGGGTGTTGCTCGGATTGTGCAAAAAAAGTCGAACGACTAAATTGCAACTCTTATCACTTGCCGGTAGCTTTTGTTTTTGTTTCTGAGTTGCTTTGTCACGGTCATCTGTTTTAAAAAAAAAATGTGTTTGTGTCTAAAATGAAAAAACTTACCAAATTAAAAGCAAGAAAAAACAGGTTCTGCTCCTTATTCACTCACAGCTATTATTTCTTGACAGGCCGGTGCCTGGAGGCACAAACTTTCCTTTATTTTTTTGGAGTTTGCAGGTGTGGGGATGGCTCTTATTACTGCTTCTGTGTGCCTAACAATGCGAGCAAGATCGGTTTTCATCGATGTAAGCAAGGCATTTAAAAGAAAAAGAAAAAACAGCAAAACAAACATCGGAGTTTCCTCGTCTTGTCTAAAACTGTGCAGCAAGTAAAAGAAACATTCATGTCCAAATGGAGAAGCAAATGTATTTATGTTTTTGTATTTTATGATATGTGCAATACTCAGCTGCTTTCTAGTATTTTTTCCCCTAACAAAACATTTTTTTTTTTTTTTTTTTTACCCCCTTTATCAATTGTCTTCCCACAGTTAATGATAAGTCAGTTGACCTTCAGGTCTGTTAGTCAAATGCACCCCCAGTCGATGGCAGCAGCTCTCTGAGAGCCAGACTGAAAGCCTCCTTTCAGGGAACCCTGCTCAGTTCTTGCTCCCACCCTTCCCCCACAGAGGGTCTCTGCCTGCTGCTGCAGGAGGAGAGGCGTCAGGCTGCACAGATAGGCCGAGGAGAGAAGATCCTCCTCCTCATCCCACCTTCAAAATAAAACCACGAAAGCAAAGAGGCAAAGCTAGTTTAGTTTTCAAGTTTCATGTTTTTTTAAATAATGGTTCATATTCATCAAGATCCTCTTCATCTTTCCTTCTTTTTTTTTTTTTGTGCTTCACTAGTTGTGCTACTTCAACCATTCGAATATCATTCTTGAACAGTGTGTAGATCAAAATATAGAAGACTGCAGCCTCTTTTACTTATTCTGATTTCCGTCGAAGTTTGAACTACGTGCCTCATCAGCAGATAGATGCCAGAAATGTCTCCACTGACCTTAATGTGAAATCCAGATTTTTATTCCAAAAAGTACTAAACTAACAATTGTTACTCTTTACTCTGTCCTTGTTTTTCCCTCTAGGGCAATAAAACATATATGTCTGTTTGTCAAATACTTCACTGTGAGAAAGTGAGAAAAATAATCTTTGTGGGCTGAGGTTATTCAGGAAAAAATCCAGAGAATGGACCTTAGCCTTTTGTTAAGGAGACTGTTGGGGAAACCCTGGCATGCATAAGCCATCAAGATGATTTTAAAAAAAAAAACTCAGAGTGTAGACCAAAAACAGACAAAGCGAATGAGATATTAGGCATGAGGATCTGGCAGAAAAGTCAGACCACAGAGTTTATAAACCCTGGGAGAGGTTTACTGGGGTGGAGACCAGAAAAGGATAAATAAATGCGCTTTAAACCATGAGAAAAACTGGAAACTTTCTTCCCCCCTGTGCAAATAATACACAATTTCATTACACTTGAGATCTTCCACCGTTGCCTCTGAAGGTCGCACGCATACACTGGACTGGCAATATAATCAAATGTTTATGAGATCATGGCTCTTCTAACATTTTGGATAGCTTTGGGATCTTAATCAACCATTCAGCTACCTGTTTACTCAGTAAATGCAAATTTTTTGACTTTGATAATGCAAATCTGAGCTTTTTCTTGGTTACAATAGAATGTAGAAAGCCACATTAGGATTTAAATGAACACATTAAAACAGTTTGAGGACACGAGGAACAGATGAAGTACAGCGTTACAGTGTCAAGGAACATCTGAGATATAAAAAAAGTAACAAAAATGATGAGCAGAAAAAACAACGATTCAATAAAACAGTGTAATGTTTACTACAACCAACGAACACATTAGATTAAATCCTAATATGGGTGATATAATCCACACTAAAGTGGGTAATTAAAATGTGAAAATTAAAATACGCATCACCCAAATTCTTCATGAAATAAGCAACAGAATTAAACCATTTTCTCTAATGAAGCATTTGGGGAGACAGTTGTTGAGCTTCAGGATGACCACCAGAGGGCGACATTGTCTGCGCCAGATTCAGTCAGATCAGTTTTACTGTCTAAAGCCGCAACAGGAAGCGCTCGCGCACAAGGCGTCTAACATGACGGCGAGCTAAAAAAAAAAAAAAAAAAAAAAAGAAAAGAAAAGAAAACGTTAGTTTCTGTGTCATGACTTTAGTCCCGGGATGCGTTGTCCAACACCATAATGCGGCGGTACATGCGTGCACTGCTGCTGTGCACGGTGTTCGCCGTGTTCTCGGGCTTGTATGTTTACAGTAAGGTGTTCCGCGCGGACGTCTCGGTCGGAGGAAACGGAGCGAGGAGGGCTTTCATCCCGCAGAGAGGCACCGGAACCAGGCGGGGGTCCGCGGACAGAGCCGGACCCCCAAAACCCCACTGGTACCATAGGTAGTTCTGGCCATTGTTCGGGGGAGGGCGGGGAGTTGCATGGGCTCCATTTGAAAAACGCGTTCAAGTTAGGAATTTGGAAAACATGGTTGAGATCAATGCCAGCGATGCACCGGAATGCGGCAGAGATTTAACCCTGGTATGCAACAGTTTGCGCAGACATCAACTTGAGAACTGCCTTTAAAAAGGGGCCTTTTTCTCATATTTACACATCTTAAAATAAATGTGTTGCAGACGTTATTTTTTACTGCACCCATTTTTTTAAAATCTCTTTATTTGTTTGTAAGGAGACACTTGTGATCAGTTGTAGTTAAAGAGGCCTCTAGAGGTCGCTGTTACTGTTCCTGAAGTCAAGACACACAATGTTATTTCGGAAACTGGCCATTAGTTATGTACTTTATTGCTTTTAATTGACAGACCAATATAACACAAACCTTAATAGGGAGATGGCAGGAAAGCTAAGGACGTTTTTCAAGTGAAATCACATAAAAGAGTAACCAGAAAAGTGCGGTATATGTTTTGCGTTCAGCCTCAGGTCTTTTGAGATATGTCTCTATTTGCTCCCCTCTGAAATCTTTCCCACAGCATGATGCTGCCACTACCATGGTTCATTGTGGACACACATAGTGTTTTAAATGTGGGCTAGAAGAGCCCGTTTTACTCTCATTGGTTCAGACCACCTTCTACCAACCGGTCTGGTATGTCCGCTGACTGGCTTGTGGCAATTTGCAGACAACATTCCTTCATGACTAATAATAGTCAGCAGATATTTGCAGCTCTTCCAGAGTTAGACGCAATGTTAGATGTTCAAAGCTCAGGAAATCGTATTATATACTATCCCCGCTATAGACAACTCTATCTTGGACCTGTCTTGTGTGTTCTTCGGTCTTCAAGGTGCAACCTAAGCTGATTTTCTTTTTATTTATTAATTTTTTTATGCACAGTGATTTTCATCACGGCCATTTGTTTCTCGTTCCACCAAGAAAGCTGTTTGTTTTGATGTTTAATTATTGCCATATTAATGTTTTTTGTTTTTTGTTTGCTGTTGGTGGCCCTTCCAGAAAAATCGCCGACTTTAACTAAGTCCCTTTTTTTTTTAATAACTGAGCACGCGTAAGACCGTCTTACCTTGCTCTTCCGTTCCTCAGGGGGATTGCGTGAAAAAAAAAATCCCCCAAATCCACTCTGGTCTTTTTCTTTCTACTGAGGACTTCCGGTTCCTCGCATAAATACGTACACTTATACAGCATACAGTGAGAGCGGCGGAGCGACAATGAGCGGCTAACGCAGAAGCTAGCCGGATACTTAAACGGTAGAAGTGCGCCTGCAAGAAGCCAGCAAGCGGAAACTAACAAAACAAATTTGGGCCAATATCTATGTCCGATATTGACTAATATTATATATATTTTCCTACTTTTTCAACTCTGTTAAAAAATGGCCTCTCTGCTTCAGTTAATCGCCATCACTGTCACATGCCCAAACCAATACCAAATGGTCATCTGCCTCCCCTCCCGATAAAGATAAACATTTGGGAACAAAATCGAAACAAATACCGGATGGTGATAAAGGCCGACTTTTACTTAGCAGGCCAAAGCCTATATGTTAAAAAAAAAGAAATCACTGAAGTCGGCCAATACCAATGCCGATATGTTGTGCAATCTGACTTTAAGACACTTATTTCTGCAAAGTCGTGTGTCTGGATTGCTCATGTGGCGCTGGATCCTTTTCCTCCAGGTACATCATGCGTCAGAGCGGCCAGATGGAAGCTGTCGGGAGCCGACCCGAGCCCACCATGCACCTGGCCGTGGTGGCCTGCGGCGAGAGGCTGGAGGAGACCCTCACCATGATCAAGTCGGCCGTGCTGTTCAGCATCAAGCGCCTCCACCTGCACGTCTTTGCCGAAGACCAGCTCCACGCCAGCTTCGTGGAAGCCGTGAGTTACGCTCTGCGTTTGCCGTCGTGCGCCTTCTCCTTCTTCTTCTTCTTCTTCTTCCTCTCCCGGGCTGCTCACCGGCGCCGCCGTGTTTCCCTCCTTCCCTGCAGCTGGAGTCCTGGCCGGGTTCTTTCCGCTCGAGGTTCAACTACACCGTGTACTCCATCAGCTTCCCCAGGGAGAACGCAGGCGAGTGGAAGAAGCTCTTCAAACCCTGCGCTTCTCAGAGGCTCTTCCTGCCCGTGAGTTGCTTAGAGAAGAAAATATACTCGCAGAATCGGAATCGCCCACCTGTTAAAGCCCACTTTGTGATTTTGCAGCTGATCTTAAAGGACATCGACTCGATCGTGTACGTCGACTCCGACATCCTCTTCCTGCAGCCCGTGGACGGCTTCTGGGACTTCCTGTCCCGGTTTAACCCCTCCCAGCTGGCAGCCATGTCCCCAGAGCACGAGGAGCCCCGCATCGCCTGGTACAGCCGCTTTGCCCGACACCCTTTCTACGGCAGGACGGGCATCAACTCCGGGGTCATGCTTATGAACATGACCAGGATGAGGAGCGCCTTTTTCAAGGTGAGATTCCTACCGCTGGCCACAAGAGGGCGGCGTTCTGCTGTATCTGATGTGCACGGATGTGTAAAAAAATAAATAAAAAAAACGCTCGTCTGTGTTGATAGAATGACATGACCCCGGTGGGACTGCGCTGGGAAGAGCTGCTGATGCCTCTGCTGCAAAAATACAAACTCAATATAACCTGGGGAGACCAGGACCTTCTCAATATTATTTTTCACCATAATCCTGGTAAGGCTCCACCCCTTTTTAAGATGCAGGTTCTGTTCTTACTGCTGGATTTAAATGTAAAGCGGTAAAACCGAATGCGTACTTTGTTGATTCTGGAGATTTAACTAGTAACAGTTCTCTGTTTGTTTTTGTTTTTTCCCGCCCCCTTTAAGAGTTTCTGCTGGAGTTTCCATGCAAGTGGAACTATCGGCCAGATCACTGCATCTATGGCAGCAACTGCGCCCCGGCTGAGGAGGATGGCATCTACATCTTGCATGGAAACCGAGGGGTTTACCACGACTACAAACAACCAGCTTTCAGAGCCGTTTATGATGCAATAAAAAAGGTTTGTATTTTTTGAGAAAGAGCTTGCCGGACTCTGTCAGCAGGTTTTTCTGTAGGATTTACCTCTAAGGACTGAGACGGCTGTCAAACTGGGTTGATTTTGAATAATTTCTTTTTTTTTTTTTTGCATCTTTTGCTTTTGATTGTTTAGCTCAAAGACCCAGTTATGACATATTTTCAGTTATCTGATGGAGTCCACCAAAAGTGCAGTCTAATGAGGTTCCTAGCCCGCTTAGAAGTAAAACAGGCCCACACCACAGTAGCGCCTCCTTGGCTTTTGACAGTAGCATAAATATGTGCTATTAGCATGTGTTTAGCAAGTTGCTAATATAATTAACCATGTTGTTGCCTAATTAGTCCATGTTTTTTTATGTTATTTTGGCCAGCCCAGCAATTTAGTCTCTGTTTAAGATAACTCCAGTTCTCATATTCTGAGTTCTTGTACCTTAGGTCCGTGCATTTCTAGGTGATTTGAAACCTGTTTAAAAAATGCTCAAGAATAAATACAGATAAGAAAGCAAACTTATTATCCACACTGAAAGGGGATTTAAGACATCGCCTCATACTGTCAGAAGATAATAGAAAAAAATCAGCTCAGTGTCGCTAGATGTCAAATAGATATCACCCATTTTTGAGATTGGAAACAGCCACAGCAGTGTCATTCCCTTCCAGGTCCGCCTTCCTCCCTTCAGAGAATGAAAAAGGCGCGAGTGGCCCTCTTGTAAAAAGTCTCCTGGGTACATCAAAGTTTAAAGAGCGGATTTGACAAGGCCGCTCTAAGTCTTGTTGGTTTAATCTAGCTGGACGTCTGATGAAAGGGCTGTTTCAAACCCCGGTGACCCAGCTGCCGTCCTCCGCCGCCTGCCGCTTCACTCTCCGGGATGAGATTTTGGATTGCTGCTGACCCCAAAAGACCAAAGGGGCTTTGGCGATGGGAATTGCCTCGTGCGGGAAAACACAAATCTCCATCTTCGGGCAGATGCTCGGATTGAAAGCTAATTTCCCCCATGAGGATCTTTATGGGTTGCTTACTCGCTGTTTAATGATATTGACGACACAAGTGGCATTTACTTAATGAAGCCATCAACACTGCAAGTCTCATTGCTTTCCCATTGACCATAGATCAGACTGATGGTTTATCCATACCTTATCCATAGCCTAGAGTTAAGGCTGTATCTTTGTAAGACGGGATTAATGCGCCACTAGACACGTGTACTAAGGGCTGGTAACGTGCACATTTTTCCCCCACCCCAAGCACTCCTTTTTATAGATTTGTGATCAATTCTGATTCGCCAGGAGTGTATGAGCTAATTGGTTGATCTTCTGTGTGGTTAAAATGTCCGGACAGACCCTCTGATCCATTTCAGTTTGTTCAGCGGAAGCTAGACACGTTATTGTTGCCCTCAGGATTACTCTGAAAGTAGTTGAAGAACAAACGACAGAGTTCCTACTGGCAGCTTTCAGACAATGGGGTAGGGGATAAAAGCGCGGAAATATTTGTTCATTTTCCACACCCTCCATCAATCTATACTTCCCTCCCCGCATCCGTGTTTTCCCGTCACTCCACACTTTCGTCCAATAACCCATCCATTCATCCATCCACTGCAGGTTATTAACTTTGGTCCCGGTTTCCACTTGTAACCGTGTAACCATAATCGTGCATTTAGCAGAAGCTTTTATACGACTTAGTAATGAGTATATAACAAGGCAGCTAACAGTTACTAAGGAAGACCTAAGGGTATGTGCTAGGATAGGAGATGGTTTCTAAAGAGCTGGGTCTTCTAGGTGATACTGTTCTTTTAGTGCTTACTAGGTGACTCCACCATCCTGGAGTGACACATGAAGAGAGTCTGGATTGTCTTGAGGGTGTTGTAGGCCCCGCTAGCCAACAGTCGACGGAGTCTTGACATAAGCGCAAGAATATCAGTAATAATAACTGAAAAAGTAATAACAATTAAGCCAAAGTTAATTTAAAGACGCTGTAAGACGTACAGATGCACGTTTTCTTGTCCGAGTCTGCAGCCAAAGCCCTCCCCTCCCCTCTCCTGTTTTGCAAAAAGCTGAGTCCGAGAAGCAGCTGTTAAATTTTTACAACCGCCGTTGCATTTGGAGCGCGATTCCCGGCACGGCCAGCCACACAAAAATCAATAACAGCAACTGTAAATGCAACTTTATGAGCGACGGGCCTGTCTGGGTTCGGGCTCGTAAAAAAAAAAAAAAAAAACGCCTCATCTCTTCGCGACCCCCATATCAAGGACCCAACTGCAAGCAAATGAGCTGGCATAAAAAAATGTTAATTCCCCTTTGATTTCCTCGGAGCATTGTAAAGGCCCCTTCATTATTGGGAAAGTGTGAAACCTCCACTGGCATCTCTGGTTATTACTGGACGCTAAGCCTATAGAATCACACTGAGACGGACCGCGTAGAGCAGTTTATGTTTAGCCGGGCTTACCGGCCCCCATTTATGGCCCCCGAAGGACACGTGTTCGCCTTAAACCTTACAGCACACCTAACAAATGCGTTCTTTTGTCTTTCCAGTATCGTTTTGGCTCAGACCCGGTCACTTCTCTGTTGGATCCATTAAAGGAGGAACTACTGAAGACCACTCACACCTACTGTGGAAAATCCCACATGCTCTTCACCAAGAGACTAGCCCTCAGTCTGGCAAACATAGACAGGAAAGCTCCTCCTGGACGATGATGTCTACAGTAAAGTTTTGGGCTGTAAGCTACGATAGTTGGTAAACGAGACGACACAGCTAGTGAACCATACAGCTTTGAAATGATGCAACGATGACGTAAAGATTTGATATTCTATTGGAGAACAGCTGCTTGGAGTTTAAAAAGCCAGCTGGGATTGTTTCAAACTGAGGACAATAACGGTTCACTTGTTATAAATTGCTCTGGACGGGAAAAACCCTGAAAACCTGCTGCAGCCAGAGTGCTGAACTAAGAAGCCTGTGCTACAGATGTATTGACCTTTTTTTTTTTCTTTTTTTTAAATCAAAGACATTTTTTGTGGCAATACTGGAAAAACTGACATCTCAGAATGTATTCTTTGAGGTAGCAAGCCTCCGTGGAGAAAAGAGAAATCTTCTTGATGATCCTCAGTGAAAGTGTAGAAAATTAAGGAGAAAGGCACTGAAATTTCCATATTGGAGAATTTATTCAACTTTTATTAAAAGGAGGTTGTAACCACATCAGAAGCGGATGAAAGGTTTTGAAATATATGTGCACTGGCCCACTTTTCTTTTGTTTTTGTTTTTTTACAACTTTCAGAAATGATGCCGCTACTCCAGTTATTGCCTCAGGGTCCAGATCAAGTTTTTTTTTTTTTTTTAAGACTTGCGGCATTAGGAGCCCAGATGAAACTCAATCCCCAAATCGTATTGTTGTTCCCGTCTGTGATTGTCAGATGCGGCCAATTATCCAAACTCATTTTTATGTGCACTCGTAGACCATGCACAATATTTTGTAGATTCAACAAATCTTTTGTTTTCCAGTGTTTCTAATGCTGTGCAACGACAAAGACTTACTTAACCTCCCGTTCTGGCTGTGGTCTGCTGTGCTACGCAGACAAATGTGCTACGTTATTAAAATGTGTGACTCAAAGTTGGTTTACAAAACTAGTGAATAACCTCTAAGTTTCGTCTGCACACAATGAACTGGAATGGCCCTGAAATGCGTTAGCGGCGGTCACCGATTCGTTTCAAAGCGGAACGTAAACATGCTAACGTTAGCTTCTCACTCCAGCAAACCTTTTAGCATGACATGGTCAGCATCTGGAAAAAGACATGAATCCATTTAGGACTATATTTGTGTTAGGTGGGATGCACTTTTAAAAGATAAACGACAAACCTGTGCACACAAACAGCAACGCATTCTCAGAACATTACAGCAGCTTTCTTAACCTAGCTAAATGATGTTGGAGCTGCGTAGTAAGGCAGGTGGATAGGAGTGACTGTGGTGTCTGGGCCATCATTTTATGATAGCACTGTTATTTTGCTGCATTCATTAATTTGATTTTAATGGTGCAGTGGACTGGGTAAATGAAAACCTGATCTACTTTTTTTTTTTTTTTCAAAGAACGTCTTAGCAAAAGTGTCGGTATACGTTCAACCTGGTCATAAATTTTGCAGCTCTTTTCTAGTTTGTCACCAAATCAAATGCTTTTTATGTTTGCTGAAAATGTGGCCATGGTACCAAAATGAAAATCTTCCACCTTCAATAAGTATTTTCTCGCTGCAATGTGATATTTTAAATTTTTTATATATATATATATATATATATACACATTTGATTCATAACTCTGTTAAAAAATGTAAATAATGCATTATTTAGTTTCCAGGTGTAAAATAAGAAGACTGTTGAATGTGTGAAGAACCCACAAGTTCACTTCTGATACCAAAGACCTGTTTCTGTCATTAAAGTTTGTGCACCATTGAATGTATCTCATAAGGGGTTAATGGGTATAATTGAATGTGTTTGTTGCCATTGCTGTAATGTGAGGTTTTTGTGATTTCATTAAAGATCATTTCAAATTTTTCTGCAGAGTTATTTAGACACCAGAGGGCAGCGTTTTTTCAAGCGCTCTTTAACTGTGCTTCAAGTAATGGACAGTATTGTTTTACATAAAGTTTTTATTATTAAAACTAAAAATATTTAACCATTGTTGCAAACATTTCCATACCCCTTGACGGTTTCATATTTTGGCAAAAAAACAACAACACACTTCAATGCACTTAGTTTTCCTTCAAATTATGTGTGATAGACCGAACATAATGTTTTGCTAAATTGTGAATGGAAATCAGATGCCAATCTTCACGGCGTTTTATAAAAAAAAAAAAAAAAACTTTTTGATACCACACATTATTTTCCTCCCCCTTCACTTGTACCACAAAAATGGGAAAATATGTACAGTGCTGTTTGCATGGCACTCCAAATAAGCTAATTAAAATTTTAAACCAGTTTTTTTTGGTGAAGCGACACATATTGTGGGCCTCATAAAAGATCTAAATTGAAGAGTGATGCCGTGTTTCGAACACCATCTCTGAGAGATCAATGGGTTTGCCAATAATCTATGACTAGGCCACCCAATTCAACACTATTCCCGCCTCGGCTCCATGCTGCTCATAAAGTGTAAGTGATGGACCAATAACACAGCCCCTTATAGGTGCCCTGTCTTTGATATCCCATTGACTACAGCAGATGAGTTTATGCTTATTCCCATTACAGCGGGCCATACAGTTGTCCATTTATGGTTCCAGAGGTGGTTTGATTCATTACACCATAAATGTCCTCTATTCATCACTATATATCTATATGAAAGCTTATCAATTACCTTTATTGACCTGTGTGCTTTAAAGCAACGTGTAACATTCAGGGTCCCCAGGGAGGGTTGAATGGAGCCTGATTTTCACCAGTTCATCTTCCAAGGTTTAATTTCCCTGAAACCACATGTTTTATATCCTGATAAATTGCTCAGATTGGATGTCTTTTGTGCCATCTTTTGCACCGCGAGCGAAACTAAAATAAATACGCGACCTCCAGAGCTTTCAGACCGGGTCGAGTGGAAGATGCTTGAAAAATGGGGGACGTTGTACAAGCATTGAATGCGAGTGTGTAGGTGTGCGCGCGTGTGTGTGTGTTTGTGATAGACAAAAGAAAGAAATAATGGGGGGAAAGAAAATCCAGGTGAGGTTGGCCATTTTTTTCCCCTTCTTTTTTTGTTGCTATTGTCAGTGGAGAGCAGGGATGAGCGAGCAGTGGGAGGACGGAGGAAAGGCTGATGGAGAGTGTTAGGGATGAAAGAAAAAGGCTGTCATAGCCGATACAGCAATTAAGGTGCTTTGTGGCTTTGGATCTTTCGGAGGCTGACTGAAAAAAAAAGTTAAAAAAAAAAAAAAAATCAGAAAAAAATTTGAGCCCTCAAAATTGTATCATCAAAGGGAAAAAGAGAAACAGGTCTTTTTTTTGGGGGGTGGAGGTGAAGAAAAAACAAACAAACACGTAATGTGTTCTTTGATGACACGTTGTAAAACCACCACTAATGCAAAGACGGCCCCATTCATGGCATAAAAACAACCCCAGAGAAATGGAGAGACCCTTTTAGAGGAGCAGATATTCTCTACCGTGGTAAATTAGTGGCGGATGGACGCTGCATCATCAGGCTGCTTTTAATATTAAGGTGGATATTATGCCCATTACTCCTCTAGCGCTAAGTTACAACACAAAGAATACACTGTTGTCACTTTAGATTTTCCTTTTTGATCTACAGTGAATGACCTTAGTCATGCTGTTCCCTTAACATCATGTAACAGTTTGCAAACTCTGGACCGCAGTTTCTCGAGATCATAAGCTTTAGTAGGAGATTGATTTAACAGCTATATATTATCATTTTTGCAACTTTTTCTGTCCAGTTGTGTTCAGGCTAATAGATCACAATAGGCATAAACCAAATGTGTTAATGGGAATGTTCGCTCTGGTGTTACTTCGCTCACTCTCCCCTTTATTTTCATGTCAGAATAATCAAGAAATCAGGAAAGAGACAAAAAAACAAACAAACAGATAAATTAAAGAAAGAACCAGGCAATCTGCAGTACAGACCAAAGTTGCAAAAGCGTAATGGGCAACAAACCGAGGCAATTGTTGCATTACCCCAATGTCCAACTGAGATAAAATTATGGCAAAGTCTCCATGTTGGACATGAGTTTATAAGATGAACATTCATGTCATATTATTATATGTTTTATACAGGGAGGAGTAAGTCAAGAGAATTGCTGTCTGAGCGTAATAGTTTGGAGACTAAACAAACGGACACCCAACCTTGACATTTAAAAGGACTCTGGTGAGCTCCGCCCACTTATCATTCATTACGGAGGGGAAATGCTGCTTATGGCAAAAGCTGCCTGTCAAGAAGCTTCAATCATGGCAGAATTCAAGCACGCATTGCTATTTCTACTTCTGTTCTCAGCTGCGTCGTTGCTCTGATGTGAACATTCATTGATGCTCCAATTTCTCCCAAAAAATATACTTTATCTTGAGGAGCCATGCAGTGAGTCTCATTATCCTCCACATAATGGCTTCATATTTTATTTTTAAACGTTATTCTGATGACACCTCTCAAACTGACTCCGTCTGTAGTTCATTTACACAAAATAACTTGGCCCTAAGAAGCCTATTCAATTAATTATACTGGTGGTGGATGGAGAAGTTAAAGGATTTAGAGAGCAACAGCAAGTAATGAGTAGGCACACATTTAAAGGAACATTTTTCTGATAATTGATGAGTTTAATCATACAATCTGGGGATGTCGGCACCTGTTATGTACTGATAACAAACATATAAAACACGGTAAAAGAAGATGATTTCTTACCTGAAAAGTTTAATGCTCGCAAACAATACCTACAGTTGTCCTGTGGTCTGGCTGCTGACTCCCTGCTCGAGCTGTCTGTTTTAGCTGTAGCATGAACTGTGCTGTGTCCTCTTTGTTCAAGCTGAAGCTGTTCCTTGCTTTAAGACCCATATTCAATTAGCTTCACAAATCAGGGGTGCAAATAGTGTTTCCGACAGATACAGCTTCTGGTTGGTGCGGTTAAATCCGTTGTTTTTAAGTTGCTCACTTCAACGGGGCTTCGAAGCAAAAGCACTCACCCAATAAGGAAAAAAAAGGCATTTCTTTTACATTTCTGGCAAAAAAATTGCCAGAAATGTCCCTTTTTGTCAAAATAATCCATCTTCTATTTGCAGCAAAAAACCACCACAGGCTAGCCGACGTTGCAGCAACAGGCTGTACATCACCTGTCAATTATGGAAGTGTACATCTGGTTTTGGTGACGTGACTCAAATTGTTTAATTTTCAGGAAGATGCATTAAAAAATCATTTCTACTTTAAAATGTGATAGAAATACAGTAAATAAAATACAGACTTGATTCCATATGTAGCAGTTTGATTTACATTTATGTTTGCAGTCAAATTAAGTCCGAGTTTATTTGTCTAGTTAGCGCATTTAAAAGCAATCTTAGTTCACTAAAATGTTGGACAAAGTGTGAGATATATGAATAAAAACACTGCAATAAAATAAAAAATGTTGGCACACAAAAACATGTAAAATACAGCATACTTAAAAACAAATCTTTATTTCATAACAAAAAGCAACTTCCCTGTGGATGAATGTTCTCAAAATACTGAAAGATTAAAAATCTCTCTACAAAATACAAGAGAAACTTGACTGGTCTCTGTGGTTTCACCACGCTGTCACTATTTCATAGAATGATTATAATTAAAACAACGCCACAGCTCTGCCAGAGATCAAATTGCCCCTCAAAAATCATACAAATCTAATTCCCCACTTCTGGCCTACAAAACAAATGAATGATGACTCAAACCCTATTAAAACGACTTCACCCAGTAAACTCTGTGCTGTGCGGTGTTCGTAATGTTCTTCTGCGTGCTCTTTCATGTTTGCCAGAGAAAAACGACACGACG
Organism: Fundulus heteroclitus; assembly: GCF_011125445.2. NCBI lineage: Eukaryota > Metazoa > Chordata > Actinopteri > Cyprinodontiformes > Fundulidae > Fundulus > Fundulus heteroclitus. The sequence goes on along the minus strand of NC_046377.1, from coordinate 9,268,672 downwards.
GCCGCCTAATCCCCCGACAGCGCAGGTTTGATTCAGGCACAGGTAAAGGACATATGATTTACACACAACTTCTCCCCTGCATATATGAGCTTGTTTGTCACACTGTAGCTCTGGATCGCACAGCAGGGGGGTCATTTACATGCTGTAATAGGGTCTGCATGTCACAAGCTGCAGGAGATGAGAGGCCCAAATGTTCCTCACCAGGAGCATGCCATGTTCTGCACTCCTTACTTTATACGTGCTTGCAACTCCGGGGGTACGTTTGATGCCCAGGGAGATGGAGAGTGCTCCTCTTGCTTGAACTGAAGCTGAATTTGCCGCAGCCACTCTCACGATGGAAAGACTGACGGAGAAATTGACAGTTTATTTTTATTTTTTTTCCAAGAGCAGATTGCTTTATTTACCCCGCCGCCTATTTTGCTGTGCATGTTTGACAGGCTCTCCACTGCAAACGCCACAAAAGCCCTGCCAAGCGTTGCCCGTCCGGCTCTGGGAGAAATGTATTTATTTTTTGCCATAAAGAGAGCCAGCGCCAAGCATTCTCCCGCCAATATCATGCTTTCTGCCAAAATGGGGCTGTTTCCTTTTTTTTTTTTTGGTGTTTATTTTTGTTTTAACTTTTCATTCTACCCGATTATCCCCTTTCTGCCTCTCCACCTCTGATCCAGTTTCTCATCCTTATCTGTTGAAAGACTTTTCCACACTTTTCGAAATAAAAAAAATATAAAAACACCGGAATATACCCCTCGATCAGAAAGTATTTGGGATCAGGGGAGTGCTTAAAAATGGAGATGCACACCAGATGTTTGAGAACTGCTGTTATCCAGGATTTTAAGCTGCTCCCCCTTTGACCCACTCCACAAGGCGCGGGCACGCTTCGGGTCCGGTTGTTACAACGCAGCAAACATACTCAAGGACATGGAGCACGTTGAAGTATTTTCAAGTACGGGAGGTTGTTGAGATGCCGCGTGCAACAAAATGCAGGTTCAAAAAGGTCTGAGGAGGCTCGAGAGGCTGCATTTACTACACAGGAAGAGATGCAAGTGGATAAAACAAGGACAGAAATGCATGTTGCCTCTAGGGAAACAGTGTCCTTCTGATAAATGCGAAGTTTTTCTCAGATGATAGCTTGAAAGAGGCTTAGAGCAACACAAGAGCAAAATCAATCACACTGCTTTTCCACGTGGTTTGTCACCGACAGAGCAACACGTCGTGCTCAGCTTTTCTGTCTGTTGTGGTGTTACATTGCATATGGCCATTTCACCCAGAAGATATCTACTCTCCCAGAAACAAGCCTCCATGTGCAGGCCTCTGGTGACATCACACAGCGCAAAAAGCAAGCAGAAACGGTCTTTTTCACATGATCCGCTTAATTTGTTGATGTTTGTAATATTTGTGGTAACTGTTTTATTGAGCAAGATGTGTATATTATTATTATTATTATTCATTTACTGTGGTGTAATTGTCCAATACAAATGGTGGCAGCTTTTTCCAAGACACATTTCCCCTATGGGGACAACAAAGTATCCATCCATCTATCTAGTTGTCTTTTTATTTGCCTGTTTTAAATTAAATACCCTTCTTCCTTAAAATATGTTTCCTGGTGCCATGTAGAATGTGTAAAAGACCATTGTAGATTGGACTGGTATGCTGTCAAAGTTAGACACGCACCAATCAGGCTGTTTTTTTTTTTTTTTTTTAAACCAGACCTAACCTGTCAATCTTCCATAGAGATAGCTTTTAAATCCAGCGTAAAATGAAGAAATGACAGGTCTGTCCAGGTTTATGAATTTAAACATCATGTTCCTAAGCCTTCTGTCTAGTTTTTGTTGAACTCAAAAGGTGCATCAGAGGACACGGTGCATGCTGTTGGTTTATGTGTTTGCAGAGCCAAAGTGATAGCAGTTTTGAGTTTTGATGTGTTTCAAATGTAGGAAAAGATTGACAGAATCTTTGGCTGATAGATTGTTGTATTGGTGGTTGAAATACATTTTAAAAGATTCACTTGTGTTTACTAATTCTGGACGATTGGCTCGATTCCTTTGGTGATGTCATTGACCAAAATACATTCAAAGCAGAACGAGCCCTTGTTTACTTCAATGAAATAAATGGATGTTTGTTAAACCGTCCCCTGAAATTAATCTTTTATTTTCCAGCTTTGATTTTATTGTCAGTATACATTTCTTAGGGGATCCAAATACACCACAGGACAGTATCTTCAGAGAGCAAATATTGGCATGTTGTTGGCCATGAAATATTGAAGCTAGAGTTATTGGCCTTTACAAGCACAGAGGTAATTATTTTTATTAAAAAGCTCTTCGGACTACAGCTGTACATAAGACGAAAAAAATCATTTTTTTATTAATTTGATCATATTTTACGTCAGCCACACATAAAATAAAGATGAGATAATTAAAAAAAAAAGTTTGAAATCCAAATAACCTAATCAAAGAGCCAAAAATATCTGCTATATCTTCAAGAACGTCAGTAATATCTAACACAGTTTTGACCCCAGTGGGATTATTTGAGGCTCCAAGAATTCTTTTATATATATAAAAAAAGGATTTAACAGGAAAGAAAGCTTTTTCCTAACAGGCCCTTTTCCAGTAAATCCAGCTCCCAGTCCGAGTTAAAAGCCAAAAGTCCACTTTACTCACAAAACTTTTCCTTTTAATGAAACTTAAACCTAGAACTCACTCGGGGGACCATTATGGCGCTCCTGGCCCAGAGTGATGGCATTGCAATGGCACATTCCCCCTGTATTCTTCTTGTTCACACCCTGTGCACTGTATGTCATTATCTTTTTGTCTCTCTCATCCGGAGTTTGTAATTTTTTTCTCTCCATGTACCTTTCTGAAGATATTTCTGTTCCCGAGGTGTATTTTTCAAGACTCTGCGCCAGCTTGACGGCATGCCAAGATTTTTTATTGTTTGTTGCTTTCTGTCTCTGTCTTGCTGTTTTTTTTTTTATTCTCCCTCTTTTTCTGTCACCTCACCCTCACCAGTTGAGGCAGATGGACCCCCTCCCCGAGTTTGCGTCTCCTGGCAATTTCCAAAAGAGTTTTTGTGCCCTCCCCCCTCCCCCCCACCCCAAGTCAAAGGAAATTTCATGTTTCCTTCTGAATAATTTTGGCTGAAACATTGACTGATGAATTGCTTTACGCGGATTTGTTTTTAAGCCTGACAAATGTGCAAAGATGCAAATGAACAGACTTGTCTCACATTAAAAAGTGAGCAAATATTTCACATACAGATTGTCACCTTCAGCTTCACAGATGTGACGGGCATCAGACAAAAGAACATAGTCAGCGTTATTTTTCTTGGTATCAGGACCACCTTTGAATTAAACCAGTAAGCAAAAAGCTAAACAGAAAAAAAACAAAAAACAATACGTAGTCAGGTCAAACCTAAAATCTACCATTCTTCACTAATTACAGATCTTTTAAAAATATAGCTGGAATTTCCGAAACTTGTAATCGTCAAAAAAAAAAAGAAAAATGGAGTTTCTTTAGTGTTCCCATGAATATTGCCAAAATCTTGTTTCCTTTTTTCATCTCATGAGCTGTATGTGTTTTTTCACCCCAAGTGGGGGTTCTTGTATGAACGCTGCCTTTGGTAAGAACGTCTAACCTTGCCTGCAAGATGAGTTCTCACGGTATTTGTGTGTCCACAAACACACGACAATCCATCTTGGACCGCTCCGGCTTCAATCGATTTTGGCGGAAACAAAAAATGGCTCGGGCCAATCATGTTGCAGTATTATAGTTTAAGGTAGTACATACTGCTGTGACGAAAGCGATAGATGCCGAGCCCACAGCTGAACCATCATACATGGCCGTACAGGAGGACGCACATGTAACTGCTGCTAACTCATCTGTTTTGTTAGAATCAATTATTTATTTCTTTGTGTCCTGTCTGAAAATGTGGCAATAAGAATTGTTGTCTTAATGCCAAAAAAGAGCCCAACAGATTTTACGTTCACAAGTGGAGCCTTATAGCTTTCGCCACAGTGTTCCACTTGATTTATATATGCAATAAGCTTTATTACAATTTATGCTGGGACTATTTCATGTTAAATGGACACTGAAACAGGAAGGTAGAAGTGGATTAAAGAGGAGAGAAACAGATGGAATGAATTCTAAAATGGAGAAAAGGTGAAAGAGAAAGAGGAAAGGGAGAGAGCAATAGAACATCCCCGGAGCCTGCTTCTACACCTGCAAAGAGAGATATAAAAAGAACAGCAAAACCAGCCAGTAAAAAAAACAGCTGATGCCTTGATACCATCACTGAAAAAAAAAAAAAAAAATAATAATAATAATAATAATATATATATGTATATACATACATACACATTATTTCTTCTTTGAAAGTAAAACAGCAGGAAGTGCCTTGACCAGCGTAAACTTGTGGTTTCTCATGGCGCCTGCTGCTCACATGATTTTCATTTGATGCCATGATTGGCTAAAACCAACCTTTGGTAGGCGGGCACTAGGTGTTTTTTCGTCCTATCAGCTCGAGGAGTTCTGCTGAGAGTCCCTTCTTTCCCCTAACGGACTCGATAGAAGCAGTCCCAGATTGATAATGTGCAGTGCGTAAAGTGCTACACATTATCAATTTGGCTTGCCAGGGTAAAAAACATCCTTCCATGTCCGACCTTTAAAGTTCACAGCACAGGCTCAAAGAATGACAAACTATCAGACAACCAAACATCACCATATCTTGAATAGTCGCTTCACTGTTTGTGCAATATATAGCCTGCCTATGACCTTCCTGCAGTGTAACAACTCATTCCAATTCTACCGGAAGCTGCACTAAACAAGCGCTTAATGCCAAGGGAAATGCTAGTTATATGCACCATTTTTAGCATGCAGGTGGTTTATAAACAACGAGGAGGTGCTAACTGTTTACATAAAGAAAAGTGAAAAAAATGCAGTACAGCACATTCAGAGAGGTTTAATTTAAAAAAAAAAAAACAAAAAAAAAACTGGTGCTAATTTCCCCCCGTTTGAATGCCATTCTTTGTGTTACAGCCTTTGACCTTGGACCTACCCATGTTGACCACATGAAAAAAAAAAAAAACACCGCTAAAGCCTCCCTACACTTTAACAAAACAGACAGAGACCACTGATTTGTCATTACCTAGCTTCTCGGGGAGCTTAGTATTTCTCAAGGTGATTGGGTTGGAGGTTCAAACCTAGAAATGATATGATGCAATTCAACAAAAGGTGGAAGCAAACGGTGAAGAAATGACTTCCATCTATATTCCTTGAGTGGCTCTGCAGAGAAATTGTCAACCCAGGTGCAAATTTGTATGCATGTCTTCCATATGCATTCACACTCAAAGGAATCTACACCTATATATATATATATATATATATATATATATATATATATATATATATATATATATATATATATATATATATATATATATATATATATATATATATATATATATATATATATGCCAATTCTAGTTCTTCTTCCAATCTATTTGTGTGAAATGATAATACAAAAGAACACCAAGCTATACTCTTTGCGTTCCAGTACTTGCTGGAAAAAAAGGCTTTTGTCTGATACCCAACAACACGGAATGTTGCTAAATGTCTTGCAGTTTTACAGCTTGATCTCCCTGAGTGATTTTAAAGCTAGATTGATGGATTTCTTTAAACTGTCGATATTTATAATTCTGTGTGATGTAACATTTTATAATATTAATTTTTTTAAATTGTCTTTGTGGACGCTTTTTATATAAAATGTTTTACACGTAATGTTTTGCAACCGTTTTTTTATTTCTTTTTTTGGTTTCTTTTGCCATGTCTCCCTTGAAAAAGAGATTGTTAATCTCAATGGTGACTTTCCTGGTTAAATAAAGGTTTAATAACATAAAAAAAATACACATTTGTTTGCATCACTCACACTCTAGCTACTCTATGGATGTTCAAGAAACTTGAAGCTAAAGCAAAAGCGGGTCCTGAGACGGGAGAATCTGTCATCATAAATGAGTGAACCCGCTGCTCTGATATTTCCATGTTTCCTGACCCTCCCCCTCCTCTCCCCCCCCTGCCGGCTTTATCCTCATAGTGCAACAATAGATTCCCCATTACTGCCCCCTTACTCGCTCCATCCCTGCATCGCGCCCGGAAATATTGGCCCCCAGAGTGAGGCGACTCAGAAAAGATGTCAGGCTTCGGTGTGTGTGTGTGTGTATGTGTGTGTGGTCATGTGCGTGTTTATCCATTTGTGCAAACAAATGTCATAGAAGCAGATGGGCATTCATTGTCATGTAAAAGCATGTACGTGCAGGGGATGGCCAGGAGGCTTTATTGTAGGCTTATCTTCTCCTTTCCCCACTTTTTACTCTGTTCCCAACACCTCTCTCCCTCTCTCTCTCTCTCACACACACACACATCCTCTCTCCTTCCCTTGTGGGCTTTTCAATTAGGTAATTACAGTGGGAGTGAATGGAGCCTGTCTGGACACTGGCGCTGTATTGCAGAGGCACCTGTCCCCCCATAGACAGCAATTACCTGCCAGGCTGGAGGGGAGTTGGAGGCTATTGTCTGTGTACGCACATTCATGTGTGTTTGTAAGCGTGTCCTTTTGTGACATGCCTGTATACGTCTCGGCGCTGTCTGTGTATGCATTCACGCCAACACAGGTCTGTTTGTGCTCGCGCACATTTTTTTGGCTCTAAAGACTCCATTGTGCGCTTGTCCAAGATGCTTTCCATATTTATATCCCGTAATAAAAGGAAGTTTGGGGATGTCATTTTTGTTTTAGCCCATGCTTATCAAGGCAAAAATCAGTGCATCTTTAATTAGAAATGTTGTACAACGCCGGCGAGACTTCGGGGAGTATGTGATCAGAGTGCAGCGGGAGGTCAGCTGTGAGATTTTGCCTGCAGGGCACGCTGCTTCAGATAGACCTGCCACCTACCAGCAGCCCATTTACAGCACTATTAAACAGTTTGTTCATATTTTCGGCAATTTAGCGAGTTTCCTTCCAATCATAGCAGCAATTAAATAAAAAGTCCATTAAGAGAGACTGCTGAGTTATTAAGAACAGCCCTCGAGCAGGAGACATAGCTCGAACTCAAATTTACGTCCAGCCAGGGTAGCTCATCTATTTGAGCGGATAAAGGAGACTTCTCATGCGAGTCGTTATTTTGGAACCACGCGTGTTTTGCTCAGAACTTCTCAACGGATCATCAATCAAATTAGATTTTCCTGCAGTTTTTGCAGAATGTGTTCTACGCCGAAGTCAAAGAACCTTTTATGCATGCGATGCTGTCTCCTCACTGATTTTTTCTGCTTTTTGCTTTTTTGTCACACATTTCAGATCGATCGCATCTTGCTATCAAAGATGACATGATTGAAGGAAAAAGCTACACTAACCAAATTTGCCCTAAAAAGTAACCAATAGAAAATTAACCAACCCCTAAACCTAACCGTTTGTGCCACCGTTGGCAGCAACATCTGCAAACAAGGGTTTACTTCAGCTGACAAGGAGTCTTTTGCTTTTACTGTTGGGAAATCCTGACCCATTCTTCCTCACAGACTGTTTTGACTGAGACACCTTGCTGGCATGAACAGCAAGTTCTCACTGTGGTTCTCTTGTGTTGTAACATTTTCATACTCACAAATGTAAATAATGGGTGTTCTAACAATTTTTTTTTTTATTTGATTCAGGATAACTTCCTTTTTGAGATGTTTTAGCCTACTTTATGTTATCAGGTTCTGTTTGGGTGGTTTCTTCATTTACAGGTTAGGCAGTTATCAGCACTGGTCTATGGCTAGGAGGGGTGTAACAATAAGTCGTTCCACATCAATATATCAATTAAATGATTAATGATCCAATTACATCACTGCAAAACAAAAACGTTAATCCATTGCCATTTTTAAGCTATGCCTTTATTTTGAAAGTCACAGGACAAGTCTTTAGTGAACAGACTATTATTATTATTATTATTGTTATAATAATAATAATAATAATAATAATAATAATAATAATAATGATATTAACAATAACAATAGGCCCTTTTCTATGAAACTCTAAAGCCCCAAAGTTTCCACTTTCCCAAAAGTGTAAAGACTCACAATGGGGACCCATAAATTCAGCCAAAACACAGAGATGGATAAACTAAAACGGTTCATTGAAACTTCAGTACTGGAGCCTCCTTGGAGGCACTAAGCTGCTCTAATGTTCTCCAAACAGCAGTCACGTCAGTGTTCTCAGAGAGGACAGAGAAAAAGCAGAGCACTGGGGCTTTGACCAGAAGGGGTTGGGGCATTGAATAAAGAATCTTAACAGGCGCTCCTCTTCTGCCTGTGTAACACAAATTGACATAGACAAAAAAAATGTCCTATAATGACAGAACCAGTAAACAGGCGAAGGTCATACACAAAGGGCCAAAAAGCAATATTCATCCACAAGGGGCAGGCAAAGATCATGGGTCCAAAGGCAGAGCAATGGTCATTGTTCAGTAATCAGATTTGATCTGAGAAGGTCCATCAAGGGCTAGGCAAAATGGCAAAATCCTTGGTCGAAGAACAATGGTCAATATCAGGAAGTTAGGAAGGAAACGCTGGATATCTACTGGCAAATGTGGTCGAGTAAATCTAGCGAAGAGGTAGGAACTGTGGTGAGCTATACATGCAGTAAATAACAGGAGTGGCTGGAGGTTGATTAAATGAGGAACAGGTGAACCTGATCCCACAGACTGCAGCAAGGACAGACATGGAAGAAGAAACAGAGTCTGGCAGCAGCCTGAATCATGACAAAAAGCTGATATCATCTTCCTTTAAAACAAGGAGACATTTTTTATTAGCAATTTGTTCAGTCAGCTGACCAGCAGGATCCAGCAACAGATGGGGGACGGGTCCCACCGTCCTACTCTATGCTCCATGCTAACCTCAGATGTGGGAAATTATTGGCAGGACTGTCTTCTGTTGCGTACTCCACAAATTGGACCGTTGGGGAACAATAGCGAATAGAAATTCATTGTTAAACAAAAACCATAAGAAGTCCCATTCGCTGTTTGCCACAAGGTACATCATGGTGCTCTGGTCAGTTGAGAGCAAAACCTTTCCTTTTGGCTAACATGCAAAAATGCCATTTGAGACGGAAATTTAGCACCTTGACTACACCATGAACATCATAAATAAATAAAATGCGGTGGCGCCATCATGCTGCGAGGATGCTTCTTTCCCCCCCACTAAGGACAGGGAAGTCAGTCAGAGCGGATGGAAAGGAGAATGGAGCTGAATGCTAAATCAAAATGTTATATAACACACAGAAAATGAACATATCGTCCTTTCTCATTGAACTCAGAAAGGCCGGCATGTTTGAGATTCAAAACGCAGGTACCGGCAGAAGGTAAATGAGCACCATGGTGGTTTATAAGAGGGGCTGTCAGAAGCAGGAATTCGGGCCATTGTCATGATTTCCTCACTACGTCTCAGGGAATTTTTTTTACAGCCCTTTTTTTGTCTATTACAACATAATAGACGTACTTGTGACGCTGAATATACTGTACAGAGTATTTTGAAATACCCCCTTCAAAAGCTTTCTAACACACACACACACACACACACACACACACACACACACAAATATATTGTAGTAAATTACACCACTAGCTACTGGTCTACTCATGCAGGAGCACTCAGGCAGCAGCGGTGTGTTTGTCCAAATTACACCCTGGTGGATCTTGCGCCGCCGCGTCGCTCCCCGGTGTGTTAATTCACACTCGGGCTCATTTTATAGTGAGAGCCTATTGATCCGCCTGGCAACACGTGTAAGCCTGTAAAGCTCTGTTGAGGCAAAACTAAACGTCTACTTACAAAAACTGATCGAAGGCCAGCGGATGTGTGCGCTCGCAGAGGGATTCTCAAACATTTCGGGGTGCATAGAGCGCGTCGATAACGACCCCAAACCGACGAAGGGTCTTCTCCATTAAGTAAAGCCATTCTACTTGCCCATTACGCAAAGATGTGCCGTACAGGTTGATGTGAGCATTCTCATTAGTGCGTGCTCATAACACACATGAGTGCATCATATTTTAATGATGCGCCTTTGTAAATGCTCCAGATCTGTTTGCAGCCAAGGTTTAAGCAACAAAGCATGAACGTTCACTGCCATACATGTTCAATCACAGGCTGCTTTGTGGTTCCTAAATGAAGTTGATGAGAGAGCCGCAAAAAAAAAAGAAAAAAAAGATTCCTTGGCCGTGTTCCAAGCTACGGTAACCGAATAGATGTTTATCAGTGTTGTTTATCGAGCTCCGCTCTCCTGTGGAGGATGTGAGGCAGGATATGAGGCTGATGGTTCGGATCAGTCCCAGATAAGCGTCGCAGTGAACTAACGACGCTTCCTAATGAAGGCACACTGACAGGGGGATATAATTAGAAAAATCATAATTATCCCCCTCTAAGATGGATTCATCCTGTGTGAAGGTGGAGGGAAGGGAAAAGGAGAATCGCAATAAAAGGTCAACCATCATGTACCTTGTCTGCGAGGCTGCCTGTAGTCAAATACGAAAAGAGGAAGCTCAAAAATCTTGATTTTTTTCCCCCCCTGCTCAGGATATTTAATTAAAAATAAAAGTCCACAAAAAGACACAACCCAGGAAAATGGCCTGTAATTCTTCCTTTAGCTGGGGAAATACAAATGTACATTTTCAGATTCACTGTTTGACATATGAATACGATGATTTCAGTCACAATTGTGCTTTTTTTTTTCATTGCATTTTTATTTTTCTAGGAGCATAAATAACTACTTGAATATAAGGAAGTAAAAATTAATTTAGATAGCACCTCTCAAGATAAAAATCTCAATGTGCTTTACAACACAAGGTAAACTAAATAAATATACAAGTTTTTTTTTAGCTGACGTTTAAAGGAAACCACTGAGTCTGCTGACCTCAAAGTCCGAGGAAGAGAGAGTAGAAGAAGAGAGAGTCTTGGAGCCACAGAGGAGAAAGTTCTGTCCCCCTTTAGTTGTCAGTTTTGTATGAGGGACAATCAGCAGGTGTTGATCACTGGACCTCAGGGCCCTAAGCAGGGATTTAGGAATGTTATTATTGCAATGTAGACTGGTCTCTGTCCATGCAGAGCTCTCCAAGTCAAAAGAAAGTTATTGAAATGTTCACGCTAGCCAATGAAGTTGCATCAGCCGTGGAGTCACATGATCAATTTCTTTTTTGTGTCCTGTCTGGCAATGTAGCCTTACTGCTTTCGCCATAGTGCTCCACTTGATTTATATATGCAAGAAACCTTTGTTGGATTTTATGCTGGGACTATTTCATGTTCAATAGACACAGAAATGGGAAGGTGGAAGAGGGAAAAAAAAAAATTGAGAAACAGATGAGACAAAATGCCAACAGGGAGAAAAGGTGGGAGAAAAAGAGGAGAGGAAAGGGAGAGAGTAACATGATATCCTCTGAGTCTGCTTCTACACGTGCAAAGAGAGATATGAAATGAACAGCAAAATCAGCCAATAACATATTAGGTAGGTATAGGTATTATCAAACTCTGACGATCCAGCCAGGAACATAGCTGCAGCATATGTGATTTAAAAAACAAACAGATTTTAGCTATTGTTTCTGTTTTTAACTGAAAATACTGCATGAACTAAAATGCAGTAAAACGTACAATTAATTTGTTTACTCGACAAAGAAATGGTTACAACAATAGAAATATCAGAAAAACTATAAAAGACACTTGAAAAAATATAAGTTCAATTAATACGATGTTTCACTAAAGATTAAAATCCCATGACTTTACTACAAATAGTCCAAACCTTGCCATAATGTTAACGATTGGGGAATAAATGCACACACAACTGGCAAAGTTGTTGTTTGTTAGAGCTTCTGAACTTAGGCTACAGTAACAGTATAAGAGGATCCTGTATAAGAGATCTTTAGCAAACCTTTTGACTCTTATGGTGTGTTTAACTCAAATTTGCTCTTTGCAGGAATACTTCAATATGGATCATCTTGTTTGAAAGCTAGGAAAGTCGTAACACACAGTGTGCAGATCTTCTGTTTTTCAGGTGTATGCAGCGTCATGGCTCCAGTTTCTATTCTTGGCTTTGATGAGTAGAGGCCAGGGGTTCCCTGAACCCTAACCAGATCTCTGAGGTTGGACGCAATTCTTTGCTTCGCTTGTGGCAAGGTGGCACCGGGTGTCCCATGGATCATGGGGAGTGGCTGATTTAGGAGTTCAAAAAGACCAACCTCTCTAATCTGGACAGTAGAGGTGAAAATCATTGACAGTGGCCACATCCAAGAGGTGGAAGAAAAGTCAGACCGCTTTTTCTTGTGTCTGTCGGAGTACGTCGCCACACATTGATCCAGTAGATCCACACAACACCTGCTGATTCAAAAGCATCACAGTATGGCCTGTTAATGCCAAGCATCTCCAGACCACATTTTTTTTGGGATTGAGAAGCAGATAGCCAATGAGGTATTGCGTCAATGTGTGATGTTGACTTTTTTGCCATTGCTGGCAACAGAGCTGATCCACGTTCCTTCTGCCTGTAGTTGCTTTCCCTTTTCAGTTTCTCTTTGGCTCCAAGAAGCTTCATGAGGTTGAATGTGCCAGAGAACACAATGAAAAAAGGGGTTGAAGGACAACATTTCTAAAAAGACCTCATGATTCTTTTGTTGTATGCCATCACAGAAGAACATAACTGTCTTCACACATTCCTAGTTGAATGATTGGGTTATATACTGCTGAACCCTGAAGGACGACAAAACTGCCTCGTTCTGATATGCTTGTATCATGAGAGTCCAGCTGTCATTCACACGTACCGTTCAATTCAATGTATTCATAAAAGTGCAAGTTCCCAACATGTTTCAGGGCACTATACAAAAAAATCTGTTACATCCAATCATATAGACACATTTCTTTCACATCCTATTCCACTGTCTTTGTTCATCTAGTGGATTCCCCCCCCCCAAATCAATAGCTGAATTTAACATACTTCAAAGTACATCCAATATTAGTCTTGTCAGTATTTCTGGCTTTCCACAAAGTGAACATACCTCAAGATCTCAAATCTATCGACTGGCATGGCATTTGCTATCACATCTGTGCAAAAGCCTTCCTCTGATCACATGTTCACTCTTTAGTCTTAATAATTCATCATTAACATTTTTATTCCTTAAAATGTTTTCATGTCTTTTCCTTTTTCAGAGAGCAAGCATGTTTGTATTCCACACAATGCCATCGATAGGACTGTCAGAAAACGGATGTATAAAGAAAACTGTTGGTTCTGTTCCTTCGACATTTAATTTCCACTCTCCCCTATAAGAATGCAAGTCTCCATCAAAACATTTTTTCCAGATTAGTCTGCTAATTGTCCTGACTCTACCCCTTGACCGCTACACTTTGGCATATAGTCCTCAATCTCTTCATCCTGGCTACGTCATCATCATCATCCTCTGCTCCGCCATCACTTCAGGTAGCATTAGCTGTCCTTCTGCTAGCACCTATCAATCTTTGCTGCCATTAGCATCCTCCTCACTTGATTCAGACTGTGTTTGCTCCACATAGTAAGGCATATAAACCTTACTATGCCAGACTCATTTTAACCACTAAAAAATAACGTGAAAAATAATATATATAAAAAAACAAACAGCTGATGACTCTGACACTGTTACCTCTGTTAGAGGGAGCATCTCATCTATTGTTTCAGCCTCTGGCAGCAAGGTTGAGTCATTCTAGACAGCGCTTTAAGTGATGAGCAAGACTAGAACAGTGATTTATACACAAACTATTTATACTTAATTGTCCACTAATTGTTATGGGATAAAATCAAGTGTTTGCCTCACATTTGATGCATTCCCGGCACGTCTATCTCTTTAGATCCAGTTAAATTGCACTTGATTAGAAGAATAAACCAAAGCTAATGTGCATTTCGGCTCCACTTTTCCACAGCATTCCACAATGTTCCCCTCCTTTTAACATTTTAAAAGGGTATGCAGACCATATGGCTCGATGATATACATCCTCACATTATATATATATATATATATATATATATATATATATATATATATATATATATATATATATTTGGTAATAAATTAGCTTTTGTTTGTTTGATCTGCCACTGCAGCCCAATTAGACACTGAAAACACGTCCACAAATTTTAAAGCATTTGGTATCACTCACAGAAGCGACCTTGCTCAGCGGTGACAGCTTAATCTCAGTACAGAGACTGTGCATCAGCCATTATCAAAATTTAAGGTTTTAATCAGCACTGGCTATCATAGCCGGATGACGGCTGAAATAGTGTCCCACTTCCAGAGAGAGTCTGTTTTTATGAGGACACTCAATCAGGACAGAATAAACCACTTTGAAAACACAACTTGACTGTCACCACCTTATGTTGAGTTATGATTGAAGATGCCAACGCTGTGCGTTCATGGTCTACTTTAGATGCCGTTTCTTTTTACAGTTCCCCACTGAGATTAAAGCACATAAATGGGATATTTGTAATTGTAAGTTTTATCTTTAGGTATGTACTTTGACTACCTGCTGCTGGGTGTTAGTCATTTACGATCATCTACGAGTTTTCATTTTTTGCTGACGACGTCAATGAATATGTCTCAGTCCAGAAGTTCTTTTTGAAAATCCTAATTAAACCATAAATTGAATCTGACCAAGGAAGAAAATGAAATTCTCTGAAAAGGAGGGGGGGGGGGGTCTCCATCTATCTTGAGGAACATTAGGCTAATGGCTGAACTCTGTCCAACCCTGTACCACACATTTTATAGGAGGCATTTCAGTGGATGTTAAATTAATTTAGCATTTCGAGTTATCAACCTCCTAATTAATGAGTCCTTTTGAACATGGAACCATTTTACTGGATAACTGGAGAGTGGAGAGCGTCATCCTAGCTGCAGCAGTATGGAGAGACTAAGGCGTTGTCATTGAGGATGACCTTGAGGATATTAAACGCAGATTTGTTATCGCTGTCCACCATTGAACTTCAGTTCTGATGCTTGTGTGACATTTATTCATTTTTAACCCTTTTCTGGTTTCCAGTGTATACAATGTGTGAAGCTTCTCTTCTCCATGCAGTGGTAAACACCTTCCCAGCTCGCAAGGTGAAAAACTATAGAATTTGATTTTAGACCTTTCAGGTCTGGACAGCTATGAGAAAAAAGTAAGACTGAGGCTAAAAAGATTTCCAGACTTACTCGCCATCTCATCTCAATCTTGTGTTGTTTCCTTCCCTCCTTCCTTCCTTGTGTCATTTATTACGTATGTGTCCAGTCCAAGATGATAGCCAAGGGAATTCACTGTTGTTGCTTGTTCTGTGACTACGTTTTTGTGGGTTATACGTCTGTTGCGTCACGTCATTTTAACATGACGGATACTCCTCAAGAACACCTCACATCAATCTGGTATTTTTTGGCAAAGCCTTTTAACCAGAAGTCTTTGGATTACTAAAGACTGTGGAGACCATGTGTTTAAGATCAAGGCCTACGCCTATTGGTCAATAAAAGTTGGCGTCTCTTCTTGGTATGCAGTAGATACCTGGATATCACTGTTTTCTTCTTCACTTCCTCTGATTGAGTCACCTGCATATTTATTTGCAGTTTTGCTGGTGATGGTTGGTGCTAAATACAGGTATAATCTTGAGTAAAACCTGCGGCAGTCTGCCTGTGATTTGAGACTGGAATGGAGGCTCACCTTCCCACAGGACAATGACCCGAAGCACAGTTAAAGCTTGACTGGTTTAAGGGCAAATATTTAAATGTGTTGGAATGGTCTACTCAAAGTTCAGACCTCAATCCAACTGAGAATCTGTGGTTAGACTTGAAGATCGCTGTTTACAAGCGAAAACCATCCAACATGAAGGAGCTGGAGCAGTCTAGCCTTGAGGAATGGGTAAATAATCCCAGCGGCAAGATGGGATGTCCTCACTCTGCGACAAATTAACTCCAAACAACATTTCAGGTTTTAAAATCCACTTTGAAGAATCAATGTGCAGAAAACTAAATTATGGATGTTTTCAAAGTTTCACTCCAAAATCTTGAAAATCTAAAAATCCTGACAGTTGATAGTACATTAATTGAAATTGTGTCACCCTAGATGTACCTGGGCATATGGACTGGTGAAAACCTCACATTTAATGGACATATCACTAATTTAGTCATGTAACTTAAATCAAGGCTGAGTATAATATCACTGTTTTATCTGAGAGTTCCCTGAATTTTAATTTTATTCCCATTTTATTATGTGATTGTGTTGTTTTTGATTATCTGTTTATAGGATTGCCATATCCTATGGCATTAGCTTATGGTTTTCATTGGTGGTTATGGTTTCAGCATTTATTTACTGCTTATTACACGTCTTACCGTGTTCTGTTATTTTTGCTATTTGCATTTTGCCATATAAGTTAAACTTTCTTTGCTCACATCTGTTTGGTGTTTTCAATATTAGTGCATATTCTTTTATGTCTAGCTTCCTAGTTTATACTTATGTTCTTTATATTTAGAATTATTTCTGACAGATCTCTGTTAGATGTTTCCCCTGGGTTTCTTGTACCCGTGATGCGGCTCTGCTGTAGTTAATTAGTCTCCCTCCTTCAGCCGCTCTTCCTTCTCTCTCTCAGCCACTACTGCTCCTCATTCCATCTGATTAGCTTGCCGTTTTTTTCCTACCCTGCCACAGTATTTGCGCTCATGTCTTCTCATCGCACTCCACTGGATCCTTTTGTCGCCATGCCTGTCGCTACCCCATCATATCGCCCGTTGTTCTGTTACTTTCATGCCAAGCTGTAAGCTTGCCTTTTTGCTATCATTAAACTCACCTACACGTCAACTCTCTGCTTGTGGTTTCTCCATTGCTTGAATCCAACTGCTGCCCCCCAGAAATGACTATTTTTATGACTGCCACTTCAACCAGGCCTGTTTTGTCAAATTAAAATGGGACTTCCTGGTTAACTAAAGGTAAAAAAAAAAAAACAACTCTACCTTGGGTCCTTCTTCCTTTTATTTCCTACATTGTGTCTTTCATACCTCCATCCCTCGTGTCTTGCAACCCTTACTTCCTTCTGCCCTCCCTATTATTCTTCCTTGTGTCCTTCCCTTCTTTTGTCATTCTTCCTCCACCCCTGCCTTTGTTGTGTCCAATATGTTAATTTCTAAAGCAAAGAGAATGAACTTATTGGAAAGAAAAACAAAATTGCACAATTATTGATTGATAAAATTAATAATTTTCACTTCCTTCCTTGCAGCCTCCCACCTCCCTTTGTGGATTGCTTTCTCCTGGTTCCGTATTTAAAGCTTGAAAATGTCTGCCACACATTATTCACTGTGAACTTAAGTATTTTAAAATGGACATGAAAACTATGTCGGGACCCTGTGATCAAAAGTCAGGCCTTTTGAATCAGATGAAATGCCGTTGATATTTCAGCCTCGGCAGGAAGCCACAATGTTGTGAAAGTTATACAGAATGAAGATAAATTGGTGATCTGACGTGCCCTCCACATGTAAAATCATCCTTGATAAAGAGGTGACCAAAAGCCTTAGATTTGTTATGTAATTGGTCAATTTGTAAACCCAGCAAAACCCCTTTGCTGCAGCTCTAACTGAATCCTTACTATTCTCCTGTGTACAAGGACATAAGTAACTATAGGTGCTCAACCGGCCTTATTTTCAACAGTTCCAGTTGTTTTAAACTTCCAGATATGAGCAAATTAGTTTATTTATCCCTGCTTAATGCTAAGCCATATGCCAATGTATCTGATTTCTACTTTGTGTCCCATCCAGTAGTACCCAAAGGTTGACAAATGTTTTAAGATTATAAGACAGGACTCAACAATTTGTGATTTAAAGACATTTAAAGAAAGAGAGGGCTTAAATGTTGACTTCAAACCATACATTTTAGGACAGCAGTCAACACCCAAATGCTTACAGCATCATCAGTCATTAACTTGTGTGCTTCGAGCACACGTACAAATATAGATTGTTTAGATCTACAGCGCTGCAGAGAAGTAATTACAGCTTCTAATTGCATCAACTTGGAGCTCTCCTGGGAGCAACCATGGCTCCAAAACAAAGAAGAGATTAATAATGAAATGATGAGACATGAACTGTCAGAGGACGATGCTCTGGGAGGGAAAGCTGCAGATTTAAAGATGTGGACAAGCGAAGCCTTAATCACTTTATCTGATTGGTATTTGAAGTCATGAATCTCAATTAGCAGGCCTTTAGGATCTTCTCTTGGCAGATATGCGGAGTCTATCTCCATGATTGGACGTTGGCTGCTTGTCAGGCAGAGTTATTATGATACATTAATGGACAAACGGTTAAAACAGCAGAAGAAAGTGAATGATTGAAGTCGGAAGATATTTAAATAGGAATCTGTGAAAGTAAAAATCTGCTTTTTTTCAACTTGATTTTCTTTTGTTGTTTTTTACAGAACTTTAGCTGGTGTTACGTTTCTATTATTAAACTGAAAATATCCTTTGTCTCTACATGCATACCAATGGTGCCAGGTCTCGTCTTTGTCTTCCATAATTACTGCTGAGTAGGAGAAAAATGGGCTTTTTACCAACAGTTCTTTCTCTCAGCCACCATATCTTTTATCTCTTTTACACATCTTTTCAAAACCGTTGTACGTCTTTGTACATGCGCCGACTATTTTTAATTGGTAAGAATCCACACCGTTGTCTCTGTTATCTGTGGATAAGCAGTTTAACTCCCTCGTTAAGGATTTTCCTTACCCGTTTTGTTGAATATAGGCACAATAGAAGGTTTTAACTTGTATAATTAAGCAATTTGATGTCAAATGTATTAATAGCCTTTGAACATTTCCCAAAGTGATGCATGAAAATGAAGACAAAGGTAAATTATGAATATAAAACCCTTTAATTTAAATTCAGTTTAAATTAAACTGTTCTATGTAGAACAGAAGCTATAATAAAAAAATAATAATGCCTTTGTTGAAAGAAATTCAATGAATCCTGTTTGTGGTTCGACACAATCCATGTAGGAGACATGGGAAGCTCGTGTGAGAAGACAACGCTCTTGTAAGAAGAGACAAAAACTGGACCTCTTGGCTTACTTACCAAATGTGGTGGTGGAGAATTAACACACCGCATCATCATGAACAAACTAAGATGATGATGGCAGCACCATGCTGTAGGAATGCTTTTCTTCAGTGTGAGAAGAAAAGCTGTTAGAGGCTCCAACCCCCCCACCACCATCCTTCCAGCAGAAAGGAAGATGCAGCAAAAGCTACAATCGAATAGTTTAGACCGAAGCATTTTCAAGCGTTAAAATTGTCCACTCCAACTAAGAATATGTGGTAGGAATTCATAGTAAAAGATGTTATTCACCAATCCGACTGAGCTGCAGCAGTTTGCTGAGAAACATAGACGACCATGTCAGTGTTACGATGTACAAGGTTGGGAGAGACGCACCCCAACCGAGCTGTAGCTGCCATTACAGAGTAAAGTGTCTCTAACAAGGTATTAATACAGATGCATTGCACACATTTAAGGCTTTAAAAAAAAACTACCATTAAAAACAGTTATACACCTGTTTGTAATGGTCCATCACATAAAATCTCATTGAAGTTTAACATTGCAATGTGACAAAATGTCAAAGGTTCAGTGGGCATGAATTTTTGTGCAAAGAAATATGTAGTGTCACTGGGATGTTCTTGAAAAGTGAAATCCAAGAATACTGCTTCTGATTTTATCATTTCCATTCGGGTCTCCCGTTTTCTGTTCTCAAGATGTGTTCATTTACAGGCAACTCCTTGCACGGTGCCTCGCTGACATCACCTGGGGTAATTCTAAAGGAATGCTAATCTACGATTCAGTTTGATAATATGTGTATGAAATATTCACACCTCTCTGCTTCTCTCAGCATTGATTTTAGCATCCTGTGAGCGGCTTCTGTGTGGAACGAGCGTCTGATTTTGGTGGAGGCTCCAGAGATGTGCGAGCGTTTGTGTGTGTGTGTGTATATGACATGGGGGAATCACTCAGACGAGTATCCTACTTGACAGTTGCTCTCCACCATCCAATGCCTCTCACCTAAGGCGCAGGCGCTGACATCCTTCAAAACCGGCCTGGCTGTTGTTCACCACTAATTGATTTGTCCTTGGATAGAGGTGTCTGCAAACGCTTTTGGGAGGATATGCATTTTGACAAGCGCTCTGCGAAAAACCATGTACTGAACACAAAAAAGGGTGGGACCTCGACAACATGAGGCTTTCAGTGCCTTGAGGTGAATTATTAGCTTTGTGATACGTCGGATTGTTCTGGCAAGGCAGCAGAAAGCTTCATGTAGAAGTAGAATGTAAGGAACTTGACAGCAAATCTGGTTAATATGAATTGTGCACTCATTCTGCTTGTTTTAATGTGTTTCACTTCCTTAATTTCAAATTAATTAATTCCAATTTCATTTGACATTAGATTTGAAAGTTCGATATTGTCATGGTTTATTCTTTTAGTGAGCTTTACCATTTTTGTAATCAGAATAGGGCATCCAAATGGGGCGGCATGTTGTCAGACTAGTCTTTTTGTTTCCCACTGTCCCCACTTGACACTCACCTAAAGACAGGGTGGACAATTCAGGTAGAATCTTGTCATATTTGCATATTAATTTAACACTCCAAGTGCACTCCCCTGGGATCCTCCCCTTTTGCCTGTTCTCTGTCTCAGACAGTGCATCAGCCAAAGGAGGAGCTTGTGTTAAAAAAAGCTGAAAACTGTGACAGTTCCCATTATTTATGACAAAGAGCTGGACCAGTCAATACATTTAGTTCATTTGTGAATGTTACAGCTCTCACTTGCACCAGTTTAGCTAGCTCACCATATGGAGCTGTGCTTAGTGCCGATACCAGCATAAAGTAACATGGAAGGCAAAAGTTTAAGAAGATACATACATGCTCCTTTGGCCAGCGTCCCTCACCATTAAAACTATGTATAAGTCTATAAATTATTTAGACTTATACAACAATTAAGCACTAATGAACCCAAAATGGAGTGAGAATGCTGAAAAATCCAATGTCGGACACATTTTATAAGTGTACAGCTATAAGTACTATAAAGTATTTCAAAATGTATTTTTACTGCATCTATGCTTTTTCCTGGCAGTTTTAACTGAGGCGGCACCCTAGAACCCCTTTTTAAAAAGCTGCTACTGCTAAATAGTTTACAGCCTGCTGTAGCTCTTGCTCATCACACTGCATGGAGGTCAAAATACTAGTAGAACAATATTTAAAGGTGATATGGTGGTTCTGTAAGGTTAACAAGGTGTTCAGAACTTATTGTTAGAGTATTTATTTGTCAGAATCTTAGATTTGATTTTTCATTAGCACAGCTTCTGTGAAAAACAATTGTACACTTTGCCTTGAATCAAGGAACATTATGTTGATTTTTTTTAAAAAAAAGCTTCAAATGCCCTACATTACATGCTGCTTTTATGCAACAATCCAAGCCTGTCAGTACAGATAGCATTACCAAGGCATAAAGTGAATTAAAAAATGTATTAAAATAGCTGGTTGTTATTGTCATAGATGGCTACTGTTTAAAAAATGCATCAATAAAGTATGGCGATGATATGACGTCTGTTTGTAGAGATGATGGCATAAATAGGTTTTTGCTGGTAAACTTTATTTTTTATGTGTTCTGTCTGGCTGTGTAGCACTAAGAATTGCTTTCTTAATGCCAAAAAGAGCCCAACATATTTACTTTCACAAGTGGCTCATTGCTGATTTTGCTAATGTTCCGCTTGATATATGTATACAAAAAACGCCATTAAATATAATTTTGGGATTATTTCAAATTCAAAGGACACAGAAATGGAAAGGTGAATGAGAAAGGAAGAGAAAAAAGATGAGGCAAAACATTAAAAGGGAGAAATGGTGACAAAAAAATAGAGCAGAGGAAAAGGAGAGAACAAGAAAACAAACATTCTTGGAGTTTGTTTCTACACCTGCAGAAAGAGATATAGAAAGAACAACAAACCCAACCAAAAAAAGTATCACAGGTACAAACAACCAACGTCTTTGACAACATCACTGAAAAATATGCAGTATTGTTTAATACAAGATGTATTAGGCAAAGCTAATTATAGGCTTTATCTGTATAGAAGTGCATCAATAAGCACCTGGATCCAAGCACCTGTAGGTGTTTGTGAGAGTGTGCCTGTGTATGTAAAGTTTATTCATAAGAGAAATGCCCCATAGTGGCTGTCATGACCTGCCCCTCAGAGCGCCGAGGCAGACACCAGGGAGACTCTCAGACGTCCGAAACACCCCCTAGAGCAAAGCGGCCCGAGAGGGACTAATACAGGGATAGTTGCCTCCCCCATCCCAGGGAAGAGCAGAGGAGAGCCCAAGGAAAACCCCTCGTGATTTTTGTGATCCTCTACAAAAATTCAAAATACAAAAGAAGAATTGTGTCTTCATGTTTACTTGAGACACAGTTATTGCATCATACTAAAGCGGCTCGGAGCTGGGACTCCGGGTACTGGGAAAAGCAAACTGGTTCTGTAATAGCGGCAGTTAAGAACTTGCCGCATGTAAGCGCTAGAACTGTCTTGGGGAAAACCTTTCCGTTTTCTCTTAGTTCACTTTAAGTAAGTCAGCTCTATTCGTGAGGGATTCATGCAAGGCCGGGAAAAGCAAAAGGCAACCACAGGTGGAAGTGACCTCTTTGACTTGTGAATACAGATTTGGAAACAGTTACCATCCTCATCAGCCACTCGCCTGGAGCACCGACATGAATACATTGTCTTTTCTGACACCAAAAGCATCATGTTTCTTTGGGAGCATGACCACGAAGACCATAATGAATGCAGGAACTGGGCAATTATTCAAAGAGAAAACGCACCAAGCCTCGAGCTGAATATCTGTTGCCTTTCGAGCTCGGGTTCAGTCATCACAAGGGATTGCTCAGGAGATTCATCTTTTTCCCGAATAATAACTGGATCCCTTATTGCCCCTCCTCCAATAAGAATCCTTTAATATCATTCAGTTCTTACTTTTATTCTTACTCTTATTCGAAAAGCTGAATCAGATGGCTTATTTAGTTATTCATCTTGTCATCTGGTTTACAGCGCATGATCCATCATTGCCAGAGCACTTCTAAAACAGTTAGAGTATTCGACGGTTTCATGCTGAAATGGAGCAGCATGAAGAAGATATTTGGAGCAATAAGAAGCTAAAGTTGACCCCTAAGTATGAGAAGCATCTTGATACACGAGCCATAAAAATGCAACTTCTACACGCCTTATTACCATATACAGTAGCTTCCAGGATGAAGTACTCTTCTCTTTCTCTCTCTCTCTTCCCTCCCAACTGTCTGAGAGGCAGAGGAGGCTACGTACAGTAATTGGTGTGGCTATGAGGATATATTCCCCGTGGTTTATACTAAACAAGGAGAGCAGCTAATGGATTGGTGTTGGAAAAGGTTAAACGCCTACACTGGCATTAAAATATAATTAACGTGAAAAATTAAAAAGTACACCCGGTGTTGCATATTACACTAAGATATATATATATATATATATATATATTTTTTTTAATACTCCAAAACAGAGCTGCTCCGACAAACCCAACGCTCCGGAGATGATCATCACGGCGTATATCCTCCGACACCAGGTTCTGTTTCATACAACGCTCTCTGCACCAAAAAGCCTCCCTTATTGGAGCCGGGAGCAAATGTTTCTCTTGGGCACAGGCCTGTAAAGACGTAGGTTTAATTATTTGATTGTAGTCGAGCTGATTTTCTCGCACTCCTGATAATGGCATGCATGTCTGTTGTTGCTTGATTCCCGCGAAGCCTCGGGGCACCAGAGGGGCTGATTAACCATTTGCATTTATATTATGTGTAGGAAGACGATACGGACATACGGCTCAGGTGATTTTGAGGTAAGGAGTTGCCGAGATAGAAGGGAAAGGGCCTGAAAATCTATGGCTTGTCCAGCTTTAAAGCAAAGAAGAAAAGAAAAAAAAAATCCTCCACATCTTCCGACGTGAGGTGCCCCTATCAGCAATGACGGATTGAAGGATTAAAGGTTTTAGCTCGACTGTACCTTATTGCTTGTTAACAGGAATCAACACCCTGAGGAAAACGCTGAGGTGAATATAAGGGAGATTTAGGAAGGTGAATGGGTGGATTACCTTATTAAGGAGAGCCCTACGGGGGAGCAATGGTGTTGGCAGACACAACAAATAAGGAATAACTTATAAGGTAGGATAAAGATGATAAGAGAAACGATGCATTTCCCCCCCTCATAGTTATTGTGCTTTTCCATGAGACAGACTAATAAGCTGCCATTTCGTTTTATTTATTTATTTATTTATTTATTTATTTGTCAGGGCTCTTTGGGTTTCAAGTTTGCCGTTGGAGGTGGCTTAATGTGTGTGACTCACCGCCCATGTCTGAGGCTGGCTCAATCTACTATTTAATTGTAAAAATGCTGAAAAGTGAGCCAATTGAAATAGGAACGTGGCCTCGTTTTCTAACTCTTAGATTGGTGGAAGCCTCCTACGTTTTTGTTTCAATCATTGTTTAATAAAGAAAAGAGAATGTGCAGGATAAGCCATGATGTGATGTAAAAAGCTACACCGCCTGATATGGAAATCTGCTGTCACAAGAACTTAAAACCTAAAGATTTCTTTATATTACTAAGGAATCCATTTACTGACGGAGATGAGAAAACGTGTCAAAGATCCTGAGAAAATGACGGCGGGCTAGTAATGACATCAAAGTTCAAATGAACTATTTTTAATACATACAAGAGCTCTCCATACAAAAGCAACCAACCTGTTAAAATCTCAGCCAAAAAAAAAAGGCTTATGACATTTACTCTGCACAGTTTAAGCTAAAAAAATATATCGCACGACAGATTATGAAGAATAAAAAGTTGGAATAAGCTTGTTGCAAAATGCACACACCCTGTAACTAGATCCCTTTGATTCCACCTCAACCTTCATTTTTCAGGAGTTTAAATCAGTCATCAATTACAGTCTGATTAACCAGAAACACATTTTGCCTGCATTAGTGGGGCCGCTTTTCTTAATTCAACGACCAAAACTCTTTTTTTTTAATCAAGCATCTTTTATCATCTCATCTTATGAGCTACTATACATGCATGTTTAGACCTCTAGTTACTAGGTTGGAAGTTCCCAAACTTCTCAGCTTGTGAGCTATATGATATCATTGAGAGCTGCGGTATTCAAACATCACTAATGAGCTAATTAAACAAGGATATAGAACCAAAATCAGCCAATAATGTTTTATTTTTTAACATGTCAAAAATATACTATTAGTAATTATTAAAATCATCATTTAATTTTAAAGAGCTTTGTGTTAAGAGTCAGAGTGGTACCCATCCCACTTAATATAATTCAGTCGTAGTAAATAACAGCACATTTGAATTTTCATTCTTCCATTTTATGCTTGATTTCATGTAATTTTTTTCCTTGTTTGTTCCTCCTTAAAATTTGTTTATACAGCAGATAAGTTCAACAGCACCATTAGATGGTTACATCCACCTGACACTGAGGGCAGGGAACAAAGGAAACTGAAAACTTTAAGTACTGCAAAGGGTGATTGCTGAATGATTTTCAGGTGGACTGCTGATGACGAGCACGTGTGTGTGTGGAGCCACAGTCTGAAACATCAACAGATAATGGAATATACCTGACGGAATAAACTAAAGTCGTTAATCCAATAAACCTCTTGAAACGTAAACCAGAACACCATTGAATACCACCAAACTTTACCATCAAAATATTTCAAAGAAAGAATAATATGATATTAGAGACTGAGTTAGTTTGGCATACAATGTCAACAATGTGCCAGGAAACTGGCTGAAAAAGGCAGTAAGTCAGCTTTCTCATAGATTTGATAGTGTTAGTGTGCAGGGTCAGGTTTGTTTGGTAAAACACTATTTAAAGTGTAGAAAATTTTATTTTCTGAAATAAAAAGAGGAATTCACATTTCCTAAAACAGGAGGGAATAACCAAATAAGGATGATGATAAAGAATCTGTAACAGTGGCAACTGGAAATAATAACAATAATAATGAATTATTGTTATTAATCTTAGAGTGGACTGACCAGGGGTCCGTTCTTCGTACGTTGCTTAAAACATCCGAGATCAACTGACACATCCAAGATGATTTCATCCGGCTAATCATGATCCGGCTAATTGGGTTCTTTGAACACACCTGTTGTTTATGATTAGTATGGCTGGATTGAGTTATCTGAGACAACTGCGCGTTCATGCGTTTGTTTAAAAGGGGAAATGTATCGATAGTAGAAACATTGATCAGCAGCGCTGCTATTGGCTGTTCAGCAAAGAACGCCCACAGTTTTTCTCCCAAGCAGAACACGAGCTTTTAATGGAAGGTTATGCCGAATTTGAGTCATTAATTAAAACACCTCAAAGTCTGTTAAAGCCAGGAGAGAGGGCTGGCAAAAAGTAGCAGACAAATTAATGCGTAAATACTGTCCATGGTAGATGTTTCTATCACTTTCTACAGTATGAATTTTTGCATTTTAATAATCTCATATTTACTTTGTTCTTTTATATCAGAGCCTCCACGGGACCCACTAGAACATGGGAACAAGTAAAAGTGAAATACAAGAATATTCTACAAAATGGTAGCCTTTAATTATTATACTTTATTTTAAAAAGGCACTTGTTATGTCAAGAGATCCACATTTCAGTGTCATTCCTTAAATACGGGAAGTAAAGGACACGTGCAAACTGGGAATTTTAATAAAAAAAAAAAAATCTTTATCCATAAAAAATAAAAATCTTCCTTTTCCAAGTCATCCACAGTTTACACGGTAAAACTGTATTGCTCCGTGTCTAGATAATCCGTCCATAGTTTTTTCTAATACACTATACGGCTCGACAGGAAGCAAACCTTTCAAAGTAAACTAAACTTCACAATAAAATGGCCGAACAAATCTTCTTACTGAATATGATAAAAATAAAAAGCAAACCATCATACAAATAACTTAAATATTTTAGATTTATGTCTCTGACACCACTTTTTCCTCTTTAAAAGCCACTGTTAAATGATGTGTTTGTCTGTTTATAACAGCCACCAAGAAAAATCTCTCTACAATTACACTGTCGCGCTGTGCTAAAGGATCCTCTCTATTGCGCAATACGCGATTAATTAAAAAAACTCTGCAAATTATTCTTGCACCTTCCGCAACAGGTTGCAGTCGTAAAAATGGACATGGATACGACAGACTTCCCATCTCCTCCGCTTATACAGCCATGATCTAATCTTGTTTACATGAAATAAGCCTGCTCTCGAGCAGGTTTAAGCTGGCGCACATGTTGCTATGACAACAAGTGCAGAAAGTCTTTCGAAGAACCAAACGATCCAAGATCATGCCAAATCGTCAACAATCAAATCCTGCTAACTGAGTTAGCGACATACGAAGAACGGACCCCTGGGGTCCGTTCTTCGTACGTTGCTTAAAACATCCGAGATCAAATGACACATCCAAGATGATTTCATCCGGCTAATCCTGATCCGGCTAATTGGGTTCTTCCAACACACCTGTTGTTCATGATTAGTATGGCTGGATTGAGTTATCTGAGACAACTGCGCGTTCACGCGTTTGTTTAAAAGGGGAAATGTATCGATAGTAGAAACAATGATCAGCAACGCTGCTATTGGCTGTTCAGCATGGCCAAAGAACACGCACAGTTTTTCTCCCAAGCAGAACACGAGCTTTTAATGGAAGGTTATGCCGAATTTGAGTCATTAATTAAAACGACAGGGAACACCTCAAAGTCTGTTAAAGCCAGGAGAGAGGGCTGGCAAAAAGTAGCAGACAAATTAATGCGTAAATACTGTCTATGGTAGATGTTTCTATCACTTTCTACAGTATGAATTTTTGCATTTTAATAATCTCATATTTACTTTGTTCTTTTATATCAGAGCCTCCACGGGACCCACTAGAACATGGGGACAAGTAAAATGAAATACAAGAATATTCTACAAAATGGTAGCCTTTAATTATACTTTATTTTAAAAAGGCACTTGTTATGTCAAGAGATCCAAATCTCAGTGTCATTCCTTAGAAACGGGAAGTAAAGGACACGTGCAAACTGGGAATTTTAACAAAAAAAAATCTTTATCCATAAAAAATTTAAATTTTCCTTTTCCAAGTCATCCACAGTTTACACGGTAAAACTGTATTGCTCCGTGGCTAGATAATCCATCCATAGTTTTTTCTAATACAATATACGGCTCGACAGGAAGCAAGCCTTTCAAAGTAAAACTAAACTTCACAATAAAATAGCCCGAACAGATCTTCTTACTGAATAGGATAAAAATAAAAAGCAAACCATCATACAAATAACTCAAATATTTTAGATTTATGGCTCCAACATCACCTTTTCCTCTTTAAAAGCCACTGTTAAATGATGTGTTTGTCTGTTTATAACAGCCACCAAGAAAATCTCTCTACAATTACACTGTCACGCTGCGCTAAAGGATCCTGTCTATTGCGCAATACGTGATTAATTCGAAAAACTCTGCAAATTATTCTTGCACCTTCCGCAACAGGTTGCAGTCGTAAAAATGGACATGGCTACGGCAGACTTCCCTATCTCCTCCGCTTATACAGCCGTGATCTAATCTTGTTTACATGAAATAAGCCTGCTCTGGAGCAGGCTTAAGCTGGCGCACATGTTGCTATGACAACAAGTGCAGGAAGTCTTTCGAAGAACCAAACGATCCAAGATCATGCCAAATCGTCAACAATGAAATCCTGCTAACTGAGTTAGCGACGTACGAAGAACGGACCCCTGGTCTTTTTAGTGGAAAATATCAAATGGATGTGTGGCCACACATTGGCAATGGCAACACAGAAAAAGGATGGAGTAATCCCTCTTGCTACTAAGATCATTAATGCAGGGTGGCTGGGAGAGCTCCTACCAAAAACTCAGGTTTGAAACACATTCTGCCCCAAAGATGTTGATACATTTGAAATCTAGAATTTAAGGGCAGGCACAAACCACACCAAACCAACTGGGACTATTAGAGACAGCTCAAATAAGATGTAGCAGTTATTTGTGGGCATAAAGTTAATCAGCCAGCAGTTTTTACTTTTTATGCATCGTCTGTCAGTAAAAACGGTGTACTGGTGTCTGCAGACTTTGTGAAGTCAACTACTTTCTCCAAATTATCCTCCTGCAGGTTGTAACCACAATAATTAGCTTCAGACGCAACAGCTGTTATTTTTCTGAGTCTAATGCCGGGTTCACAACGCATTATAATTAGCTCGAATTTTACTCTCTACTCCTTTAACAAATGTCTTTTCTTTTTGTAATATTTTTTTCTCTGTGAATACCAGTACGCAAAACTATCACCATTGTTCTTCGCTGTCAGCCAAGTTTAATTACTCTGAACTATCGTTTGATCTTGAGAGATTTTGCATGATTTCCTGTCTCACATCTGAATGTTCCTGAGTGAAATCTGACCAGAAACAACACACTGTACGTGCAAACTTCTTATATCAATGATGTTTATGATCATATGCAGTGTCTCAAGTTTGGCAAATCAGCTGACAATTTCAAAATCTGGCATAAACAAAATGAATAAGCGACAGACTGCGACTACCACCTGGTTAAATAGCAATTTTTTTTTCACTTTCCTTAGCTAGCTTTAAGTGATTTTTAGGGCTTAGCAAAAATACTGTGTGCAAACTAAATACAGATGTCCTCGTAATAAAGCTGCATCACTGTTTGGTAGTTAGATCCTCACTAGTCAAACAAAAACTGATAATGACGAGCAAAGGAAGAGTTTCATGATCACTACACGACTCTTTAATGTAAAGTAGGCTATTCTTGTGATGTAGTGTCTGGGAGCAACATGCTGAAGCATGTCTGTGCGGATCAGAGTAACAACGCTGGTCAAAAATTATATACATTTTTCCATTCGACTTTACAGTGACTGCTACTTTCAAGATTACTCCCCCTGAGAATGAGATCGCTTGTTCCAGCAACAATGTGAGTGTTACAGCAATCATAAGAAGCATTCTATTGATTAACACTGGAAGCAAATGATAATTTGCAAAGGCAGTTTGAGAGACCAAAGCAAATTATAGAGTGTAGAGATTTGGTCTGTATCGACTGGTCATTAAGTAGAAATCCAGAGAGCTCTGATGTCTGAAACAGTTAATTAGCAAGATCAATCCCAAAGCATACAGTTCTCTGTCAGGCTGCCGAACAAGCGTCTATGATTATTCTATGGTTGTTCACCGACATATCTATTGATTTTCTCCCCCCCTACGCTCCTCAAAATACTGTCTAATCCTTAATGCCAAGATTGAACGCTGTTTTGAACTTTGCGTATTGTTACTGCAGGTGACAACCCGAAACTAAGATGTACGATGCTGATCACATAGGACAACAAAACCAGACAGACACAGGCAATAGATGTGGTATAGGGAGAAAAGTTCATTTTAAAGTGACCAGAGCAGTTTACATGTCAGTGATTCTTTGCTCACAGAGACCCATTTCTAAAAGTGCTTTCTTGCTTTTCTTTCAGAGAGCACCAACGCTCCAGTTGTCATGTCTTTGGCCAATAGACACACACTCAGAAGACTCCCTAATGCTGTCTTGATTTTCCCCTTTTCTATGTTCCCAGTGGTAGATGCTTTCTACGCCCAGCCCAGCTTTGTTCGCCATCATTATTTCTGCTCTCTGTTGCCAACCTGTACCTTTCTACGACTCCGGGATCATTACAAGCCTGCTCCTGCGCTTGCCTGCCTGCCTGCCTGCCTGCCAACAAAACACTTGGAAGTTTTGAGCTACATCAGCCTGCCAGCCTCAGTGCCTTTGAAGTAAAACGCCTTGTCATTAGCAAACACCTTCCCAGTCCTGAGTTTGGACTTTACCTTTTATCTGTAACACAGAGCTCAAGGGTACCCTACCTATAGACTCCCATATTTGAAAAAGCTTGGCTTCCTTTGAGTTTGTCTACTCAGCCTCAATATGGGAAAAGCAACAGAATGTAGACATTTTACTTATTGTCTGTTATAGTCCAAGTAGTGAATTTAATTAGTGGGTGATATGGAATTCATGACCAAATTAATGCATCAAGAATCTATATCCACAGTGATTTTCAATCTAATTAATTAAAAGTTGACAAATGATACATTTATTAGTTTGCATAATTGTAACCGATGCTGTTTTTGCATAAATAAATATTTAACAAACTAAGAATGTTCGACTCTAAAAAAAGGAATTTGACCAATTTTGCTTTAGGCTTTTCCGGCATTGTAATGGTACCATTTTGGTGTGCATAATTTCCGTATGACCCGCATTACATTTATCGGGCTCTGATCGGACAACTGCATGTCCAACAAATTTATGGGAACCGTACAGTGTCCGAAATTAACTTCCTGATTCACCAGCCAAGTTGGTCGGTACACGTAAAAAATCAGCCGGCCAAGTGTATTTTTTTTACTAGCCAAAATAAGTCTGAATGACTCCAAATAAATATCTCCACATAATCCCACTACGTAATTAGCCTGAGCTAAACGCTAGTTGTTAGCAAATGGACATAATGTAGTTGCTGTCATCTCGTGCGAGTGTTTGTGTACGTGCACGTTTGTTGTCATATGAGCTGACAGCAGAGGAACATAAAGAAGCATCCACGCAAATGATGACTGAAAACATGATTTATGTGGTACAGACATTTACTCGCCATGTGACAGCTAGCCCTCTTAAATTCACTCGCCAAATGGAAAATTCACTCGCATTTGGCATCTGGTGAGTGTTAATTTCGGACCCTGCGTAAAGACCTACAGGAGCGTTCTTTTTTGGTATGCATTGGCAAAATAGCTCTATCTGTGGAAGGCAAACATGCTGCTCACATATTGACTGTATACATAAGGAGTACATGTACTTCAAATAAAATTTTTAGGTTCTGGAGCAAATAAATGACTAATCTTTCACTTCCTGTTCTGTTTGGAAATACATATAATGTGACACAGAGACATTTCTTTTCAAAATAAAAAAGACAAGAACATATCATTCCAGCAAGGAATATTGGTGTTGATCTTCAAAGGTCAGGAAGTGGGAACTCACCTAGAGTCCTTATCTTCAACTAGAGCCCTAATGAAAACGTTCATAACCTCTGGAGCCTTGCTCAGATCACTGAACTTTTCAACAATCAAATACATGATGAAATAAAGGATAATTATGATAAAAAGGACATCATGCCCACTGTTAAGTATGGTGGAGAATCTATGATGCTGGTGACCAAGAGGAGGCGGTGTGCGGTGGACCAGAAAACGCACGGGAGGTGAGCGCTGTGTGTGGTTTGGGCTACTAAAACTCGCTATTAAAACTCAAACTCGCTACGGATGCGTATGAGGCACAGCTGCTTTTATACCCCTCAGCAGCAGAGCTACCGATGCGAGCTATTCTGGGTGATGTCACAAAGTCTTTTGAGCCAATACCAATATTGATTCAAAATTCAATGCAATGCACTCACTAAACCTTAGGAGGGCACCATACAGACAGTTTTAGAAACGCAATTTCAAAATCCCGATTTCACGATTTCAGCAAATGTGCAGTAAAGTCCCAAAATAATGACCGGGATACATAGACAGAACTATAAGACAACCATGTATACAGTTTATTCACAAAAATAAATAAATAGATAAATAGATGAAACATGATTTGGGGGTGAGTTACCCTTTAAGTTATATTTGCGGTAAAGTCTGGTTGGATGGATCTGCCAGAAATGGAAAATAATTCCCCATTAGACCTTTTAACCAAATCAACACAGAAATAGTTTACAAGACACAAAAGAAACTTTTCTTTTAATCTGAGTTTCCAGAACTAAATCTAGTAATAAGGGTCAACCAGAACTCCTTGCGGATATTTGCTTAAAGATGGTGAGAGACACGTGGCTGTTCATGGAAATGGCAAGTCAGATCAGGAACAATGGAAGAAAAGACAAAAAAAAAAAAAAATTTTTCTTTTGTGTGGAGAGATCTGCTGCTTTACTCAAATACCTAATTTATCTCACCTGAACCCCACAGATAATAACTGCATTGATATCAGGTGAGAAGCCACTTTATTCATTATTCTCAGTTGGTGAACAAACTAGCGCATTGTCAGCCCCTGTAAGCATTGGTGAAAACTGTATATTTCTGAATGGACAGATGGGGTTTAACTGATCCAAAATAATATAAATCAGAGCAAATGCTTGTTGGATCTAACCATCTTATATCCAGGAACTCCAGTTCTATGATTCTGGATTATGGTATGTAGTGAGATTGAGAAATAATGGTCCAAGATCCTAGTGGCAAGCTGGGGTTCTTGCATAGAGTATCAAAGCTTGGGAGCCAACAAATGATGCACCTATGATAAAAAAAAAAATAGAAATATTTTAACATAGGACTTTTTTCCCCAAATGAACAAATCCACTTCAGTGAAAACAGCATTAAGCGACATTTCACCACTAGGTGGTACTTAAGATGTGAGACAAGCCCCGCCTCTCTACCGTCACTCAAGCTGCCACCCGGCCCCTCCTTTCCCATCTCACGCTTCGCCTCCTATTGTGCATATTTGCAAAGGATAAAAACACATCAAAACAGCATCAACTTCCAGAATGATGTTTCAATTGAAGAGGTAAGTAAGTAATAGCTTTTGATCTGGTGGGGGTGCTCTCCACCATGTTGCTCCAACACTGCACTGCTCTGACGGTGGCCTTTAAGGCCAAGGAGGGGCTAAGTCTTGAGCGGCAGCTATTCACATGCACGTACATGCATGCACGTCTGCCGTAAATGTACGGCTATGTAAACAAGAGACTGGAGAACAACACAGAGAGATGGTGTGTGACATCAGATCATAGTCCATCTGAAATTGTAATGAATGATGTGGTGAAGAACCCAGAATTCAGCCAAACACTGTAGAAATGCTTTTGACGGTGTTTTAATGGAGGGAAGGTGAGGAGAGGGAATCAAAACAGGCAAACAGAACAGGGTCCAAAAAGGGTAAGGCAGACATCCAGACAACTTGACAGGGAACCGGCAACAGAACTGGGCAGAACAAAACAGATCAGGTTACAGACAGGATCAATGTGCTGGGAGCTCTTACCAAACTGAGGCAGCAGACGCATGGGTGACAAGTGTGACGAACCGACAAATAACTGAGGAGGGAGTGAGGCTTAAATAGACAGACAAACAGGTGAGCAGAGTAAACTAATTAATCACGGACAGGTGGAAGCGATTGAGGGAGCTGACAGAAACCTGAACGCAAAATCTAAGACAGAACAATACAGAATAGAAAACAGAACTAATAAAGAGACCAGATAACTGAAATAGTAAACAGACTAAATATGAATCTAAAACAAGACAGAACCTACTGCAGAAATATACCCAGAGGCAGGAAAGAACTAACCTACCCAAACAATAAACCTAAGCCAAAACAGAACATTACAGAAATATTACCTTTAGTTCTTCACATGTCTGTTTTTCACTTATTTCTATCTAAAGTAATGCAATTTTGCTTTATGCTTATTTAAAGACAGATTTTTTTCTCCAATTTCTAAACACAGCATTTAACTCATCTCTACTAACAGCTGCCAATAACTGTGGAGAGCACTGTATATAGAGAAGCTTCCCTTCTGAGTGGACCTTGAGCTCTATTAAGGCCAACAGGAAATTTAAACTAAGATAAGATTCTTATTAAGCAGACAGCAGAAGATTAAATCTCAGTGTTTTAATTGTGTAAAAGGACTGGGGTTGCAATGGGGAAATTAATGGAACCTCAGATAAACCTTGGACTTCCTACTCATTCTTGTAAATTATCTTGACCTTTTAGCTTCCTGAGATTTCTAGTCTTCCATATAAACATTTTGTTGTGACAGCACCTGATGGATTACTGTTCAGGTTTATTTTCCATATGTCTTTAAAAAAAGATTTTAATATATATTTCCAAAATAGGTTTAATTGATGAAGATTGGATTATTAATATGATAGACTAGACAGTTTGCTCGTGCTAACAAGGGTTAGGGATTAGGGTTAACCTCAAGATTAATGTAACAAAATAAATTAAATAAATCATTAGAAATCTGTAAGGAAGAAAATACTTTTTCACAGCACTGTAAAACCACTGATCAAATGAAAATGAAATAGTTTATTATAACTTTTTAAATACTACTGTTGCAGTACAGCTGATCTGCAACTACTGTTGCAGAACAGCTTGTTCTGCTGTTGAAGCAGAACAAGGATTAATTGGCCCAAAGCAAGAACTTTATCTGTGTTGTCAGTGATCCAGGTGGTTAATTACACCTTTAAGGCTATATAGCCACATTATACGCTTAAAAAAAGAGCAAAAACCATTTGATCATTAGGTTAAATACACCAAACCTCCATCCTGATGTTTTAATGGTCCTTTTTGTGGATAAATATAGCCTAAGCACCTGCCGCAATTAGCAGATATTAACAGATGTGACGCCATCTAACGACAGTATCGCAGAAATATTATAATTCAATTCAATAAAATTTTATGTATATAGCGCCAATTCATGAAACATGTCACCTCAGGGCACTTTCCAAAGTCAAATTCAGTCAGAATATACAGATTTGTATTTGCCGGTTTGCTTAAGTAAAATTAAAATTAAACAATGCCAGACCGAGCCGGACCCTCTAAAATGCCTCGCAGTAAAGCGGCAGCTTGGCATGATCGAACATCTACTGTTATTAATTAAAAGAAATTATCTAACAGCAACATATCAGAACATTTACTTACGTCAGTCAACTTTGCGATCACATCCGAGCAATCGGCAGGTTTAGCGTCCGCTTTAGTGAACACCAATGGTAATACTGTATTCCCAGCGACATTCCAGTCTTTTCTGCCTTGGAATCATATATTTTTTGTGTTGTTTTTTCCCCCCACTAGATCTTGGAACATTCTTCATTGCTTTGACTGGAGATCCTAATACCCGTTAGCTGCTTCCCTGTTTTAAACCCTGCTGCACATGCACAATACGTACTTACGTTAAAATTGTAAATAAACGCGAAAGGCTTTATTTACTAACAAATAGAGCAAAAAATAAATAAAAAAGCATAAAACACCAAAACAAGAACTAATACGCCAGCAGGACATGATAATCGTTCCTAAAAACTTTGTATGCAACGAGAGCGAGCTACTGATGTATGTCAAATAACGTGGCTATGCACCTTTAAACCTTTTCAGACGTCCACTGAATGGGATGGAGCCCTGCTGTACATAATAACAACCCCATGATATAGTGGAGAGATCCAGTGGTCTCACCACCATCATGTTCATTTGATGAACTGCTTTCTGACTTACTTTCTATACTCGATTAGTCCTGTTCATGGTTATAGTGTGGCTTTGGAGCCTATCTGTAACAGTCAGCAGGCTACAGTGAAGTTCCCCAAATGAACAACCAACCATGCACCTAAGGATAGTTTAGAATTCACATTAACAACTAGAATGCATGTATGTATCAATTTGAGAGGCCAGGAAGTGTACAGGTACAGATTAAATAACTTAAAAACGTGTAATGGCACAACACTTCTAATATACTATATTGATGTAGGAAAAACATATTCTCAGTTACAAGCAACGTCTCACTCCCAGACAGTTTTAACAACAGCAGTCTGCTGCTACTTGTAAATCTGGACAAACTGTTTCATGTTTCAGGACTTATTGGTTTTAATTTCTTCCTTCGCAGCTTCAAAGGGTCTGTGGGGCTGTGTAAGAAGGAAGCTCCATCTGTGGCCTGTTGCCAAGTGCTATAAAACGTATTAAAACAACATAAACATGTCTTCTCAATGGTTAAGGTAATCTTACTGTCACACTTCTCATTCTGAAAATCCTCTTGCCAGCGAAAATCAATTTGCTTTCATCAAGTCTAATGGCTCTTGGTTATGGGGATCCACTTGGAGCGGGCCATCTAGAGACTATTTGTTGGGAATGGGAAACTTTCTGAAAACACTTCAGTGTCTAGGGACACATATACTGGGATAATCAAAAGAGCTCTTTCTAAATGTCACACGTTTCACTTAGATACTATGTTTATTTACTCAGGTTTTATCTGTTGTATCTGTTTAAATCAGGAGTGCCACCTTGCCATACTGACCATTTAGCTCATAGGCGGTGACTAAACAAAAAAAAGATAAAAAAAAATTCTGATTTTCAGTATATCACAACAGGATCCATTAAAGTGTGGCTCTATCTCATGATATTGCATCAGGCAGAGAAATCAGCTGGGCGAATCGTGGCTCATTCTTCACAGCCTTTAAGAAGGACTAATCTGGATCCAGTGCTATGTGAACGCGACTTTGTGCAAGCTTGCAGAATGTTCCTCTCAACATGCATAGTCAGTGGACTTAATCACCCCGTAGATGACAACTCGACAGGCATAAAACACAACAATGCGAGCGACTGACAAGCATTACCTAGCATTACATCACCATTTCTGCTCCAAGCTGGAAACTAATGCATTGCCTCTCTTTCCACCACAGATCAGCAGCCAGACACTGGTACAAGAAGCATATAGTTAAGGTTTCAATAACTGTAGTAATTAATACAGCTATGATGGATCATATTTTTCCATTCAAGTTTCATTGTCTCTGAAACTGTTTTAAAGAGAACTTCTCGTAATCAGGGTGCTATCTAACTGCACCATTTAAAGAAAGAGAGGAGTTTGCCTTTGATAAAATCATATTTATTTTATAAATCACATTATTGACAGTTCTATTTAAACTGAATGACTTTTGGAGCTAGACATGAATAGAATTGAGGATTATGTTACGATTATTAATGCCACATGATTTTAGCAACTAAAGAAAACCCGCAACTAAAATGTCTAAGAAATGTGTATTCAAAATATCACCTAATTAAAAGTCTAACTTTATCAAAAACTCAGATAAACTGATGAGGAGAGAGCCAAGTTGAGTGAGATGCCGTTCTTATCTTGTAGAATCAAAGCCTTAATAGCATAATAGCACCCCTTCCATTCGAAGGGCTGAAAAACGGTCAAAGAAAAGAAACCTGTTTCCTGGAAAACGTTCTTCGAATACAAACTCACTTAATGATAGATAAAAAAAAAAGAGACTGAGCCCCAACTGCCTCCTGTTAGAAAGGCACCCTGGGAGTTCAGCCATATATCTGCCCACTGTAAAGACCTCTGCTGTGCTCGCTATTTCTGTCATTCATGCAATAACAGATTGTGGCAAGAGTTTCACATTAAAATAGCTTGGCTACAATCTTTTGGGGAAAAAAAAGCCATGTTTATATGCTTCAAAACAATATTTTGGTGAGAAATAATGCTTTCTTTAAAGGTCAGGCATGACTTTTAAATTTTTTTTATTACTCATTGAACAAACTAAGGCCGTGCTCTTAGAGTACAGCTGATCTCTTTTACATGGTTAATGTGAGTTTTTCTACAACTTTGTTGGGCGGGATTTTCTATAACAAAAGGCTTTTCTGATGTCTGCTGCCAAAAGAACAATAGAAAACATAAAATGGAGAGGATTGCTCTGAAAATAAAGCTGTTGTTTCCTCTACGTCGTGCACGGCGTCTTGCTCAGGGTGCACTGAACTCTCCAGGCGGAGCCGAGCTGGTATTCTCAGCGAAGCACTCTAAACCAGTGAGCCCGTAATGATGCTTTCAGTGAACCAGTAAGATCAGGAGCAGTCAGGCGGATCAATAGTTGAGCACATCGTGTTCAATCAAAGCCTTCACCCCACGGGATAAACCATGTTTCACATCGACTGGGTTATGAAACCATCTGTAACCTCCTTCTAATGTCACTACCCTGAGACAAAAAAAAAAAAAAATCTGTCTTTTTTTAAACAAACACATATAGTATTTTAGATTTGGTTCATATGCTGCAATGTAGCACCGACGGGAAAAAGGAAAGCGACACAGAGCATTGGGTAAAATTGTGGTGATCTATAAGGATGCCGCGCCACTCTACACGTGGGAAATCCTTAACATGAGTCTCCAACATCCCACAAAAGGACGGTTACAGTCATTTTGCCTCCTGCCATTCTGCACCCTCTCTGTATTCTGTCCCAATTATCCCAAATGTTAAATCTGCACTGGTGCTAGGCCTCTGAATATTTTATACCTCTAATTAAGCAGAGGTTGAGACACCTTTATCTAGAATCTTACAACTCTGCTTAAAAAAAAAAAAAACTTGACTATTAGTGGATCCTGGTTGGTGAGCGTATGTCTTTGAAGGATATTGGTGGCTGACCTTCTCAACGGTAATGTCTAATACAAGAAATAACTGGCAGACAACGCTACATTTTAAAAATTCATTGATTCAATTAGTAGTATATTCCCAAATAAAAGGATTTAGGTTGAATGCATAAAACAAATACCCTTCATGGTAGAAATCATGACAGACACAGACCACCACTTTCCATAAACCATTTAATGTTTTTATTTTAATTTTATTTTGTGTATGTAGGAGTTTTTAACATCAGTAACATGAGCAGTCTCCCAGGGCAGCATTAGAAAGGGGGCCGCAGGATAATTTCTTATCTAAATATTTTATGTCTTTTAAACATTTCAAAATACATGTAAAGACAAATCTTTGGTTCCAGTACAGCAAGTTTATGGGAAAATACAAATGTTGTTTAACAGGTAGAGATTTCAGAAATATGTTCCAAAGATGATACATTTGGCATCACAGGCTCAAGGTGTCCCCTGGTCTCAATCGTATTGTTGACTTTCACTGATCTCAACTGAGTATTTGTGATGTACCACACTTGCAGTACGAACAACACGTTGCAGACTCCCCTTTTGCTACTGATAGCTGCTGGGGGTATTAGTATTAGCAGCTTTGCACACTTAGACACCAATATTTTCACTTATTCGTCTCTGTTAAACTGCTTAGGCTCAGTTCTAGTGGATGGCAAGCGTCTGTGAGCATCCATTTTAAAGTCTTGCCAAAGATTCTCAATGTGATTTGGATGTGAACCTTGACTAGATTATTCTAACACGATTATACGTCAAGCTAACCCATTCATTGCGTCGTTTCTTGCCGGACTGCCCCGCAGATTACCTCCATTCATCTTCCCATTAACTCCGACCAACACCTTCCTTTTCCTGCTGAAGAGAAGCATCCCACAGCATGAAAAAAAACCATGTCCATGTTCAGGGTGTTAGCTTCCCCTCACAAATAGGGTTTTAAATGTAGGCCAAACATTTACATTTTAGTCTGATTGGACCACCACAAACTTCTTCCACATGTTTGGTGTAGCCTCAGAAGGCAAACTGTGGAGGCTCCTCCATAAAGACCAAGTTTGTTGAGTGCACGACTCTTTGTTATACTATCCATGTATGGAGGCTATAGTCCTCAACAGGAAGTCCTGGGTTAGGCTCTGGCCCATGGACCTTTGCCGCATGTTTTCCTCCTTCCTGTCAGCTTACTTTCAATAGTAAAGGATACTACTGCCAATAAACATAAAAAATGGTTTTGCTACACAAATAAACCCGTTTTATGGTTAGTAAATACATTTTGGTTATTTCTGTTTATGTTGTTATTCGCTATAAAGAAACCCATTAGCAGTCAGCGTTGAGTCTAGTGTTTCTTTATCCAAAACAAAACTTTAAAGCGTCTAATCACGCTCATCAACAGAAATGTACAAAATAGGACTTCTATATGGGGTACACTAAGTTGTCCTTCATGGCAACGAGACAGCAAAGAAATATGCAAACTGTTAATTAGAACTCTGAATGAGCCATTAGTGTATAATTGGGGCCATGAATAGAAGTGTAATGAATGGAAAATTAACCATCATTAACCAGCTCTAATCAGTCGTTTATTCTAGAAGAAGGCACAAATCCTGATTGTATTGCATAGAGAATGTATGATGGACTTTATGGTTGTTGGGCCGACAAACAAACCAGATCATATTTCAATCTGCACGTCTTTCCGGATCACATACAACATGTACTTTGTAGAAGGGAGGTAATGTTTTTCTCCATCTTATTATGTTGCTTACAATGTATTCACGAACCAAAACATACAGTATCTTAAGTACTCACAGCAGTTTACATGTAACAACAGCAAAATGGGGGAAAAGATGTTTGAGCAAGAAAAAAATTCAGCTGCTAACTCATATATAAAAAGATAAAGATGCAAAGCAGAAAGGTAAATAACCATATATCTCTGTGCCTTTTTTTTTATAGATTTCAGTCTGTTATCATGCTGTAAAACATTCAGATTTGGCATATTTTAGAGTTTTTCCTCGTTCAATGCGAAGAGGTTTTCAGCTGACTTCTTCTATATAGTATAAACACTATATAATCACCTTCAAGGACTCACACAGTCATACACAATGTGTCACCTGTTTCTCATCCCGGCGTTTAAGCCCACATCTCAGCAAAGAACGGCTGACTTTGTTCTGGGTCCCCCCGCTCACTTCAAAGGTGTCGCTAGATTAAAGGGCCGGGGTAGGCTTGTTTTTCTCAGGTCTGCTACTTTACTGCTCTGCTTATGCTGTTGGGATTTGAATGAGGCCGAGTCGGATGCGGAGAAATCATCCACCTATCTCGGCGAAGAGAATTGTTCTATTCAGGTAATTCATGATCCGCTGGGGGTGGGGTGGGGGTCTGGTTGTGCCAATACCTAAGTCATAATTGGGAGATAAGGGATCTTTTTTATTATTATTACACTGGCCCATGTATGCTTCCATTTTTAAAGCACCAATTTTCTGCAATCAAAACCCCATTAGTACATTCCCAAATATCCGAAGAACCGACTCCAGCCCCAATATTATCTATAATTTTGTTGTTAATTAAATAAGAGCAGATGAATGAAATGTTAAATAGTAAATTTCAGAAAGATTAATACACTTTTGTGGCAACTTAGCAAATTAGACTTCACATTCAGACTGTTCTGCCTTAAAGAAAAGTACATTTCAGACTTTCACCAGATTTCAAGGTTTCTCAGTAGTTTGTTATCTAGATAGATGGCCAAAGGTCTAAATACATTTTCCCGGGAGGTCTAAATGTGGTTTATTGAAACAGATTTAGCTTGGAAGATATTATGAAATGTGTTCACCCACAAATTATAAACAAATGGCATACAATGTTATAGCAAGAAATTTAATTAGGGCTTCAACTATTTTGTGACTTTATACCTTCATCAATACATTTTCTCTTGCTCGTCACACTTAACCATCACTGGACTACTGAGTTGTGCTTTCCCCATTGTGTGTGTGTGTGTGTGTGTGTGTGGGGGGGGGGGGGGGGGGGGGGGGCATCTCTTATGGATTCTGACCCACCTTAATCAACATCTTGACATCATTTCTGACTTCTGCTTTCTTGAAGCATGTTAACCTGCTCTCCTGCAGCTACCGGCATGTGTGCATTCGTCTCCTCTGGCTTTTGGTTTTGATCATATCAAAGTAAGTCAGTTCCATCTCGACCAAATATGTGCACTCAGAACATTTCCAATTAAAAGTGCCTAGCTCTTAGAAATTTGAGGATATCTTGGGGATGTTTATGTATTCATGAACCAACAATTCAAAGTGTTGTATTGATCTGTTGGTTGATTTGTCAGTATTGCCGGCACGTTATTAACACTGACTGAAAGCAGCCTTATGCAGCTTTAATAAATGACCGTGCGATCCACATTCTCAACTCGCCTTTAACAATTTTCTGATGTTATTTTATGAATGATCCCGAGGCCCATGAGTCTGCAAAAATGTAATAAAACTTTTATGCTGCTTTTTTATAGCCAAGATGTTGATTTTCTGTGATAACTACAGTTGTAAAACATTTCAGAAGATTTAAAACACTTCAAAGCTCATTCCACAGACTTACAGCCTCAAGTCTCTTTGTCATGCTATTTTGCTATCTATCTATTTTGCTATCTATCTATGTATATATATATATATATATATATATATATATATATATATATATATATATATATATATATATATATATGGAAATTTAAGCCTTTTTGTGTCTAGGATACAACTGGTGTGTAACAGATCAACATTCAAACACATCCAAATATTTTATTGCTTTGCATCTTTGAAATTGATTGTAATAAATTATTTCTTAGTACTTCCCCCGCTTCCTGTCATGCAGATACAGTGCCCTGGATATAATATGGGGAAGATAAGCAGGGTTTAAGGGAGGTGGATGTATTGCTTACCTGATTTAATATTATGCATAAAGGCCCCAGTGATGAGGATGCCAGCCTGAAGTGTCTCATTAATTCCTCAGCTCAGTGAGCTGTGGACAGGCACCGCAGACTGACAGGGGGGAAAGGAGACTTCACCGGTGTCTCTTTAATGCTTTGAAATGGTGGGTAGTTTAGCTTTGATGCATTCTAGCAGCGTGGACAGGCTTTTCCCTCATACACATGTCCTAACCCCCACACTGTCAGTCATGTCCAATAGGAATACATGAAAAAGTAAATGACAGGGACAGGGTAAATCACCAATTGCATCATTAGGCCATACGGCAACAAAATGCTTTGATTTCCTAGAATAAGTCTGAAATACAATTTCAGAAGTTTGATGTGGTAAATAAGGATCTATATTAATCCTACTAATTTTATAAATAAGTACACTTTTTATTCATCTTATATTAATCAAATTGCATGATCTATAGTTTTATAAAGGAATGATCCAAAAACACAAAAGATTAATGTTCAACACATTAATGTAGCTTTATTTTATCAGAGGAAAACCCAATAAAGAAGACCCCAATTTTATCCTGATCTTAAATGGTACATATGACACAGAAATAAAATAAAATACAACAACAGCAAAATATACAGTTAAGGCACAATACAATCGGAAGAATGATAAAGACTAAAGATCATGACAATGAGACTTAATGTTTTGACCGAAGAACACTGCAAAAAGGGAATTAAAAGTAAAATACTCTTAAAATGTGTGATTTTGCCCTTAATTTGAGCAGGAAAATTAAATTTTTGAACCCTAAAAGAAGATAATTGGATATACTGCACTAGAAATAAGATGGAGAAGAGTTGTTTTTATTTTAAGTGCAAAAATCTTATTCCATTGGCAGATCATTTAAACTTGCCTGCTCAAATCAAGGACAAATGCACTCATTTCAAGAAAAAAAATACTTTCCTTTAGTTCCGTTTTTGCAGTGTATTAGTTTAATTTAAGCTATATTAAATTATTCTTCAGGTCAATAAACAGCACCGTGTGTCGACGCTCCATGCGACGGCTGGCCTTCTCAAAAACTCGCCCAAGTAACTTGAGAGAGTCGGATCCATTGCTGAATGGGTCAGACACCCCTAGTGGCTACAATTTGCATGGTGCTGGTTTAATATCAAAATTTAAAATCACTTTTCTTGGTGTCTGAGGGAACTAAAAGAAGGTTTATTAGTATTAAGAATTCTTCAAGCCAACACATGCAGCGTAAGCTTGAAATTACTTTTTAAAGACCAGACTACATGTTGTGAGAATACTAAATGTAGACTGACAGAGTGAGTGGTGTGATGGATGTTGTTTTTCAAAATAAGGTTTTAAGAGCTAAATTCCTTGAGTAATTACACCCTAACTAGTAAATATGGATAGAAAGTGAGAGTTTTAGCTGTTTTCCCA
Source organism: Fundulus heteroclitus (assembly GCF_011125445.2). Classification (NCBI taxonomy): domain Eukaryota; kingdom Metazoa; phylum Chordata; class Actinopteri; order Cyprinodontiformes; family Fundulidae; genus Fundulus; species Fundulus heteroclitus. Next base: position 9,224,045 of record NC_046377.1, on the reverse strand, counting down.
CACCCAGTGCAGGCTTGGTAATGTGTAGTATCCTGGTTATACCATAGTTGAAAAACCTCCACCTGAATGCTTAAAAACCCAGAAAATCTTATTTTAATAACAATACTGTCACAAGTGGTCATTCATCCTTGTGAGGATAAGGTAGGCGTCTAATGCATGTTTTAGGCTTTACTGTTTGGCCAATTTTACATTTGGCTTTAATTTAGAAAAAAATATTTAACGTGTATTCTTTTAGGCAGAAAATGATGACTAGTCAATATGTTTTGAGTTTTTAATGCTTACCTCTTACTAGTATGTTACTGCTGTCAACTAGTGTGGTCTAGTTGTTAACTAATGCAAAATGTCATGTTTCTTGAAGGTTTCCTGATCCACAGCAAGAATCAAACCCTGGACTTTGGATATATCCAAATAAAAGGTTTATTTATGAGGTTAAGTGAGATGGCTGTACAATGAGGAAGGCTTCTGTGTTTGTGATTCTATGACATCTGGAGAAAGAATGGAGCTGTTAGACGAAGCATTGGGCCAAAACATGACTTTTTCAAATAATCAGCAAGGTAATTGAATGGTTTACTTTTCTGGCATGAGCAGAGAAAGTTAAAGGGAAGGAGACCCTGGTGGCTTGTGGAGGGAGGTGTTATACCAAGGATAAATATCCCTGAAGGGATTTTAATAAAGTGGAGCAGATGAAGGCTGGAGTTCTTGAGAGAGACTGAGAGTATCGGAGAATGGGAAAGCAGGTGATAGTTCAAGATGGCAGACCTGCAGTAGACCACTGTGGATAGATCTTCCAGGAGAGGACTGAAGAAAAGATATGCTGGAGAGAACTGGGCTTAGAATCCAACCTTAAGCCCCATTTACACTACCCTTGTTAAACCGAGCTCGGTCCGCATGGACTGCTCTCTAGGATTGAAGGAGGGACTCATATCAAACTGGCGGCGCCAGTAACATTCAGGAAGTTATGCTTGATTATTATTGTAATATTTTGTTGTTTGCGGAGAGTCAGGCGAAGACGGCAACTTTTGGTGAATTTACTTGACAGACTCGGCTTTTGGGAAGTGGATAAGACAAACAAACGTGTAATAAGGCTTTACAGACGCAGGAAACAACGACAGACGCTGAGGTTCATCACACTGCTAAGCAGAATCAACACTGGAAACCGTGTGGCACGGTAGGGAAGCTAGTGTTTTTATGAATGTCTGAAATGTCAGGTGGGTGTAAGGAGATGACACGGTCAACTCCTGCGCTCTTTGTTATTAGAGAACCGAGCCAGGGAAAAACCAGGCCGAGCTCACCCATGGAACTGGGCTGCATTTAGCATGGTCCGGTTGTGTCTGGCTCAGTTCTGTTCAGTTTGCGTTCCATTTACACTCGATAGTTATCTCAGTTACTGAGCTCGGACTGGTCTCGGCACGGTTAAAAAGGGGTAGTGTAAACAGGGTAAAAGGCTATCTCCTAGGAGATTACACTGGAAGAAAGCTCTAGGGGAGGTAAATGAACAAGAATAATCATATTCAATCATGGACAAAGAAAATCAACCAGGAAATAGTTGGGTTTGATTCTATGACAAAAGGCTGGCTATCAGGTTTGCTTGTCCAGTACCTCCTTAAATACCATAAAGCAGATGAGGAGATTAAAGACAGGTGTGTAGAATCCACACTTCAGCAGAGATCATCCGTTCAGAAAATATCTCACACAAGCATACAAACGCACACTCACACCAGGATCATGACGCAAAAAGCTTTGGTGCTACTAGTAGTAAAAAATTTTTTTTTACCAGTAAGAGAGTTTTTTTTAATTACTACATCAAAGTTGAACTAGTGCGATCAAAGCTCAAACTCATGCGGTGTAGTCACAAGCTAGTAGAGAAAAATAACAGCTAATATGGAGTGTATTGAATGAACAAACACATAACTTGCCATACCAAAACAATGTTGCCATCCTGTTATCTGCCAGAACATGCGAGAAGGGGATTAGCTAGCGTCTCTGGGGCGTTGAGCTAAATCTTAAACTGGATGATGCCTATTGCCAGATGCTTTCTACAAGGATGGATGGAAGATCATACATGCACAAGGTTAAAAACATTGGAAAAGAGAATTATGCTTTCTGTTGCTTTCTTTATTCAATTTTACAAACATTATCAACAAGTACTGAACTTGAGGCCTCTTTTACAGTAGAAAACAGCAGTTTTGAGCTGAAAGGCTGCAAATATACAAAGTCGCATTGAAAAGTTTTGCTTTCCCCAGGATAGCCACTTTAAGTGAATTAGAGACAATGAAATTAATTTACAATAAATACATTAACAGTAAACAATATAAATAGAAAATGATTAACATTTTAACATAACTCACAGATTCATAAGGTATCAGTTACTGATTTCATTAGCAAAGCGTTGAACTCTTGATAATTCAGTTTTAGCTGTAAGTTGAGGTAAATCCTTTTTAAAAAACCCTGCCAACTCATGTGTAAAATGTCTCTTTGAGATGGCATATTGACCTTTTCAGTGCTGTAAACTGACCGCCATACTTTTACGAGACAACTCTGACTCGGATACAAATGCAACGTAAAGGAGCTGTCTCCAGCAAGGTTGTTCATTTGAGATTTCTCATGTTTCGTTTTGCTGGTCTGGCATACAGCACTAGCTATACTACAATCAAATAGTCTCACCTTGACAGGGATGGGTTTGGTGATACAAATATAAATAGGAAATTGCAATAATCGTTTACAATACATTGACATCCTGCATAAAAACAAATCCTTACAAAATCTTTTGAGATTACAAAGTGTAAAAAATACTGCAATCTTCCCCATATAAAAGGCCAACTTGAACAAGGCAAGTGAAATTGCTTCATATACTATGAAACATAAACATGACAGACCGGAATGGAGACACAATACAGCGCATACAAAAACTTGTTGGTTCATTCATGTTTTATGAATCTGGTTGAACCAACCTGCTACTACGTACCACTTCATCACCAAAAAGGTTTGTCCAGCTTGGTAGCGTCTTGAGACAGGATTTAATGGCTGACGTGTGGTACTGATTGCTGAACATTCTTCAACGTTTAGTGAAAGCTGCCCGGGAATGCTACAGGGTTTCTCACCATTGACATATCTCAATTTAAAGTAGTTTCATAGAACGACAGTTTTCAAAACCAAACAGTGATACACCTGATATGAAAGATGTCCCTATCAAGTATTTAAACAAGGTTTCTTAAACAGTGGTGACAGAAAGAAAGGCATTATGAACTTTGGACCCCTCCGGGACCCTTGCCCCATGGCTCATTAGCTCTTGGATGGTCATCCAGTTGTCCAAAATCTTTTTGTTCCGTTTTTTCATCATCTTTTTGTGACTGAGCTCCAAGATATTGATCTCTTTTCTGCCCTCGGCTCCGCTCGCTGGTCCTTCTTTTAAGCAATCAAGGCGGCTTTTCTGCATGAACTCCCTCCTCTTTCTTTGCTCCCTGGCCCTTGCCAAATGCTGTTTCCTTTCCTCCTTGCTCCAGTAGCGGCCCATCTTCATCTCACTCATCGCATCGTCGTCTGTGGTCATGCCCCCGCTCCTCTCTTCTCTGATTCTAAGCGCCCGCTCCCGCAGTATGCGGTCACGAGCAGGCCTCCGCGCAACATAACGTGTGCCATCGGCGCGAACTTTGACTTTCCACTCCAGACGAGGTTCTCCTGCACGTCCATTACGGTGCATAGGATCTCGACAGACACTGAGGAGGCTCAGTTGGCTCTGCGAGTACTCCAGGGATGAGTGCTGCTGCAGCAGCTGCATGTAGCTCTGCAACACAAATTACATTCAGCACAAAGTTATTCACAAATTCCGTACTTTCAGGTGCATTGCATGGACATTGTATGTTTTTGATGAGACAAACCTGTAGTTGTTTGGATCCTCCCTGGCCATGATATGTGCCCGTCTGATATGAAGCGCCATAGGGAAGAGCTCTCCTTGAGTCTCTGTTCCTTCCCTTTTTGTCACATCTTTCATCGTCCGCTGGTAGTGCAGGGTCTGACTCAGACCGAGAAGGATTGCTCTGATCAGGGCTGCTTGGGATAGCCGGACCTTGATCTGCTGGCCTGCAAGGTTTATGTGTGCCTTCAGGCTTGGGGATAGGAATGGGATTGGATGGTGCAGCAGAGGCCAGTCTGAGGTTTTTCTGGTTGGTGAGGCTGATCTTTCTCTGCAGGGACTGATCAGGGGATCTCTCCATGCCTAGTGGCGTTGACCGAGCACTGTCTGCTGTGTTGTAGGCACTGGAGCTGTCCTTCTCACGAACTCTATCATTGTCAGACCTCTCTGGGTATTCGTGAATGTCAGCCAGCCTCCCATGCAGCTTTTGTCCATTTTTCAGGTTCATTCCTGGTGAGGATGGTGCAGAATGTGATTGCTCAAGCTGTTGTGACTGGCGTCGTTGGTGGGCTTGCATTATGCTCTGGCATTCTAATTCAATGCTACGCAGTTCTTCATTCAGCATTTTCAATTCACGCTCTACCCCTCCTCCTGCGCCAACCTCACCTTCACTATCTCCATCTCCTCCACCTTGCCCAGTGAGACTACATTCTATACTGTGTCGAATGGAGTACACCCCACATTCACCTCCATTGCGGATTTGGCACTTTAGCTCTAAGAGTTGCTGGAAGCAATTATCTAAACCTCGGACTCCGCATCCACCATTGTGGATGCTCATTAGACTTTCATTGCCTTGGCTTGTTGAATGCGTTCTTGTGTGCTGGGATTTTTGCGGCGCACCAGTCCCTCGCCTGTTGTGCTGATGTTCTGACTGCCATCGATCCCTTAGGCAGTGTGCCGGGCTCCTCCTATAAAGTCTTGCCAATAAGGGCTGGTGCTCGGGACTGTCTGTGCTGCGTCCAAACCCACTGTCTTGATTGTTGGAAGAACAGGTGGCTGTGTCTGTTGTCATGTCCCCATCACCTTGAAGCTTTAAACAAAGACAAGGAGGCTCCCATTAATGCGTGCTATTTAATCAATTTACAAGAGCTTAGGCTTTCATCATTGATTTTGTCACTTCAATAGAAAGGACAAATTACATACACATAAATTGTGGGTGTTTGCGTTGACTCTGTACATTTATGTTCAATGCCAAACTTTGATGCACATTCAGAGAGTATTTCCCATTATAATTGAAAGGTGAGGGAGTCAAACTTGAAAAAAAAAAAATTTTTTTTTGTTTTTACAAAAGTTTGGTCTTTTCAGCTGCTCTGACTATAAATACAATGATGAATGACTTTCCGTTGCTATTTTCACCCTAACATTCCAGGAACAGTGGGAAGTATATTCAAATTTTTACCTGAACACATCTACACATGAAATCAACTAACTTTGCTGTTAATGCACGATTTATACCAAAGTAGTAGTGGGTCACAACATCCTCTAGAACGTGGATGGGCTTTGCTGGGTCTCAGAAATGTCTTCTGGGATGCATCAAGATCAAACTCCCCATTACTGTGGGCCGATAGTGGCACAGGAGTTAGTGAGTTTGTCTTGTAATCACCAGGTTGTTGGTTCGGTCTAAGTTGTTGTGTCCTTGGACAAGGCACTTGACCCGCATTGCCTACTGGCAGTGGTCAGATCTTCAGCACATTCTGCCAGTAATACTACCACGCTCCACCATGCTATACCCAGCACTCAGAAATGATGCCAGGACTTTAATGAATCAACACCAGTTCAAACTGGAAACAGGACTGCCAATGCCCACGGATTCAATCTCATCACATTCATGCTATGTTATTTCAAAACCCTCTTGATGGTGTGCCTGCAACCAAAAGGATTTAATCAAGCCGACGTATAATATTAGTGTGCATTGTACACAAATAATTGCAATGCTTTATACAGAAAATCCCTTGAGCTGCACATTTCATAGCAAAGCTGAAAGTGGTGGTGGAGTTGCAGAAACATTTTGCATTTATGGGGAAATTCCTTTCATTTGAAAGAAATAAAACATTTGTGGGAGGCATATCCCATGTGAAAGGGACAATATGGCAGTCAAGAACTTCAGTGTATTGCAATTATTTTATTTAACGCCTTTACCAGGGATGTACAACCAAATGTAATTAAGATTAAGCTAAATTTAAAATATGTAACACTTCAAATCTAAAGATATGAAACAGCAGTTACTCTAATAATCAATGGAATATTAGAGTAAACCAGGGTAACTTGAGAGTGATAAGTGCAACATCATGTCTGTTCCCATTTCCTACAGCCTTAGTAAGATTGATGCCAAGGTTGCATAAATGGAATGCATCACTGTCACCATCTTTCCGCTGCTATCTCTCTTTTTGGCCTTTTTTGTCTCTTTTCTTTATACGTTTTCCTCTGTGAGCAACCTTACCTCATCTGCCATCTCAAAGCTTTGTTCCCTCTGCTTCATCCTCTCCTCCAGAATCTCCATCTTCAGGTCCTCAACTAGTTGCTGTTGCTCATCATCCAGCCACACGGCCTCCTCCTCCAGCTGTAATCACAGTAGCTTGTCAGAGTCCCCTCTCAGGTTTTGTACCTGTGTGTGTGTGTGTGTGTGTGTGTGTGTGTGTGTGTGTGTGTGTGTGTGTGTGTGTGTGTGTGGGCGAACTCTAAACAATCACTTTGACAGGAAAGAAAAGTGAAAGGCTCTCTGGCAGCCGTTGCTTTTATCTGACATGACACAGGTTGTCAAGACAGGGCGGGAGAGCTGCGTGGGTGTGTGCGTGTGTTTACCTGGATCTCTGGCCTTGTCACTAGGAGTATGATGCTCCTTGCTTCTTCGCTTGACAACAACGCCACGGCTTTCTCCCGGTCTTGCACTTCAAAGCCATTTATCTGCACACCAAAGACCAACATTACATAGGCGACAATTAGCATAATATCCTTATGTCCTTTATGTTATATGCAATTACCTTGCAAGAGGAGATCGATCAGCCTTTTTGTAACGATAGTCTATCCTTTTTCTTTTTTAACTCTAAACCTATCCACACTTTCCCTATCCATACAGTTTCACTCTCCATTAGTCTTCATTTCCACACATTTCTTTTTTAATCTCTCCATATGTCTCATAAGCTGTCTGCCGTTCCTCCTCTCAGTGGCCACCTACTCCTAATATGAATACACAGGAGAGGCTACACACTCAGGAGAGGGAGTCAGTTGTGGAACTCTGCTCTCGCCACACCATCCAGACATACAATTAACTGTTCTTTGACAGGTGGCGTTCATCTTTTCTTCACTAGAGTAATGGGGCTGTCAGAGGAAGATAATAGGGCCAGGAGTATAGCAGGCTTTGCCCCCCCCCCCAATCTTTCATAGGACGAGGAAACAAACAACACACGAGAGAATGGAGATACTTGGAGGTCAATATACAATTAATAAAGATGAGTCAGAGACTTCTACCTGGACTGAAAGCTACTTGATATCACTTTACTGAGATTAGCGTTGACATAGCAGGGGATCCGACTTAAACAAGCATAAATAAAAGGAAACTCCTTCTGGTCATATTAACAGCAAACAGGTAAAAATCTTTTTTAACAGTTTTTTTTTATTAAACACAAGCTGCTTTTAACAACTTGGCATACAAAATTACAAAGTGTGTTTGGCAGGAAGGTGCTTTGAAAAACCCATTTGTTTCCTAAATTAAAACATTTCCTTTAATATTAACCCTAAAGTGACATTAATGTAAACCAGTTCCGCATGACCACCTCTGAAGACATCATATTTTCGTTTCCCTGTGCCAGAGACGAAGAGACATTTAAGAGTATTTCAGAGAAATCGCCTGGTGACAGGAATTGGCCAATATTCACATGCCCTATAACTCGCCTGTCCAAAACTCAAAAACCTGATCTTTTCAGATCAGTTAGGACACGAAGAGACACAGAAAAATAGGCAAGTAATTGGCACTAATGTTGACCAATCTGACCAGTGACTTTATAGGATATAAACACAAAAATCCAATGTTTTTTTTCCGGATTACTGACCGCAACATACTTAAGAGCCAAAACATTTTACCAACCACAAGTTTGTGGCGTGAAAGCTGTTAATAAAGGGTGACAAATTATTTATTAATTGATCATTATTTCAGTTTAGTAAACTGGAATGTTTTGGAGAAAATAATCGTCTGTCCACCTGGGTCAAACCGACCCTGGTGAGCCACTTCTTGGAAACTCAGTGGAACTCAGCAGAAAGCCAGTGAATGCACCAACAACTGCACATTGAAATCAGACAGTGGTTATAATCAGAGCAGTGACCAGACTTTCAGATTTATTAAGCCTTACTGGTTATTCACAAACTCAAAAATCCAGTCTTTTTTCCCATTAGTGAGCACAGCAATATCTGCAATGATAAATAAGCTGTTGACTATTCGTTTAGCTTAACGGGTCAATACTGGTAGCATCCTGGTCAAAACGTAAACATTGAATCATTTTCCATTTTGCGCATATGCACCATATATGTGCTAACAGATTAGGCTAAAAACAACACTCTTCAGTGAGGCAATCATTACTGAAGGAAGAAGACAAAGTTAGCTATTTTCAGTATCACTGCGGTCTTTACACACACAAGTTTTCTATAAATTCTCTGAAGTTATACTGTATTGTACACCGACACATAACAGACAGTTGGTCTGGGCTGCTACTTTTGGAACGTGGAGATAGACGTCAGCAGATAACAGCTACTCTGAATGTATTATAGGAAAATGCTGGACAAACACCAAAGAAACTTGAACAGATGTACACATTCTCAAATTTACCCATTGATATACCATCATGTGTTTCATGTGGAAAAAATAAATACAATAGATGTTAGTGAATAGCATGGCCACAACCTACAGTTTATAGACTCACTAAACACTTTTATGACTTCTTGTTGATCTTTTTTCTGGCTTCAACTAGACTTGCATACAGCAGGAACCAATCAGGGGTGAATCTTTTATCAAGGACATCTATGAAAATAATTTTCATTCAGTCAAGATTAGGAGTGCACATGAAAAAAAAAAAACACTGAAAACTCACTATGCTTGCATCCTAGTATCAACCGAAATATTGATTGGACACACGATATTTCCACAATGTAACAGGAAAACATTGAGCTTGAAAAACACAGCAAACAAAAAATGCTGGTGTCTTAAAAGAGATGGTTCACCTTGGTTTCATATGCCTGATGCCATTTATTGTGAAGGCTTAGGCTAGGAGGTAATACATTTTCAAGTCAGGATTAACAAAACAATCTGGTATAACTTCATGTTTTTTTTAAAAAAACCTAATGTATATATGTTCTAAAACAAAATTATTCATTCATATTTCTCAGCCGTTTTGAGCCAGTTACATTTACAAAGACATGCCTTTGTTAAAAAAACAATCTACTTGCATTCTCTGACCCCATGGTAGGGGTGGGGGGTTTGCATAATAAGACAGAGCAAGAAAGTGTTCTCACAGATGATGTAGTGCCTGCAAAACTGCAACTAAGGACTTTAATTTCCCTGATAAAACGAGGTGATTAAATATACATATCCTTGCCCAGACTCGATACACCAGCAGCTCAGATACTCTCTCACATGAATGTCTGAAGAGAAGGGGAGAGAATCTATTGCCAGGACTTTTTACTGAGATTATTTTTTTCCCTTTTTTTTATAAATTAAAAGGGTTGCAGTAATTTGATAAGTACTAGAAAATAAGGTTACATTTCTAAGAACATGACATAACCTGATGTTTGTGGATTGTTGCCCCTGAAATTAAATATTTTACCTGCAGAATGCGATCTCCTTCCTTAATGCGCCCGTCTCTCGCTGCTATGCTGTTGGGCTCCACCTGCACACAAACACCCCCCCCCCACACAGAAGTCAATGCTGACAGCTAGTCATTGAGCTTGTCTTTCTTCTCGAAAATATAGCCGCAATGTTTCACGCTCTAACTGCACTTTGATGTGTGCCGTTAGCAGAAAACACGGCTTCTCCCTATAAAGAAAAGCCTTTTTTAACCTCGCTCTGAACCCTGCATTTTTTTTCATATGTTAAAGAGTGGCTTTTGGAGACTGTCAGTACTGGGGTTGATTCAGATTCAAGTTTAAGGAGATAGTGACAAACAACCGCTGATTTAACATGGAGGTTTTTACATAAATAGAGTGTCACGCATGGAGACAACTAAAAATACAGTGGGGGACTGAGATAAAAAAAATGTAGAAACACCGTAAAACAACAACTTGTACGTTTTGAGCTGAATAGCTCACTATATCCTCTTGTTCAAAAGGCATCCTGGTGGATTTGCACATAGCCTACACCAACAGGGCACAATCATTGACTTTGATGTTTTTCCAACGTGCAAGATCAAAAGTCTCAGTAAGGTGTGCAAGACCTAAAAAAAAAAAAGGAAAACAAAATAGTAGACAAGGCTAGAATGAAATGATGCATTTCCTGAAGTTGCATCAATGCTATCCACGGATGCATTTCAATGAGAAAGACTAGCGCTGGTATCCTTCATATCAAATACACAGACAAAAATATGTATTCCGCTGGTTGGACGACAGCTTGTGCAGCCTGTTTCCAACGGTTTTGGAGATTTCTTTGTCATGTTCAAAAGTTACAAGTGAAAAGCACAAAACTAGCAGCCAGGATACAATGCCTTACAAAAGTTTTCATGCCACTTGAACAATCTCACATTTTGAGACCCACAAATGCCAAAACAAAACGCCAAAAAAAAAAGCATGCCCAAATTCAGTTATATGTTTTTCTTGAACCCTTTACACTGCAAAAAGGGAACTAAAAGTAAGCAACATTTTCTTCAAATTAGTATAATTTCCTTGATTTGAGCAGCTAAATAAGACTATTTGCCAATGGAATGAGAATGTCTACCCCTAAAATAAGATAATTAGACATTCTGCACTTGAAATAAGATGAGGGAGATGAATTGTTCTTATTTTAAGTGTGAAAATCTTATTCCATTGGCCAATAGTCTGATTTACCAGCTCAAATCAATGAAAAATACACTAATTTCAAGAGGATTTTACCTACTTCTAGTTCCCTTTTTGCAGTGTAGAGTAGATGCAAAAGCTTGGTGCCTTTGTAATGGTAACACTGAGCAGTCCAATTTGTTGCACTGGTAACCAGTGTGTAGATATTGAAGTTGTAACACGCATAAATTCACCACTTCTTTGTTCTCATCTTTTAATTATTTCTTTGTCACGCAGCTGCAGACTGATGCAAAGAGGTCCCGGCTTGAAAAAAAAAAAAGGATCCAAAGGAGACAAGTCTGTTCTACAACAGGTTTAAATTTAAGGTCAGTAGCATGGAAAATTATTATTCTGAGCCTTTTTTTTTCTGTTGACATGTTCAGTTGTTCTCCAAGAGTTATACAAATGGATTCAAACTGCAAAGATGCCAACTTTAAAAGGCTGTAACTCCTGTTTACTTCTATGTTGCGACATCAGTGAAGCCCTGTCGAAAGTTCACATCCAGAGGAATCATGGTCTTTACACCGATTCACTGGCATCATGACTGAACTACAGTAGGGGAAGAATGAACGTTTAACACAGTGAAATTGCTTTTACGCACAAGGACGTAGGCCGGGCACAGCGAACCGGTTTGCTTTACTCATGCCGCTGCTGTGGGGATTTCAATTTCTACGCCGAGAAGTGATGCATCCATGTGACTAATTTTATTGGCTATGAGCTGCCTGCATGAAGGGAGTTTAAAAAATGAGCTGAGGTGAATAAATGTCTCTGGAGAAACTGCAGATTAACGCAGTTGGTCAAGAGATGTGTCAATCAAAGGAGGGCCCCCCATTTTTTGAAAGCAGAGTCTATAAAAGTAAAACCTCCTGTACAAACAATGATGGTTAGACGTCAGAAATAGTTCCCATGGGGGCATCGTTTTCCCCGTGACTATACGACAAAGCGACCCAAATGTAAAATGATCTCTAATTCCTTGTCCCTGCCTTAGAAAAAACATCCCGACAACGTGATGCTACCTTCACCATGTGTAACAAACGGGATGGTGTGTCCAAGGGGATGTGCGCTTTAGATTGGGACCAAAAAAGGTACAATTTTGTTTTCACGTCACCACAGCACCGTCGTTCACGTGTCTGCTGGGTCGCCTGCATGGCTTGTAGCAAACTTTAAACAGGATTTTCTAGTGACTCTCTTCTAAAACGTCTTTCTTCAGGCCGGTCTTCCGTGAAAGCAACATCTGGGAAGTGCAGTTGACCTGGCATTACAGGGCCAGGCAAAGATTCAGCGGTGGGGGGGGAGGGAGTACATCTCCAGGACAAGAATGCAGAAATGGGCACATTTTGGAAAGAGAAGAGAGGCGGTTTGAAAGAGGAGTAAAAGGTGCCATGCACATGAAATATTAAACACCGACATTAAAGAGACTGATTTGTCTCCTCAGACGGCTGTTAGACACAGCCAGTCACATCTTGAAACATGTTGGCACTGTTAAGAAGCTTTTTACAAGTGGCAATGAGTCAAAGAGTGACGTGACGAAGTTTGGTCAGGGACTAGTGGCCTTAATGATCCTATTGCAACTTAAAGGTAATCATAACCCCGGAGTCTCTACATCCATGTCCTGTCATCAGATTTTTCCAGCCTGACCAATGTATCTCTGCAGCTGTCATTTACAGTATATTAAAAAACGTGGTTTATTCTTTCGCGTCTTACAAAACACAACACAAATATTTTATGCAAATATTAAATTACACTCAGTTGGACCCTTTTTGTTGATTAGGAGACCTCTGAAAGTAATCGGTTCCACTGGATTTTTATTCAGGGGTATCACAGTAAAAAGGGGTTAAATAGAAGGCAATACATTTAAAATGATGTCTCTTCACAACTGTGCACTACGCTGATCTGGTCTATCACATGTAACTGATTCTAAGGGAGCTAAATAGACTGCTGTAATTCTGCCATTTATGTCCTTGTGCTGGAAAACTAATCCTCATAGCAGCTCTTACTTTTCCTCTCAGCATGTCTTTGTCTTCATAATAGGATTGAAACTGCACCTGCAGTCAAACTGAATGATTTCTTCATTTATTTCCCCTTTCCTAAATTCCTCAGAATTCCCTCATTCATTTGGGTTTCTCTTGGATAGCTCCATAATTAGTTTTTCCTTCCGCCTTATCAACACTTTTGCAATACGGAATGTGGCGTTTCTTTTTTTTTTTTTTTTTTCTTGGCTGACAATCATGTGAATTAGGAGAATCTCTGTAATGTATTCCTGTCTGGCTTTGCGTGTTTGGTATTTAGATGAGTGGCAGCAAATGGGAGAGTAAGTCATTTCAAACTTTATGCAGGAAAGGAAGAGAAAGCAGCTGCCGTGAGCTAATTAAAAGCGTAGCAACATGTTAAAGGATGAGAAGTGAGAAGGGGAGATAGTGAATCACATTTCAAACCTGACTTCCTTTTAGGCCATGCGTATCTCATTTGGAGTTGATGTTTGACTGGAAAACTATTTTTTCTTCTTCCTCCATATTTCAATTCTGCTCCCTCTCAGCTTTATAACATAAATATGGGAATGGGGTTTCTAGAAATCCTTGAATAACCTCTTGCTTGAAAGAGACTAATAATGAGTCTCAGAACCAAGACTTTGTGCTACAATCCATTTAGAAGTGCTTTAATTTAACTTTTAAAATGTCAAGTCAAATAAAACCAAAAATAAATGTTTTTTTTTTTTTTTTTTTCTTACACAGCTTCATCAGTGCTTTCTCTGTACCTGGCTGACGTAAATGCCAGTGTCCTCCTCATCGTCAGTCCGGTAGCACAGTGTCAGACCAAGCTTTTCCTGGCTGTTCAGCCGACAGAGCTCCACTTCCTGTTAGACACAAAGAAATGCAATATTTTTTATTTGTTGAAAAGACAACACTGCCTTTCTTCAAAACCACATGAAATTGTATTGAATAGTGAAATTTCAAAAGACATCTACATAAATATGCCTTTTAATATCAATCAATCAATCAATCAATTTTATTGTCAACTACAATTTGCATTGCAATCGAAAATTCAGTTTCAGTACAATCGTATCTACATGAAGTTGAAAGCTAGTCGGGGCTTGATCCAGTTGGCTTACCAAGCCTTACTTTCAACGTCTTTGTGAAGACAACAACTTGTCTTGGCTAAAAATGAAAAGAAAGACAAGGACTAGTTGACTTCAAATAGTTATAAACAAATAACGTCCATGGTATTCCATGGTTTAGGGAGTCCCACCTTTTGTGCCAATAGCACATATTTTCCTTTACCTTTAGGTTTGGAAAATGGAAAACCATATCAAGAGCTTTATGTAGCTTTAATAAAAGCTTAAATAGTTGTCTGAACAGGATGCATGTGCTAGGGGGGGTCATTGTTTCCTTTGAGGACCTAATTGTAACAACGTCTCCACTGTCGGTTGGTTTAAGGTTTTAGGTACGTATTCTGAAGTAAACAATTCACTGTCATTATAAAACTCATAATGTGCAACATTCTTTATTTAAGTTTTTAAACAGCTTTTTTTTTCTTTTTTCCTTTCTCTTTTTTTTTGTCCCACTCGGGTGGTAAAAGAGGCAGCGTGTGTAAACGCTGAATCCCACTTTTTTTTTTTTACCATGTGCAAATTACTACAGAGACAAAGCAGGCTACACAGAGACAGCTTCTGTTATGGAAACAAGAAAAGGGCAATAGATCTCTGAAGGTAGCAACACAACTACACAGATCATGATACTCCCACCACCCACTATGACAGAGAAATAATTTAGCATTCTAGTTACTGAACATATTGCTTGAATTCCTCTAAACATGCATTATATCATTAAAAGCATTATGATGCTCGCCTTTAGACACACACAAACTTCATTGGCCTCCTGTTCTTATTCCAAGGCACTTTTTCGTGGAGTTGCCTATTTCCCTTTGCAGCTAGAATTATCCCAACGTTCGACAATAAATTATCTTTCTATTCCTTCTATTCTAATGGCTTTGTCTCTTCTGTTTTCCCTGTCCACAAGGAGAATATTTTACCTTTTTTTTCAAGCATTCCAAGCCTTGTCCTTGTGGCCCTCTGCTCTTTTATGTTTAAGAAGTGGCTCTGCTCCAGCATGTCTGATTCCATTGATTGCATTACCTCCTCAAAAGGCCGCTAAGTATTGTAGAAGTCTGCCAATCATCCATTTAATTAAGCCAGGTGAATAGCAGCAGAGAAACACATGAAACATGCAGGAAGGTGCGCCGTGAGGACTGAGAGCCACTCCTCTGTCTCCAACCCAATCATCCACGTCCTTATGCTTTCTGGTTTGTGCACTAGTGCACACCATTATTGCAACTGGATGAGCTGGAAATTGTCCATAAGGTATATGTATGTTGTAACAGTTATTTTAAACTAAAGGGAAGAGCGTAATCCCGGAAACACCACCTAACATCATAACCATACGCCATGCAAGTAGTGCGCTCTTGTCAATCCCCAAACACACAAGATTGCCAGACTAAAAACAAGCATGATCTTTCACTCTGAGGGACACGTCCCCAATACACCAGAGTCCAGAAGGGGTATGCTTTACAACGCCGCATCTGCACACTTCGTTGCACTTGACGGAAAGCTTGGATGCAGCTGCTTAGGTATAGAAACTCAGAACATTAAGCTTTCCATGCAGTGTTCTAATCTGAAGGTCAAATGAAGCGGGCAGGTCTGTAGCAAGTCACTCTGTGGAACGTTGCTTGACTTGAAACTATGCTTTGTGACATTACACAGGTCTTCCAGGAAATGAGCAACTTCTTGGCTTTTCCCATTTGCTTACACTCTATGATACAAACAACAGTTGACCATGAAATGTAGCAGCGAGGACATTTCAATGTCTGTCCAGTAAGGAAAAAAAGCTTCCCTACTGAACAGGTGGCATCATATCATTGGTCCAAGCTGCGATTCACGGAGCTGTTTAGAGTGTCGCATTCACACTGTTTGTAGAGCCAAGCTGTATGCCTTGGAGCTTGATTTTATCCGACTGGTAATTTTATCCATCAATCAATATCTGCTTTTGCCATGAGACATTTTACATTGACCATACATCAGTTTGTACCTACAAGGGGAGGTTTCATATCTGCTTTGACAAGCTGATGATTTAAAGTAACTGTCTATATTCTATTCATGCTGTCAGAAAATGTGGGTATGCAGGAGTAATTAATATCTAACCTGCAGAAAGTTGCTTAGTTATTATACTTTGATCAAGGTGCACAATATGTAATATTTCAGAAGACAACTGGAAAATGGGGATCAGAACCACATTTTTGTGGTGTAATACAGTCTTTTTGATTGAAAAATATGATTAATTTAAATTGTATATGTATAGGATATGAGGTTTTCTAACCTTGCCTGCAAGCTGAATTCTCGTAGTATTTTGGGGGTTCACAAACACACAAGAATCCGTTTTGTTCCGCTCAACTGTTCGAGAAGCGACCCAGCACAAGTCGCCCAATAATTGCTGTATCATGGTTTAAGGCAGAGAATACACCAGTGACGAAAGCAAGAGCTGCCGAGCCCAAAGCCAAACCAAAATAAATGTGGCAGTGCAGGAGGACGCCCACGCATCTGCTGCTGTTACGTCACGTCCAAATAAGCGCACCTGGACAGGCGTAGCTTCTTGTTGTTTCTTATGGTGCCTCCCGCTTACGACATTTTCATTTGATACAGTGATTTGGTAAAACCAAAGTTTGGTAGGCAGGCACTGGGTGTGGCTTCATCCAATCAACTCGGAAAGTTCTGCTGAACGTCCCTTTTTCCCCCTGAATGGATCCAATGGGTGCAAGCCCAGTGTGTAGCACTCTTGGTTTAGCTCTACACTTTATCAATCTGGCTTGTCATGTTAGAGCTTTTCATTTCCAATGAGAGTTTAATTCATGCAAATACTTGACCAGAAAAAATAATTTAAATGAATATTATATAATTTAATTGCATGGATGCATAAAGGGAGGGACTGAATGGCAATGGATAGGTATGAGTGCAGTATGAAAGGGAAGTAATTAGGGAAGGCACAATTTGACCTGGAGCTGCCTATATTTAATCTCAATTCACTGATTCATAGTGGTGTCTCAGTACTTTTGGCAATATACCGTGCCCTTTCACTTCATCATCAAACAATGTAAGGATTTTTTTAATCATTATTCTCACAGTCTACATTTGAAGTCTTTTTTCTAACCCCTTTTACTAAGCAAAAAGGGTTTGTTTATGGGAACTGATTTTGAGGTGGACCCTTTGATTTGGAGAGCAATCTTCAGTCTTTCTGGGACATGTTCCAGCAGGTTCTAGTTCATAGCAGGCCTGTGTCTCGATGATTATCAGGTAATTTTCTTTCAAACTACTTTAACCTTCGCTTGTGCCGACGGTTTTAACAAACCACAGTTTGGTTGAATACATGGTTGTGCAGTTTGTATTTCTTTGGAAGGGTCTCAAACATTTTCAGCTCGTGAATGAAAACCAAGGAGAAAAGTCAATTTTGAAGCACAAGCAACCCTTTATTTGCATATTGCCTGACTTCGTTCTGGTCTCAGCTCCACCTGGGGATGTGTATATCAATTAACTGTAAGAATGCAAGACTCAACCTAAGCCAATCCAGTAGAGCCATACAGGCTGGGTCTTTCATGTCTTTGCACCCCCCCCCCCACAGGAAATTTCCCCAAATTTAGCCGTACTCACCGCTGGTTCCTTTTGATCTCTGCTGTGTATTAAGGTAATCACATAACGATAACTCTGGGGGGTAATCTTTATTAACCTCACACTGCCAAATCCATTTCACCTCTATGATGAAATGAAAGAAGGGTTTCGGGTAAAGAAGGGGGGCTGAGGGTGATGGAGGGGTAGGCGAGCGTTAATCCCCCTTCCCGTGTTTCTACTGTCATGGGAAACAACGCTAGCGGAGACTGACAGGGGAAGAAATTAATTTCTGTGGCATTTGACCCCCTGCGCAAACAGCCCTGACCTTCAAAGGCTGGGTGGTGGAAGGAGTTTATAATTTTGTACGGCAACACACAGCTTCTTACTAGACACATTCCTCGGCGGTATGGTAAACTGGTTGAACTGAATCCTCGATATTGTCTGCAACGAGATTAAACATAATTTTCTCCGAGAAAAAAAATTGGCCGGGGTCAAAGGTTGCAAAAGATTACTGGGCTTTGTGGCTTAAATAAAGTATGGACGGATTATATTCTATACTGATCCGTAGTTATACGAACTGGAAGATTTTCAATTTTTGCAATACTACAGGAAATTCCACTCGCGGGTATCCCAGTTATATTATAAATGTGCAAGGAAGAGTGAAGCCACACTGACAACAGGTGCCATTCCTTCTGTCCTTTAGGGTGACATTAAACATCTGGAAGAAACATCTAGATCCGGTGTTCGCTTCACCGACATCCCATGTTTTATTCAGCTGTAATTAGTGCCAAGCACAACATTATTGTCTCCTTGTTTCACAGGATGACACTCGTTCAGCTGAAAGCAGCTTTCAACAAAAGAGAGATTATTTGGTCAATCAGGGTTCTAACTTGGATTTCCCCAATGGTTAATCCATTATTGCCAGTAAACCAAACTTTTTATTTTAATGAAAAGATGACTGAAACGTGTATTTTTTATTATATATTTTTGCAGAATATGCAAAAGCATTCATGACCCACTGGTCGTTCATCTGGGTTTGACCAGTAAAAACTGAGCCAACAAATGGATTGTTGCATTTCTATCACATTTTTATCCTTTTTTACCTCTGTAAAGAGTATAAAAAGTGCTCTATGAATATAGTTTCTCTGATATTAAAATAATTTTGATTATCTGAAACATCAAAAATACAAATTCCCTGCACTGTGCAAGCATGTCGAATGCATGTGAATCAGCTTTCTTTAACCTTGCTTCCATCCTGCGCTGCTTAAGGCTCCACCAGATTCTAGGTTCTCAAAAACAGGTTTGCCTGAAATTGTTTGTTTTTCGTTTGTGGCTATTTTGTTTCTCAAGATTAAATGAATGCAACATTTGAATGTGCTACCTGTGGACAAACGAAGTTGGGATTTAATAATTCAGTCCAAGCCGCTACTACTTTATTAAACTATATCTTGCCTTGGAGGTGAGTTTACACAGTGTCTTAGTATATAAATGTAGTGGAATTCCACCCCCCACTCCCCCATGCATGCCTCAAAAGTAGTCGTTCGATCTGTCAAAGTCATAACTCTGAAACTGCGCTGCTGCCTGGTAATATTATGGTGTTCTGGATTTGGCAGAACCACCAGGTGTATTATGACAGCTGTATCCCATGTGGGCAATCAGTTTGAAGTGAAGCAAAACCTGTCAGTTAGAAATAATGTTCCTGGGAATGGCAGCCCTGTTCGGCTTCCTGCAAGAGGAAAGCCATTTCGGTTTCGGTTAGATACACATGGACGGACTGGGAAAAGCTGGGACAGCTGATTTGGTGCGTGCATGTCTGGCAGGTGGGGGTGGAAGTGTGTATTAGCGAATGTTGTACAGTCAACGTTGTTGTGATACCACTGCTATTACCACACAAAACCCCATCCATCGCCCACCCTACGCCTGACCCGAACCAGGGCCCCTTTTTATAGAGGTGATGATGTGAGGTAAAAGGCCCATGCTAGCAGCAAAGGGATCCTAACAACCAAGAAAACGGTCCACTGAACCAGGAAGGCCCTATTAAACCAAACAAGAAGACAGACAAAGCAAATAATACTCATGACTTTCAACCTGAGAAAACCTCAAGGTAACATCATCTAACTGGCACAATGCATCAGCAAAAAGACCGCACAAAAGGTCAACCTGCGCCTGGAACAGATAGATGTTTCGTCTGCACCACCATAGCACATACGACCTGCAAAAGTGTTCATCCTCCCTGAGCTTTTTGGTCCCGTATCACATTAAAGCAACAACCTTGAATGTATTTTGTGTATTTATTATGTATAAATGATGCTGTTTTCTTCCCCACTGAGAAATGGATACAGGGCTTTCAAATGTCTTTTCAAATAAAAACGTGAAACGTGTTGTGACACAATTACAGATGCAATTATTTAAGGGCATTTTCTCGACCAGCTTTCGACCTTTAGAGCAAGTACGGGCAAACCGTGGCTGCCTGGTCACACTTTTTCAGCTGGTCTGCTAAATATTGGTACAGTATTGTCCAAAAGGTTGAAACTGCTGTTGTGAATCTCCTCATCGTGCATCTCGTCTGCTTGCAGGCCATTCCTTCTGTTTACGAAATGCTGAAATCTTAGAGCACAAGAGTGCCAGAGAGGCGGATCCCACTGTCTTCACAGGATTTCTCATTGACTTGTCAGTAAAACGACACGTAGTAATGTCGAGGTTGTTGCTTTGCTTCTTTTTTAATCTTTTACTTAAAAAAAAAATTAAATAAACACCCTGCTAATAAATTTGTGTTGTTTTTTTAATCGCTGATAGAATCAAAGTCTTCACTTGAATCATGTTAACGTTAACCTGACAGATATCAGTCAGTCATCAAACACTGTTTTCCAACACATCTTGTTTATTTATAATTTTGCATTACTGGTATTAAAAGAATGGAAGCTTGTCCTACAGGACACGGAAAATGTGGCTTCCTGAAAGGATGAGAGTGTAGCTTATTATTCTGCTGGATTCTAATATAAAACATGACAATACCGGATTAGTGACAGCTCTAGTAGCTAATTTATGACTGTTAATGTCTTGCTGTGTTTTGTGAAATCAGCTCTAGCAAATGTATTATTTAAGTCCTTAACATATTCCTCTATTAAAGTGTCACTAAAGTATGAGAACATATTCCCTCTCTTTTAAAAAAGAGAAAAAGACATTTTTAGGACTATCAATAGAGAACCTAATATTCCAGCTGTCTGAAGTATCCTCCTTCCCTCTCAAAACATGGGAACAAACTAATCTTGTAAGGTTTTTTTCTGTGTTTATTCCTCTCACCATAACTTTGGTGAATTTGCACACACATTTGCACACATGTTATAGAGACCTATGTGCCTACTAGAGAGGAGAAGCGAATTTGTCACCCTTAATGTAGAATTCATAGCCTTAATCTTTCTAGAGAAGTCATACTTTATTTGCCTAAAACTAACACTAAACAAAAAACACAAAGTCCACAAAACCACATGATACACACACACACATACATACATACATACATACACACACACATATATATATATATATATATATATATATACACGCAGTATATATATATATATATATATATACACGCAGTATATATATATATATATACACGCAGTATATATATATATATATATATATATACACGCAGTATATATATATATATATACACGCAGTATATATATATATATATATATATATATATATATATATATATATATATATATATATATATATATATATATATATATATATTGTATATATATATATATATTGTATATATGTATGTAAACATAGGAGTGGCTGTGTTTTACAAATAATTACAAGCTATTAACGCTAACCCCACTAAGAACATAACACTGATGCATATGCTATGATAGCTTTATGTTTAAGGTTTGGACCAAGAAAATGTGTGAAAATCAGTTTAATATTTAGGAAGTTATAACTGATTATATGAGATGTGTGCCTGCTAAACACAGAAACAGGAGATTATCTCATTTCTGGAGTTTCTTGAGGAAGCTGAAGAGCTAAGTGGCATGGATTGGCTGGGTGATTTAGCGTTTGCTGTGGACTCACAGCCACACATGAATGAACTGAATGTGAAGCTGCAAGGGAAAATTCTAATAAGATACACAAAGGTTTGTGGTTTGTTTTCATACAAAATGTGAACACTCCGAAGAATCTACTTCAAGGCAATGTATATGATGGGAAATCCTACCTCGTACTCATACTCCTCAGTCCTCTCAACGTCTGCTGGAGTATTAGACAGGTACTCTGGACATTCATAAAACTCGTGTTCCATGGTATGGATGGACTGACAGCTGAAGAAAAGACAATAATTACGTCAGAGACCATTTACTTAAAAGTTGTGTCCCCACATGCACATGTGCCATTCTGTGAAATATATTAGGTGGACATCTGTTCATATAATTTGCAGAATAGGATATCTTGTACATGTTTCATGAACCAGGCTTTACTAGCAGTTGTTTACCATTTTTCCACATCCCACGTCTTTATAATAGTTTGTGTCATTTTGCAGCAAAACAGGCAACCATTCGCCTCATTAAAGCCGTGAACTCTGAAAATTGACCACGTCGCTGCCTCTCCATAATTACTGACCAAGGCTGTTGAATCTGTGGTTTTATGAGGCAAAATGAATTCATTTGCTGTCCAGCAAAGCTGGCTGCCTACTCCATCAGTCCATTGGATTTTAATCGCCTGGCAAAAGCCTTCATTAAGGTAAATGGATGTAGCACACCAAAGCGATTACTGTATGCCAGTTTGGCTGTGCATATCCACATCACAGTGCTTGGATTTACTTGGGTTTTTACACAATTTATATCTGTTATAAAGCAAACACAATAAGCGCTTGTCCTCACCTGTCTGACAGAAGGAATGGACAGATGTCTGGGACTGGCGGGGTAGCGGGCCGGAGCTTGGCCAGCGCCATGATGTGCTCAAAAGTGATGTCTGTTTGTGTGCAAACGTCGACCACGCACACATCCTGTGCCGAGCCGCTGTTCCTTTGCACAACAGTGGCTCTGGTGGGGGTTCGCCGGAGGACCTGGACAACGATGGGGTCTCGCCTGATGGTCTCCACCACGGATCCATCGTGTTCAACCTTGGAGAAGTCGCGCCCGTTCACCTTGGGTGAGAGAGAGCAAAAAGGTATCATGAGAGAAGTCTCATTTTGAGTGAGAGCAGGTGAAAACCTTTTAAAATGGCTTGTCTTCTCCTTCATGTTGACTGAAAACAATTCATATAGGAGATGGTTTACTTGTTAGAGCGGTGTTTTCTTTTTAAACCTTCAGCTAAGAAGTTATTTTACCAGAAATGATCAATCAGGAGCCTTCGTGCTATGCGGCAGAACCTGTTTTCACAATGATTTTGACATTTTTTTGCATCAGTCCCCCAAATTCCCCAGTCAGTAAACAGCATCCGATAAAGCATGTGCTAGATAAAAACTGTAAGTGCAAAATTTGGGGGGGGGTTCTTTATAAGAAGAATATCTTTTCCTTCACAGTGCCTTTCCCAGTAGGCTAAGCCATTGCAACTGTTCACTACCCTATCTTTTACTTCTCCAGGTCCAGTTAAGTACGGAAATATTTGTTTGCAGAGTTTATTCCTTCTCAAAATGGTGTCTGGCCATCCATCCATCCATCCATCCATCCATCCATCCATCCATCCATCCATCCATCCATCCATCCACATGCTACTTCTAGAAATGTTCTTGTGTAATGTGTTCAGCCATAGCATTTGCTCAGAATAGGAAATATATAGGTGCACTCTATAGTGCTCATCTTGTCTCTTTTTTCAAATGCAAGCTTAACCTACTCTTCCAACAATCAATCTAACCAAGATGCATTAATGACATGGGAATTCTACTATTAAGCCCATTGTGTGCATAATAGCAATGCAGATTGAGACAAATGAGAATTGAAACGGCAAAAAGCACCATCAGGTACACAGTGTACCCCTGGAGATCCAGGTGTTAGCAAGCATCACATACCGTATATAATTCACATGAACAGCGATAATTGTGCAATGCAATAATCACGGCAGAGAAGAATATTTGTGCAACACTTCTCAGTGACTGCTTTTGAATACATACACATCGATCTGCACGATTATCCAAACTGTTCATTTGCATTGATCTGGAACATGTGCAAATATCAATTTGTTTGGTTAGGGTTTAAAATACGGACAATTTTCAGCATCAATGTTAGTCCAGTGGGACACACTGCACCAGCTGCCAATAAGTTGTAGATTGTCTTTGCTCTTCTGATTACTTAAGGTAAACCCAAAGACCAAACATATATTGATATTTGTCAAAAAAAAAAAATAACACTGTTACAAAATACAGTCCAAAGCTATAATGCCACTTAAATTAGCATGAAATGTGTTAACTTTTTACAATCACAACCATCATCCAACAGAGTGGATTTCACTGACACTAAAGGAATAATCAAAACAAATCAAATGAAAATAAAAACAGGCAAAGTTTAATAAACTTAGACGTTTTAATGAGCAGTAGCTGGGTATATAATAATGGAAGCACTAACTTGAAGCTCATTGCCGTTTCAATGAGACAAAGGTAGCGCTCGATAGCGCAGAACATGTTTGTCCAAGGAGCAAATGTCTCTGTGCATCGTGAGTTTTTATCATATACCTGGACAATAGCATGAAGTAAAACCCAACAGGAGAAGAGAAAGATTTTATAGGTGAATCTACATTTTGCTGATCTTTTTCTTTCATTGAACCGGTGAGGAAAAAACTATTTACATACAAGAAAGTATATATGTTTGTTGCTTTGTTTTTGTTTTGTTTTTTTGCTACAAAAGTATCGACATACTTTACTTAATTTTCGAGAAAAATAAATGTAAACTTCATTCTACTTTACACGTTTGGAGACTCAGTTACATTTAGCTTAAGATAAAAAGGTGGGTGTAACAGTGTTATGTGGTAGTTTGCTCTGTTCAATTTTACTAGATTTTTCCCCCTGATTTTCACCTTGTGTGTTGATTCTGTGTCATTTGGCCATTTCCTCAGCTCCTGCAGCCATGCATCCCACACAAAGCTCCAGCCCACCCTGCTAATTACACTCACTTGTTTTTTTTTTTTGTTCCATAACCACCCTGGTCTTTACTTCTTTTAAGTAATTTTTCAGATTCATGTGTTTCCTCCAAATGGTCCTCAAGGGTTTTTTTCATCTTTGTTGTTTATTTCTCTCTGGGTAACCCACAGTCCCGTGGTTTCCCTTGGTTTATCATTAAAGACTTTACATTTTATAGTGCAATGCTAAGTACAGTGGAAGGCAACTCAGGCACCTCTGGCACTTTCTCTGAACATTCATTAAACATGTATATCTTGGATGCCTTAATGATCACTTTCCCTTCTTTCGCTTCAGTCAGCAGAAAATTGAGTTTTTTTTTTTGTATGTCTTTGCCTTGGCATTTAAGTAACAAGTAATTTGTCATTTTATAAATTGTATAACAAAATTAAATGCAATTGCACAGACAAGAGGTACAACTATCAGACTTCTTGATGCTCAAGCAGCAGGGGTCATCATGTTCTACACTGTCTTTCCATTAGCTTTCATCCAATCTCTATGGCAACCAAAAGTTCTACTGGCTGATGAAGTCCCAAACACTTCCTTAACCATTTTAGGTTTCAGCTCAGAGATGCTGCAAACTGCAGGTTATCCAGAAGATCCACTGCTTTGATGCCTTGAAGGATGTCAGCTGCTGGGACCCCTCAAGCATCTGGCTGGCATTAGAGACATTTTCTGGCTTTCTGGCCAATCGAAAACAAAAACACAGTAGCCTCCTACATGCGAACGTACAGTTGAAACTTTATATTTATCTGTGCTGTATAAAAATAAAAACCAACGACTTTATTTCCTCAGTGTCTAACGTTGCAGTTGATTACTTATTTTATTGTTTTAGCTCAGTTAGGAAATTAAAGAAAAAAATGATTATTAGCTATCTGGTTACTATCAGATGTGACACATACTATCAGCTGTATGTGTCACATGTGTACTTGCAGCTGTAAAAATAAATAAGTAAATAAATCCCTCCAAGCATTTGCTGTTGAGTCTCTGGTTTTAACACACCACAGCACACTCCCTACTTGGTCAACTCGCTCAGCTGGATGCCTCCTCAGAAAATTAATAGCCAACCCTATCCCTCCATACAGCCATACATCACACATACTTTCCCATGCACAGAAGCAGATTTGCTCTTTCTCAAGCAAGGGAGGCAAAATTACACACAACCAGCACCAAAATGCTGTAAAGTTCAACGATTCCAACATTTTTTCTGTTTCAAATTTATCCCGTTAATGTAAAGGACATATAGACATGTTTTACATATTATTCTGACCAGTTTCTTACTATATAATACATTTTGGAAATAAATATTAAGACCAACATATATATTTCCATTTTGTTCCATTATTACCACCGTTTTTGTCTTAGATTGAATTACTTTACGTTCAGTGGCTGAATGACTGTAGTTTATTTTAACATTTGCAGTTGCCTTTCCATGCCTTTTTGGTGAATGGCTTCAAACTCAATATCAAACACTAATTCCATTGTGATTACACCATTCTTTTCCCATTACTCAGCTGTGCTCCGCTGACCAAGATGACAAAGGCGTGATAATACCTCATCTTATGAAATACCTCTTCAAAGTAACATAGGAGCGCTAAAAATAGCCTGAGTACATGGCCGCCAATAGGGACAGCTCTAATGAACCAAAGATATAGTCTAGGTCCCCTATATCTCTCAAGTTAAAGGTTAGATTTGCCAATAAAATGGACCCCAATAGCCCTTAACCAAGATCATGTCTATCTAAACAGTCCTTCCTAAAGGTCAAGGTTCAATGCAGTGAGATTAATCTTGGTGAGAAAGAACACACTGTAGCAAAGGTACCTACTTTTACTTTTTGTTGCTTTTCATAAAACTATATGGTTTCTGTTGAAAAGTTTTATTGACATTTTGGCAAAAGATTTCACCAGAATATGCACTAGGATAGGTATGAAAAATGTCCTTGTAGATATAGATGGTTGTTTTTGTGTAGCATAGCTGATTAAAAAAAATGAATATGCAAGTAATACATTTTGGTTTTGCCTTTTGTAGAGGTAACAGGAATGGCAAAACCATTTTGCCTTTTGCATGCATATTTTTTTCAGAATTACACAATATTTGTAGGCTTCAGAACACATACAATTTAAGCTTATTAAAATGTAGCTAAATAATCTGGTATCAGATAACACATAAAGGTTTAGACTAATTAGCATTGAGGATGACAGTAATCTGTCAAAAAAGAAAATGGGATTTGTTTGAGGTGTCAATTTGCCTCTTTGCCATTTGCCTGTGCAAATTCTCAGTTATCCGGGTCATCGGAACAGCAAACAGGCTTAAATCGGAGGCAACGGGAATTTCGTTCAGTTCTTTCTGAAAACATTTTGACACCTATCCAGGAGTCTTTGTCAGTTAATGCGGCTCACACTTGAGCAACCTGCAGTTGGAGCGCTGCTGTTTTTAGCAGCACTAGGCCACCACAGGGGGGTTTTGGTCTAGAGGTTAGACCACCGCGCTTGCACTCAGAGAAGGATGCAAGTACCCGGTTCAATCCCCAGCGCCTGCACTCTGGGTCCCTGAGCAAGACCCTTAACTCCTTATTGCTCCCCTGGCGCTGCACATGGCAGCCCAAGGGGGATGGGTTAAAAGGAGAGAAAAATTTTTGTTGTAATGTATGTTTGTAATGTATGTTTTAATGACAATAAAGATGATATTACTATTACTATATTACTATTACTATTTTAAGGACATGGAGGCCCATCCTCCTAGGCGCACTCTAATTCAGATGCAAACAACCCACCCGGCACTGTCCTGGGTCGTTAGAAGCTATTGCTTGGTGTGAGTGGAGTACTCGGTCACCTGAATCATGACGAGACTGCTGATGTAATCTCTGAGAAATGTGTTGGAGGACCGAGCTAGAAACACATACACTCCCATATATTTGCGCAGTTTGGTCATTAGCAGATGATCTGCAAATTCATGAAGGCCTTCCACAAAAAAGTTTGTTCTCATTGTTCTGATCATTTTAGAAACACAAACTGCTTTGCTCCTGGTTTGATGACCAGCTTTGTACAAATGAATCACTTTGAACCTCTTTTAATACTTACAAGCCTTTTAAACATCAGGTACTTTGTTGCTATGTTTAGAGGCCTTTTTTAAAAACAATTAGCAGCAAATCTTATAACATTTTTCTGTGTTATTGGCGTCTCGCAAATTCACGTGAAACCACCAATCAATGTGCAGTGCAGTGTTACTCCGTGCCCAGTAAAGCCAAAGAAAGCTCTGGTTAATTTGAAGCTTTATTGGGCATCTCATTGAAAAAAGCCTTTAGACCATAAGCACAGTAGGAACTAGGTAAGTTTGAACTGAAGCATTGTTGGTATGAAATGTCCAAAGGCAAGAGGTTCTCTTTAGTACTAGATAGTCAGTTAAGGAACTAGTAAAACTTACAAAACTATGAAATAGCAGTAAAATGCTTCAGATTAAAAAAACAAACAAGCAAACAAACAAAAAAAAAGAAAAATTGAAGCCTAATTTATTACAAGCTGGGTCCCAGCATTTTAGAACCAGGGGCCAACTTTGTTGGTTTGTTGAGATAGCTATCATTCTATCACTGCTGGGCTTGAAGCTTTCAATGTACTGAAAGCATATTGCACGTCTACCCCTCAAAAATGTGACAGGCTTTTTATCAGTTTGCCACTTTAGATGGTTAAATGTTATTTCCAGTCCTCAAACAAACAGCAAGTGATAAGAAATCCCCTCAGATAAGGGTGTGTGTGTGTGTGTGTGTGTGTGTGTGCACGCGCGCATGCACGCTTGCGCTCATGAATAAATGTGTTCGCTAAACTGAGATAAGAGCCAAACCACTCAACCTCACAGCTAAATCTGACAGATATGGTGTCATTGTGAACAAATGGAAGCGGATGCACAGGATGCATACAAACACACGCATACAAACACATTTTCATGCACAATTTAAGCATTACAACACCCCCTCGACTTGAAACTTCGACATAGTGTTTGAATATAACCACATTTGACTGAATAACTTCTGTCTCACGCTGAATAGGATTACAATGGAAACAATACGCTGCCCTTATCCATTCAGGCCGGACCACGTCTGCCCCTATGGGAGCCACCGCTCTCACCACGATCTTTCTCTTTTACCCCTAGATCGTGATTTCTGTAAACTTCCACTCTGTTCACAAAAAAAGCTGCTTTGATATTCATAGAAAGTGGGATGTTGTGAAGAGTGAGGAAACGCAGGTGGCATGCCACTTTAATCTGCCAAATCTCATTTCTTTCTCCTCCCCTGACTGCACTGTGACGATTCAGAGGGGCTCACTGTTCATAAATGTCTCATTTCAATAATAAAAGTCTCTTACAGACAATATCATCCAGTGCAACAAAGGGAAAAATATCATGTTTTCACACATTCGAGTGACAGGTGTGTGCACCGTGTGGATATATGATCGGTCAATTGAATCAGGCCGGAGATGTGATTAGAGCAGTGCGGGGATGCTGAGGCGCCTCTGACAAGCAACCAGGGAAAACAAAGTTAATAGAATCAGTGGGAGTTGAAATGAGCATGAGTTTTAGTCGTTGTTTGGAGATTCCAAAGAAATCTTCTATTTGCAGTGTGCAGAGTTGAGACATATTTCGCAGCTTTTTCAGTATATAAGTGTTTTGATAGTCCTAATGTATTTTCTTATTGTATTTTTGCATCCCTGACTATGTGACTAATGAATGAATAGTTCTTAGGCGTTATGGAAAAGGGGCTTGGAGTGAGGTGGACTCACTTCCCTTTGTAAATAGAAAGTACGCCTCGTTATTTGCATTTCGTTATCATGTTTGTTCGGGTGACCTCAAAGTGCCTAGAAAGCCTTGAAAATGATACAAGGTTTTCAATGATTTTTCTGAAAAATCTGCCCAGCATCCTTTACTTTGATACCCCTAAATACAACCGAGTGGACCCCAAGTGCCTTTGGAGGCCACCTAATTAGAAAATGCAGTCCGCTTGTTTTTGATTTCATCTTAATAGAAACCCAGCTCTTCTACAAAGACATAAGAGGTTTGGTTAGAGAACATTTTGGAACAGCCATAATCATGAAGACCAAGAAACAGAGCAGGCAGGTCATGGATAAAGTTTTAAACAGGGTTAAATTATAAACAAACGTTCAAAGCTCTGACCGTCTTACAGGGCACTGCTCAACATGTCGTGAAAATGGGAAGAGTAGGGTACCACAGTTACACCATTAAGCTTTGATGATATTTTCTCGTCAGGGTCAGGGAACATGGTCGGAGTTGCAGGGATAACGGATACAGCTAGCTGCAGGGCAACACTGGAAGAAAACATGTTAAAGGCGGCGAAAGACCAGAGCCTGCGGCAGCCGTTCTCCTTCCAGCAAGGCTACAACCCCAAAACATGCTGCAACAGAAGGGTTTGGATCAAAGCAATATTTATGAGTTTCGTTTGTTAAGAATGGCCCAAAGTACAGACCTAAATCCGATTCAGAATCTCAGAAATGACCTCATCACTGCTGTTGAAGAATAGTATAGTAAGTAGCCTGCAACATGACTCTAAACAAAGAGGTGATTCATCGTCAGGTGCCTGATGGTGGTATGAATTCCCTTGATTCAGGATTTACTTTTTTCTCACTTCAAAGATAAAACTCAATAAAGCTGTTGCCTAAACTTCAGTTTTCTTCGTTTTTATTGTTTTGTTTAACTTTAGCCTACTTGACATACATTTGTGGTTCCTTTAGAGAGAAGAGAACTGCAGACCAAAACAAACTGTCAAGTCTTGCTCTCAGATTCCAAAACTTTTACCTCTTCAGGACCACAAGGAAAAAAAAAAAAAGAAAAGAAAAGAAATGAAAAAGCAAAACCCCTGACTCAAATGTGTTTACTTTGTTTACTCCTAATTACACGAGTAACATTTCACCCTGTTTTGCATCTTTTTAAGGCAGACTTGATCATCTTTTCCAATCAGCAACTGCTCGCCGCGCATCACGGTGCTCCGCTGTTTTACATTTCTGTATCACACCAATTAATCAAAGTGACAAGGTATTTAATGAGAGGCAATTAGAGTGTTAACCAAAATGCAAATCAGACAAGGACAGAGAGTATAGGGTTGGGATATGTGTGTGTGTGTGTGTGTCTGTGTGTGTGGAGGGGAATTTTTGTTGCGAGCTCAGCATGTCGGTTTGTATGCATGTGCGTGATTAGCTATGGCAACAGGTTCAAGGAGATTTCACTCAGGGCTCCAGCAGAATGAAATTTAGTCCGCTTCTTCCCACCTGTTCTCTTCCACACCCCCATGATAGCGTACGCGTGTGAGTATGCGCACAAGTTGTCACGAGTGTCCTTGAGTTATGTTTTTACAGACAGTGGCTCCGGCACAACAGGCGAAAACAACCAATTAGTTCCGCATGAGAAAATCAGCATGACAACATGAAACATAGACTTAGCAGCTGCTGTCGAGACGGATGTTAAGTAGACCCACTTAGGTCAGTCCCTTCCACATCACACGGGATCTGTGTGCGGCAGATTAGAGCTCGTTTCCTCCAGGAATCACTCTGCGCAGAGGTTCAGACGTTAGATCTCGCAGTCAGAGGGAGCCTAAAGATAAAGCTGTACCTTTTTAGTTAAAGACTGGCAGGCTCCGAGTAGCTCTACAGCAACAACTGAAGGCTGTAAGTCCCATATGGCTGTGTTGAGTGATGCTTGCTAAAAGTATCACACTGGTGTGTCGTCCTTCAACTGGTTATCTTGTATTCAAACTTCTCATCACGAAGGACGAGTTACGCTCGAGTGTCCTTTAATCCGATTGATTTTGCTTCTCTGCAGCTGATGCTTCAACACTCTGCAAGCCTGAAGCAAAACGTTTTTTTTTTTGTTTTTTTTTTGTAATGTGTACTTAGAGTTATAAGCTGAAAACTAACCAACAATGTAAAAGATAAACCCGCGTTTTTACAAGCCACAGTTGTAGTTTATGTGATTTTTTTTTTTATAGCTCGAGGAAGACTGCCTCGCAAAGTTTTCCACATTTTCTCACATTGCAACCAAAAAATTCTTTGTATTTTAGGGATGGTAGGTGATAGATCCGAACAAAGTAGTAAATAATTGCAAAAGGGAAGGTAAAATACATTATTTTCAGATACAATTCTGAAAAGTAGAGTTTGCAATTCTGTTAAGTCCTCTTTCACCTGACACCCCTAGAAAAAAAAAAGTAATTCCAGGGCA
Source organism: Fundulus heteroclitus (assembly GCF_011125445.2). Classification (NCBI taxonomy): domain Eukaryota; kingdom Metazoa; phylum Chordata; class Actinopteri; order Cyprinodontiformes; family Fundulidae; genus Fundulus; species Fundulus heteroclitus. Next base: position 9,192,131 of record NC_046377.1, on the reverse strand, counting down.
ACTAATTGCCTTCAGAAGTCAACAAAGTCATTTATAAATGTGCTATTTACGACTGCAAACCTACCAACAGACAGCAATCCAACTACACTGGAAGGTCAGACAGGAAGAGCATTTATTAAGCAGGCGAAATCCCATAGTAATTCTTCATAGTAAAGAGCTGCAGAGATCCACAGCTCAGTTGGGGGTTTCTTTTGAAAGGACAACTATCAGTCAAAACTTGGCCTTTATGGCAAACTGCTGTGAATGAAGCTAATTTTGAAAGAAAGCTATGTGTTGCGACAGAAACATGTGTAATAAGATTCTCAGGTAATAAAAGCAAAATGGGACCGTATGGCCTAAATGCAACAACTAACTTTGTACATCACCCTTAATACAGCATCCCCACAACGTCATAATTTGAGGATGGAAAGCTGCTCAGGCTTAATGGGAATATGGATGGAGCTACAGAAAAAGTCCGACTTTGTAGAAAACATGTCAGAGGCTGCAGAAGAATCAGGACTCTGGACATGTGGTTCATGTTCCAGCAAGAAAACAACACCAAACATACAGTACATGCATTTTTAGAGCTAGAATGGGCAAACGTTGATCCAGGTGAGACTCCCCGTTATGACTTGGAAAGTGTTGTTCACAAATCTTTTTGATCCAGTGTAACCGAGCTTGAGATATTTTAGAGAAATTTCAGTCTCTGGAACTTCAAAGCTTGTAGAGAGCTGCCCCAAAAGTGTCATTACAGTGAGATTTGGTTCTGCAAAGTATCGAATCAGAATACAAATGCATGGTGTGATTTTAATTTGTATGGCGCCAAAATCTTAAAGAGGATAAGTAAGTAAGTAAGTAAGTAAGTAGTGTTTAACAGTATAGATCAGGCTCAGTAACCAGTCTATTAAAATGGTAAATTTTCTTTTTTGTATTAACTGAAGGCTTTTTATGTGGTCTCTATAGAATAATCCCCACATTTCCCTCTACATTCACTGTTCTCTTATTTGTTGTATTATAAGGAACCACCCCCTGTTCTTTACCCACCACTGTCATTGTTAATAAACTAATTTGAATAAGTAAGGAAAAAAATGTCTTGCATGTTGCTGAAGCAGTCCACAAACAAAGACATTTCTTCATAGGTCTGGCGTATCACAGGCAGTTGAAGCACGCAGACCGGCATCAGAAACTGTTGACTTGTGATTGTCATTCCAAGCAGCTATTCCTGATGCAAGTGAAGGGAAATCAAAGGTTATCCGTCAGTGAATGCAGTAGGAACCCTCGTATTTTCTCCTCTTTGTGTCACTTCTTCATGCAAGACAGCCTTCCTTTCAATTAGGCTTCGTGAATACAGATTCACGGTTTTAGTCCTGGAAAGAAACACGGTTTGTCTTGCTGTCTCTTTTTTTTTTTTTTTGTCATTGGAACTAAGACGCCACTTTTCGGGTCAAGATGAAAACAACTTCATTTTTAAGACTACACATCTCATGACAACATTCAAGAGGTCTTCTACAGATGCAGTGTCAATCTTTTTTTTTTTGCCTCATATTAACTCCATCTTAGTTTTTTTTTTAATATAATTTTCTCTCATACACAAACTGATGCCTTCTGCTTACTGGTGCCATGCATCATGCGCTGCCAGTTAACTAATAGGTCCTGTGTCTTTGAGCAGCCATGGATGCCACGGGTTATGACAAACTGCACCAACAAGACATTCATTACCCTCAACCTCCTAGCAACCAAATCACAATTATCGCAATCCAAAAGTGGGCACCCAGCCTCGCTGCCACACTCCTTATTTCCTGTCACTGACGCATAAATTAGCCTCCCTTTTGTCACATCAGGAGGCTGGCAGGTTGAGAATGGGCTCAGTTTTTTCCCCCCCTCCTCACGACATGTAGAGCATTAATGAAGAATGGCGGCAAAAAAAGCCCACTTCATTGAAAAAAATTAATAAATGCCACTTTGGTTCCCGCTTGTGTATATATATGCATGCATTTGTGTCTGTGGGGAATGCCTGAATGTGTTTTATGAACATTTTGCGCACATGTAATTGGGTGTATTCTCGCTGATGCAGGTAGTTGCCTTGACTGACTAATGTAATTGGCCTGTGCTGTAGCAGGACTCTATTGTTGCGCTGTGTCCTCCCCAAACTCATTATATTGCCATTAATCTCTCATCTGCCATTAGAGCAACAGCCAGTGAGTCGAGCGTAACAATAGAGGGTCCCGTCTTCGAGCCCCACAACCCACGCTGGCAGTGAGTTTGAATTAGGCTCTCTGGGGTCACCGATTAGACCCTCATAATTCATCCAGATGGCTGAGTTCACCAAGAGGTTATGTTTTACTCTCCTATCTGAGAGCTGAGTAACTCAGAATCTCGATTTAATTACATTAGTTACTCCTGTACCTTAGCATCAACTTTTTTTTTTCTTATGGTGGCTATATAATTTTTTTGTGGCAAAATTATATTCGTTTTTATATATATATATATATATATATATATATATATATATATATATATATATATATATATTACATAAACTTAAAAAAATAACATCTCTCAAGAAATCCATATGAGCTACTCCAAAATTTACATATAGCACAGATATGGATAGCTCAAGGAGGGAACTACAGCTGTTGTTTGTGAGCATAAAGTTAAATGCTCATGCTTTTTTCAAACAATTATTTTTCTTGTTACACATCTTCTGTCTGTATAAGACATCTGCTTATGCCTGTCGATTGTATTTAACATTTAACAACCTGTTCCAAATGATCTTCGTGCAATAAATATTTGGCAACTGTTTTACTCTCTGCGTCTGAGAAAAATGAACAAGAGGTTGTATGAATGTAGCTACAGTTGGACCTATATAGCTTAAGTGGCATGACCCATCACTATTTGTTCAGAACAACATATTGACATCTAAATTGCTGTAGTGTGGTTAAATCTTTATGCACAAAATATGGACTGACTTGTGTGAAGAAAAGCCTGGCAAGCACAACCACTGCATGGCTTGCTAATTTACAGTAGGAGTAGGATTCTGGTGCTGATGAAAGCCCACACACACATCCGGTTAACAATGATGGTCAGAGCTAGAGGGTCAAACCTGAACACTGTCAGAATTTTAGTTTTAAAATACAGTAGTTGACTTAAATGATCATTTGCTATAGGTGTTGAATTTATGGCAGACCAGCCTGCCCACCGGATCCTTGGGTAGGGTAACCCTAAATCTCTAAACGCTTCCTGTCAGACAATATTTTTACAGATTCTACTACTCACAGGATTGATAGTCATATTGATCTTTTCTTTACAAAGTCAAGTATGTGCTGAAGACTTTGTTATCCCTGCTTTTGCCTTGGCTGGAAATTATGTAATACATTGAAACACAATGGCATAAATATGTCTGCTTAACTTTCGTTCTCTTATTCTCTCTATTTGTCTTCAGGCCTTTTCACATATTTATCACTTTTAGTTTTAAAAATAAATATACCTGTGGTGATGAAAAATTGGAAAAATGAGGATGCACTTTTAAATGTTGTCATTGATGGAAGTTGATAGTTTTAGTGAGTTACGATTATTACCATAGCAATATAATGTTATTTATGTTTAAAAAAAGCTAGGAAATATGAGGTAATGTTCCTCAACTACTGCTAAAAGAATAATGCAGGTTTTCTCAAACAAACTCAGTCTTTTCAGCCCTATTCACAGCAATTTGGATTTTTTTTTTCTGTAAACATTGTTTTTTTTCCCCAAAGCCAAGATATTACAGATGCTGTTTTCAGCGTAGCTGTGCAGTGATGCAGTCGGTAGCACAGCGGAAACAGATCTGATTCCTGGCTGGATGTTTTTGTTTGAGGTTTACATGTTATCCACATGCATGCATGCTTTTCCAAGTCAGCCTACTGTCAAATAAAGTAAGTGAGGTATATTTCCTAAGCACCTTTCACAGAGGATGCAATCACAAAGTGCTGTACATGAAACCAATGAACAAACAAACAAAATGAAATAATAAAAATAACAAAATTAAAATGAAATAGCAATAACAATAAACATTTAACAAAAGGCCTGTTTGAATAAAAAAGTGTTTAACTGCTTGTTAAAAGACTCCGCAGAGTCAACTAAACTTAGCTGCAGAGGTAGACTGTTTCAAAGCTTTGGTGCCACAGATTAAAAAGCTCGATCCCCCTTGTCTTTAGTGTTGGCACGTGGAACAGCTAACAGAATCTGAGATTTCGAACAAAGGGAACGAGCTGTGGTATATTTTGTAAGAATATTATATAAGTAACCTGGGGTCTGGCTGTTTAGTGCTCTATCTGTTAGGGTGATAATTTTAAAGTGGATCCTGTACTCTATTGGTAGCCAGTGTAAGGAATATACACCTCAAGATTATATCAACCTCATAATAAATGAGGTTGATATAATCTTTCTTTCTGGAATGAGTCAAATGTCTGGCCACAGTATTTTGTATAGTTTGGAGGTGTAAGAGTGAAGATTTATTCAATCCAGGAAAGAGAGCGTTACAATAATCTAAGGACAATGATAAAAAAGCTTGAATACATTTTTCCAACTCAGCTGAGAAGACGACATGTCACGTTTAAATATGTTCTTGAATGAAAGAAAAGGAGTTGAGACACAGATTTTTTTTTTTATGTGAGTCAAGGCCCAGAGAAGAATTGAAAATTCTATCAAGATTTTGATGCTGGAACAAGAGTGTGACTGGTTTTAGGATGAGGTGATCATTGTCTCAGTTTGTTTTGGTGTTTTAAACAAGATAATTGCTGGAAAGCCAATCAGCCATCTTGGGTAAACAGTGGAGAAGGGTGAACAGCTTGTCCAGCTGATGGCTGATGGCTGGACAGCTCAGGCTCAAAAAGACATATAAAGCTGATTGTTATCTGCATAAAAATGACAAGAAATATCATTAAAAGATTAAATACCGCCAGCTAAAGGAAGCATATAAAAAGCAAACAACAAAGGACCCAAAACCGACCCCTGTGGAACCCCACAGGTTAGAGAGGCAGTTCTGGAGGTGTACTTGTTCGCCAAAACAGAAAATGTCCTTCCAGATAAATAAGAGGAAAACCAATTAATGCAGCTCCAGAGATAAAAGTTAAACACTCAACCTATTTAGTATAATATTATGATAAAACAAAGGCAGCAGAGAGGTCAAGTAAAATAATTACAGAACACTTCCTTGAATTAGAAGCAATTAAAAGATCATTATAAAAGAGCCGCCTCAGTAGATTGGAATTGTTAAAAAACAAACTGAAAAGACTAAAAAACAAGCAACTTGTGTAGTAGGTATCTGAATTGACTTTGCAAAATTTTCTAGAGTAATTTACTGGGGAAAGGCCGTTTTGAAATTGGCCGATGGTTACCAACAACACTGCCATCGGGATTGGGCTTCTTCAGTAGTGGAGTAACCTCAGCGTGTTTAAAATAAGATGAGACACAACCTTGCCTTAATGAGCGGTTAATGATTGACAGCGATGAAGGACCAATGCTGGTAAGACAACAAGGCAAGACAGAGGGAGGTAAAATCTGTAGAAAGTCTAATGAGGGTTTCATTTTGCCAATAAATGAAACCAAGTCATCAACTGTAATTGTTCCAAAATAAATAAAACACTAAGGACACTGAAGGCCATCAGCCTGAGGAAAGGAACTCAGGGGGATTTTATTTTTCAAATCCATTACTCGTTCACAAAATAATTAAGAAAGGTGTTGCAGTCATTTTTTCCCCACTAGTGCCACAAATGGAAAAGAGCAACAATTTGATATCATGCATACTTTTAATTTAGGTAATCTTGGATGTAGTAATGTTAGCCAATGAAGGCGAGCCGTGAAACTGAAATGAGAGTCTAAATGCTGTTAAAGTAAATCCTGAACCAAGGGAATTCAGGATTTCAGACCACTTTCAGGCCCCTCAAAATGAAGCACCTCTTTGTTTAGAGTCATGTTGCAGCATGACTTGAACAGCAATGATAAGGTAAGAGTAATTGGGTCCACTCAGTAGACGGTTTGGACCCATCCGACCTCACATCTGGGATATTAAACATGTTAGATTGTCGTCGTCCCCCGTCACTCTGTCTCCACTCCTTTAACCGTCTTTTTTGTAATGGTTTTTTTCCCCCATTAAAATCAGTCCACAGACAATCGTTATGATTCTTCCGATGTTTATTTACTCTGAATTCACATTTGATCTTGAGAGGATTCGCAAGATTTCCCGTCTGACATCTGAATGATCATGAGTGTGTGGTGTGTGGTGCTTACAGTCTGACAGGACACCACACACTGTATGAGCAAACCTGTTATAACTAAGATTTTTTATTATTACGTGTGGTGTCTCTCAGGCTTTGAAAAGCTGCAGACAATTTGAAAATTCTGCCATGTGAACCAGCCTGAACTTTCTTCCCAATAACATCTGTGGACCCATGTCAACTTGCGTCCTTAATAGTGAGGCATTGGAGGTGTCACAAAAGGTCAAGGCCACCTAAAGATTTCTGCTACTTTCAACTAATATTTGACATTCAGGATCCTCATTAGTATCCTATTCTTTTTCATCTTACTTCGATCATCATTTAACACAGTCATATGATTATTGTTCATACAAACCCAGAAATGGTTAAAGGCAAAAAAAAAGTCAACTCTAAATGTAATTGGGGGGATAATTAGTGGAAAAAAAAGTTAAAGCCTGGAAAGTGAAAAAAAAAACACACTGAAGAGTAGGGAAATTAAAGATTAATGTGCTGCTTTTTGCAGAAATATAATTTTTTTTCTCTTTTATGGAAGCCTAGAGCCTGTGAAGTTTTCCCCCCTCCTACTAAACTTCAACCCTTTTTCATTTTAAAGTGATGCGTGTTTATGTTCACTGGGAGCACCTAACACATTAGCATTATTCATAACGCGAAGCTTCCTCAGTCTGCCCTTTGGTGGAGAAGAAAAACGACTTTACACTTCATTTACACTTCACACTCGATGTGAGCTGGAAGAGAGCTGTGCCCGCAATGAAAAATACCTTCATCTAAACAGAGGCCTGGTTAGTTAAGTGAGAAATTTGCTGTTGTGTAATTTACTCCTAATTTAACATGATTCAGACAACATTTAACATTATTGCAGGAAGAGTGCAAATCTTTAATTTGACCGTGCAAATTTGCGACTTTGAATGTAACAATGTTATGTCGGTAATGACCGATAGAAATATAAAATAGGTCATCTCATTCTGTGTGAATTGATGCTCTACCAACAGAAGCTGCGATAAGTAAATCAGGTCTGCATGTTTAAATGTTAGGAGAAAACTGCATGAAACGACAGAGAGCCCTGCAAATTTCTGGGGATGGTCCTTTGTTTATCTGTAGGTCTTAGTTAAAAATATAAACTCATTAGACAAATCGCCCTTAAAATAAGGTCGGGCAGAAAAGAAGTACTTTGATAATTTAATAGTGCGTTTGAAAAGGTCAGAGCATGAAATACAGTATTAATGTTTTTGAATCAAGGTTTAAACTTGGTGTGCATGATTGTCAGATTATTAGCACTTGCTGGAGCTGAGACTATGCAAGTTGGAGGTGATTTACTTAAAGTTAGGCTCGGCAATTTTTTCGGAAGTTCCCCCAAGTTCCTTTTTGAATAACTGTGCACGAGCAAGACTGTCTTCCCTTGCTCTTCTGCTCTTCAGGGGGATCATGTGAAAAAAATCTCCACTCTGATCTTATTTAGTTCTACTGAGGCCTTCCTCTTCATATCATAAACATGAAAGTGGTTTGCTTCTTGCAACTCTTAGTGATGTTCAAAGTCTACGGGGAGAGCAGCGGAGCTACAGTGAATGGCTAAACACTAAGCTAACTGCTAACCTAGCCGATAAGCTCACTAGATACATAATTACTAGAAGTGCGGATGCAAAGCCAGCAAGCGGAAACTAGGAAGGAACGAGCGTGCACCCTGGCGTCAGAATAATTGGCATGTGGAAAACGAATAAATAAGGCGATTCACCTGGAAATTGAGGGACAGAGGGGGGTGAGTATATATATATATATATATATATATATATATGGGTGAGAGGTGAGAGCAGGAACAAAACAGACAAATTCCTGACCTTCGGGCCGAATGCCAGAGACTGGTTGGAGTTTTTACAGGCCTGCAGCTTCCACAGAGAACCTCTTTTTTTGTGAATACGTAAAAAGGAAGGACGATTTTACCCAGCATAACAGAAAGTGCTACTGAACTATAACTTTTCTTTATTTTGATGTTTTGCCGTTAGTACACAGCATGCTGGACAAATCCTATTGATTACAGAGGCTATTATTGGCAGGTAACTCCAAAGTTGTCAAACAATTACTACTTGAATTACTTTGAAGTAGGGCTAGGTTCCCTGCCTACTCAGCTAAGTATTCTCCAGGATAGGGTATGCTACTTTAGGATGGTACCTTTGTCTGATCTTTACTTCGCTTTTTGCCATGTTAAAAGATCAACAGACCATCTATATATTACAGTTCAATGTTCTGTAAGTGTGGAGGTTTGGAGGTCAAACAATTATAGCTGAATTGATCTAGCTGCCATCAGTCAAAGCAGCTAATACCAAGGGAAGTAAATCTTCATCAGTGTAGACGGAGCATCTGCTCAGAGTAGCACAAGATTAAGTAAGTTATAGAGCAGTTGCATAAAATGCCTAGTAGTACATTTCTCAGTGGCAAATATGTGCAATATGTTTTCAAATCTTACTTTTCATCTTGTTGACACTTAATTTTACAACATGATCAAATAGCCTTTCACAGTCTGGTTAAGTTGGAGTTCAGATGACATATGCTACAGAGATAGGTGAAAAGAAAGACATAGTGCATCATTATTTATTCAAAGCTGTGCACCTTAATTTACCATAGTAATGCATGGTAGACATAAAAAGAGTGTGACTCATTAAAGCTGTGCCACACATTTCGAAATAGAACCAAACAGGGCTTAAACCATTCTCCACCCTCAGGATATTTCCCATAGCAGCATAAGGCTTATGGTTACACCTCACACAAAATGTAATCACCCCCCTGCTATGCAGATGGTTTAGTGTTATTCTATCTGTAACTGGACTCGAAGCCAGGCTCTGAGTGGGCTTAATGACTTCTAAACCCAAGCTGATTAAGCGAGAAATTAACACCACCTCTCTGGTGTAACCTGATCTCCCTTCAGACCACCTGGTCCCAGGATGTGTGCGCAGTAGCTTCAAAACACTCTTGACAATGTTCTGAAAATGGTCCAATGCATTTAGGCAAGTTTGTAACGTACCACATGGAGAATTGTTTGGCTTTAAAAATAGGCTATAGAGAACATAACAGAGCTTTAAAATGCCAGCAGTCTGCTGCAAATCACTGGGAGTCGCAATATAAAGCCATTATTCTTGTTTGTCGCCTCAAACAAAGCATAATAGAGATATTCTTGGAAAAGAGAACAAACACAAAAGAAAAACAGAACTTCTCGCTGTTTTATGTGATCTGACGCTTGGTCTCAGAAGAGAATCCCAATTTGCTGTCAAAGATCTAATCTCAAGATCCAACCGGAAGAAATATTATGCAAATGTAAAGGGCTGCTGGAGGTTCTTTACATCTGCAAAGTTATGTTTTAGTGTTTTCCTCCGCTCCTCTAAATGCTCCATGTCTAGGGATTTCTTTGTGCATATTTCATGTGTATGTGTGCATTTCCGCTGGAGCAAATGCCTGCACTGCATCCATAACTGCTCCAGATGGTTCATCTTAGCATCTGTCTAACCTGACAAAACATACCCTGCAGCATGTGGCCATAAGGTGTATTATTTGGTTATTCTGGCAGAGGCTGACTTCAAGCTGTATAATAGTAATCGTCTCAAAGCAAAGTGTAACACTAGACAAAAATTACTGTCTTTCTGGGCCACGCATGAATGACCGGCCACTTCTGTGCCTTCAATTGGGAGCTTTTCCTCTGCAGGGTCCTTCTAACAATGAATCCATGGCCCCTCAGAAGCAGAGGTTGTGTCAAACTGTATTGATGAGTGCAAGAGAAGAGCAGAAAAAAAACAGACAGGGGCAGTGAGATGGAACAGATGCGAAACAGGTTTTGGTCACTAATAAGAGATGGGGGGGGGGACGAAACACCGTTTTGGAGTGCACCGACTGCAGGTTACTCAAGTGCGAGCCACCAGAATTGTCAAAGACTCCATGGTAGGTGTCAAAACGTCTTCAGAAAGAAGCGAGCGAAAGTCTGGTTGCCTCCGATTTAAGCCTGTTTGCTGTTGCGATTACCCGGATAACTAGGAATTTGCACAGGCACCCTTTTGGAATGATTTAGAAGAGAATGTGATGATTTAACGGAATCATCGCTGGCGGACAGCTCATCTTTCAAAGCTTTCATTTCATTACTCCGATCAGTACACTCCATGCAAACCTCTTAAAACCCTTTTTCCCCCTTATTCATTGGCCATGCCAAGAAATATTGATACCTCCTTAAACCTTTTCATCACAAACTTCCATCCATTTTTGTGAGGATTTTAAGCACTACGGCAACACAAAGTAGCGCAGACGTATTTATAGTTACAGCTCTTTTAGTGGAAGGAAAGAGCCATTATATCAAAAAACATTTTAGCAATTAAAATATGTAGAAATCCCAATCGCTGCATAGACTGTGGAAATAATTTTGGGTATAACTCAAACACCACAAACTAAATATTTATTTGTTGGTTCCTCTCTTCAAAATAGCTCAATCTCAGGCACATTGAATGGAGGGCATAGGTGAAGAGCAATTTTTCAGTCTTGCCACATAATTTGAATTAGTTTTACATCCATGCTTTAACCAGGCCAATCTGATAGATGAACATGCCTATATCTAATCACTGGATGTTTGTACTCATAGTCTTGCTCTTCCCCGTCTACATATTTTTGCAGCTTTCAATACATCTTCTTCCATCTTATGCCTTGTAGTTACCTCTTCCTGTCAACACTAATCAGCTTCCCAGTCCCCGCTGAAGAGAAACTGCCACGCATATCGATGCTTCCATCGGCATGTTTGACATTGGCGATGGTGTGTTCTGGGTTCGGAGTAAAAAGGTGTGAATATTTTCAGATTTTTTATTTTTTTTAATAAACCACCATGTGTTCTTTTTCTTCAACTTCCCAAATATGTGCGCTTTTGGTTTAGTCTATCACACGCAATCCCATGAAATTACGCTAAAGTGTGTCGCTGCAACATTACAAAATGCTTAAAGAAAACACCTTTTTAACGTCCTAGTAGGTCACTGACTCGATCTGTGAGGTAATGTGAACAAATTAGGTGGTTTAAAAAGAGCCGACAAGTCCTTGAATTACATTTTTACGCCGTCATAAAAAAAAACGGGGAGGGGGAAAAAGCCGTAAAATTGGTGAACGCTCCGACTCTTTTGTTATTATCCTCCTGTGTGGTAAATAAGGAGGGCAAATATGCATATCAGCTTTTCCATTGTGCAGTTGAGTCCACATGCATCATTTGTTCATCCTTCGCCGTCTCTGAAGGGAGTCAGAGAGGAGGCAACGAGGAGAGTGAGTGTGCCCAGAGAAAGGGCTTTCATCCCAGGCTTATCAGAGCCAGCGCAGAGGGAGATTGTTGGCCAGTGGAGCAAAACAGCAATTGTTGCTGCCTTTGCCTCAACCCCCCCCCCCCACACCACCCCCTACTAACAGATATAGAGGGACAAAGTGTATGTAGTCTCACAGGCAGGCAGATTGGAAGATAAAGAAACATAATATAAACACTGGACAGAAGCATTTGGTCACTGTTAATCACTCCGTCGCTTTGTATCACGGTTTATTAGAAGTTACTCAAAACATAGTTGTTTAATAGTGTTTTCTGTGTTACTGACAATGAATACCCATATTTTTCTGGCGAGCAACCAGAAGACGCGCTACCTACAGCGCCAGCGACGACGACATATGCACCTCTAAATCACGCGGTAATATCAGCACGCTGAGCTGCGATGAGCAGTTATAACCATGATGGAAGACACCAGATGATCAGTGTTAAGCAGCAGAAATCGTTTCCCCTCACGCTCGGGTAATTGTTTTATTCCTTTTGAAGAGAAAATATTTTCACTCGAGTAAATCTAACGCTGGATCGCTTCGGCGGGAAAGATGCGGAAAATGTTTGGTCTTTTCGTCACATGAAGAAAACATTTTTCAGGGGGGGATACACTACTTTCAAGAGGATTTACACTGATAGGTTAAAAAAAAGAAGAAAAAAAAAAAAAGGTCACCCTCAATGACCCATGAAGACAGGCGGGCAACATACTTGTCTGGATGAAAAACGCAAGAAAGATGGAAAGGTCAGCTCATTCAGTGGCTCAAAACCTCATCAGAACGATTGAAAAAGACTGAAACAGGTGAAGAGTGGTCCCTCGACAGATAAATCAAAGAAAACCATCTTGCTCTACCAGGCATTTATGTCATGATTTTATTGCACCTTTTTGACTCTATGTCTTCATGGATAACTTCAATATAACTTATTTTTTACAGCGCTTTAGGACTTTTTGCCATCAAAAACAGCCCTAACCTCTTTGGCCAGACGCTACACATCCCTACAAATGAAGTCGAGCTCCAGGTCCGGTTTTGGGCATATGGATATGCCGGCTGTGCGGGTATGACCCCAGCCTCCCCTGCTCCGCGTGGCACTTGCAGGACACCTTGGGAGTCGGCGGGGGTGAAGGGCTTTTCGTCTAGCCCCCTCTGTTCTGTCTAACAGGCTGGACATGGGGCACGGCATCTGTCTCTAGAGGAAATGCTCACACCAGAGATTGGCCTGGTGCACAAAGAGACCAGATCAGTATACATAAGGTATGCGGGGGTGGGAGCGTGTTCAGAAAAGGACCTGCGATAGTGTGGGACATGGAAACAGCACACACGTACAAGTTCAGTTAAACCGCTTTCCATTTTCCTCACCTTCCCGATAAAGCATTAACCATGCCAATGGACTCTCCGGATAAGGCACGAGTCAATGGTGTCAAGCCGTCCCAAGGTTTCCAAACTCCAACAAATTTACTGCTCATATACTATATTACATGTGCTTATACAAGTCAATACACTATACTATACTAGTTTTGCTAGTTAAGTTCATTAATTGATTCATATAGCCATCCATTATCTACACCCACTTATTCGTGTGGCGTTGGGGTGGGGGTAGTGTCGCCAGTGGTCATTAGGTGAGAGGGAGGGTATGTGCATATCCAAATTCTATGTATCACAATCAAAATAAATACATTTGTAGAAACCAATTAAAATGCAATAATTACTGTTTTATATTATGTGTATTGGATTGCAAACCAACAACCTAGGCATCGTTTTGGAGCCGAGGAAAATGCAGCAATTTTTCTTATGTCCTCTGCTGGTTTATGTTTGTTACGCTTAATTGTTGAATTGAAACAAGGTTTACTCAAATGCCTCAGAAGAAAAGACTCGTATTTGGGGGGAAATTGTAATCTACAAGCAAGACCTCAAAGACACTGCAAAACTGGCATCAGAGTGTAAAAGCCTGATCGGTGCATATCCTTTTTATATTTATATTTATTTATATTATATCTCTTTAAAAGCTTTGCCAGATTTCTTGTTAAATCCAACACTAACGTCATATGTTTCTCATGTATCTTATATTTATTTTTTTATTATATTTTTTATGTTTTATGAACTTATCCTTTAGGAATCTGCAGCAAACTGTTTGGTTTTACTCTTATTTTAGCAAGATTTTGTTTTTTGTTGTTTAATTTATAAAAACACAGCATTTGCTATTGTACACTAGGTATTGGTCAATTACTAATATCAAGGTTTTTTTGAGTTATGGTTTCAAAACAACACAAATTGTAATTTGTATTTACCTTTTAATTAGATACCACAGAAAGTCTCAAAGTAACAATAGTTTCTCTGGCCTTATGGAGGGGATGGAGTTGCACAGCGCTTCCCCTACCCTACCGGTTGCTGTTTATTGGTCAGCCTACTGAATGAAGGGTCTGATCCCTTCTTATAAAACGGAAAAAAAATTGGTAGTTTGAGAATGTTTGCAATCACAGCAAATATTGATGGTACCAGCACTGTGGCTACCAGAGCTCCACTCGTTAATTCCATTAGACTTCTACAATCGGAATTTATTTACAATCATAAAATATTAAATATTAATTTGCTGTCAAGCATTTGATGATTGGGGTTAGGGATTAGGACTTCTGGTCTGAATGTAGCCAATATAATAGAAGATAATTTTAGGCATGAGGCAAATTCGCGACATTAGGCATAATTGAGGGTAAACAGTAATCTTTTCCAGTCTGAGGTATGCAGATTATTTTATAGATGCCGCTATTGCTGAACAGAGCTTTGGAATTATATTTGAACATGTTCCTGGACAATTCATTCTATTGAATCATTTCAATATTTCAAGTACAGTGGAGCACTGGGTGAAAGCAGAGTTCTTGACGTCTGTTGAATATTCATCAACAGAGATCTTGGCTGTGTGAGGACTGGAAGCAGTTTAAAGCCGTCTTGGTGATAACAGAATAAAATGGGTTAAAAATAATGTACGTTTCCTCAAACTACAACTAAACTGAGTGTAAGTCAAAAATAATTATACCAATGAAGATATAGATAATATTATTATAGACATATTTTGCAGCTTTACGTTTTTTTGCTACATTGTTTAGAATAAAAGTAGTTAGATCATGCTAATTTCTTTTTATCTATCTAAATTGAATACCGTGTTACAGTGAAACTGGTATTTTTTACTCATGGTTATAATACCGCGGGGATCCCAACCCTGTTATCCACATACAATTTGCCATCTTTCACGCTTTTGTATAATAGTGCTGATTTTGGTCAAACTGAAAGTACAAAACATGTGGGCCCGTTGAGACATCGACGGCCGGAGGCAGTGGGACAATTTAACACAGCCACGAGCAAAATACATGGAATAGCATTTGCTGTGGCCTAAATGGAGCCCCACGCAGAGAGTTTTGCCAAGCTGCACAAGCGCACACACACGTGCACATGCACACACAAACACAATCACAAATGCAATGTTGAATGTAAATGGTCTGATGAGAGTTATAAATCTCTCAGTGGCTGCTGGGCAGCTGGGGTCAAGCACCCGGTGCTCCTGTCAGAATAGTGCAGCTGTGTGTGCAGAGATAGCTGGTATTGTGAGGAACTGGCCTGCAGGGTGAAAACTCAAATTGGTCTCTGTAAAGTAAAGTCAGTTTTTTTTTTTTTTAACAGTTAGAGGTCTCTTCCCGATATTACATAGCAGTTACAGGCAGGGAAAGAAAACTCTACCTCCAAATAGCTGCCATTTTACGTGCCATTGTTTCAGGCCTCAAAAAGTTATTTTACGTCCTGGAAAAGAAAATCCTCCAAAAAGGACATTATCACAGCGGAAAAGTCCAATGGCATAACTCATCTGTATTGGTGTAAAAGCATTTGGCCAGGAGCGTTTAGCTTCCCAGTGTCTACCAAGGAGGAGGGCTGATAAACTGCAAGGCTAAATGCTGACATTGTCAAGGGGGGAAAAAAACAGCTGTTTCAGCACTTTCTCTGCAAATAAATGTCTTTAATTAATTAAATGAAGCACAGTCCTGAGAGCAAAATTCTTGAGGGGAGAATTGGCACGGTAACACAGCGAGGTGTGAACTACAACATTTGCTGCAGATATGCTTACAGTGAAATATCAAGCTTTTTAGCAAAGGTGCAAAATGCTCTGTGCGTTCTTTTAGATGCTCAAGTGCTTTGTGTATCTTATTTCATTGTGTCATACTCTGTGGCCATTACCAGTACGATTTATTATTGAAGCGTGCATCCCTATTGACTTTTTGGAGTTTTTGAGACAATCAAAGGTGGACTTCCTGGTGTGCTTTGAATCATATTTCTCCAATATTTTCACAAGAGTTTCAGGTGCTACTGAAAATATTTTTATATTACAGTGGTTTTGGGGTAATTTTGCTGGGACAGCCACTCCTAGAGTCGTTCACTTTTCCATGTTTCTACTTTTTCTGTATTGACTTTGGAAGTTAACTTGACTTCCAAGGTCTTAGAAATATCTTTACAAACATTGCCAGACGGATAGATGTCAGTTACATAAATCAGAAGACGATGTGTTGATGTTTCAGATCTTTTAGCCAACTTCATGTTTTCAGACAGTTTCTGTTTCAGGAATGTGTTGATTTTTTAGGGGTTGTGGTAATTGCCAGTGGTTGCAGCTCATGAAATTGAACTTTGACTTTTCAAAAAATATATTTTCGTTCACTGGTTTACACAATTAAAGACACAACAACACATTCTTTCAACAGTTAAAAATCTTTGGCTGGCATGGTGCACTTTTGGGGGTTCCTAAAACTACACCACGGTGACCATGGTGAGGGAAGCCACACATAGCATGGGAGCATCAAGACAAGTGTTAATATGACACACTTTACACCTGTCCCCTCCTGGCTTTAGGGCCATTATCAGCTTCCTGCGGTAGTTCACAGGCATAATGAGCATAGAGCGTCCTACTGAATATCACTGCAGGAGGTAAAATATGGGAAACACGTTTATTGTTGTGTGTATGTGCTAAAACTGAGTTGAGAGACTGCAAAAAAAAAAAAGTAATTCTGAAATAGAACGGGGTGGAAAGAGAGCCAAACTAATGAAGGTTATAGAGAAGGAGAAGTCTACAAAAAAGGAAGGAGAAGAAACGACGAAAGTAAAATGAGACAGAGGGATTGCTGAGGAGTCTCTCTGGATTTGGAGAATCCGCCTGAGCCTCGAGTTTCAGGCCAAAGTCTCACTGACACACTTGCTGCCTGATGGGGCTTTTGTCTTCTTCTTTCTCTCTCTTTTTCATCTTTCCTCAACGCTGGAAACTAGAACTGTAGGTGTCCGTTGACAGTCAAAGAATATTCAGCTGTAAGCGGGTGTGCTGACTTGTGTTTACGCAGAAAAATAATACTCTCTAGGACATTTGCCAAGAGTAATTTGGGATTAAACTGTGTCATTATGGCCATTTTAGTGTTTGGTTTTGCCAATCTCTATGTGAACACAAAGCTTTATGGTTCATCTGCTGAAATTTTACACTATAAAAAACTGCAAAAGGCTCTTTTGTTGCTATGGCTCTTTTTGAGTACCCTATAAAATCTAGTTTACTAGTGGAACCCGATTGAACACAGATACTGCAGAAACAATGCCAGTTGTTTAACATCTAATTTCTCCCTCAGAAGGGTGTTGGTAATATATGTTATATCGAACATGCAAAGATATATTTCCTGAAATTACATTGTATTGGTCTGGCATAGCAACCCGAGTAATATTTGCTCCCAGTTCATTTAAACATTTTCATTACAAACTATAGCTAGGCTCCCCAAATGGCTTGCCCTGTGTACTGATTGCCCAGCTACACTGGGCGAGGCCGAAAGACCCCCCTCCCCATCACCATCTCTCCTATAAAAGGGGGGTAAAAACTCTTAAAATAAAAGAAATAAAGAAATGTACCGCCCTAAAATTTAAATTAAACAAACAGACAAACCAGGAAAACAAGTTAAGATGGTAGCAAAAACAAATGGCAATTCTAAAACATAAAGGAAGAGAGTTATTTCCAATTGTTGTAGTCCTTCTACTGTAAATAAGCTTTTTAAACAGTTACTCTCAATAAATAGCTTCAGCAAAAGAGTGAGCTTTAAGAAAAATGGCTAAGGAAAAAGTTTTGCCATATGTATAAAGATTTTTGGAAACGGTGTTGGAATCTTTTCCAGCCCTAGTCATGCATTGGTTTCCTATAGCAAAGACTACCAATGTTTTGAAAACTGTCCTTCACACTGCTACTGTAATGCAATTTAAAGAGCTTTCCTGAGATGACAGTGAAAGTGCTGGAGCCGCTCATCTCTCTATATGGAGCATAGAGTAATGCAACATTACCCTTTCCCAATGCGTTGCTGTGCACTGCCAGTCAGCCGGCTGAAGGTAGTTTCCTTCCTTTTGCCCCCACTCACGACAAAGTAAAATTCAACCATTGAGAAATATTTGTCATTGTGAAAAACAAGGAAACTCGTGTTACGGGAACTAAAGCAGTGCCACCGTCACTCCTGAATAATGTTTTAAAAATACAGCCGTCAAGCTTAGACCGAATTCTCGGCAAAGACACGAGCAGCCAGACTGCCAAAACAGTTTAATACGAGCTTGTTAGACTTTAGTGTTTCTCTATTACAGTTATAAAACTACGCACCACAAGCATCTTCGTTAAAAACGAGTGCTAAATCTAGCATGTGTGTAGTCTCCATTTGTTTACTTCAGTTTGTGTATTAAAACCATAATGGCAATTAATAATGTTGTAGATAACTGTAATTATCCATTTGTTGCTTTTCTAATTGAAATAAAAGAAATTAAATCATGCAACAGATTTATTTTGTAAACTTTAACTTAAGACAGTGGAACAGCGTTATTTTCGCTCAAGGGTCTCACACGGTGAGAATGGAATACAAGACGATGCCTGGTGTTATTTGCTTTGTGAATTTGTTTGGGAAAGGATGTTCATGTTCTAAGTTAGAGCTGTAAACCAAGCAGAGAATACCATTTCTACAAAATGTTCATATTTATGTGCACAGAGTATCATTATTTAAAAATGGGTTATTGTTTATATCAATGGATAGGTGGTGTACAAAGTTTATTTTTCAAAAATTGGATTTAATTATGGTTCAAAGCCTGTTATTTGTAAGCTCTTGTTCTCTTCACCTTTAAACCGCTTAGTAGTGTTAGATTTCACAGCTGGTTACCTAATGCACCTTCTGCTTTTGTTTGGGCAAGTAAATTCCCTTTTACATCAACAGCAGACAGGAGCTGTAGCCTCCTAGAGTTTCTTTTAATTGACATGGCTTACTTTCTCATACGCTTCCCAGGCATCCAACATCAATGGCACCATCAAATAAATGTATGGGGGCAGTAAGCGTGAAAAGGAAATGATTTCAGGATTTTGAGAGCGCAGGTTTAAGCATGTTAATGTTTTAACATTGATGGATGATTTTGGAAGTCACAGCATTTTTATTACTTTTGAGACCATAAAAAGGAATAAAGATTTTCCCCATTACCATAATTAATATCAACAGCAGTCAACTGGAAGGACTTTCTGATGAACTTGTGTCTGAAGCTATGTAAAGGCATGGGCACTGTATGTAATTTGATGCCTTAAGATCGTGCCCTACTGAGTTTCCCCGCTGTCTGTAACAGTGTAAGATACTGAATGATGAATGAAAGCCGGTCCGATGTTCGCTTGTCCCGCACTCAGAAGACCAAAAGCTTGTGTTTCACAAACAATTTGTCTCAGCGCATCACAATATGACATGTTACAAAACCGTTCATCCATTAGTGTAGGTCTTTGACCTGCTGGGGCCACTGATGGAGCATTTAAATCTAAATCACCAGATGTTTAGTTAATCATTACATATGGATAAATAAATGAGACAGCGTTGTCACAGCAAACGTAACATACCCTTTCCTGACAACAGAAGATGATGAATTCCACACCTTTGATGCCAATGCGCATCTACTATTCAGAACAGGAGTGCATAAAAATAGATATAGCATGTTTTGATGTTCAACAAAATCGGCTTCATGTCCTTACATTTAGACCTGCAGAATGCACATTTTTCAGTACACGAGCATAGATAGTAAGATGGCTTTAACGTCTACAAGAGTTAGACGTTTTTTCAGAAGCCCTATTTTTGATTCTGTACTTTAAAAACAGGGAGAAAACTGAGATCTGCAGATCTTGGGATGTCCCCTGGGGGAACAGCAGTTTGTTTTGAACAGACCTCAAGTCTGACAGGGAGGTTTTGAGAGAAACCTCAAGAAAAGCGGAGTTTGCAATGCACCGCAGGTTCGTAATGCTCATAAATTCTGTAAGATTGGAATCCTGTCTGCGTGTATAACGGTATGTGGTCACTAAAACAAAATATTTATCCATCTATTAATGTTGAAACAGCTAAACTAAAACACACAAAAGGCAACAAAAAAAGTAACTTTCAGTAGAGCAGAAATAAATCCCAATAGGCTTTTCAAACCAGCAACAAAACACGACCGATCTTACGTTGGGTCAATAAACACAATCCTGAAGAACATTTCTTTTTTTAAACCCCACAGAACTCCCTTTGAACTGTATTGCTTCTGTAGAGTCACGGGCAGAGGAGATGTGATGATTTCCCCTGGAGTCTGGCAGGAAGAAGAGCTGAACTTGTTCTCACATCTTCTGCTGCTGAGGAGAAATAACTAGCTCCGTTCACTTTGAAGCAGAAAGAAAAACACACATCTCACACTGCATGGCTGTTCTGAAGTAATCATTTCTCTCCACCACTTTCCTGCATTTTCCTTTCACTTCCCTTGTGCTCACTTTAGAGGAATCCACTTCCCCAGGTACCTAATCATTTCAACCAGGGAGGGTGAACATCACCCTATACGGTGCGGTCACATCCTCCGGTTCTGCGCCAGGTCTGACTCACCTGTGCAATCTCGTAGAGCAGTTTGTAGTGTTCCTCTCGTTTTTGCAAGGTGCACAAATTGCAGCCCATCCTAGTTGTCAGGGAAACGGCGCCGAGTGCCCGCCGGAGAGTGTGCGCTTGTCTGCGGCGTGTGCGAGCTCCCCCCAGGGCGATCCACACTCGGGCTCCTCTTCGCCTCTTCGCCTCCCTCACTCTTCCTTCTCATCCGTGTATCCTTAGAGATCCCTCCCTCTCTTGCTCACACACACACGCACACACACACATTTGTTACCCAATATTTTTTTTTTTGTATTTCTAACAACTATACAAGTTACTAATTAACTCAGTAAAATGCACCTGGCTTCCCTCTCCCTCTTGCTCTTCCCTCCCTCTCCCAGCTCTCACTCGCATGCCTCCATACACTCTTTACTCCACCACCTCCTCTCTCAGTGTGAGCGTACTCTCGTCCGTGCACACACTCTTGGCTCACAGAGACACACCTCCTCCTGTGGCAGGCTGCCTACACATGCCTGCTCCCACTTCAGTTCATGAATAGACAGCATCCTTATTGGCTGTTTAAGGGAAGGACGGCGACTGGCTGAGGGCGGACAGGAGGGGAGTGCTGAAGGGAGTGGACCGTTCTTAACTTCTGAGGATTCGGTGACTATGTGGCCATTGGTTTTGGCTGTGCGCACGAGTAAGCGTCTGTTCCATACCTTCAGATGCCTATGTTTCCAAAAACAGCAGTTAAAATGCAATCTCTGCAGTTCGTCAAGTCAGTGAAAGGTCTATTTGTCAGCGCGCACATTTAACAAATGGATCTGGCATGGAAATCAATCTCATTTGGATGCAGTCAGATAGCCTTTTGCACTCAGCTCCGTGTTTTTCCGAGTAGTGTTTAGTGGCTGCCATAGATTTACAGTCAGCGTGCGATACTTCCCCCGGCATATGCTTCCTCTCTCCGCCCGCAGTTAGACAAGGGCACCGAACCGGGCTGACACACAGGAAGAAACACAGACTAATATTGATTGGCTTCAAATTAGCTTCCAGCACTGCTGGTTCATCTCTTAGGCGGAGGGCGAGAAAGAAAGAAAGAGGAGGAGGAAGACGGATGGATGATATAGAATTGCAGCTATGATTAATTAAAAGTGCAGTGGTGGCATGTGTCGCAACCTGGCTCTTTTTACGCTTACAAGTAAAAAAAAAAAAAAAATTCACAGAAAGCACTACTATTAAGCTGAACAATCACAATCCAATATACTTTAATAATCCCATCTTGAGCATGAATATAAAAGTCCACAGGAACACGTTACTTAAAAGGCATATATTATAATTTTTCCAACTTTCCTCTTAAAACTAGAACTGGAAAAAAGGTTAAAAAACAAAAGTAAACACAAAACATTCAGTAATGTGACAGAACGCTCAGAATAAAGAACTTGTGTATCGGGGCATAACATACCATTGCTCCATGATGTAATGTAGCGCAGCAAACGCTAGCTCAAATCATGATTTATGCGGGGATTTGCCCAGTGAGGAGGAGGAAGTCCAGTGAACTGTTGTCTGAGTGGAGTTGATTGGGAGTTTAACAAACCGGCACCCAGTGGAGGGATTTAAAAGCACCATGTATTGAGCCCCGTCTGCCTATGTTCACCAAAGTTTGGGAAAAGAAGGCCTATGACACAAACTGTAATACAAAGCACTAAACCTGGACTGTGGCAATTCTTTCCTATCAGGAAGTCCACAGAATACAGTTCACAGCCTCCAAGTAATCCGAAATGCTGCAGCAAGATTTCTGATGAAAATTGACAACATAGACCATATTTTGACTGTTTTAGCTTCCCTTTATTTGCTTCCTGTTAAATCAAGAATATGGTAGATTCAATTCAATATTATTTATCATGAAACATGTCATCTCAAGGCAATTTCCAAAGTCAAATTCCAACTGATTATACAGATTGGGTCAGATTATACAAATTAGTCAAAAAAATCTTTCCTATCTAAGGGAACCAGTTGATTGCATCAAATCTTGACAAGCAGCATTCACTCGTCCTGGAGAAGCGTAGAGCCACAGGGACAGTTGTATGCATTATCCATGGCTTTGCAGCAATCCCTCATACTGAAGCAACAGTGGATAGAAAGACTCCCTTTAACAGGTAGGAAAAACCTCCAGCAGGACCAGGCTCAGCGTGAACGGTCATCTGCCTCGACCGACTGGGGGTTAGAGAAGACAGAGTAGAGACACAAGAGATTGGCTCCTACTTTTATAGCGCTTTATCAAGTCTGACAACCCCAAAGCTCTTTACTGGCTCAAAGCAAGGGGATACTCATATGTTACTAATATTTGGTACTGAAAAAGATGTCATGAGCAGCCAGCTCAGCTCAAAGAAAATACATTGCAACACTTTAGTGCATCCAAACTTTGTCTGTGAAAACATTGTTATTAATCTTTCATTTGCATTGAATAGAGCACCGTTAAACAACATCAGCTTAGGCTGCCCTCAGTTAAAGTTCATGTAAAAACCAGCAGTGTTTAGTCAAAGTTCTCAAACGTGTGAGCTCCACCCATA
This sequence comes from Fundulus heteroclitus, assembly GCF_011125445.2. NCBI lineage: Eukaryota > Metazoa > Chordata > Actinopteri > Cyprinodontiformes > Fundulidae > Fundulus > Fundulus heteroclitus. The sequence continues at coordinate 9,169,133 of NC_046377.1, read as the reverse complement.
AACGCATCTATGAACGCGTTCAAGCGCAGCACTGGATGCGGTTGAAGTCAGCCAAACTGCTGTTGCTCCGCTGAACGGCCAAACGAGATAGTCACAGTCACGTAATTATCGACATATCAGCAGGGTCACCACCGCCTTCATGGTACAATAGTTTTAGCTGGCTTTGCAGTTTTAATGTGAGATGTGGCGATAACAGTCTGTGCAACCAACTGGATGGTTGACTTAAGGCTAAAAACTCATTGAGACCATTGTAATGTGGTGCGTCACACATAACTCCTTGTCGTCATTAAGATCCTGCCTTTGAAGGACGAGAAAGCAAGAACAGATCACTGGATTTCAACCACCTATGGTTCCTTCAGTGGCGATGAGGCTTGATATCAGAACAAATTTGAGAAGGTGTCATGTGTCACCAATGTGTTTTTTTTTTTTTATTTATATTGGATGGCGTTTTAATCACAACACTGTGAACTGACCCTGCTGATTCCCACTTTCATTTTTGAAAGACCACAAATGACATGGCAGACTTAATTGGTAAATTATAAAGGGCCAGCAAGTGGAGAGAGGGCTTATCTTTGTGGCTTTATGGCTGAACTGTTTTGTGAAACACGCTGTTTATGGCCATTCATGACAGGTAACTGTTCACTGCCGATTACTTTAAAGCCAGGCTGTATGACAGGATGTAATAAAGAATAATTTTTGCATTTTTTTTCAGCTTTCATACCAACAGAGAGAAGTAAAAAAATGCAAAACACAAGTTCAGCCAGTAGTTCACCATTAGTCATCTTTATATGAAATGAACCGTACCCTGCTCTGGTAAACTACTTTAACTCAAGAGGCAGACAAACTATGTCTGCATGACAAATCGTTGCCACGGCTAATGAGCAGAGAGCAAAGATGCACCATCACTCTTATCGCCACATACGCAGGAACAAGGATCGTATTGGTGCAGTGAAGGGTGGCCAGGCAGATCTAGATATAAGTTCCGTGATAAAACACGACCCTTCGTCTCTAACCATTCTCAAGCCGAGGTGCAAGTTGATGAGGTCACTGGTCTCTCCACTGACCTTTACAAATGAGCTGACGTCACCAACTAATCTCAGAGGTTTCTGTTTCCTTTGGATTTTCTGCAGGATGTTACTTTATTTTTTGGAAGTGTTGCTGTTTGCAATTTTGAAATGGATTACCAACATTAACAAAATTCATTTTCATAGGATTCTGATATATTGTTATAATGTTCAGGCGTTTTGTATTGGAGGAGATAGGTCTAGAGACAAATGACCAAAAAAAAAAAAAAAATGAAGTTAAACTTGCCCAGAGTGAGACATGGACAGAGCTAAAATCTGGTGATTGTGTAGATAGTTTAGAGCAAGAATGAACTTTACTTACCTCAAAAGTGACCTTTTGGCTTGCTAGTTCTGAACACAATTGTTACTCAAGAAGGATGAGCCTAAATAAAATTCAAATGTTATTTGGAAGTTCTTGGGACATCAAACCGAGCAGAGGAGCTCTGGTTGTCAAAAATATGGAAACAAACTATAATTTATAAGAATATAAATCACCTTTCAATGGCACTTCTTGGGACCCCTAGTAAGAATGTATGAGCACTTTTAAAATCAACAAGGCTTTTGTTGCAGTAGCATACATACCTTCACACTAAAAAGGTAGAAAACTCAAACCTTTAATTTAAGTATGTCTATACAATTTGTAAATAAATATCATAATAAATAGTTTGTTTAACGAAATCCCCAGTGCAATACTTTTTGGAACCTGTAAAATGTTCTTCAAAATGATTATAACTGAAGATGTTTTGATTGCTATACTTTATAAAGTTGAGTGTCAAAATAATTAATCATTCTGCAGTTCCTGTTTTAGATGGGTATAAATATGTGAAAGAGAGACCTATATTTGTTAGCTACTTTTCAACAGGAGAACATGCCATTCAAGTAAAGCCGATGTTTATGAATCTTTATGAGTCAGGAAATGGCTGACAAAAAAATACTTGGCTAACCTTCCTTATATCCACAATCTGAACAATAGCTATGTTTCCATCTAATTCTCATGTTAATTTTGATCAAACTTTTAAAGTATCACAAAAAGGAATAAAAGAAAAGGTAAATTTGGATAGGGGCATTTTTCCATCCGCTGGTTTAGAGTGAATTAACTAGCCTTCGCAAAGCATAATTTCGAGACTTAGAGAAAGAAATGCAATTCTATGCACATTAAGAGAATATCCTTAAAGACAGCGGAAACAGTTGATCCGTCATGTGAGGTAAATCTTTGTTCCATCAGAACCAATTTGACAGATTGCGTTCCCATCTTCCCTTTTGTGCATTAACTCTTTTTCGGGAAAGTCAAAAACCATGATGAAAACACTGCTAATGATTAAAGGTTTTAAGTTGCTAGTGACAAACAAGGCCAAAGATTATCTTATCAACAGGCACGGTGAAAAAGCACAGACAGCACCTTGGAATGGCCGGATTCCCAAGTACTCTTCAAAATCACTGATGGAGACATTCCAGTTTACAGCGCTTTCCTTCCCATCATCACTAATACAAAACTGTAAAACCTGTTTAATTCTCCTAAGGGAATCTTCTCTTAGAACCAATGGCTTTGGTGAACTGAAGTATTACTATTAAATATGATGAAAGATATCTGTCTCTTTAAGAAGAGCTGCATATTAGGGAGCAGAAGAGACTGCCTAGGATTCATGAAAATCTAAGGAGATTTTGTGAGGAGGAACATTCAAAGGTCTCTCACTCAAAGATAGCATGCACAAACATGAAATGTAAATGGCAGCTTGTAAAAAAAAAGATATACCAAAGATATTTTTTTTTAATAAAAATAAAATAAATCAACATCATAAGAGCAAAGCATATCATTAAAAAGGGACTTGCATAAATCTTTGGAACAGGTGACATTGACACAGACCTTTTTTTTGTTGTTGTTCATGTCACTCTCTTTTCATCATACCTTGAAAATGGCTCCCTGTCAAATTTCATCATCCTGCCTTCTTACTCGTGTCTAAATGAGACACTGGACAAGGTTTTGCTCCCTTAACATTTTGAAAAGACTCGTGCAACTTTGACAGATGTTAAATTTGGATCCTGTGGAGGAGAAATTGCATGGTACCAAAAAAAAAAAAAAAAGAAAAAAGAAAAACAAAAAGACATTTCAACTTTGATGTCTGGGAGCAGGACTGGCAATAACGGCAGCAAAGTGGTGTCATACGTGTAAGGTCTCATGCTCAATAAATTCTCGGACAGGTAGTTAACTTACGGGGCCGAAGAGGACCGAGGTGGCTTCAAACAGCTGCACAGGCCATTTTACATTTCATGGTAAAGTCTGTCATTTGGTCCTGCTGATCTGTCAAAGGTTAACCAAAAATAGCCTGCTAGAGACGGAAAGTGTTGCACTTCAAAGGAAGCCTTTAACACACATTAGCATAATTTTCTGAATGGTTGAGACTGAGTGAAAATGAGCCACTGCTCGGTTTTGTGAGCTCTGAACCATACAGTGATGTGTAGTTTATGAAGAAATTAAAGATTTCAGAAGTACCGCTGAAAGCCAAGCAGAATTTTTGGTGACCTGATTATGAGTTCATTATGTCCGCAGGGGTCACAAAGAAAGTGTTAGCTGTTAAAAGTTTCCAATCTGTTTTGCTCAAAACACATTGATGTAAATACAATTTTAAGACAAGTCTCTGATCTTAGCCAGACAGAAACCATTCCCAGGAAGCTCCTGGAGAGTGGTCTAGGAGATCCTAAAGGCATTTCAAGTGAAGAGGTGACCATTGGGAACATGACTAGAAAACCCTGTTTAGCTGCTTCTATCAGTGATTTCATTCTTTCGGCCTTGGTCTATATCTCATGGCCATAAGCGAGGGTAGGGACTTAGACAGGCTGTGAAATTGCAACAATTTCGGTTTTCAACTCAGCTCTTTCTTCACTACAACAGGTCAGAGCTAATGAGGCTCCAATCTGTCCATCTCCCACTTCATTCTCTCATCACTCATGAACAAGACCCAAAGGTACTTGAACTCTTCTGCTTGAGGCAAAGACATGCTTCTATTGAGAGGGAGCAAGCAACCTTTTCCCAATTGAAAACCAAGGCCTCAGACTTATAGGAACTGACTCTCTATATGCCCTTGACTGCATCCACTCCAGTGCACTTGCACAGAACCACTTCTGTAAAAAAAAGAAAAGAAAATCCAGGACTTGAGATTCTCTAACCTGACCTCCCAACTCTTGAGATCCTCTCCATGAACCACCACAAAGGGGATCAAAGTGCAGTAAATGCATTAGCAAATACTGACTATATATTGTCCTTTACATATTTTTGTATTCCTATCCCAAACTGTAAAACACAAACAATTCTCAACTACCTGAAATGACAATTTTTTTCCCCCTATTAACTTGTTGATTTTGTTGCAAATTTGAAAAGATAATTTCAAAAACAACTAGGCATTTCTAAGCCTGTGGCGTGGGAAGTGCTTGAGGGCGACACACACAGTTCTATCACTGGACATACCCTATACATACATAATTTAACTGTCTCAACCATTTGTCCAGGTAAAAACACAATTAGAGCGCTACTTACATTATGAAGCTAAAGGCCGGGGAACATAATGATACATGATAGTAATTGAAAATCAACTGTCCTGTCTGATTTTTTTTAATGTTCTGGTAATTACAATTTAACTATTCATAATTGTCTAATTACTTTGCAGAAGGCCAATACTCAGTTCTGACCTTCATAACAATTGTCTCTCCTCCACTCCATTGTCTTCTGATCCTTATTATTGAAGCAGAATGTCTATCTTTGTAAAGTAAAGAATGGGAGAGGTACCAGGCATTTAACTATCATAATATGAAGGCAATCACAGGGCAAACAAAGGCTGCCGAATCACACAACAGAGAAAGGGACAAAGCAGCTACAAAGGAATATGTTAGGTGGAACACAAAGGAATATATTGTTTCAAATTTGCAAACTGCCAGTTAGCCAAAAATAAATACAATATCCAGTCACTGTAATTTATCTCAAAGTTAATATTGAGACCTTGTTAAGCAGTGTCATTCACACATGTACAGATAGTCAAATCCTGTTTTGGGAAACCATTTGCATTGCACAATCAAAGCAGCTATTTTGAGAAACATTTTACAATCCAAATAAAGGTGTTTAAAATGATGTTGTTTCCTGAAGCCATTAGGGAGCCATAGAGTTGGTATTAAACAACAGTCCACCAGAGACGGTGTATAACTGGGGAAATACAAAACCGTGTATTTTTAATCAACCAGGAGCCTAACTGAAGTCTGAACAACTGACCCCGCGACGGGGTCAAGTAATCCATTAGGATGGATTTGTCCTCCAGCAGTGGGAAACAAGTACAGATCTCCTTCAGCAGTTTCCCTTTGGCTAACTGAACTGCTTGAAAGAAGCAAATCTCCCTCTGAAGCGGATACTTTTTCCGCTCAAAGCTGAATTGCTGTGGTATGTGACCAAAGGCCAAATACAACCAACAAGAAATAAAAATGTATCTTAAACGATAAAACATAGGGCACTCAGTTATTTTTCATACCTCCTGAATCCTATTCAAGATTTCAGGCGCTGCGTCCTATCCCAGCAGTCAGTTAGTGAGAGCTACAGTGAGGGTCTGCAGAACAGTGAAAGGTACATACTAGGACCTGAACGTTTACGTGACAAGGGTAATTTGGGGTGTTCATTTTTCTTGTTAGTCAAGTCTTTTAATGAACTTAGGAAAAAGATTATCTTAAAAAAATCCACAAACCAGTTTTTGTTAGATGCAAACCTCAAACTTTAATCCACAGGTCAAATTAAATTCTAATGAACAGTTCAGATTTTTTAAAACTCAGGTATCCCACCAAATGAGCCTACTAGATATTGGTGGGATATTTAAGTTTTGAATGATTCTGATTTAAACCCTACACTCTCATTTCATCCCAGCAAATATTTAATTGATAAACATGAATTTCTGGTGAATGCATTTAACACATGGGTTTACATTTGTAAATGTATATCACATTTATTTAAGGTATTCTTTTTCATGTATTTTTATGCAGATCTACACATAAAACATAAAAAGAACCATGTGGACACACATAAAATATGACATTACACGGTAATGTGGTGTTCTGAGCACATCTAAACCAACCAGAGCTAATATTTCACCCAGATAAGACTCAATAACCAATGTATTTCTATGGGTAAAGGAGAGACAGAAGAAAACAACATCTGTTCTTTACACCCAGGGTTTGAACGTACATAGATTTACCCTGGGTGCTCACAGCCTCACATTTAAACTGGAGTGCCTCCGGGCCCTGGGCTTGACCGTGTTGTGTTAATCCAATAGCATGGCTCCAATAAAACTGATTAGAGAAGTCTTCCCCTGCTGCTTCCAGGTCTTACTCCTGGACTAATGGCACAATCGGGCCCCTTAAAGTTCCCACAACATCTGTGCCAGTATTGAACTGCAAGGATGAATGGAGCAGCGGCACTAACAGACAGCCATCGTTGACCCAAGGGATGGGGGCCGGAAGACATACGAGAGACAGGTATACAAATATAGAGACAGAGAGCCACAATAGAGAGGGAGAAAATAAATCTGCAGATAATTAGATTAGTCCATTCTATTGATGCCCTAAGCTTTCTATTCTTATATCTTGATCAGGATGCGGTGCACAGCATCCTCTGCTCAGCTTCATGCTGCAGAGTGCAGGAAGGCCAAACCAGCTGTTCACTTATTGTCCAGGTGCTCAACAGGATTACAGAGGGGCACGAGGCCAACCATTTCCATGCACACATGAACGTGAGGGTATTTCCATACTCAGGCTAGACTTAAAGCTTCAAAGACAGGTGGACAAGCACAAGGACACATCATAGCCCAGCTTTATTGAAAAAGAGCGGAGCTATGTTCAGCAAGGCTTGCAGAGCCGGTATTTCTGGGGTGCTAGAGAAGGCTAGGGGTTGTGAACAGATACTGAAAAAATGACCAGCACAAGCAACCCTATATTCATGTAAGGATTACAACAGCTTTTCAGAAATACTCTACCAGCTATTGGTATTTATTAGCATGAATATTTGAATCTCTCATTAACTACATTCTAATTACATTCTTTTTGTCGTTCAACGGGATTTTCCATTGTAGTTTACATAACTTTTAAGTGGGTTTAAAAAAACAACGCATGGTTTTCAAAACATTTAAATAATTTTAATCTAAAATGGTGTCATGTTCAGCCCCATTTACTATGTTACCTGTAAACAAAATCAGTGTTAATGTAGGACCTCAGCACTGGGTCAGGGATAAGGTTGTGGAGAAGTTCGAAGCAGAGTTAAGTTATAAAACAATATCCCAAGCACTAAACTTAATACAGCTCACTGTTGAATCCATCATCCAAATATGCAAAGAGGTCAGCACCATTGCTAACCCGCCAACAGGTGACTATCTATCTAAACTGAGAGGCTCAAAAGAGAGAGTGATTGTCAAAGAAACTGCCAAGTGGCCCTTTGTCACTTTGGAGGAGCTGCAGACATCCACAGCCCAGGTGGGAGAGTCTGAAGTCTTTCATGACAATTATTCGTTTTCAGAAATCTGGACTTTAAAGAAGCCATGCAGGGGACAAAGAAGCTACCAGTGAATGCAAACCATAAGGTGAGCTGTTTGCAAAAAGCCCTGCAGGAGCAATTTGGAAGAAGGTCCTCTGGGCAGTTGAGACCAAAATGGAACATTTGGTCTTCATACAATGCACCATATGTGTTGGAAAAATAACACTGCACATTGGCTAAAATATACCATCCACACATTTAATCTTGGTAGTTGCAGCATTGTACTGTGGGGATACTTTATTCTGAAGGGACAGGGAAGCTGGACAGAGTCGATGGGAATATAATGGGTGCTCTATACAGGAAAATGCTAGAGAAAGAAAACTGTCAGTGACTACACAATTCCAACACCGTTAACAAACAACAAGAGCTATAAAGAAATGGTTTTGGTCAAAGCACTATAAATCATCAAAATCAGGGGTCTCCAACTCTGTTTCTTAAGAGCTACTGTCCTACAACATTTAGATACATCCCTGTTCCAACACATCTGAATAAAATGAAGGGATCATTAGCTAGCCTCCACAGAACTTGCAGGGCAGGGATATGTAAGTGTAAGGACAGCCGTCTTCAAGGTACAAAACTAAGCTACTGACCTCCATGTTTTTCTTGTCTGCAGCCTTTTTACTACTATCTCAGACTGAGTTTTAAAATGGTCCTTTCTCAACAAATACACCAGTTCTGGCAATTGAACAAAACATCCAATAATTTGCTTTAAAGGATTTTTTTTAAAAGCCAAAGAAATGGGTTTTGGAACATTTGGAAAATACAATGAATTGCTAGCTTTCTCATAGTTTTGCCAAGCAGCACTTGAGAAGATTCTGTGAATAATGTATTTCTAAAGAAGCTCATATTCCTCTGATTTATCATCTTTATATATGCATAGTCCATCCTAGAATTAGGGTATATGGATTTTTATTAGTACACTGACTAGGTCTGAAAGGGCTTCCCTGTTGTGAATTAATGTGTCCTTAATCTGGCTCCCCACAGATGGTGATAAAAATAATGTATGTTCTAAAGAATAAAGATTAGTCATACTCTGCTGAGCTCCAAGTGTGGTCCCTGCTGTCGTGTGCTGTCTAACTTCCTGCTTCCAGCTGCTGCTGACACCTTTTTCTGTCTAATCCTGACTGAAGGACAAGCTACTGCCTGTGAGACAGATAAGGAATTGGCCTTTGTCTCCCTGATCCTTCTTATGTTTGTATATTAGGTTGGTCTTCAAGTCTGAGTGCCAAGTTAAGGGGCAGCCAAAAGAAAAAAGGCTGTGGAAACAAGGACCTTTGGCTGGAATAGTCACAAAAAGGGCAAATGTTGAGATGACACCCTGCTTTGAATTCATGTAAAGTCCTTGCTGCTTGCGGTTTACATAGCATAAATTAAAAGGAGACTATGAGATGTTTCATGAAGATTTGCAGGCAACAATTCCTCTACAAGAAAGAAAACATGTTTTTATTGAGTTTACATCTGACTACTCGGCGTGCAGTGTACTGCGTCCACAGCAACAGTGCCCTACGTCCATCTGTAGTGAATGGGCACATTATTGATTCAAAACTGTCAATTTGTGAGGCTTACTCGCAGTAGTTGGTCCAACAGTCAATGTCCTCACTAAGGATCAGATTAAAGAGCTTGTAGTAATTTGGCAAATTTTAGAAAGGCCAAGCCAAATTCCAGGTGTAAATTCATCCTCTAGACATCTGAAGGTGGTAGAGAGATACCCCCCAAAAACATGCAGCTCTAATTGTAGCCAAAGGTGATTTTACAAAGGATTAGCTCATATTGCAAAACCGTGTCTCAATTTTTCTTCCGCTTCACAATTATGTGCTTCTTTTGTGTGGGTTCATCACAGAAAAAATCCCAATAAAATACGTTCAAGCTTGCTTGTCTGAGATGAATTCCCTGCGTGTGATTTTTGATTCTATAGGCTCTCTACAGGGGTTACTGATTGTATTTTGTATGTGTAGAACTACATCAAAATCACATGGCTAGGTAAGGAGACATAAAGCTAGATGTATCAATGTAGTCCATGACCGTTTCATTAACTCTTAGAAAATCATTTCATCTGGTAAGAGTTGGAGGCTTACGTTTGTTATTTTACAGAGATAATTAGAAAACCAGCAGAATTTCTCTACAAATGCACCATGTTCAGCTGCTTAACATCCGCCGTTAGTAGCATCCTCTCCAAACATGGGGGCAAAACAGAACAACTGTTATGTGTTTTCTTATAACATTCATACAAAAATGATTGACTACATGACTTTTTTTTTACCATTAAGGCTAAACTACTTATTCCATTAGGTTGTAAGTGGTTGATTAAACTTTCTTACTGTAATAATAGTGAGGGAAGAATACATTGTCCCGGTTATTGTTTCCCCACAGTTATCGGCCGCTGCTCATTTAAATTTGCTGTTTGTAGTTTACTGAGAGCCTCATTGTGTTTTGCTGATATTATTTGAATGATTAACTATTTTTAAACAATATTTTAAAGTGTGTGTGTGTGGTGTGGTGTGGTGTGTGTGTGTGTGTGTGTGTGTGTGTGTGTGTGGGTTTGAGCTATTCTTTGCACAACAAAAGACTATGATTGATTACTTGATTGGCTAGTGACTGACTCATTATACGCATCTTTTTCTGCTACTAACAATGTTGATTTGATAATAAGTGGTAAGAAAACAGCCTAAAATCTAACCTCGCCAGATATGGCTGTGGGTCAGACAAAGAATCAGAAAACAGACGGAGAATCAAATATGCAAGCTAAACAACATTGACAAAATAAAAATTCAACCAAAATCCACTAACTACAACACCAAATCCTTTGGCTAAAGCTGTCTGACCTTTTTAAATTATACAGGATTTGTCTATGTTACAATAAAAGTCATTTCACATATAACAGCTTGAACCCAACCGGGTTGTTGCTTTTACAAAGCAAGAGCACAGCTCCATTATGACCACAGAGGTCAGAGAGGTGAAAGGATCAGATTACCTCAGTCTTTCCAATGCTAATCGGCATTGGAGATCAGCCCTTTTTGACAAATGGTGGCTAACACACAAAGTATTTTACCCCAACTGAATTGGAATTAGTCATTGATAACGTCCATTCACTGGCCTGAAATCTAATTTGAACCTTAAATGTATTCTACCTGAGCACTTTCTGCTTAACTAGCCAATACTTGTATACACCAACGGTTTTAAAAAAAGAGATTAAAATTTCCATCAATATGCTATGTGTTGCACTACCAGTTATAAGTAATAAAATAAGGTTTAGGGTTGTTTATTTGAGTTTAGCATAATTCTATTAAGTTGCTGCAAACTGTCATGAGAATTTCCTTTGGTATTTAAAGAAAACATTGGAGTCATTATACTGTACCCACACATTTCTTTTTAATCTTTATTATTCCAATAAGAAAGTGTATGGGGACATGGGGGTAGTAGGCTGAAGTGAGATGGCTTAAGCAGCAGATTCTTTCTTCTGTGAAATCAATGCTCTATAGATTTGGTGGCAGCACATGATGTAAACTGGTGGACCGTCTTCCCCCCTCTGTAGGTTTTTTGATTTGCGAGAGGGTCACCCGTCATTTGTTTTTGTTTTTCCACATTTTTACTGTTCTTATTTATCACCTGATTGTGTTCAAAGCCTATGCTGCATATTTAGAACATGATAAATCTTGGTCTAATATCTATGCCAGCCAATATTTTAGGTTATCTCTAGTCAACAACGGTGAACCCCCAAGATTCACAGAGCCCATATTTGAAAAAGGAAATATAGTTAAACTAAAATTGATTATAAATGAGTTAGAACAGGCAGCAACTTCAGCCAAAACACATTAATATGTAGATGGACTAGTCATTGATAAAAAGACCCCATCTTCAAATCAAACTCTGGACAATGAGTTTTTTGTCACGCTTCTGAAACTGAAATTGGTTCTAACATAAAAGAAAATTAAAATGACTTAATATTCTTGAGTTAAAACATACAATAATTCTAATCTCCTGATTCTTTTTGGTCAATTAGCCTGCTTGCTCCACATCTTTGAAATGAGCTTTAACATTTCAGGCATATACTTTTTTTTATATCATCAGCAGTGTTGTTGAAAGAGCTCTGAGGGAAATATGTAATTCTTCTATTGAGCCTTTGTTGAGAAGGAATTATTTTACTAATCATACCTTCAGTCTGTTTTGCACCCCAGTTGTCTGCTTTGTAAATTAGCCTTCCCTAATTATATATGTGCTTTCAAAGTTGACTGCTTACCCTTAAAATAAAAGCCTCAAGGAATGACCTAACCCTGACCTCCTATTTCTTAAAACCACCAGTCTGCCGCCCACCAAGCTGCTCTTTTGAACCTCAGGCGAATGCACAAAATAAGAATTAAGGTCAGACAGTAATTCAGAACACTTTAGGTGGCTTGTCAGTACAGGCTCACATGGATCGTCAATGTCCGTTTCAGCACTGGACAGTTCCTGCAATAAAGACACCTCAGGAAAACTGGGTAACAAAAGGTGTGGCACCTAAAGGCCACCCACACGTGTCCAGAGAAGACAGAGCTTTATGATGTTGAAGATATGGTTTTTACATACTGATGTGAAACAGATGGTTCTAAAAAGCATAATTAGGGGCTGCAACAATATGATCTTCGTCACTCACCTTCCTCTCCGCACCTGGGCTAGGCAAAAAATCCAGTGTCTTATTTAATGACTCAAGCTGTTGATAAAGCACTGAAAAGGGCTCATCATCATCATCATCATCATCATTAGTATTAGTATTATAAAAACCTGGATGCTCAGTTTTGTAGACTTTGTATCTGCAGCTCATTTGTTTAAGAATCTTTAAGGTTTTTTAAAACATGATCAGGAGCAACATTGTGATTGAACATGTCAGTAATGGCTCTTAATTCAGTTCTGTGGATTTATATAGTACTACACACAACTTTACATATCTACATTTTGAAATGAGCCCAAGCTCATTCAGGCCTTGCCACATTTTCTCAGTAGTCTGTTAGGACTGTGCTATGAGCAGCTTATTTGATTTCCCCTTCGCTTTGACCAAGTTACGTGTCCCTGCTGAGGCAAAACATTATCGCAGCATGATGCTGCCACCACCATTTTTCACAGTAGGAGGGTGTTTTCAACTTGATATTCAGGGTTCAGAAAATGCTAGTTACTAAACATCTGACTTTTGTAGGTAATTGTTTGCATTGGCTTATATCTAGCAGTATCAAAGGGGGTCTGCCTTAAATGTACACCACACTTTTCAGATGCTTTTGTACAAAAGACAGAAAAAAAGGAAAAAATAATCGGTACCTTTCATGATTATAGTCTAGTTTATGCTGGTTCATACTACATTGAACTTTGTAGTTTTTCAAGGCACTATATGTGTGCATGAGTTAGACTCAACATTTGTTAGCACAGATAGAAGATTGTGGTCTACAGCTTACTTTTACCTTGCACAATTTATTTTTTCCCCTCAGCATCAGCCTTTACAGTACTTTATGATCCAATATAGAGCCATGTTTTTACAACCAGACTGTATGAGGTCACAAGGTGTCTATTGGCACATGGCAACAAAGAAAGTCATATTGCCGTCAGGAGCTTTTTACATCACAGTTACTGCTCGTTTAAGGCAAATCCACCTATAAGAGATTAATGGACCTCACACATTTTATTGTAGGTAATGCAGTTACTTTGCATATGTCCCTGCATGCCTTGTGATTGTTGAAATCAGTGTGGTTTAAACTGACGAAGTAGGGTGTGGCGGGAGAAGACCCCCCTTTTCGTTAACCTGCTTTTCTTGAAATCATGCTGTGGTTGTCATGGCAACGGGGCAATATGACAGAGCTGATGACAGAGGAGCGCTAAGCAGAGATCTGTCACTGAAATAGCCTCATATGGTGGAGCCAATGCTATAATGATGTGTGCACCTGTGAGTGTGTGAGAGTGTGCTCAGACGAATCTTCTGCCGTGTCTACAAAAAAAAAAAAAAGAAAAGAAAAAAAAATCTGGTTTGACCTGGGAGCTCTCTTCTCTTCAGAAATATAACAAAGAAGCTGTGTCAAGTATGTTTGAACAGTGCACCATGATAGTCAAAGAATGAATACAGTTTCTCTTGTTTGGTTGCCCTCAATGACATTAAAGGTTGCTGGCGGCAGATTAAACTCTTCGATCAAACTGTCTTCATGCAACACCGAGGTAAATCTGTCTTTGTGCCGACATTTAAGCAAGCATGAGTGGGTAGAAGGTCATAACTGAATGCAAACGAATGAACGAGTTCTTCAGTTTTGACATGCTGAATGAGTATCACTGCTTTTCCAAAGAAAATCCCCAAATCGTAACCAATTTTATGGTATATTAAAAAAAATCCTGCTATGTAACTGAGAATTGTTTATGGCACTATATAACAACATACAGTCACTGCCATATGGTTTTTAGCACAATAATATCAGATATGTTCTGAAGTCCACACTGGAATTCTAACAAAATCGCCGCAAGTCAGTCCCAACCAGCGGAAGTCAGTCCCACAGGAAGTAAATGAAGTTGCATTAAATCCACTGACTTTAGGTGTAGGTTGGTCATCCGCCAATGTTGGGGTTAGGGTTAGCCCTCAGGGGAGGGAGTAAACTGCAGGTATTAAATTAGGTTTATGGTAGGGTTAAGGTGAGGGTTTCTTAGCTCATTTATATAAATTCAGCATGGTTTACCACCAACTCAGCCAACCTGAGTTTTGTTTCTGACCATGTCCATCCCTTTCTTCTTACGGCTACTTCCAGAAGAATAATGCTCCATGTCACACAGGTCTCAGACTGGTTTCTTGAGTATGATGATAAATTCACTGTTCCCCTATGGATTTCACAGTCACCAAATCTCAATCCCAGAGAGCAACTTTAGGAGAATTAACAACATACCTGTAGTAGCTGCATTAAGCATTCCTGCCAATATAGAACAAAATCTCTGAGGAATGGCTCTGATACTTTCCTGAATAGGGCATTCCTTAAATGATGTCAAACAACTAAATTTAGATGCATGCGTTGCGGCAATCTTCTGGCCGTACAAGCAGAGCTGTAACTTGTTTAAGTCAAATAGTGAACACATCTGTCCTGAATATCACCTCAACAGACAATAAAATGGCAACAACAAAACAGCTGCTGCGTTGGTATCTGCTGGAGTGACTAGCGATATGGTGATCATGATCGTATGAAGAGATTTTTTTTCCCCATTGATTATTCAAAACCTAGGAGAATTGCAAAGAAATGTCAGTGTTGATACGAGCTTGTAACCTAGAGGTATTTTCTGTGGAATCTGACCAAAGACGTAAGTCATAAGGAGCGAACACTTGAACATCCAGACCTGAAACCAGTGACCATCTCGGCAGGTAGGCGACGTTTATCTGGCTTTTTCTCAGCGGCCTTAAAAATTCATACAATCCATGAGAGCTGTTCATCTGAGCCTCTGTGTTGCATTTAGTCTGCTTATTATCAGCGACTTTGTGCATGTTTTTCTCTAAAGTCACTTGTAACTTTTATTAGTCAGCGGTTGCGGTTTCTTGGATTTGTTTCAGAACGTGCAGTAATTTTTTTTTTTTGGCTTTGTTTTTTTCAGACAGAACCCCTTTTTGTGCTTATCGCGCCACACAGTGAGAGAGCGCTGTGTGACGCGTATTATAGTATTATAGTATTAGCTGTAAAACTTTTTGGATTCAACTGGTTTCTTCCTCGAGTTTGATCCATTGTGAGAGAGGAGAGGACAGTCTCTCCTACCTTTCTACTAATACTGCTTTCTTTCCGCTCACTTTGACCCCTCAACATTTCAACCAACGCTTCAGCTGTTCTATGCTGGGTTTCTCCATTAAAGTGAGTTGAAATGAAGCTCATGGGACGTCGTCATCTTCCACAATGATTAGTATTGAGGTTGTTGTCAATGTAATTTGCTCTCTCTGTCCGACCAGGCAGGAAACTGGCTGTCTCGGGGAAAAATGTCAAGTCATTTGAAACCTGTCCCATTGATGCTACAAAGTATTAAGGCAGCTTTTAATTAAAAATTGGGCCCTCTACTACCACTCTACTAAAGTAGCAAGGTCTACATAATAAAGGAGCCATTAAGTCTAGTCATGAGAGGTAATTTCACAAAAAAAACTTTAGAGTCACAAATCATAAGGCACATTTTACATTATCTTCAAAATTTCCTTGCAGCTTCTGTTGTGTCAGGTGAAACCTGAATGGGTAAAAACAAAATTGTCTGGCGTCTTCTAATCGTTAACGGGGTAGTCATCCAACATGACTCATTTTCCCAGTTTGAAACCTCTCACAACTACTCTTGGATTTACTGCTGTGCTTCATACAACACTAATTTTGTAACCCCCACAATTCCTTTAGACAGATAACTGGAAAAAGGCAAAACACCACAGTGCAGCAAGAAGGTGTTGCACTTTTTTTTCTCCAAGGCAAAAATGGAAAACTACCAGCGTGAACGATACGATGCAGACAGTGAGAAGCAAGATAAAGAAAAAAAAAATTCAAGTATATGTTTTTTTTGCAGAAAGGCCATGCTGATTTTGTGGTTACTTCAAATGAGGTTCCAGTTGTATCTTGAAATCTCAGTTTGGTTAAAACCTATAGAGGAAGAGAAACCATACCATGTAAAAACCATCAGATAATCCCTAAAATACACTCAGCCTAATGAGTAAGGTGTTGCTGCAAAGGTACGAGGTACATTGCGGGTTTTGTGTCAGCTGTTAGATTTCAATTTTTACCTCTTTTACAGTCACATTAAGTACTCATGAACATTGCCTCTGAAAAATAATGCCCTGATACATTGCCCATGGAGTGTTTACAATGGCTTGATCTGAAATGTAAGAAACAATCATAATTCATTTTGCCGTGAAAACAGAAGAATTGGCATGCCAAGAAGTTCAAGGACAGCATTTGGAAGTAAGAAGAAATACACAGCTTTCCTTTCCTTTTTCTTGTTTTTTTTATGGTATAAATCATACTTGAACGAAGAATCACTAGGTACAAAAGACATCTAATGTCACTTTAGATTGTTATTGTAACTGGATGAGGATGGATCAAATAGAAAACTGACTAAGAGACACAAAACAGGAATCATAACAACAAAGCATACCATTTCATTATGAGAAATAAAAAAAAAAACGTGAGAATGATAGAAAACGAGAGAGGTGACTGTGACAGAATACTGAAATAAATCTTGATCAAAGGAGAAACTGTGGTTACCCCATTCCATGCTAGACAAATGGTGGTTTGGTGTCAGTGTCTACATTATGCAAAGGTGTTGTGAATCATTACACATGCTCTTTATGCTTCCCTCTTTTAAATGCATGACAGATCCTGTGAGGGAACTAGGTCATTGTTTTGCAAGTCACTAGCATGTCTCAAGTCCCAATTCGAGTCCAGATTCAAGATGTGCTTGTCCCAAGTCAGGTGCTAAGACCTAAACTTTAAATGCTGAATCATTGGACCAAATATGTCATTTATTAAGAGGAAGATATTTATCAGAACAAACTTTAAGTGGAACTGAACCTGACATCGGAGGATCTGTGCTTATTACTCCAAATATTTACCAAGTAAACAACAAAAATACTTTTTGGTTTTCCTTTTATTTTCTGTACCTAACCTCTGTTAATAAAATAATGCATATAGTAAGAAACACGTTTTTAAAGTAAAGCTGTATAGCTGCTTGAATGAAGAGAGTGCAGTTATTCCATACACTCGAAGTAGAGCTTGTTAATTTGAATATAGCACCTACTTGATATAAGTGACATTAAGCATAATTTGGTATAGTAGTGATTAAGCAAAATTTTTAGTTTCAGGTATATATATTATTTTGTTCATTCTGCTACTCCTAAACAGGGCTTTGGATACGATTTTTGATGTATGTAGGAAATTCATCAGCGGGAATGCCAGCTCCATTTAGACTGGAAGCTGTTGTAGGTTGGCTCCACTGGAGTCATTTGTGGACAAGACGTATGAAATATTAAACATTTCAACTGTTTAACTTTCCATCATTAAAGACACGGAGCTCATTGCAAATGATGAATTGGCAAAATACCATCGGAAACATGCTCAGGTGGCCAGCAATTACAGGAGTCTTGATTGCGGTATTACCAATTACCAAGATTTTCGATTATTGAGATTGGCATAAATCATATATAAATGGACCATTTTTTAAATAAATCGTTAACCTCTTTTTTTCAAATTGTAGGCCTGTGTTTCTTTTTCTATTATCTTTTTCTATTATCTGCCCCCCCCCCCCCCTCCCTTGCGGACTAGGTTGTCCTTAAATTTTCAGCTCAATCCACAAAGATCAGTAAACTTGGGCACTTACAGATCATGCATCTGGGGCTACAGAACCAAAGATCAGAGCTTTGAGAGTGGATTTTGATATATCAAAGTTTTCCTTATAATTTTTATTGCATCAAATGCAAACAAGATCGTTGTGAACCGTCCTCATTATACTGATCAAAATACTTCTAATGGACATGGAAAAATGATAGGATGTCGATGTTGTTCCCAGCTATTAGTTGTTTTTTAAGACGTGAGACTTGGTGTACTTATTTAAATTAGAAATTTAGTATACATTTACATTTAAGATGGTTGAATATTGCATAGATGCACACACAAAATTAAGTATTAGAAGGGATTTATTTATTCCTTAATTCCCAGACTTTTGAGGTCTCATTCATTCCACTTGTTTTCTACAAAAATACTAAATGTTTTAAAAGAAAATGTGAGCGGCAGCCTAAATTTCAGGCATTAATGAAGTAATTTCCAATTAGGTCGACCTTCACCACACAAGCATCAAAGCAAAAACGTTAATTCACATCCACTTACACACGTCGGTAAAAGCGTCACATGATTTATAAAGCTAAGGAAATTTAAAATTTCAAAAGTACTACATCATGATTTAAATGCAAATCTAAGGCATTAGAGCAATAAAAGACGAAAAAGACTGTGGTACAAATAAGAAACTGATTTCAACCTTTACATCAAACCAATCACAAAACATTATTGTTTGGACAACGCTCTCGTCAGAACTGCATAAAAAAGCACTTTGTTCTGTAACAGGATGACCATTCATACGTTTTCTTTTTCTAGTACATAACAATGTTAAATAATGTAACCTTGCACAGTGCTTATTTGTACTCTAAAAGGCATTGCTCTGAATTATGCGTCAACCTCAAAAACTCTGATTGGAACTCTGCACTAATGCACTTTCTTGAGTGCTTTTTTTCCCTTCCTGCTCATTTTGAAAATAGTGCATTTGTGCTAAATCCTGGAAATTTCCCCAGACATGTTGTGCATCTGTTGATATCATAAAAATGCGTTGCACAAAAGAGTGCTTCTTTCAGAAATCCCAGCTTTTAAAAATATATATATATATTTATTTTTTTCCACACATTACTGTGTAATTGAAAATAACAAAACTGACAGCACTGAATGCTTTACCATTTTTTTATTAGATTTTTTTACCAAACAAACTGTTCATTGTTTGAAGGATTTAAGGGAGTCTTTTTTGGAGCTTTAAGCAATCAATCTGCTTTACCTGATAAAGATTTGTGCCAATTGTTGTTTCGAAGCATCTTTGTAGCGAGGGCCTGTTGACCCGTCTGTTCAGCTACTGATTATCTTTTCAATGGCAGAGGAAAAAATATGTTGCTCATTAGAAGCAGGGAAGATTGATTGTGGCCTCTTTGCCTCGACACAGTGTGTCTGATTGGTTTGCAGCAGAGATAATTCTAAGTCTTGTTGTCTGATCAAGCGGATCTCATCGCAGCCTTTTTTCGTTTGGCTGCCTGCGCTGGAACCCGGTGCTTTCATCAGTCTTGGGGTCTCCGGGTCACCATTTTATTCTTTAGCACTTATGTAAATACCTTCCTGATGACAATTCTTTACATCTTTGGCAGAAGCACAGATTTTAGAGCCATTACAGAGTATGTGACAGATGAAACGTTTAGCTTCCTCTTGCAGCGAGCCTCTGTAAAGAAAAAAAAAAAAATTAAATGATTCAGTCTCTTCATTAAGATTTCATTTCTAGATGCTACCTTAGATTTAAAGCTGATTTTAACAAAACCAGATGTATCAAAACAGCTCTCTACCAATGTGAAACCCACCTTGAAGTTCTCTCATCAGAATTTGGCACGTTCTTCCTTCGTCTGAACACCGAAGTCTTCATAGTTTATGTAGAAATTTGCAGCAACAGTGCATACGGTAGTGCATACGGTATCTCACAAAGGTGAGTTTTCATTCTGAAGACATGTCACTTTAATACAGCGTAAAGTCGTCAGTGTATATTTGCTGTCCCTTCAAAATAACTCAACTCACAGCCGTTAATGTGTAAACAAACCGCTGGCAACAAAAGTGAGCACACCCCATAGTGAAAATGTCCAAATTGCACCAAAAGTGACAATAGGTTATGTGGGCACTAATGCTGGCTCTTTAATAGGGGACTCTAATGTGCTGCCCCCAACAAAACTGCAGGATAAAAATGGACACCTGAAGCATAGATTACAAAATAAAAACGAAATTGTCACATCTGTTGTGTCGTAGAATGTGTCTGAACATTGATTTTTTTTTTTTCAGATTTCCTATACCATTTTGAGTTTACAGCAGCAGGTAAATAACCATGGATGGATTTAAATGCAAGTACAGTTTAGTTTTTGTAGGAATTCCAGACTTCTTCATCCCATTATTTTCTATCACTGCCTTAACTCTAAACTCTAGAGTCAGACTTGGTCAGTCTAGGCCACTCAGTTTCTTCAGGGACATAGTGGTCATCTTGTAGGTGGGTTTGAGGTAGGTTGACCAGACTTCCCCGATTTCTGGGAACTGTCCCCATTTTGGATGACCTGTCCCCTGCAAAAGCTGAACGCACCTTCCCGGCCCCATCAGTGAGGGCACCCTCCCCCACCCTCCGAATAATCCACTTAATTAAATAATAATCATAATCCTGATGAATCCCAGATGATGTTTGGAGGTGTACTTTCTCGCCTAAAATCATCTTAAAACAACTTTTTGTGATAAATTAAGGTTTTAAACTCAATAGGTTTGTAACCTCCTCATCTTCTTACCGCTCATTACTCCAGACATTTTTTCTCACTGCACCCCACCTCCCTTCAACAAGCCCAGAGAAAGCAGGGACCAAAGCCTCTGGAAAGTAAAGCGCGGGGAAAGTGAAATTAGTCGGGTAAATGTGGATGGAAACTCTACCCGTGATTTGCAAAGTCTCAGGCTTTTGAGTGGCAAAGGAATAGGGGCTTATGTCGCAGCACATGTTGGAACTACTGGTTCCTTCAATGAACTGTTGCTTTCCCACCAGTAGCACTCATGCAGCCCCAATGTATGTCTAATCTCAAAAGACCACCTCTGGATGACACTGCACACTGTGCACTCAACATCTTTGGTTGACCATGGTGAGGACTCTTCTGAGTGGAACCTGTCCTGCTAAAATGCTGCATGATCTTAGCCTAGCCACTGCACTGCTGCTCAGTTTCAGCATGTTGGGATCTCCTTATAGCCTCAGCCATCTTTATTTAGAGCAACAATTTTTTTTTTTCAGATCCTTAGACAGTTATTTGCCATGAGGTGCCATGTTGAACTTACAGTGACCAGCAAAAGGCAACGTGAGAAGGATAACACCAATTTGACACACCTGCTCCCCATTCACACCTGAGACCTTGTAACGCTAAAGGGGTACATGACACAGAGGAGGGAAAATGGCTTATTGGCTGCATTTTGGAGATTTTCACCAAGGGGTGTCGATCCCTGTCGTTTCCAGAGATTTAGACAATACTGCCTGTGAGTTGAGTTTCGATTTTTGGAGTGCTGTAAGTTTACACAGCTGTCCAAGATGTACACTGACTGCTTTACATTGGTTCAAAGTGCCTTATCTTCAGTGTGGTTTTATGAAAATATAAAATAAACTCTAAGGGGTGCACTCCCTTTTTGAGAAATGCTGTACAGTTTTGGAGAATAAAATCTAAAAAAAAAAAAATGGTGTTTTGTGACAGCCACAAATCTCCATCTGTTTTATTGGAATTTTATGTTAAATACAAACACAAACAGGCACATCATTACAAAATGGGAGTAAAAGGTAAATGGTTGTATATTCATCCACCTTTACTCTGATTCCCCAAATAAACTCTGGTGCAAATAACTACCATCAGAAGTCCCCTAATTAGAAAATTAAGACCTGTGTGTAATCTTATCTCAGTTTAAACGCAGACGTTGGGTTAAGGTCTTAGAGCATTAATCAGAGAAGTATACAAGAGTCTTGTGGTAACTTTGGGGAAGCTGTAGAGATGCATTTTAATAGTATTCACGTTTCCCCACTTTAAACTTCAATACACTGTGTTGGTAGATTGTTAGATCAAAACACTGTCCACCTGTTACAGCAGCTGAAGGTGATTCTTTAAATTACTGAACGCAAACACAAGCCATAGTTTCAGATTCATATTTGTAAAAAAAAAAAAAATAGTACAAGCTATGCATCTTTTCTCTTCTAATTGCAATTATGCATACATTTTTGAATGCATGTCACAGACAATATCTTCGGTATAAGAGCACATTGGGGTTCACGGATTTAATGTGACAAAGTATGAAAAGGTTTAGTGGGTAGGAGATTTTCTCAAATGCTTTAAAAACCCAGTAACAACAAGAGAGCCGTGTCTTCTGTTGTTTTCTAGTGTTCCTGCTAATGACCATAATGAGTCATCATTACATTAGACGCACCATGGACTCGGCTGAAATTGGAGTCATATTAAAGGTCATGGGTCACACTATAATGGTGATGCCCAGCTCGTAATTACGTACCACAATCATTTCTTTTAAACCCTCTAAACAGAAACTTTAACTTAAGGACTTGTGGTAACAATTCAGATGCAGCTTCAGTCCATCTTTGTGCACGTTTTATGATGCTGGCATTTTAGGAACGCCGTAAATCAAACAAATAAACTTCCCTCTCTTTGTTTTCCATTAGCTTTGTTGTTTGCATTAGGGCTACAGTAATGTATCCCTGCCTGACCTAATTAACCCAAACCCCTTGCTCTCTCACCCTTAACCTTTTCTCGATGTTCTCTCACATTGAGGTCAAGCCCCTACTTTACAATTGTCACTACTCTAACCTTTGCCACAGAATTAAAGCTATTCACTGCTCATCCCAGGAGGTCAAAAAAGCCCAGCTTATTTTAACAGTCATTTGTTTAGCTTTTAAAGCTCCGATTACCTCATTTAACAAAACCTCTTTCCATTTTTAGTTTTCCCCTAACCGAATGGACCAATAGGAATGTTGACAATCAGGAAGTTTTTTTTTCTTCCATAATACTCCAATACTTTTTTTTTTATTGTGTGCTGTACTTTTTTGGGAAAGTGAGAAATGGGTTCTGAAACTACACATGACAAAAAGAAGATTCAGAAATTGATGGATGAAATCCAGCTGCAACAAAGACATGAATGTCCTGTTTAGGCTGCAACTTGGATTTGTCTCAGTCTCAGTTTGAATACCATACAACAAGGAAGTGTAGAGAAGGTAATAACAATGTGATGCCAAAAGAACCCGCAATCAACGGCAACATTGAAACAGAATTGTTGTCTGTCAACACTTCAACAACCAGTTTTTCAGTTTTGTCATTTTTTTATGAATGCGAGTGGTAACTTTTTTCCTTACCATATCATACATAACGATCATTTACACTAAAAAGGGCGAGGGGACAAATGGCCAATTTGGCAACAAGTACGACCCCTATCACTTCAATCTCTGTGATAAAATTACGGCCATCAGAAAGTTTTTTGCTTCCATAATACTTAAATACTTGTTTTTATTTATGTTTTGATTAAAATGACATGAAGATAAATGTTTCCATCCTTCCTAATAATCTGGAAAAAAAATGATTGGCATTACAGCTCTCAAAGCCCTCTTGTAAAGGTTGACAAGTTTTTTCGTGTGTTTCCGCTGGTATATTTGGAAATTCATCTTTTGTGATGAGCTCCAAGTCTTTTAGGTTATAAGAATCCACAGATTATCTGTCAGATTCAAGTTAGGACTCTGGCTGGGTCTCTCCAAAACATTCATATCGCTTCCAGCCAGAAGCCTGTTGGTCGAATTAATGCACATTATTACATAATTTTCGGGTTAACTTGTTTCCAAGAAAATTAGAAGAATTATGATATTTGAAAATTAACATGTTCACTTGGCTGAAAATGAAATGTTGAAGAGAACAAAAAAAAAAAAATCACAAAATGGCAGCGGTGGTTTGTTTTTTAATATGCATTTTGTCAATGGCAGAAAGAATGCTGTATTAGGACATAGATTGCTGTAACTTCAAAAATCATATGGAAAACTTAAGAAAAAAATATTAAAATTGACAATTACCAGTTATATGGCTCAAAAGAACTTGCATCAAATTTTTTAAATCATCCCAAAAAAAAACTGAAAAATATTAACAAAAATCCTGAAAAACTATCCTAAATTTTCTTGACAGGAGACCAGGGCGGCTATATTTGGTTGTGTCATCACCCAGCGTATTTATACGACAGCTTTAAAGAAATACATAATTATGCTTTCATTATGGAAAATAGAGAACAACAATGGACAGTACTGGAAAATGTATAGGAAAAAAAAACTTTAAATTGAGTTGTCTTGTATGATTGTATTTTACTTTCATCCTGAAAAAGTTTAATAAACCAAATATTTATTCAGCTTTGTCGGGGGAGATGACAGATAATGCAGTACAATGCAGTTCCTTTATTCTTTAAACTACATAGAGATGTAGATAGAGACTGATTAGCTTAATGCTATAAAACTGGAAAACTGAATACAGGCTGGATGTAAAAAGCATGCAGAAATAACTGTAGATCCTTTTGAAGAATCACTGAATAGACATTAAACCTCCCTTTTAATTACAAGTCCGTTGAGTGACAGCGGAATCCACTCAAGACAACCTTTATCTTCAGCCTTTTTCCAAAAGTAAAACTATCTATCTTCAAAGAAATAGCTTATAACAGGCTTATTCCTTGAAACAGATGATGTAAGTAACTAATCTACTCTCACAGGGGAGCTCTGGTCACATCAGCGGGGAGCGAGCTTACGGACTCAGCTAATTTGTGTAATGTTCGCGAACAATGGAGGCTTCACTGTGCCATCCATCAGTGGCTGACACAGGACTGCGGAAGCAATGAGGATTGACCGAACATGTTGCCTATTGTCTGGGAGGTGTTGCTTACAATATGCTGAGGATGTACGGTTGTGGGTGCATGTCACATTAATCAAACCTCTATCATTGTTCATTATCCTGTATCGAGGTTAGTAGTAAAATGATTGATAGAACATTCTAAGTACTGCAGACAAACCCACCAGTGCAGCTACCTACCCAGCTTGTTCAACTGGTTTTTTTATTTAAGCAGTGACATTTGATGAGTTTTAAATGTGACTGAAAGTTTTGCTTCTGAATGTGGAAAAAAACGTTGTCACTGGACAAGCCATTACTAAAAAGTATTTTCCAGACAGTATTGTATAAAAGTATTCACATCTCTCTCTCTTTTTATATTTTATCGCATTATAACCACTTTCTTTAATGCATTTTATTAGATTGTTTTTAAATAGAGCAAAATAAAGTAGTGCATGAGACATTGAACGAAAAACCACACATGGTTTTTCCAAACTAACTACAAAATCAGACAAGTCTTTTATTTGCATTTATATTCAGCCCCTCTGATACATTTTCTAGATGTGAATTTTACTGCAATTACCGCTGTATGTGTTCTGGTACTCTCTACCAGCTTTGCACATGTAGCGACTGAACTTTTTCACTATTAGTCTTCGCTAAATAGCTGACATTCAGCATAATTGGATGCTGAACGTCTGGGATTATCAGTTTTCAAGTCTCGACACAGATTTACAACAGGATCTAAGTCTGAACTCTGACCGGGCCATTCTAACACACAAATATGCTTTGATCCAAACCGCTCCATTAAACTTCTAGTTATATGTTTAGAATGAATGAATGAATGAATGAATGAATGAATGAATGAAAACTTTGTCATTGTCACAAGAACAGCGAAATTTAAAAAGTGCCATCAATCCGTGCATATGTTAAAAAAAAAAAAAAAGAAAAGAAAAAAAAAAAAAAACAATAATAAATAAATAGGGTTGTTGTTCAGCTGGAAGATAAACCTCCATCCATCCTAGGCCTTTGGCTGCCTCTGCACCTTGCTTCATCTATCTTCCCATCAACTCTGGCCAGCTTCCTGCTGCCTCCATGATGCTGCCACCTCCATGCTTCACAGTGGGGACAATAGTTTTGCATAGTGTTAGTTTTTTGCAACACATGTTATTGTAGATTTAGGCTAAAAGGTTTAGACTACATGCAGAATTAGGATTTTCATCTCATCAGACCAGAGCACGTTCCTCCACACAGTAGCTGGGTACTCTGTCTTGGGCTTAAGACAAACCGCAAAGGCCTTCTTTCCACAACACCTTCCTATTGCCATTCTTCTATAAGGGCCAGGCTTTTGGAGCACACACCCAGTAGTTTTTCTGTTGATATTTTCTCCACCTGAGCTGTGGATCTCTGCTGCTCCTCCAGAGCTTGCATTGGTTTGCAAAGTAAAAACCATATTTCCAATTTCCAATTATATGCTGTTATGTGTCAGTCTATTACATAAATACCCAATTAAATAAACTGAAGATTGTGGTTATAATGTGTAAAAAAACAACCTTTAACCTGTATAAACATTTTGTAAGGCACTAAAATACTTTTTTTCCGGTGCGGTGTGTCTGTGCAAAGACAATAAGAAGCCAAACGCAGATGTTTTCCCACTCATTCTGCCATGATGTCATTTATCAAGTGACATTATTACAAGACAAGTATATGCTGTTTTCTCATGAGGAATGAAGCTGACAGGTTCTTGTTGAGCCTGGGCAGGCTTTTTACTAAGTCCCCAAACATCTGCTAAGTCGTTCATTTTAGCACCCAACTGAGGCACAGTCGGCAACCCACCGCATCTCCCTCGAGACGGTGACAACTGGCAGATGGCTGCACACGAAATCAGTCCATGCTCATTCCTGTTTACGTGCCCGTCTTCCAGTGTGTACATTCCAGCATGTCTGTCTCTACATT
Organism: Fundulus heteroclitus; assembly: GCF_011125445.2. Lineage (NCBI taxonomy): Eukaryota > Metazoa > Chordata > Actinopteri > Cyprinodontiformes > Fundulidae > Fundulus > Fundulus heteroclitus. Next base: position 9,142,405 of record NC_046377.1, on the reverse strand, counting down.
GCATGTGAGCAAACAATGGGTTTGCATCAGCCAAGTGGTCCATGTAACACCAATGTGCGTCTCTCTCTTTTACTGCAGCCCGGGGGGGGGAGTGTCCGGAGCTGAGGGATGGACAGGAACACCTGCAGAACTTAATGCAGAACTCCTTTCTGCATTAAGGAACACACATTTCACCACATGCAACAAATAGCTGCAATGATAAAAACGGTGTCTTTGTTTGCAGATGTAATTATACTTTATTGTGTTTAACTACAAATGTATTCAAAACTGCTAAGTTTTCTTCTTTGCGTCGCCGCCAGAGGCAGTCGCAGGACTATTAGCATTTTTCTCTTGTTTTGCATAATTTGATGCCTCTCTCGCTATGGAGCCAGGACGTGTCATTAAAAATGCATCCGTCTCAATTAAGAACACCACATTAGCTCATTCTCACACAAAGAATGTCACCTATTGCTTTTACTTGTATTCGAGAGGGTAATCACTGTAAAGTAGGGACAAGATGATGTGCCTCAATTGACTTAACGTGTTTATTAGATTTAGTCATGCTGCAGAGTGAATTGCCATATGTTAGAGTGGTATTTTGTCAATTGTAGATGTCAGAAGTAATTTGCTAGGCACTGGGAGTGCTGATCTGTTCCTGAGAGGATCTGCGTCAACGTGCTCCGTTAAATAATGATAATGATGATGCTCAAGTTTATCCATGGTTAAAGAAGGACTAGGCATACATTTACACATAGCTTGTGTTTTGTTTTTACACTGTTTACCCTTTGATCTTAGACCCAAACATCTTCCACTTGTGTTTGAATTTTTATGGAGTCAGATTTAGGAGAAAAGTAGAGAGAAGTTTGCAAACCTATTGTGCCACTTTGGTTGTGTTTTTTTTTTTAATCACAAAAGAGTTTACGTAGGACTCTAAGCCATTTGTCCCCTCTGGATGTCTCTGGATGTCCAGCCTACATAGATAGACAGCCACCCAAACTTTTGCTTTTGTCATACTGCATGAACAAAGTCCGCTAGCTTAAGGTCTTGAACTGGTAACTGGTTTGTTTTCTTCAGGATTTTCTGCAAGAGAGCATAATTCGTGGGCTCGTCCCGGTGCTGAAAAAGCAACACAGCTCAAGACTACCGTTCTGTTTGACTGTAGTTATAGTAATCCTTTTCTGAAATGCTGTATCAGTTTTACATCAGATGCACCCAAAAAGTTCAACTTTGACGGTTATCAAGATGTTTTTTGCACAGATGTGAGATTTTTTTTTGCAATGGATGCCAATTTTGTCCACTCTCTCCTTGGGTTGAACCATGTTTTTTTTCTCTATTTGTACATAATGGCCTGAAAAATGATGTGTAACCATACGAAGACCAAAACATCAAAGCGGTTTTGTTCATTATATGCTCTTAAATTTCTTGAGATTGAGGCATGACGTTTTGCTTCTTTTATATTTCTTCAGCCTACCCCATGTTGCCAGGCAGGTTGAAATTAACCATTCAGTCTATTTTTTACAGCCCTGCATTCACATTCTCAAGCAAGCTAAAACATTTAAACTGCCTACATTTTTCAACATATTCTGTCTGATAATGCAAAGTCTTTAATTTTCATTTACAACTGAGACAAAAAAAGACATGATTTGCTCAGATATTTGGATCCTGTGGCCAAGGCTGGTGAAGAATTGTTGAATTTGAAAAGGCAGTTTTTGCGTCATTTGTCGGGTTTTGCAGACCCCTCCACCACGTTCTATGCATGCACCCTATCGACTGCAACAGGACGTGGTGGACGTTTACAACTGATGTCACCTGCACAAATAAAAAAAGGGCACCCATTGTTAAAGCTTACAATGCCACACGTTTGTTGCCTTTTGGCCCGCCTTGGGAGACTCATCATTCAGGGAGTGACATTTTTAGTGTTTGTTTCCTGTGAAGATAAAGTTTTACGGCTGACAGAGGATAACATTTCTTGCTAAAGGGGGAAAGTAGCTGCTAGTGCAAGCGCGCGTGATGCGAGAAAAAACACACGAAAGAAGACTTACACCTAATGCAGTCCCACTAATGATTCTCAATATAACAAGTGAGTCAACAACCAGAGATCATTTGAGACTGAACCTGAGCCGATAACGCCTGACGCAATCCGACGTCCATGCTGACACCAGTCTCAGATAAAGCAAGAGTCTTTGTGTTAAAAGGATTTCTTCTGAGTTGCTGTCAGGGAATAAAAAACGCTGGGTTCCCTACAGAGATGGCTTTTAAGTAGAGACAAAGGACGTACAGACCTAATCCTAACACACAACTGTAGAAAGTAACCACAGATCTCAGTCTGTGTACCTGATCCCACTTCAGAATGTCCTTAAAAAACGATATTCTCGATTTTTAAGTTGACATTTTTATCATGACATAAGCATGGTTAAAGCCAGGAAAACATGAAGCAAATATTTTTGGAGTTAGGAGTAAACTTTATTTTGATGCCACCCCTTTTCCTGTGGGGAAGTCTGACCTAAAAGTAGGACTGTGAGGAAAGCATTGATATCAGAAGTGATAGTTTTATCTCAGAATTTTGGCCCATGTCCGTCCAGATAAAATTTTTATAACTTATGCGTTTCCCCTGTTGTTTTTCGCCTTTCTGGGTCAGGCAGCAGGAGGCTGATGGGGGGAAAACTTTCTGACTTGTTCACTTTTTCCATCAAGTTCTGGGTCTGCAGTGGGTTCTGCACAGGGATGTACCCAGTAGGCCTCCAAAGGCAGGCACAGGGAAGCCATCCTGATCAGTAGCTGAACCTATCCCAGCTGGCTCCTTTCACCACCATACGTATAAAGCTTATTTTGCTCACTTCTATCCTCTTTTGGCCAGGATCCATATTTCACGTCCAAAGACATGCAAATTGAAAGCTTCCCTTTTGCATTAACACTTTGTTCACCATGGCAGAGCAGAATCACAGTCACATTACTGCAGCCTCCAGCCGTCTATCCATCACTCATAAACAGCAAACCAAGATATTTGAACTTCTCTGCTTCAGGCAGAGACTGGCTTCCAACCCGAACCCAAAATCTTTCAGGACTATTCTCACATTTCTTTCCACTAAGATTTCCTATTTTCTCAACATGTGTTTTCTTCATACTCGGTTTCAAACCCACTCGGTTCCCATTGTTCCCATTTTTTTCCCCCTCCTGACATGTATTGCTCTCTTCCTTTGTCAATTTGACAGAGAACATTTACTCCTGCTGTGTCACAGATAGGCATTGTCAACCCGGCACAAGAAATGGCAGAGTTTTAACTTGCAGCTGACTTTTCTTTCTTTTTGAGGACCTCTGTTTTTCTTCCACAGACCAAAGACATGTTAGACAATTGGGCAATCTGAATTGATTTTGATTTAGATTTTGCATGGCTGTTTGTCGTTGTTAAATTTGTGATTGACATAATAAACAATGTAATATTTGAAGCCGTGCTGTGAGGTGGGTTTGAATGGAAGAGCTCCCCTAAAAGGACGCAGTGTGAGAATTAGACAGGTTAGAGTACACTGTAGCTGAAGTTGCAATTGGTTATGATTTTCACCATAAATACACCGCCATCCCCTTTGTCAGAAAACTATTTTGCCATTTTTTTAAAATTTTTTTTACAGAATCTAATGCTCATTTAAAGAATGCAAGGCTGTGTATCTTATATGTCTGTGGAAGGCCTGAAATGGACTACTAACCTGTTCATGGTTGACCTCTCATTTTTAAAATTTGCTGCCAAGGTAGACTCCAGCACCACAGCAATTGTGACCCGGACAAAAAAAAAAAAGGCAAAAGAAATTGAGTAGCCTAGCTATTTTCTTTGGCTTTAGGGAAAACACCTTAAGATTAATGAACATAGAATGTATTCACATTATTCCTTGATTACGTGATACATTGGGTGTTCTCACCTGCTGTTGTCTCTTTTCCCACCTGTAAGCAAATCATCTGTTGCAGGGTATATATGGATAAAAAAATAAATAAAAAAAAAACATGCGGCTAAATCTACTTTTCCATCTTAAACTGAATAATATAGTCATACCAGTCACTTTATGTTTCAAAGATTAGTGCTGTGACTTAAAGGACTGGACTCTGATTTTCAGCAGCATATCTGCCTTGTCAACTATACCGCCGCATGCAAGAGCAAAGTCAATACAATAATTTAATTCAGTATTGATTCGGTGTTTTCTGTGCTTTTAAATCACTTAAACTACCTTAGCTGTGTATTTGAATATCTTTAAGTGGCCATTTTCTGTTTAGGTTTGAGAATTTGAAGACACCAGTGGTAATGAATTATCACCGACGGTAAAAGGAGGGGGTGTTCAAACTTTTTTGTACATGGGCCAAAATTGTCAAAGGAACTCGAGGACCAAAAAATTAACACATTCTTTTAAATGAAAAATATTATGTCAATTTTTTTACCTGATCTACAAAATATGATAATTTTAAAAACATAAATCAGTCCGACTTTTTGTAAGAAATTTAAAAAAAGGGGTTTGCTCATTTGCTGTATTCATTAAGTTTGCAAATAATTTTTAATAATTTTGTTTGACCTTTTAACAATAATAAACTTTACTCTTTGTGGTCTAGCAATATAAGAACAGTATTTGGGTCAGTTGTTCTTTTGAAACACTTGCTGTGATTATCAAGTTTTAATCACTGAATTCAAAGCAGAGTGTGATGCTCCAAAGTCTGCATTTGAGTAATTAAATGTCATTGGATAGATGATACTTTGTAATTAAAGAGAATGTCAAAAGTGTGTTTACTAAAAGATGAATACTTTGTGTTGTACTTAACATTTTCAATTGTAGGATTGTAACTTTTCTGTAATAATTTTGCCCTAATTGAAAACTAAAGTCTTCCATCTGCATCAGCCACCTGTGCTGGTGGACCGAATGTTTCTTTAAATGAAGTGGTGGGGGGGGGGAGGATTTAGAAATAAATATGTTATTTCTAAAATCTAAAGTTCTACCTAATCTACTCACAGCTGTTCTGGTAATGGTTTTCAGAAGCAAATATTTCTTCTTTGGTGGGCTTTCGGACCCCAAGCACAGCTAGGGCAAAGATTCTCATCCTCCCTGGGGTTTAGTTTACAAGTAAACCACCTGCAGGGCTTCAGTGGTTACTGCAAATTAGATTTTTCAGCCACATTGGTCTTGATTCACTGCATGTCAGTAACCAATAGAAACAAATCCTAAGATCAAAGGGATAATCCATCTTTAACAGCTGAAGCCGCAGGTTAAGCTTCATCAGATTAAAGGTGATGCTACAAACAGCCCACTCAGCATGCATGTCGGGGAATATTTAAAACCTCGGACGGATGTGGTGATAGATGTAAGATTATTGTAGCAGACACAAATCAAAAATTCTGACCAAACTTAATACCAGTTAATTAAAACATTCACTTTTCTACATGCCAAAAAAGAAAAACTCAGCTTCATTTATCCTAGAAAAAGATGTTGACATAATGAATGTTCCAACAGCATTGCCTGGATTCAGGTGAGTAAATAATATGGCTAAAATTCTAAAGACGCCTTCAATGACCCAACAAAATATAGCCAGGAGGATAATGCAATGTGTACCAGCCATTTCTCACATTGTGAACAAGGCCGTAAACATTCTGCAGAGGAGGTAATTACTTACATACATGACACCGCAGCCTATTTCTGTCAATGAACTAGCCGGAGAAACCAGGAAACATGGTCCTCAACGCCGCTAACCAGGTTAGCAACGTCATTAACACAAGTCAGCACCACTCTGCAAGATTTGTCAGGAAGATGTAGTGGGGCTCCCTACAAACCCCAGGAGCCATCCGAAGATACCCGCTGCTGTGGGACCCAGAATTCTGGGGCCTCTCCTGTCTGAGCTAACTAGTGAGCTAGCCAGGGGGGGGTCGAGGCCAAGACGTGATTCATGGCTCATGCTGAGTACTTTGCATATGCCCTGGTTTTGTGTCTTGGTCGGCATTACTCTTCTGTGGGCTAAATACCTGCTGCTTAATGATAAATAACAATACATTTACGGCTTGCAGAACTGCAAAGGATTGCAGCGCGTAGATATGGGGATAATTCAGAGCGAGGAAATCTGGGGCTAAAATGTTTGAAAGGATTAGATAATGATGGGATGAGCGTGCCAGAGGTAGAAAATTCACGATTTGGGCATAAAAGCATCTCAGCTCTATCACAACATTCATCCAGGTGCTCCCACGTCACAGGTTTGTGACAGTCAGAGCCTCCTCTGATCAAATGGAGAGCAGCAAAGAGAATAACTAATATGTAAATAACTGTATTCGACTGCATCAAGGGAGCTTATATGCGCTGCCCCACATCTTAAAAGAGCTGAAAGAGGAAGAAATGTTACTTAGTTTGTTTGCACTGATGCTAGAATACCTACAGTGCTAGTTTACTGATATTCCAGAATTCTGTGAAAATCTAAAACATTATAGAAGGCATTTTGTACTTTGACAAGGTTTCAGTGGCCTTTGAATGAAAAACAGGCCCACAGCATCACAGACCCTCCTAATGTACCCAGAAGCGCCTTGTTGCTGAAGTTTGAAAAAAAAACAAAAACATTAGCAGTAAGCATACTAGCAAAACAACCAAATTAACAAGACGTGACAGCAACACTAGGAAAACATGTAACTGCAATACTGTTGGTCAATATTGGGATTATGGTGGTATCAATTATGATTAATTGAGATTTATCGAGCCGTTTGAATTCTATTCCTATTTCCATTAATGTTTTCAAAAGGGAATTTTGAATTAGAAAAATTAGTTTGCAAAGATTGCAAAATTCGAAATAACTTCTGAATTTTACAAAGTATTTTTTCAAGCTCGCTTGAGGCGATTTTTGGCTTTTCCGAAAAAGCGTTGATGGCCCTAATGGGAGACGGACACACATAATGCTGAATAATTTCGGCTCACCCGCTATTACCATCTAATGTAGAACAGATTACTAGATCAATGTGTGCTTCTGTGCTTTTTTGTCTCTCTTGTTGTGTCTCTGCTCTGTCTTCTGTAACCCCAGTCGGTCGAGGCGGATGACCGTTCATACTGAGCCCGGTTCTGCTGGAGGTTTTCCTTCCCGTTAATGGGGAGTTTTTCTTCCCACTGTCGCTTCATGCTTGCTCAGTATGAGGGATTGCAGCAAAGCCATGGACAATGCAGACGACTCTCCCTGTGGCTCTACGCTTCCCCAGGAGAGAATGCTGCTTGTCGGGACATTGATGCAATCAACTGGTTCCCTTATATAGGACATTTTTGACCAATCTGTATAATCTGACCCAATCTGTATAATATGATTGAACTTGACTTTGTAAAGTGCCTTGAAATGACATGTTTCATGATTTGCCGCTATATAAATAAAATTGAATTGAAATTGAAATTGAATTAATTTCTGACGTAGCAAACATTTACCTCACATGACAGCTGTTTCCTCTTCCTGGATATTTTTATAACGCAAGAAAACATGGCATGGCCAATACTAGCTGACACGACAGAATGATTACAATGTGCCCAATAGCGACACATTCCTGCAAACCTCTCTTCATTGTTTTTAGATGTGTGGTCCATGCTAGTTTGCGACCTCTACTTCCTGTTTATTACAGGCGTGTATATTGTCACCTTCTGCCTAATAATGCTTTACGTAACCTAGTTAATTCGTTCCAAACCAGTAGATAGAAACATGTCTAGATCACATTTTGTTTGTAACTTCCAAGAAACAAAATAAATGTACTTCGGTTGCATTTTTTCCCCAAGTTTTAAGCCCAGGTTGGAGGTTTCACAATGAGAAGACGCCATATGATAGCCTATGGGGACCAAGGTTATTACGTATTGGGTTTATCTCCACGTAAAACAACTTTTATGGTGTCTCTGAAAGTTTTTCGAATTGAAGCAGTCTTTGAGAGTTAAGTACGTCTTACCCTTTTTGTACATCTTACCCTATTTTGTCTGTTTTTCTTCCTTTACTGACACGCTGTTAAATTTGGTACGTGGCTGTAAAATGTTCCACTGGCTACGCTTTATCAAAGCTTTTATTTTGCTTTCCTAAATGCTGGAAATATGACTCTTTAAAAAAAGGAAAAATATAAACCTATTTCATGATCATCTTATTTAATTTTATTTTGTCCTTTAATTTCAATGTGACCAACAAATCCTAGATTTAAAAAATGTAGGTCAGCATTTTATTTCCTTTTACTTATCCACCACATACTTGACTTCAGTTTACAATTGCAAACTTTATCTGCTAATTTCAGCTGGCCATCTTTTTTTTTTTTTTTTTTTATGGTTGACAAGGTTGTGGTCAAACCTTTGCATCATAAAAGTTTCCACTAGCTTAGAGATAGATGTGTCCATCTTTTAATGCAGACAGTGCCCTGCTGTTTTTAGAAGAAGTGGAAAAATTTAATTTAATTTGAACACCTAGCAGCATCAAAACACTTCATTTGAAGATGCTGTTGTACATGAGAAATAGAAGCAAACAAATAGAGCAGAAGAGCTACTGCTACTTTGGTCCCACAAACAATGTATTCAAGAAGAATCAGACTAAGGATGTTAATAAAAACCAAAGGAACCATCACAACAGGGCTTGCTCAGTATCCTTCCCTGGAGGGAGAATTGCCCCCCCCCCTTGCCTTGGAAGGACTCACCTTTGTGCGACTGCTGTGATTGTTTGTAAATGATAGCGAGATTGATTTTTCGCTGCACGCGGGAATTTCTGGGGCTGTGTAATTTGTTTATCAGGAAAGAGGTAAAATAGGAGGAAAGAAAATGGGTAATGGAGGTGGGAAAGATAAAAGCTGCACAGGGAGAGAACGCCTCACTATATTGGCGCAAGCCTTCATTTAAGTACAAGTAAAAGCACACTCACAAAAAGCCCGGTTTCAACTAAGAGCAGCAGATAAATATTCCAGACATGCCATTTTGAATAGAAGATTGGAACAGCACAAGATTCCTGGGTGGTACAAGCAAATTAAACAAAGAGATGCAAAATAAAAAAAATAAAAAACGATAAGAGTGCCAATGAGTTATCTTAATGCAGATATAATGGGCGTGTCTGTATTCAAGTTAAAAACAAAACTGTTTTGATGATGAGATGAGGGTAAAATGTACCTGAGGCAACAGTTAGTCATGTGAGTAGACTGCCACCTGGTGACTGAACTCCACCTTTACCTCTTAGTCGGTTGGTTCTGTAAGGTTGAACGTCTTAATAGTTTATTTCAAGTAATCACGTTCACAAGTCTGTAAATACCCCCTCATTGGTGCATTTCTTTCAAAAAAATATATATATTTTTAGTTAAAATGCTAAATTACAAGATTTTTTTCTGACCATAAAAAATATTCCCTGCTGCTCTTTTCCAATGTAACCGTTGACATCAACACTGTGACAAGTGAAAGCCTTTCATTGGTCTCAAACTCCTCAGGGGCCAGTGTTCTGCAGCTTTTGGATGTGTCCCTTGCCCTACACACACACTTGCTACCTCATTAGCATGCAGCTATCGAGCTGATATTGGAGTAAGGTGAGTTGAAGCAGAGATGCATCTAAAAGTTGCAGGACCCCAGAAGCAGGACTGGAGTTTGAGACCACTTTCTCTCTAGTGTGGCTTGGCTAGCAGTGGCAGCATTGGTCTTTCTTCTTCTGTTTTTTAATGTTCCATAAACCTGCCAGGGAGCTCAATGGAAGCTGTCCTATTGACAAAAATGCCATTTTCATTGATATTGCACATTCACCTTCTTATAGAATAAACAAATCTATTAAAATGTATTCTCTTTTTATGGTTTGACTTAAATGGTGAAACATCAGAGCCATGCAAGGACCAGCAAACTTTTCCTTTTTGTTTTGTCCAAGCTCTAAACATGGTCCTGCCTTTTTTCAGATATCTTCAGCGTTTTCTTTTTATAGCTTCCTATTCCTCACCTGTTCTCAGTTGAACTAATTAAGCGGCATGCATTTCACCAGGTGTTAGATATCTTATTAAGTTTGGTCTGTTGTTTTTGTCATTTGCTAGCCTAAATCAAACACAGGGCGCTAAAACAGCCAGTCCTGGAGAGATACTATCCTGCAACTAAATATGTCCCTGCTCCAACACACCTGCATCAAATAGTTGAACTCCAGCATCAGAACTCAGTCATTCAGCCCTGCAGAGGTCAGGTGAAGAGCCATTCATTTGATTTGCTGGGTAACCCTGGCCTTAATGAAAAAAAAGTACCTTTATGAATATATATATATATATATATATATATATATATATATATATATATATACAAATTGCCAGGTGCTCTACTAGATATTAATTTAAAAGTAGAGTTATTCATATGTAGCAACATGGCCGGTTACCAGTATATCAAGGTTTTAATAAGTTAAAGTTTCAAAACCACTAAACAAGTTTGTCATTCTTATAATTTTAAAGGTCTTTTACAGTTGTTTTTTCATACCTGCTTAGGCACAATTTTGATTACAGAACCTGTTTCAATATTAATAATATAAAAAAATCAGCACGTCAAACATTAAGGTTACATCTGTTTTGAAATGACAATCTGCTGCTGTAGCAGAAAGTCTGACAAATCAACCATCTTAAATATACTTCAGAAGGGGTGTGGTGTGACCCCTGTAAGACCATGTGGTTAGATTGGAATTTTACCTTTCATATCCAGCAGTGATTATTGCTATGGGACACCTTTTTAAACCCTGGTTGTCAAGTAACTTTTCTTTGTTCTCCTCCAATATTGTCTTCTGCTTTACAGTTTATTTTGCTTGCACATTACACCACTGATTTCGTAAATGTTTACACTTCATCTTAGAAACCGTCATTTTAGTTTGTGCTGAATGCATTTATATTCAATAATTCTTAAATAAGGTCAGCTTATTTGTTGACACATTTGATGTGTCATGACAATTCTAATAAACCAAACAGCCCAAAGGTCAAATATTCTGGGCAAAAACACAACGTACTTTATATATATATATATATATATATATATATATATATATATATATATATATATATATATATATATATATATATATATATTGATTTTTTGCTAAAATAAACCAACATGACCATGGTATAGCCTACATTTTGGAGTTTTTTGTGAATTATTATTTTTTTTTGTAAATTATTTTTTTTCATGCCAGCCAGTGCCTATCTCACAGTTTATGTTGAGCTTTGCCGACATTGTTTTTAAATGCTCACGTTTTCTGATCCACCAAATTTATTTCATTTTCATTGAGGCATACTGTCACAAAACACACATTTAGATTTTTACATTTTCAATCAGTTCTAAAGTGCATAAACTCAATATTCACAGAATATCATAAGGTCATGACTATTAAATTCTGTTTAATATTTTTTTCCAGCTTTACATAAAGGAAGGTAGCGTTAAGATACATATGGATTTGAACATCCGTGAAGCTTTCACCTCCAGCCAGATAAAAATGCTTCTTGTTGAGTGATCCATGGCTTTCATCTTTTAATATGCACCAAAAAAAAAAAAAAAAAAAAAAAAACTGCTGGGTCTATGCTGTTGGGAGAAAAACTCTAAAGTTTTAAGTGTGTCAAACATTGTGACTCCATTTGTTAGTTTCAGAGAGCAGGAAACACTCTTAACAGACCACCATTTTAAACTTTACAACGACCACACCTCACTAAAGTGGAAATTAAATAAGGATTAAGTTGGGGGAATGATGCTTGGATAACAGAGTTAATGTCAGTGGGTTGGGTTAATTGCATTAGATCACACTAAGGAATGAGTTTGTTCACCGAAGCTAACACTAACCTTTAAAATTCTATGGAGCTACAAGAAAATGCTAACTTTGTGCAAAAACGTTGCAGCTCCTATGCCAGCTGCTCAGTAAGGTAAGTAACTAATGGCTGTTGCTAAACAAGACGCTCAAGCAGACTTTTTTTTATTTTAAAAAATCTTTTAAAAAGTTAAGTGTCTTGACGTCTTGTTCTCAGATGAGGGAAAGATGGAACAGGAGATTGATAGGTCTGTACCGGTCTGTTGAGGTGAAGAGTGAGCCGAGTCAAAAGGCGAAGCTCTCGATTACAACTTTTCCAGATTTGGAGCAGTAGTTTGTTAGCAATATATGCCAATTTATTTATTTATTGTTTGGTAGCCCAGCAGTTTTTAAAGTATATCAACAATACCAGCATGGATTGTGTTGCACTTGTGAATAATTCAGAACATGAAAAATCATGGAGAAAATGTCCCAAAACTTTTTAACAGAATAAAAAAACAATATAAAAGTTGCTCCTGTTTTATATATATAAAAAAATCAATAAATAACAACATAAACAAAAACCCTAGATTTTCTAACATCAGCTTTTCTTTTCTAATCATTGCTATAGGGTTCATAATGTTGAAAAGGAGTTTGCAAACTCTTTTTCAACAACATTTAAAAAAAATACAATAAAATAAATGGGTAAACGGATCAGACAAACAGGTTTTTAGTGCACTGCAGTGACTTTTCTATACATTTATTTCTATCTAAACAGTGTTTTAATTATAGGCTCCAACATTTGCGGTGTAAAGAGTCTCTGCATTTAAATATTTATTTTTTTATCTCGTGTTTATGAAATATCCAGCTCAAAATCTCAATTTTTCCCTTCTAGATATCATGCTGCTTTCTTTGTACACTTTGTGATCCAGAGTAGCTGCGCCTCCCAACGGCTCATTTTAATTTGTGAATCAAAAACCTTCATTGTAACATCACCAACACTGTAAAAATGGTTACTAGCTGTTAACTGTCATGAAAAGACTTTGCCATGATGACTCAATCCTCCATTAGGTCCAAGCATTTGCTTTCTGCAGTCCATTATATACAATGTATTCGCTTCACGCTTAAATTTAAAAACCTGCAGTACAAAGCGCCAGCAGCAACAAAAATAAGAAACTGATTGTGGGTGTGGTCTGAGACGCTTTACCTGAGGAAGAAACAACACAGCAAAAGTTAATGATGAAAACAACTAGAGGCTAATGTAATAATCTGTTCCTCTTGATGCTTACCCTTAATGCTTATCATCCTGACTGGGCCATCTCCCCCTTCATAGCGACCACGAACCATGAGTTCAAAGTCTCCCATCTGAGGCATTGGGAAGTCCATAAAGTGCCAGCCAGTGATGTAGACCTTGCCGTAGATGTACCCTGTCTTTCTGAACATGACCTGACAAACATAAAACAGCGGGTTTTTAACATTCCTCTAATTGGCCTGAAAGCGTTCTTGCAATGGATTTGCAAGAACACAGCTAAGAGCTACCCACCTTGTAGTAGAGGGGGAAAGAAACATTCCCCAACCAGTCATAGGGGATATGATCCCACCATACGTACAGCCATTGTCCTGTCCAGGTGACGTAGCGCCACATTCTGGGAGGCTCAGCGGGTGCTGCGGAGACACGGTTGATTCCTTTTTCAGTGTTTGCGCGTGTGTCATTGCATGTCTCATTGTCGGTTTTCATGTTTTGCTCTTACGTGCCCTCTTGGTGAACATCTCGCAGTGTTCCCCGGGGGGTCCGAGGCCTGCTCCGTTAAAGGCCCGGACCTCAATGAGGTAGTGGGAATCTGGCAGCATGTTCTCCAGCCGGGTCTGGTTGACCGTAGCCGGAACAAATATGCGATTTGCTCCGGGCTCTGGGTCATCGTACTTTCTCCAGTATTTGACCTGTGCAGTGGGAGACATTTTTGTGTAACGTTTAGCTGTTGGAGTGAATAGTTTGAAAGGCACTGGTGAAATGTTTTGATGTTGTTCAGCACTTTGGGAAAATACTCATTCATAGGTTCAAATCCGGGTGATAATATCTGAGGTTTGGCGAGTGTAGCTCAGCGTTAGAGTACCTGTCTTGTAATTGGGAGGTTGTGGGTTTGATTCCACATGTTAATGTGCCCCTGCACAAGGCACTTAAGCCCTAGTTGCCTACTGATCTGTAGATTTGTGTATAAATCCCTGCACACTAGTGAGTGTGATTGGATGAATTTGGCTGTAGAATAAAGCAATAAACGATTTGATTTCTATAGAAAAATTCAAACATTCATATTACTATGGTCAATATTTTTAATTCTTTTCTCTATGCTGATATCTTTCTCCATTGGTCTGGTCCTCTATCACAGCAGTTTTAATGTGCATCTTAAACTTGAAGACCATAAAACGCTCATATGTTGAAGATAATGTGCAGCAACACACACTGTATGATTTAATATAAACCATGCGGTTTCTGTGGACTATGTAACCATGATGCATTTATGCTGTTTTATCTTTTTATATTTTAATTTTGTGTTGTTTTATGCTTGTTTTTATTGTGGTTCATTTGTGTTTTTTTTATCCTGTGAAAGATGCTATATAAATAAAGTTTACTTACATGTACTTTCTGTGGAAACCTGATGAGGGTGATGGGCAGCAGGAGTTGCTTTTCTAAAACTTACTTTACTTTTATTGCATATCTGAAACCCGCAACCAATAACACTACCAAAACATGAGGTTTACTACGGTAAGCTGTAGTAAAAACTAAGTTTTATGTGGACTGTAGAACTTGCTTCGTGGTAGGGAAAAACAATTGTGTCCCCAAAGCCTAACCTTAACCTAACCTGAGGCTCAAAGATCATCAGACTGTAAAAATGTGCTGGGCAGCAACAATTGCTTCTCCAAAACCATTCCTGCTGTCTTTGCACAGTCATAAGAGAATAGTGATAATGCACAGTGGAAACTTGAAACTTGCACTCCATCGGACCAATAAAACATTTATTCAAGTAAACTCCATGCACAGAAGTATAAACCCTGACATGTATTCTACAAATTGTTTAGAGGTTTTTAACTTAAAAGTTGCAGGAACAATTCTGTCAGGATCTCCAGCCGTTTTGTTTCGATTTCCTTTTGTGTAGGTGTAAGTGGATTCTGTTCTGTTCATTTTATGTATCTTTTCTTAGATTCCCATGTACATTTCTTTCTGCGTTTCTCCTCAGGTCTTGTTCATTTCTCTCCTCATCGCAGCTCCTCGGTTCTCATTAGTTTCAGATGTTTCTGATTCACCTGATTGCTCTCCTTTCACCCCACTTGATTAGCTCTTCTTCTGCCTGTTTTCTCTCCATAATATATTCTCTCTGTTTTTATTTGTTAACAATATATGGGCCTAAAAGCCCCGTTTCATTTTAGGTTAAGAACTAAATATAAGCCTAAAAGCATTGAGGCTTTAAAAACCGCTTCTTACAATCTATTTCAACTGAAACATCACTTGTTTAAGTTTATGGTCCAACTTTGTGTCTGTTTTTAATTTATGTTCCATTCATGAGCAGCATTTTGAATTTTCCTGTGTGAGATTAATGTACAACACTTTCAATTGTCTTGTGTGAGATAAATTTATAAGTTGGAGATTCATTTATAAGTTTCCTTTATTAATCAATAAACCTCTTGCCTGTTCCACGCTCTACGCTTTACCGCTACCATGATAAACTCTTTCTCTAAAGTCATTGCCGGTGTCTTGCTGCCTTTACAAAGCCATAACACAGCAGTTTAAATGCATGTTTGGTTCTTATTCTTTTAAACTGCCTAACAGTCATTTGAAAAAATTCTGACCTCCCCATCAGATCATAATTTATTTTTTTCCATAACTCTTTATTGATATAAACTACATCATTTAAAATTGCTTATTTAAACTCTGCAGGTCTATAAACTGTGTTTTCTTTTAAACACAATATCTGGTAAAAGTTTTGACTTGAAATTATTAATTGATTCAGTTTAGTTTTCTTTTTTTTCTTCTTTTTTTAAGAGAGAAACATTTCTGTACCTGATATCCCTCAATGTACTGTTGTAGGCCTGTTCCAGTATCAACTACAGGCAGCCACCAAACCACAGCTTCGGTGGAGGACACCGGCCTGGCGTAGACATCTGTGGGAGGTTCTATTGGGACTGGGTAACAAAATAGAACAGAAAAGACAACATTTCTGGAGGAAATGTATAAAATGACTAAAATTAGAACGTGCAGCTTTTGGCTATGGATTGAAGATATTAGGAGAGAACAAACTCTCACCATCTCTCGGATAATAGATGACCTTGGTGAGGCTGTATGGTCCGTCTCCTTTCACATTGAACGACTTGATTTTCACCTGAAACTCTCGCACCTGGAAGTCTTCCTCGGTCGGAATGAAGTAGGAATCTCTGTGAACGTATCGCCTGGTCTCGGGGTCTGAGATGGTCTCATACCACCAGTCGTAGGCGTCGTGGGGCTTGAAGGCCACAATGTACCCAAACTTCTTGCCATAGAAATACCAGGGCTGCACAGGCTGAAGATTCCCAAGTCAAAGGAAATCCACGTGAATTAAAGACTTAAGAGGAGGGATGAATTTGCGCAGCGAGCTGGGAAACTTACATTCCACGTGATGACAATCTCGCCATTTCTGCCTCCATATCCGGCCACGTCTGTGGGAGAAACGACTGGAGCTGGACAGAAGGAAGCCTAGTGTCAGTTTTTTTCATAAAAACACACCACATGGCACGATCATCAGTAAAACAATTATTAGCGTACTTACGGGCATCCCAGGTTTTGATCTTGAGAGAAGGTATACTGGCCTCCCCGGATCCATACTCATTGGTGGCGATGACCCTAAACTGGTACTCCATCCAAGGGTATAAGTCAGTGACATCGGCTTTCTCCATAGTCCCGTCAAGAAAGCTAGGAGCTGAGGGACACAATTAGAAACTGCTGAAAATTTGACCTAAGCACAGATTAGACTGCGAGAACTAGGATTTTTGTTTTGCCCCCTGCTGGCCTATATCAGCACTTACATGTGCTGGCATTCTTCCAGTCGTCTTCATTCAAAGCCCAGAAGTGCCTGGTCTGAACAGTGTAGTACAGGATGGGACTGTTGTGCTCTGCTGCTTTGGACCACAAAAGCCTCACCCAAGTGTCCCCGATCTCCTCGATCCGGAGCACGCCGGGTGGCCCGGGAACACCTGGAGGATTCATGCACGGCGGCTTTAAGACACCAGCGATAGTCGCACGCAGTTTTCTCACTTGTTAATGTAATCCATTAACCTCACCGACGACTTTCAGGTCGGCATAAGCGCTGTCGCTGTCCACCACGGTTTGAGCGGTGCAGGTGTAGCGACCTTCATGCCAAATCTGTGTGTTTTTTATCCTCAGGTCGCCGACCCCATCTTCACTCTGATCGTCCCAAAAAAAATGATCAATTAATCAAACAATTAATCCCACCAAAGTTAAAACAGCGAAACATTTTTAATAGTATTGAGACCCGATTTTAAAACAATGCAATCATTCGCAAAGCTTCAGGATAACTGGAATGTCGACTTGCCATGACTCGCTCATAGTGTTGCCACTCGGCATTAAAGTCGATGACTCTGAAGTCAATGGCCCAGATAAAAGTGATGTCCAGCATGGGGTCGTATGACGCGGCGCACCGGAGAATCACCTCGTCTCCAACCCTAACCTCGGAGTCCTCAGGTGCTACGGAAATGCTTGTTGCCTCTGAGAATAAGCAAAAATAGATCCACAAGTCCAAATCATGATGGATTGAAAACAACATGAGGGAATAAAAATAGTGTACGTGCATGTAAAACTATATTAATGCTTCCTTTTGTCAGAAACTGGAAATATTTATGATAATGTTTGAAACCAACAGCAAAACTAAACCTGGTATCAGTTTAATGCTATGGCTCATTATATTTTTACCTAAAATCTTCTGGTTTGTCATGTTTCTTTGGAAGAAAATCAGGCTCATACATTCACAACTTTCTATAACTTATGACAAAATAGGGTTATTATAAATTAATCTGTTTTCCATATAGATTGATTTTCAATCCACCCACTTAAAAAAAAAAAATAAAAAATGTCAAAAATCGCAAACTTTACCTTTGCTAGACCACAGAGCAGTGTACAGCCTCTTACAAGACTTTCTTTTAGAATTAATTATCAACTCTAATGAGCTTCCTTTACTCTGCTAGGGAAAATAATTTTCCCAGCATGATGCAGCTATGAGTCACTATGGTGATGGCGTGTTCAGGTTTATTTGTAGTATTGGTTTTCTGGAAGGAACAAAAAGCATTTTGTACGCAAGTTTAAAAAAATGTCAGTTTTGGTCTAATCTTTCCCGCATGTTTACTATTTCCCTGCATGGCTTGTAGAAAACTCCAAAACTGACTTTTTGTGGCTATTTTTCTGTCAATGGTTTTATTCTTTCAGGTCTTTCACACAGGCCAGATTTGCGGAGTACATGACTAATAGTTGTCCTACAAAATATGTTTGTGTTTTTAAAGTGACAAAAAAGGCCAAAATGCTCAAGGTGTATGAATGCTGTTACAAGGGACTGTAACCATACATAGGCCAGCTAACCTGTGATGATGAGATATCCCGAACTGTTGGCCTTCCCCCTGTCATTCTCAGCATAGCAGGTATAAAAACCTTCATCATTTTTGGTGGCGTTGCGGATCTCCAGGGTGCCATCGAACATGACAGAAACACTAAAAATAAGTAGAATAAATCCGATTCATTAACATACACTTTCAAAGTTGTTAGTTACTGCAGTGTTTAACAGTGAAATTGCTTATTCTGACCGTGAGCTGTTGTAGAGGACCTCTTTGCCCTTTGTCCAGGTGAATCGAGGCTTAGGAGCAGCTCTCGGCTTACACTCAATCAACACGCGTCCGTCTTTAGCTCCGAGTAGATGCTTCTTTACAGGGTTGAGCTCGAATGTTGGAGCCCAGGCTGGTGGGAGATAGTCGTTGGGACTCTCCTTTTGTAAAAATTAAAACTGCTACATTCCTAAGCACACCCAAGAACTTACCAACGACCCGCAGCTCAGCGTTGGCGTATTTGATGCCCCAGTAGTTCTCTGCAATACACTGGTACATCCCAGAGTCATCGAAAGTTAGACTGGAAAACTTCAGCTCGCCTTTCCCATACTGGACAAAGCAAGGATGCAAGAGACGAGTATAGTTTTATGGAAAACAGTGACAGTGGAGATTGTATGAATTCTTTAAGGAATGGTATACAATGAGTTTTTTTTTTTTTTACCATATATCCATCTTTGTACCAGCGGATGAACGGAAAGGGTTTTCCTGAAGCCACGCAGCGCATCGTGTGTTCTGATCCAATGTCCACTTGGGTGTTGTTGATAGTTTCGGCCCATTCAGGTGCAGCTACATGCATACAATGGGTATTATGATTTCACCCACAAGAAAGCTAAATGTTCAAACATTTAACTTTACTTACACTCCACATAAAGCCAGGCTTTATGCCAGTCCTTTCCTTTGGTGTTGATGGCTTCGCACTCGTATGCTCCAACGTCTTCATACTGAATATTGTACAGATGAAGCACAGCGCCTGATTCGCTGATCTCGTGATTGGCAGGGAGGTCAGTGGCGTCCACCTTCCTCCACACAATATGTGGGATGGGACTGAGTGAGCACAGTGATGGACAAAGGGACAGTTATTAGTCAAGATGAATTCAACACTTAGCGGGCATCGCAAAAGCTTTTGTCACATTGCGAACAAACTACAGCTTACTTTCATTGGGACTTTGTGTTATAGACACAAAGCTATGCATAATTCTGAAGCGGAAGAAAAGCTGTACATGTTTTTCATTTATTTATGTTTTTAGCAAATAAAAAAAAAAACATGATGAGCATTTGTATTTACCCCCAATGCAATGGCCCTCAGAAGTCCCCTTAATAAAAACTAGAGTTCATGTGTAAGTCGTTTCCTTGAAGGCCTCAAAGGTTTGTTAGGGAATGTTAGGTGGGTTTTGAGATTTCAAGCGTCTGAGCGTCCAAAATGGCAGAAACTAGAGTTGGAGTATCTGAACATTTGCAATCTGCGAGACCCCGTCAGTCTCCAAATGTGCAAAGACAGACATCCACCAAAAGGTGTGCAGCACTAGTTGCACTGAAAAGGGATTTTCCAAAGGAGGGTTGAATACACATCCATAGCAAACTTTTGTTATTTTTATTTGTTAAAAACAAACTGAAAACCATGTGTCATTTTCCTTTTGCTTCACAATGATGCATTCATGTATGTTCCTCATAAACTCCCATTAAAATATGCCTGTGCAAATTTTCAGTCATGCGAGTCATCGCAACAGCGAACAGGCTCAAACCGGTTGCCTCTGAATAAGCCTCTTTGCTGTTCTCATTAAAATACATTTACGCTGTCGGTAGTAAATATATATATATATATATATATATATATATATATATATATATATATATATATATATATATATATATATATATATATATAAAAGGAGTATATGTAAGGAGTTATAGAGCTAGACAAGATCCTTGCATAACTCAGTATTTTGTGTCATTGTATCCATCCTAACATAATGTGATGTAAAGTTATGTATTAAGAAAAACACCAATTAATATTCAAAAACATACTTTCCAAGAGCGAAGCACTCCAAGGTGATATTGGAGGCCAGCATTGCAGTGGTGTCTGGAAACTTCACTCTAATGTCTGCTGGATATTTTCTCTCCTCACCTGCAAAAAATAAAATAGAAATATCAATGATACAGAACACTCTTCGTTTTGTTTTAGCTGCTACAGATTATGACTAACCATCATCTGGAGGAGTAGGGATGAGAGGGATAAACTTGGAGTACACGCTCTTCCCTATTGTGGGACTTGAAACGAAGCAAGAGTAGTTTCCTGCATCCTGAGCTTCCACCTTAGAGATGTACAAATTCCCCGTCTTCTGGGAGACAAACCGACGGCGGTCTGTGGGCAGGAAAACTGGAAACTCGTTGTAGATCCAGCGATAGCTTACCTCCTCTGAAAATAAAAACATAGATGGGCAAGAAAGTTACATTTCCACACAAAACTAATGTATTTAAACTGATTTAAAACAGTTGCACCACTTAGGCAGATAATTTTTTTTATTCATTCCTAATTGTTTTAAGACTGCTTGAGAGATGTTATGTTGAATTATTATGAAATTGCATAATTTAGAACTAATCAATAAAGAATACACATTTTTTAGACAAAAGAAGAACATATACATACGTGGCCAGGCTTTTGGAGGGACACACAACAGAACGACTCCCTGACCTTCTTTAACATACACCGGTTCCCTCTCTTCATCAGGAAACTCCTCAATATCTGCATGAGAAATATCAACAAAAAAAGGACAACTGAGTGAAAACAAATACTGTATTTCAGTCAGAAGCACATAAACTGTTCGCTTGGGTTAGAAGGAAAATAAACTATGTTACTTAATAGGTGACTCCAATATTTATCTCTTTAATAATGAGCTGCAAGTGACTGCTGGTGATTTTTGATAATATTCTTTTTTCCACTTATGTGTAACATTCTAGCACGTTCTCTGAGTAATGTAAAGTAGGCAGTTTTTTAATTAATTAACTCCTTGTCAACAGTAATCCACTGGTCTTTATACTGAGAAACTTTTTCTGTGATCTCTTCTTTCAAGAAAGAGGTGAAATAATTGGTTAACACAAAACATCCTCTGCTGGTCATCATAATATTCCTGCCTTTCTTATCAAACAAATAAATCAGTTTGTACTGAAGCTACTTCATTATATATCTCTTTATCTTAGACCAGGGATTTTATCAGATAATTTAAAAGTGGCTAAAGTTGTTCCTCTGGGTGTATGAAGGCAGATGGTCAGTTATTATTCTTTTAATAGCTAAAGACATATCTTTATTCTGCCATGTTTTTCAAACATATTAGAAAACACTGTGTACAAAAGGATTCTTCATCATTTAGACCATAATTCAATTCTTTACAATCTTTACTATTATTTACAATGTGGCTGCAGAAAACTCACTTCATGTACTGTATGCCTCTGCTTCATCTGGTTGACAAAACTACCTAGTATGCACTTGAAAATAATGAATTCTCCTGTAACATTTTAATTGATTTATTAAAAAAATTGGTACTGTAAATCTTCACATCTTAATAGAGAGTGTGAATTCCATTGTATCACTCAGAAATTGTTAAACAGGCAGCAACCTTTTAACTTCAAGGGTTGCTATTCTACCATTGCTAGAATACTTTGTGGAGTTCCTCAAGGCTCAGGTTTTGGGCCATTGTTATTTCTGATTTAAATAAATGACCTCATCATATGTTTCCAACATTCTTACCCCAATCAAGTTTGCTGATGTTACAACTCTGGTTCTCTCTCATTCACATTTGCTTCTTTTCCAAAGGATGCTAATTTTAGTTGGAGTGCCTATGATTCATGGTTCAAATAAAACAAATTGTATTTTAATCCAAACAAATCTAATTTCGTCATTTTCAGTGGTAAACATTCTTATTGATGGCATAGAGATACCTCAAGTATCATCACTCAACATTTCTTGGAGTTGTTGATGAGAGCTTAAGAGGGAAAACCCTTCATACTGACTATGAAACATACTAGGTATGTTTAAGAGGGTCATTAAATTAGTGCAGATACTTACAATTTATTATAGTTTTACATACCCACATTTACCTTTATTACAATATATTTATGGGGAAGTACCTTTCCCACAACTCTACGAAAAAAGTCTGGCCTTTCAGAAATGCTTTGTTAGGATTGGCACTCAACCACATTATCATGGTCCATTTGCACCTCTATTTTCAGCAGCCACATATTCTTACTAACTATAAAATTTGATATATTTTTTTGCTTACATGATTAATGAAAGTCAAGAGAATATAACAATGTATTACTTATTTCAAGTAAAATTAGCTGATTCCTTCTTATTCAAACTGCAGGAGTTCAGTGTACCATCTTTCTAATATCAGCAAAGCAGAGGTCAGTTTGAAGTCCGATAGAGGGGAGCTAAGTTTTGGGATAAAGTTGCCATCTCAGCAAAACCATAGGTCTTTTGTAAAAGGGTTCAAAAGTAATCTAAAGTAGAATTTATTTGAAAAGTCCTGATTGTGATTTTTTTGTTATTGTTTATGGATTATATTTAAATTCTCATTGATATTTTTAAAATGAGGTGTTTTACTTTTTCATATTAATGTGTTCATCAACTGTATAATCAACTGACCAGGAATTTTTGGCACATGTCAATGTGAATATGTATGCTTATAATGTACAGTATGTTGATTTATTTGCTTACTTTATGGACTTCAATTAGTATGTGAATAGGAATCAGGAAGATTGTTGGTGTTAAGAACTATAAAAATGAGAAAGGGGTATTATTAAATAAGTTTCACTTCTTCATTCCTCTTTTCAGACATAACTGAATCATACATATAATATACATATTATAATTCATACTTTATATTTTGAATGTTTTAGACTATCTGGATGGAAGCTTCTTATAAACCCAGTGGGCTTTTATTTTTTACTCTGCCCGTTTTGTTTTTTTTATATATTTGAAATTACTGATCTATATTTTAACTGTGCAAACAATGTCAACTATTTTATGAGTTATCTGGCTCAAACAAGAATTTAGAACCAAAATAATTTAGTGGATAAATTAGTGATTAATTCTACAGAGTCTGGCAGATAGTTTTGCAAAAAATAAAAATAAATAAATGAAACTGAATGTGAGATTCTGCCTTTTTAGGACAATTTAAATAAAAAATTTCATGAAAACATTGACCAATTCACACAGTCTATTACAAAATGGAACTGGATCAGTTATGTAATGTATGACGCGCTCACATCCAAACTTGACCCTGGCCTCCTTGCTGAGAACGGTGCCGTAGATATTCCGGGCCACGCACGTGTAGGTCCCAGCGTGTTTCTTCTGAATTGGGTTTGTGA
This sequence comes from Fundulus heteroclitus, assembly GCF_011125445.2. Lineage (NCBI taxonomy): Eukaryota > Metazoa > Chordata > Actinopteri > Cyprinodontiformes > Fundulidae > Fundulus > Fundulus heteroclitus. The sequence goes on along the minus strand of NC_046377.1, from coordinate 9,118,702 downwards.
TGACCAGGTTTCCTCCAACTAGGCTGTAGTGTTCATCGGGTTGCTCCATTAGCTTGATCTCCCAGTTATCCCGGCGCCACCTGTTCCGGAAAAATTTGATGTGTGTGCTGTGTGAACCAGACATACTGTGTACATGCACACAGACAAAAAAATGTAATAAAAAAAAGTCTTACCTGTATGTAGCTGGAGGATTTGCACGTGCCCTGCAGTTCATGGATATCCTCTTCTCAGGCGAGTCACTGGTGTAGACCACATCCATGGGTTCCTCTTCAAAAATGGGACCATAACCAGTAGCGTCCTCTGAGACGATTTAAGAAAAAAAATGTCAGCTCATCTTTTAAAAACCTCGCTAAATAAGCCTCGGTGCTTTGAACTCACCTCCATATATTCTGGGCTCGCCAAATAAGACCGCCACTAAAAAAAAGAAGAAATATTGTCACCCCACCTCAAACTTTATACTTCACTGCAATCAGGTTATTAATGCGTGGTTTAGTCTTACCTGTGATGGGTACAGAGGAGAGGAGGCCCAGCAACAATAAAGCTGTGGACGCCATGACAGTCAGCCGGCAGAGTCTTTGGAAGCGTTGCGAGTTAGATGGATGGAGAGACGGGTGCAAGGAAGAAGGTGGATGGGCAAGGCATGAACCACAGTGGGCTAGGAGAGACAAAAACAGCAGATATGTTTCATTCAGTTGAGCATATTATCTAGATTAATATAGGACACTTAAAGCAGTTTAACATTTTAACTGTATATACGTCTTTATAATACCCTGTTTACCAGGATTAATCTCTTAGACACAACCTGACATCGCCTCAGTTCATAGCGTACATATTTACTGTCCAGTTTACTAGATGAAGGCCAGAGAATTTGTTTTGAATGTTATTAATGATTATTTTAATGCTGTAACAGCAGGTCAAATATTTACAAAAAACTGAAGTCTGCACTCTGATTAGTCCATCGCTAATTTTGTCGCATAGAGGTTGAGGGTTCAATCGACAGATTTATATTAGCCTAGAGATGAATAAGCAAGGTGAGGTGCCTCAACTGCCCCTCTGCTCCCTGAAAGGGGAGCTGAAAAGTTTAGTGACACGGGGGACAAACAGTTTTTAGCTCTGTAAGCCCTGATCTGGGGAAAAAATCACACTGTTGTGATGTCAGAGATATACTTGTTTTAAAATAGCAAATGTATCGCTTTATACATAAAAAAAAAAAAAAACTCCCAAAAATGTTTGACTTTTCGGGCATCAAAAAACATCCAATTATTTTCTCAGGACTGTCCCCTGAGGTCCTCCTGTGCTGCTGAGCACATATGTGATATCCTGCAGCCTGACATACTGTGGTCTGCCAGTGATGAAATGTAACGTGATAAATATAAATGATTCAGGATGTCACTGACTCAGCAGAATGTTTTTAGAGCTAAATCCTCACACAGAGAAGCACTGCAGTAGCTCACAAGACTTTTCTCAATGTGCGCACAGTAGAGACAAACCATACAGACTGACTTTAAGGGTCAAAATGGATACAGAGGAGCACTGCTATATATAACAGAAAGCACTGGCTGTGTTGGAAGACTCATCCCTCTATGTGCAAACACAACCATCATGCCGGAAGAGCAAGAGCAAGGCTGCAGGGGCTCCGACACACCCTGGTTCTAGTACTTTCTTATTGCTGAATCTTGAAAGCACCTTAGGAATGTGAGGCATGCGGTGGTTTAGATGTTGTTCTTGTTTTGTTTTGCTTGTTGTCACCATTTGAATCACTGAGGCCCTCCTGCAGCATTGCTAGTAGGATGGGAAGGTTCATTGCAGGTTTTGAGTTGTCCGTATTTGTGAATGATGGCTTTCTGTGTGGATCAATGAGGGGTGACATGGAGGAAATCGGCTGATGACACCGCTTAGGTGTTCAGGAAGCACAGGCTGCCTTTATAGCAGCCTTGAGCTCATCTGAACTGTGTGATATGGTAAGTCGCATCTTCTCTATGGAGCTTAGATCAGGCAAGTCTGCTGGACTATCAAGCACAGTGCTAAAACAAAGACACTTGGAGTGGGTTTAGGTAGTTTTGGCAGTGCGGACAAATAAGAAATTAAATCAGCATCTCCATAAATCTCCGTGTTAGAAGCGAGCACTAGGGGTTTTTAAATTTCCTGGTGGTGGACTTTGGACTTGATAAAGCACCAGCGGGTGACATGGGTCCCCAAATCATCACCGACTGTGGAAACGCCACACTGGACCTCAAGCGACTGGGATTCACTCCCTCTGCACTCCCAGATTCTTGGACCTCGATTTCCAAATGAAGTATAACATTTTCTTTATTTATGAAGAGCACCCCTCAGGACCCTGCGGATATAAGTGAGTATAGACAATGGATAGATGGATGTAAAGAGGACTTCGGACCACTGAGCAACAGTCCTTTTTTTCTTATCTTAGTGTAAAACTTCTACTTTATAACACCACGTTTTTTCCTTCCACTGAACTTTACATTAAAATACTTGGGTACAGCACTATCTAAACAAGTATCTTCTTTATCTTCTTGATTTTGGGGCTTGCCAACCTTGTGAGGGGTGCTGGACAAATGTCAAGTCAGCAGTCTTCTCCACGACCGTGAACACAATTACATGGAGATAACATTTATGTTCTGAACAAAACAGTTCTGCTGATGTAACATGCAGAACTGTTATAGCTTCTAATATAAGGTTATTAGAAGCTTATTTTTTTTTTTGCTTTTTTAATCACTATAAGTCATCATCATTAAAATTAAGTCACCAAATAGCTAATATCAGTAATGTGTAATGTAACTATATAGAGATTCAAATTTCACTTTGAATTACTGGAATTAATAAACGTTTTGTTTATGTTCTTACTCATCAGGATTCACTTGTAAGTCTTAAAGATAATAGCTAAAATCAGTATAAGCAAATCAAAGCTTAAAAAAGAAAGTCAGAAATGACAAACAGGCCCACTAACTTTCGATCTGTGCAACTCTAAAGATGGGCACTTCCTGTATCCAAAGGGATGAAAATTATAGCACAGACCCAGTTAAGGAGATGTTCCAAATTAAAGCTTAATCTCCTAAATCAGAGTAACACGTGAGTTAGAAGTCTAAGATCACTGAAACAAGCCTGAGGGTCTTATCCCTCACTTCATGCGAAAACAAAATACAAGGAGAGTAAAAATTTTGGACAACATACTTCATAGTAAGCCACAGAGGCCTTACAGAGCTACTTTCGGTGTTAAGAGCAGAGAAATAAGAAAGAATGATGGTAAAATGCTAAAAATGCAAAGGCAACCTTCTTCTTTACTGTTTGCCAAGAGCCACAATTTAGAGGCAGCACAATCCAATACAAGGGAGAGACTGCAGCACTGGGTCATCAGGCAGTCCTGATGACTCAACACAAACATTGCCACAGCACCCTGCACTTAGCTGGATGTGTTGTGCCACTGCAAGTCAATATGTCCTCTGTCTATCTTTGAGACAGAGAGAAAGCATGGGAAACCAGAACCTCCTCTATCAGATCCCCATCGCGATACTAACGCGCCAGAGGACAAGTCTGAATTATCCCAGTGCAAATACTGATCAATTCATTTGAGTGTTGTTCATGCGTTTTCCCTCCGATAATCCCATCACAGATCCTCTTTGGATTCTGCGCCGTCAAATTTAGGTCACACGCTTTAAAGCTTAGTGTTTCGGCGCGGGGCTCAACAGGGATGTCTGCTGTGACTTTGTGGCTTCGGGAAATCGCAGGCAGAGCAATCTCTGAATTCAAAACGGGGAATAATGTGGCTTCCTTAATCCTAGATTCAAGTCAAATAATAACCAATAATAATATACAAACTGCATTGTGCTAAATGACAAAGAGATGAAACATGTTTTCCAGGGGTGTGGGCTGTATGGATTTTTTTTTTTCACTTCCAAATGTACACTGATAATAAAAATCACTTCAGTATAGTGACAGATTTTTAAACAAATGCATAAAAATTAGCTAATTCTGCTTTGGGTGCATCTGAGTTGATGACATCAAATCGAGCTGATCAGCTGGCATTTTGGTGGATAATTTTTCTTCTGACTGATTTTGATTCTGAAGCACACACTTGCATCGGTCAGACAGTCTGATTTTACTAAGAACTTGGCATGAAAGAATCGGTGGTTGTCTTCAATAAGCAAGTCTGAACTGGATCTCGTCACCAATCACTGTTAACTGTTACAATGTTTTCCCTAAATATCCGCCTATTGTCCAGCAGGACTGAAACGTTTTGCTACGCATCCCACGCAAACACATTGGAAGGAGGAATTTGAATGAAAAGGTGTGAATAACGACGAAGAGGACAGAAGTTGGACCAGTTGCGTTATGTGACGTCACCAGAGGCATGTCTGGGTGGGGATGTATTTTTTTTTTGGGTGGGCGGATAGATTTGATCTGTTCTGAATGACATTAAAAAAAAATAAAAAAATACATGGAGCTCAACACAACTTATTGTTCTATTGGTGACAAACCTTTTTTTGTTTTTAAAATTAGTTTGATTGACTCTACAAAACATATATTTCACCTTTTAATAAGCTTTCCAGAGGAAATTATGCCTCTTTTTAATTTTTTTATTTTTTACAGTCTACATGAATAAATGATTCACCATCTTCCGTCGCTCAGGTCACTATTTTGTACTGTGTTTGCAAAAATAGTTTCTGTTCATTGCTAAAGTTATTTATAGTGCAGTTGTTGTTTTTTTTTTTTTTTTGCTGGGTGGAAATTTCACAGGAAATACAGTATAATGATCACATAGACAAAAGTAGAATTGGGTGATTTTGAAGAAACAGGTTGAATTTGTGTATGTTAGCACTGAGGAAGTTGCCATGTAATCCTTTGATGCCATGATGCATCCAGTGGCTCCCTTCGCCCTTGCAGCATCTGTCTCTTTCACCTTGCGTCTCCTCCACGCCCTTACTTTCTTGTTTTGGGATGTAAAAGCTCTTGACTGCAGAATGAGGGATTCGTGCAGTCCCTGGCTCTTGGCAGGCCGTCCAGAGGAAGCCTCTAAAAGTAGCTGCGCAACTCCTTACATCACCTCACCCTGTAATGACGCCGGATCGGCACCGGTAAATTCGCTGCTCTGCATTGCGGTACTCCTGAGCGGGTCCACTTCAGCACCACGGCGGACCCCAAAAAAAAACACATCCCGGACGCATCAACGCAAGCCGAGACGCGACCGGTCGAGGAGACTCGGTCTTACCTTTGAGACGGGACGCCGAGGAAGAAAAAAAAAAAAAAAAAAAGCAAATCAGTCGGCCGTCTTCATGGCACACCTGGATCCGAACCGCATCGCGCCCAGACACAGCCCAACCCCGCCGGAGCGTCCCGTTCGGGCCGAACTTTTCCATTGGAGGAGAGCGGCGCGTCAGCAGGGCGGTGACGCTGTGGCTGCGATTGGTCCATGAGGAGACGGATGATAGCAGAGATGCAGCTGAGCATCCCAGGCAGGCGAAGGCTTCATGGATTGATGGATTGATGAAAACGGAACCACTGAAGTATTTTATCCCTAACAGATCTTTTATTTTTATTTAATTTTTTGTGTATGTGTGGCATCTAATGTTCCAAATCATCAAATAAATGTCAACATCAGACACAGATAACCTGGCTACATTTAAAAAAAAAATCATATTTCTTGAAGGGTCCTGTCTGGCAGTGGAGCACACAGAATTGCTTTCTTAGTGCCAAAAAAGAGGTTTACTTTCACAAATGGAGCATTACTGCTTCGCTATGGAGCTCGGCTTGATACTAATACAAACACAATTTATTTTGGGATGATTTAAATTCAATGGACACAGAAAATGAGGAGTTTACAAGAAAGAAGGGAGAAAGGTGAGGCAAAAGGGAGAAAAGATGACAAATATAGAGTAGAGGAAAAAGAGCGTGCAAGATAACATCCTCGGAGTCTTCTACACCTGCAAAGAGAGATAGAAAGAACAGCAGCACACACAGAATTATCCAAGGTGCAGACAACCAAAAGCCTATGATAACATCTCTGAATACACAGTAATGTTAAATACAATATCTTTTTACTGGCAGCTAAAGCTAACTTTAGGGTTTATCTGTGTAGAAGTGTATCTCTAGGCATGCATCCAAATGGGTGCTGAAGCAGACACCGGGGATACAAGAGCCCAAGACATTCAAAAGGGCTCGCAGAGCACGGGAGAACTGCCTCCAACATCCTAGAGAAGAGGACAGGAGAGCCCCAGGAAACTGTCCAGCAGCCACAGTGCAGAAGCCCCAGGGTGCTGCATCGATAAGCCCGTATAGGCTCTGCCAGCAGCCAGCTACGCCAGAGCAGATCCAGCCATGGGCCCAGAGACCCGAAAATTCACCTTTAAATGACGATTGCATTCTTTAAGTGGGATAAAACGATCAAAGCACGCCCTAAGTAAAAAAGAAAAGTGATTGTCCCCTAAAACTAATAACTTATTGAACCAGCCTTGGATGCAAAGATTGTCACCCATAAAAGACATAAGCTTTTTCATGTAATTGTGGAGAGCGTTGTGGAGATTATGTCACAGCATCTCAATTGGGTTTGAGTCCGAACTTGGAGTGGGCTGCTTCCCTCCTGCTGCACAACCCAAGTACAATGAGACCAGACTTTCATGGTAGGGCATTCAGCTTCAGGATTACGTATCTCTGTGTGAGAGCTGAATCTAGGTCTTGAGGATCCACAGCACGCCAAAAACATCTCCCCACCACCCACAATCATGTTTTGTTTTACTGCTGATTTCTGGAACACAGTGGGGTTTTAGTTCAGTCTTGACCGTGTGGTGCAGAACAAATCTCTTTAATCTATTATCAATGGGATTCTTGCTTGGACCTTGAATACTGGAGAGGAAAAATTGGAAAAAAACCTTTCAACTGTTGTGGAAAACACAGACAACCACATGTTTACTGTAAATATTTATTTACTCCCCCCTGCCCCCCAAAATCAAGATTTTCTCCAACAGCTATACTACATTTCTGACCATATGTATTGGTAACCCTGATAAAGAAGTGTAAACGTATCTTTTATTACAGTGACACAATCAACTGAGAAATATGTTTAACATCCAACTTTTGATTTAAGGAACAGTTCTCATGTGAAGAAATAATTGTTTTTATCTAATTAACTGGTGGCAGGTATACTGGCCACCCTAATCATCCTTTTAGAATAAATATAAATTAAACTTTTATTTTATTTAATATTTACTATTTTAAGTCTTTCAATTTATAGGCACATTGATTTAGAATACATTACTCTGTTGATGCTGTGGCATGGAGGCTAATTAGCTTTATGCACTAGCCTCTGCTCTGCTGGGTGAAAAATCATATGTTCCTTCTTGCCATGGGAAGGTGGATACGGCAGGTAAACATCTGCAAAGGTCATTTATAACAAACTGAAATTAAGAGGGTCATCTTTGGGTCACCAACTCTGCATAACAAACCTTATGGGTGTAGTGATGGACTCAGACCTGAACCTTCAAAAGCATCTAAAGACAATTACAAGGTCGACTTTCTATCACCTGAGGAACATTTCCAGGATTAAAGGACTACTGTCTCAGAAGGATCTGGAAAAACTGAACCAATGTGTTTATATTTAGTAGAATTGATTACTGCAATGTTGTTTTCACAGGTCTGCCTAAAAAGTGGATCAGACAGCTGCAGCTGATCCAGAACGCTGCTGCCCGCGCCCCCACTAAGACTAAGAAAGTAAAGAACATCACACCAGTTCTAAAGTCCTTACACTGGCTCCCTGTATCTCAGAGAATAGACTTTAAAATACTTCTGTTAGTCTATAAATCCCTAATTGGCTTAGCACCTAAATACATCACAGACTTGTTATCAGTGAATCAACCCTCCAGACCACTAAGGTCTTCTGGCTCCAGCCTACTCTGCATACCTAGAACCAGAACTAAACAAGGAGAAGGAGCATTTAGTTCCTATGCTCCACTTATCTGGAACAAACTTCCAGAAAACTGTAAAAGTGCGGAAAGCCTGAGCTCCTTTAAATCGAGATTAAAAACACATTTGTTTAGGATTGCCTTTGAATGTTCCAGTTAAACTGTTTTACTGTTTTTAATGTTCTTCTTTGTTTCTACATTCTATCCCTACTTACTTTTATTCCTATATTTTAATCATGTAAAGCACTTTGCATTGTCTCTGTACTGAATTGTGCTATATAAATAAATTTGCCTTGCCTTGCCTTGCCTTATGAGCTATTTACATCCCAAGCAGTTTTTTTGGGCAGATGAGAAAACGATTTTCAGAAAGAAATGCTCCAAGTGTGTCAGGCACAAAACAAAAAATTAATGAGGAAAAGTATCTAACGCCTACTGTTAGGTACAGTGGACATCCTTTCGTTTTGTTGTCCTGTTTCTCAGCCCAAGAACTTGGGAACGTTGTTATAGTGTAATAGTACCCAAACCTTTGAGGTTCTATCTGACCAACAAAGTAAGAGCAGAAGAGACTTAGGACCATGACCTTTGGTTAAGTATAACTCCAAGCCAGTTAAAAAAGCCTACTGTGACATTAGCGACAACATAGGTGGAAAATATATTGCTTTTATCTGCTGGGAGACGCTGTATTTTTATTTTTTGTAAAATTTGGAGCAAAAATACTTTATCACATTAGGGCTGGACGATAATTCAGTAACAATATATCCTCCCAACCAATCACAAACACAGACCCAGGGACCAAGCTCAACCCCCTTTAAACAGTTCAGAGAGCATGTGTTGTTGTTGTTGTTTTTTTTGTTGTTTTTTTTTTTTAAACTTGCAGTTTTGGTAAAAACTTTGTTGAATAAAGGGTTGAGTTTGAATTTAGTGTTTGTGCGTTCTTTACCTATAAATGGGTCACTAAGCAACAGCATGAAATAGTCAGGGCCACACTTAAAACATATGTTTCGAATTGATAATTATCAATATCGATCAATATGATTTCTATTTTATTGATATGCTTTTTTTCTATATTGTCCTGCCCTGTATAACAATCATGTTTTTTTATGTAGTTTGAGTGATTTAAAATAGTATCAAGGTCCCAAACATGTTGACTCACGACCACCATTTGGATTGTAGCCCTAACTTTAGGAGTCGCTGTCACAGTGCATGGGTTTGTGAAATGGATTTTAATAATACAAATCTGGTCATTTGCAGGTTTGTGCATGTGACCCCCCCTCCCCCCTTTCTGGAGTTACAAAAAGAAAAGAAAAAAACACATGATTTTAAGTTTCCAGTGCCCCTGAATAAAAGTCAGTGCAGCTAACTTGATGTGAATATGAGTGCTGTCATCCTCTGAAGGCCTACGCCTTATTTTGAGAATCTAAGAGCACGTCTCCTCTTCTGAACACTTCTCATTCCATCACCTGAAAAAGAAAAGCATGGCGAGATTGTGCCCAAACCCCAGGATAGGGAGGAGGGTAATTAATTGGAGAAGCAGCTAGAAGGCCAACGGTAGCTCTGAAGGAGCTGCAGAGATCCACAGTGTAGGTGGAAGAATCTGCAAACATGACATCCATCTTCTGTGTGCTCAACAAATCTGAGCTTTTGTGGAAGAGAAACTGTTGGGCAATGATGGAGCAAACCATGTTAGAAGACGCAAAAGACTGTCATCTATCCTGACATTCACCTTTCACCAGGAGAACATTGACCGAACAGCCAGGGCTTCAATGAGAGGGTTTAAACCAAAGCATTCTCATTTGTTACAATGGTCCAGTCAAACTCCAGCCCTAAATATAAATAGAAAAGGAAACATAACAAAATGTTCAAGGGGTTCAAATACTTTACCAAAGGTGCTTTAAGGTTTTCTTTTGATGGAGTTTTCTGAAACCATATTTAAAAGGGACATATGCAAAATCCCCTTTTTTTTAGCCCATAAATGCATTTTGCTGTGTACTTAGAGTCTCCAGCAATGCATAAAATGTTGATGTAGTCTGTTCAGGTGCCGTTTTAACATCATTAAATTCAGTTTGGTTCATATTTTTCAAGCCACTCATTTTTCTTTCTTTTATATTGTGTTTTATGAACAATTACACCACAGCATTTGCTCTAAAGTTGCTAAACAAGGTCATGGACCTCCGGCTTACCAATCTTGCAAATGCACCATTTTTATTTCTTGGATTAATTTTGTAGTCCAAGTTGAAGGATGCCTAAGCTACAAGTGCGCAAGTCAAAACGATCAGTTGTTCAATACACCACCACCCCAGCATACCACAAAAATGGCCAAACGGGCGAAGTCCCTCCTTCAGATTTAAAGAGACAGCACCAAAACGAGCAGATCTCAGACGCACATTACCAGTCAAAAGCTTGGGCTCACCTTTGTCATTCAATGGCTTTTAATGGCCTTATTATGACTTTCTACATTGCAGACACAGTACATAGTGAAGACATCAAAATTATGACTGAAAAGTATATAGATTTATGCATTAAACACAAAATTGTGAAATAACTCAAAACATCTTGGAAATTTGACTTTTCTTCCTTCTCTCGATGAGCTTCATGAGGTTAGTCACCTGAGATTATTTTCCAACTGCCTCGAAGGAGTTCCCAAAGGTAGTAATACAAGTAAAGACAAACCATTGTAAGAAAAGGTGAGTCCAAACTTTTGACTGATAATGTACCTCAGAACAGGGGTGAAAAGGGGGAATGGAGGGGGTAAATTAACGAGGAATTCAGACCAATGCATTGCAGCTCCACTTTAAATGAACCACAACTGAATAATTTCAATCTGAAAAGGAAGAAATGGAAGCACTATGTCCCTTTAAAAAAAAAAAAAAAATCTAATAGCTAAGATTGTAAAACACTAGGTGGAGCCAAATGACACACTTTTGCATGTTGCACTGCAGCAAAGATACAACAATAAATGAACTGATTTGAAATCCTGAAACCAACATTTATTCACTTTTTTTTTTACTTCATTTAAATTACAAAATATTTTTGCAATATTATATTGTAGAGTAAACCATTCAACAGCCTTTCATGCTTCTCGTGTAGCTTCAACATTAACCAGAATGTTATAATTTGTCATATACTGTATATCCTACTGTTTCAGTCAGTAACATTGTTTCCAGGGTATTCACACTCAAATGCACTAGTGTTTCCACGCCACGTTGTTCTAAGATCCGAATTGGTAGTATTTTCCTTTTGTTTCCACAATCCTAAAAAGACGTCTAATTTAGGACAGCCTGGTTGTCCTAGATTAGATGCGTTTCATTTGAAATAACAGTCCCATAACCATGTGCTGTTTTTTGTTTTTTTTAAATATTTATATATATTAAATACAAAAAAAATGCTGAAAATGTGCATGAACTGCCAGAAATAGAAACAATACAGGTGTCACAAGAGCTCAGTCACAAGTTAAATCATCAGCTGTGATACCCGATACAGTAGGCTAAACATGTTTACCTGACGATAATAATAGTAAAAAATAAAATGAAAAAAATAAAAAGGTCCACACCAAATCAAAGCGTGAAAACTAGAAGTAGTCTTTTTTTCCACACAGTCTAACTTCTTCCCCCTATCCCGACTCTGATCTTAAAAGGTACAGCGGACAATTATTTCCGGAAATGTAGGTGAGAAACGGCCAATTAAGTCGCAAAGGAAACTAAGCAGAAACGAGCACGCACGTTGGCGTCAGGTGAGCGCGTAACAATCACCGGCCTGTGAGACAACAAATAGAAAGTATGATCGCCCCAGAACTAGAAGCCGAAAAAAAAAACAGATTGTCCACTATACCTTGATCACACATCTACGCTCAAATCAAACCGTTATTTACAATTAACAGAAAATGTATATATCTACACGTGGTGTTCTCACATGTTGAAACCTAAAAACTTGATGCAAGTTATGATAAGACATGAAAACCCTTAAAAATTAAAAGGAAGCTCCAGTGTCCAGAAGGAGCAGACTTCAGGATGCACATCGGAACGACAGAAAGCAGTGTATACCTAAGTGTACACACGCAAACACACACGCATCCGTTTCACGGGGGGGGCATGCACGTGTCGCACATGCTCGTGCGCCCAAACATTCACGCCGGCGCTTCACTTGAATCCTGGACTCACACTCTTAATAACATATACTGCAGAAGGTAAGCAAAAAAAATGCATAAATCAAAGTCACCAGTGCATTCACTCTCTGAAATGAAACAAGCACTATTTTTTCATTGCATGAACAGATACGCTTGTATCCACATTCGGTAATGTTATTCTCCAACTTTCTTTTTCCCCCAATAGTGACGGTTACAATAGGGACTAGACAAGGTGGTGAAGCTGGTTCACACTGGCAGTTATCTGGTGAGCAGGCTGGCAGTAGTTTTAGTTTAGGTTTTAGATGAATGTGTTGAGTGGAGACGTTTAAAATGGACGCACAATCCCGAGCTTCCTTCTGATTTGCCAATTTCTGAGTAGGGTCCGTTGTTAAAGCAGAGTCCGGGCAGCTGATGCCATTGTGCAACTTTCAGTTACATCTTTTTGACTCTGTTTGAAGCCATGTGCAGAAACTTTGACTCTGAAAAAAAAAAAATCAGAACAGCTTTGATGAACATTGTTCTTTCAAAAGATGTTCAAGAACTTGAGCTGCAGTAACTGGGTTCAGTGATCAACCAGTGGAAAACAGGAGTATCTTTTAAGGAACCCTAGAATAAACTATCAATGGGAAACCAAGTGTTTTCACTCACCTCAGGCAACACCAGCCCAAGTTTCCCTTTAATTTTTCACTCTTTTGTAGCTGGCAAAATGTTAAAATTTGTAACATTTCCTTACAAGAAACGTCACAATCATCAGCTGCACCATGAGGGCTCTTTCTTTAAGAGGTGTCCTTTATCAAGCTTTCTACAGCCACCTTGCTTTTTTACGTTTTGGTCTGCATAACAGGCATTGAACTGTGGATCTAGGTAACTGTATTCTACAAAGGCACTAGAAACCATGCTGACAGCTTTGCGATCATCACCATATAAATAAAATATCCCAAAACTACCATCAATAATCTTAGTAAAGTTATACTATTGGAATATTTATGCAAGTATAGATTCAAAACAAATCTGGGGGATTAATGCCAGTGAAATGAATGTTGAGATGAGAGAGTTCTGACAGGGTCTACACAGCGAACATGGCTCTAGGTGGAAGCACTCGACGGTGACTCTGGTTCAATCAATGTTCAGTAAGGGTATAATGCAGAGCTAATACAACATGAAAGAAATTCTGGCAGAAACCATGAGGCTACAAACAGGCTTTTTGGAAATACAGTGCCTTGCAAAAGTCTTCATACGTTTAGTTTTTTGAGTGTTTTGGCACATTACAACCTCAGACGTCAATGATTTCTTTATATAGCTAACACAAAAGTGGAAGCATAAGAGTGAAAGGTATACAAGATATCTGTATTTTGCCCTTTTTACTCTAATGCCTTTAAAGAAAGCCCCTCCACTGATGTATAATCACTTAGTCGGTGTGTTTGCATATAGGGGCCAGACACCTGACACACGTTTCAGGACAACCCTATCCACACAACGAGACATGGTGGCGGCAACATCATGATGCGGAATAGATTTGTTTCAACAGGCAAGGCCAACCCTTATTGAACTTCTTGGTCTACATGAAAACTAAACTTTGTTTTTTTTGGGTTTTTTTTTTTTTTTTTTTTGCTTGCAGCAGTAGCCAAGGGTGAGGAATAGTTTCACGCTCAAGATTTGAAAAGCTAGTAGGGATAAATCCTTAAAGACTTGCGCCTGCGGATGCAGATTCATGTGATCCAGCAAAGTGTTGTCTAAGTGCCCTGAATACAAATGCATGTCTTAGGCTTTTATTTGAAAAAATAGTTTTAAACCATGCAACATTCATTTTACTTCCCCCCCCATCTAATCATGAGTCACTTTGTGTTGGTCTCTCCATTAAAATCTCAACAAGACGTATTGAAGTATAAGGTTGTAACGTGAGAAAAAAAAAAAAGATGTGTACTTTAGCAAGGCGCTGCCGGTGGGGAACAACAGGCTGGCTCTCTGCTTCTGCGTTTCCAGGTTTGGACAACACCTGACCTGGATATCCATACAGCCTTTTTTTTTTTTCTCTAACACACATGTACAAAAAGTCCCTCTGTATTAAAAAAGGAGTCAAATTAAAACATCTACTAGCTTCTACTCTGAGTCACACGTTTCACAGCTGGGGTCACAATACCACTGCTGTCATTTTGTTTTTTTTTCTATGTGTCAAAGACCATATAACACTCTTGTGAAAATAAGAAAATAACACCCTGACTCATAGGCGTGCACCAAATACAGTGTAAGACGCAGCATATCTCTGCAAATAAAACGACAAGAGGAAAAGAAAAGGCCTAACAGACTCACAATTTGCTCCATGCAGATGCTTATGAATGCGATTTGCTTAATTTAGCCTGCCTGCGGGTCATATGCCATACTTCCATCAAATATATATATATATATATATATATATTTATTATATTTAATATGTTTGTAATAAGATCGCTAACGCACACTTGGCCACTCTCGTGTTCAGTCTGAGTGGTAAAACCCCCTCTGGTAAATTCTGTTTGCTTTTCTGCATTGCTCGCCGTCTCTTCTATCCCAGACGTCCTTCTTTTCTTTTCTTCGATGGTTGTGGGGGATTCTTAAGTGTGTGGTCACTGGGAGGTCACAGTGTGACTGGGGCTGACGGGTGTGGAGATGAGGACGTGTCAGCAGTCTTGGTGCAAGGCAGCCTTGACCCGCCGGCGTGACGGCCCCCACGGGGTAAAAGCGGGTGTCCGCAACAGCGGTCGCCTTAGCAACTGTCACCACAGGGATGGTCACACTTGCCAGGGTGACGGGGGGGATGGCCGTAGCAACCGCTGCAGCCAGGCGGCGGGGGCTCCCGCTAGACGAAAGAGTTCATGGCGTTGACCGGCGACGGCGCCTCCGAACTCTCGTTGCCCTCGTGCGTGTCCTTCTCCTTCTTGCCGCTGTACTGGCCGATGAAGGAGCCGTCCTCGTTGAACTGTCCATCCCCGCCCTCCCCGTAGTCCACTAAACTGTCGTCACTCTCGTCGCGCCGCACCGTCCCGTTGGACGGTGTCCGGCTGCCCTTCAGCGGCTTGTGGTCCTCGGTGTCACTGTCGAAGGTCGGAAAGATAACGGAGCAGAGATTCACTGAGTAGTAATTCATTCCATTTATAGAAATTCAAAGAGGCTCTTCAAACACATTCGCGGTCTGGCTTTTCCACTGCACAAGTGTTACAAGGGCAATGTGGTGGTAGCAATTACTGCAGATGGCAGCAGTTTTTTAGCAAATTTGATGTGTACTACAACTAGGCATGGGTCAGTTTTGAATTTGTAAGGTATGGTTTACTACTGTCTTAAACATGGACTTTTTACCACTATATTGTTTTTGCAGCATAAATCTACTATTACTGCTAACTGTCAGCTGTTGGCGTCACTGAGGGAAAGGAATTTACCAAACCTTTCATCCAAATTCGGCGAATAAACCCACTATTTTTAATATGATGTGTTGAAACAAATATTGGCAACAAGATATAAACTTTAGCATGTCTGTTGGTTAAACTGACTGCTTAGCAAAGTGGAAAAGCTTCTATTAACTAGCTATCACCTTGTTTGACTTCCATTGCTGTTTTGGATGGGGTAGACTTGCAGAAAGCATGTTTACTGTAGAATGGTGGTTCTCAATTTCCAGCTAAATATGACCAGATGATGTAGATGTAGCTACTGAGCATCAACAACCAAAAAGTTTAGTTATTTAGACACAGTGATCAGAAATATCATATGGGAAGTTAGTTTTTAGAACTCCTACAAACTGAAGCAGTCGACAGGGAACCTGAAATTGAACAAGTGCTCCTGGCTACTTAAGGTGTGTTGCATTTACTTCATAACTTTGAAACTGTAGAACATTTATTTGGAATGGAACACATTTTTTATGTGTTCCATTATCTTAAATCAGGAGGATGTGCCCAGTGACATGCTCAGTAAACAAACTAACTACTATTGGCAATACAACCTAATGATGATGTAAGTCTCTCCATGTCAAACAAGTTACATAGTCAACAAAGGAGGTTGTAAAGTACAATGGCATGAAGGTTACGGAGAAAAAAAATCGCAACTAGGTTGTGTTTTAAAGTGGCTATCGCTTACTTTATAGTAAAGGCAGCCATATTGGATTTTAAGCTCAGAATTCTGACTTGAAGGAACTTTTCTGTCATTGGAATATCCAGATTTCAAGTTTCTATCTGTCTATTTATCCATCTATCAGTTAAACCAGCCCATGCCTAATTATGAACACGCAAAGAATGATGTGAACGTTTACTGCACAAAAACAAAAGTTGTGTGTATCATGTTGCTGTACTTGTGCAGTGGAGCAGCTCAGCTAAATAATAGTATTAAATGTTGCATTAATGCTGCAGTGCTTGAAGCCTGTGCACTGCTGGAGAGGAATTTGCAAGTGCGTGCTGCTCAGCTTGTTGCAATATACCTGGATAATACATTAGTCAATATGCCAGCAGGTAACATGCAGCAATCCAAAATGCAATCAGAAAGTCTGTTTTGATGCTGCATTTCAAGTAGGAACTCCATAAGCTAATCTTTCTTTTTTATGCAAGCCTTTCAAAGAGAATGTCAACACAGCCTTAAGGTTTTCCATAAAAGTAAGTTTAAAATGAAAAACTGCCTCTATTTGTTAAAATAATGAGGGTAAACTAAGTAGAAGCAATTACATTTTTTGTTAATCAATTTAATAATGTAATACAGACCCAGTTACACATGGTATTAACTTTAGGAGATGCAGTGTAAGTATATTTAGAAAAGCTTAGATCTGATTGGTGAAAAAGATCTAATATGATTTGGCATAACGTTGTAAATACAACCTTCTCCTGAGCTAAACTAAAACAGGTACGACTCAGATGATTATGCACCTAAGCTGGCCCGCTCTCCTCAAATTTAGGTAAATAGCAGTTTCTTGCAACTAATGATGATCAAAGGTTTATACCGCTTTGAAGGATGGCTAGGCAACAGTCACATTAGATTTATACTTCAGAGAAGACATAAATCATTATTATGAAAAACAAATATGAAATGATGCAGCTGTAGTAAAAGATGTACGTTTTTTAACTCTTTTTACAGATTTTGACCTGGGGATGCCTATAAAGGTGCTGTATCTCAGTTAATGCATATTGGGAGTTTTCTAACATTTCCACAATTCATTAAGGGGGGTTTTAACCTTTCTTTTTAAATCCATTACATAAACAGGATTTTATTTTTTACGGGGAAAAAAAAAACTGCAAACAATGTTACTTAAGCAGTCTTTAAGGGCAATAATTTCTTCATTTTCAACACTATTGTTCAAATTAAATAAATGTAAGCCATGAGGTATAACCTAACGTGACTGTCATATTAATGCCAGGTATAAATTGGGTCTGTGATAACCAGATAAGCTCATGTTGCTTGTCCCCACAATTAGATCCACTAAGGTTAGAAAGTGATTAAAAGCAACCAAGGGTTGCATAAAGTGCATGCTGGTTTTATTGCATGTCTTACCTCTCCATTGACCTAAACCCCACAGAGCAGAAAAATAAAAATGCAAGTTTACATAAACAGCACTCCATGGATAATTCATATGAGTTTTTATACCATACAATATATATATATATATATATATATATATATATATATATATATATATATATATATATATATATATATATATATATATAAGCATGCAAATATAAACTAGAAAATAAACCAAATTGTATTACTATACCTCTAAATCATTAATATTAATATACCTTAAACTACAACTTATTCATTATATCAAAATTCTTAATTACAATTGCTAAATCAGGTGATCTAACTAAAAACCTAATGTATTAGTTTGAACATTTTTGAATTAGTATGCATTACTATATATTACTTGTTATAAGCTAAATTGCTTTGGATTAATCAAAACCTTTGGAGATTAGATGGAGAATGAAATGGTGAGTGGGTAAACGAAGCGTAGTGTAAATTTTGCCTTGCCTCCATGGAGCGTTTGAAAATGGAGCCAGGTGAGGGGGAGTGTCTCTGTAACCTGATATCATGTTTTACATACAAATAGCCAAATCAAGATTAAATTAAATAAACGTTTTAGTCCACTGAAGCCACTTGTTAAATCTCACCTGTACTCTCCGAATGTTCCGTCGTCCTCCTTCATAGGTTGGATCTCTGGGTCTTGGTGAGCATCCTCTTTCTCTTTCACTGCAGATCACACAATGAGGAGCCTGTAAATGTGTATTCTTCCGTGTACCCCGCACTCAGACTGTATACTGCTGCAAACTCTGCTTTACCTGGATATTTGCCACCTTTGTTTCTCTTGATGAAACACACAATGAGAAGAACCAAGATCAGAAGAGCGATGGCGCACATCAGTCCGATAAACCAGCCCTGCGTAGCAATATCTACTTGCCGATTGGGCACAGCTGGAGACAAAGACCCAGAGAGACAGGAATGGGAAACAAAGCAAAAGGGAATCATGAGGACAATCAAACAAAGAGTAAATTTGACGAGATGCACCAAGCAATGGGGCTGGAGATCTGGAATCGGCTGATTATCAGCTTGAGTGACACCGGCTGATAGCTGTCTGGTTAAATATGTGACATTCTTCCATTTGGCACATGCACCACTCCTAAGAGCAAACAGACTGCGCCTACAACAATCTTCAGTGTTGAAGCTATAACTGAGAGATGGAGGCTCAAATTCAACTAGTTTCTGAAACAGTTAGGGGTTTAAAATGAAGTCAGAAAAAGCACCAAAAACATTAAATATTTAAAAGAGGTTACTTTCTACATTAAAATGTCCCCTTTTCATCCAGGTGGCTTTATTTAAACAGAGAGCGACCATTTAACCAACAACACAAAGGCTAGTCATACTACAAGGTGCTTTGTTTCATCCTTTAGAGCTTTCAACGTCTGTTTGTAATGGAACATGCTAGATTTAGAAATGTTTAAATCCTTTTGGACGTCTCAGAGCTAAGATAAAGCACCACGTTTTCCATGAAATACACACAAAGCATGATGTTTTCAATTAATAATGCTAACTGCACTGATAGTGAAAAATTCTACAAAAATGCGTAAAAATGTCCTTCCCACACACACACTGTGTGACATCACTCCTGCCACTGTCACACATATTTACTGGGAGCTCACAGGATGAAGACAGTGAGAAAATCATTTGGAATGCTGTTAATTAAAGTTACTGAAGATAAACCGAAGTGTTTAAAAGTCTGTGTTAGCGGGTCAAAGCTTAATCAAACCGGAGATCAGAAATCTGCGACGAAAACTTGGTGCATCTCTGTACGTTAACGATGAAACCGGGATCCTTAAACATTGGGATGGTTCTTTTCATGCAGAGAAAAATGTAAGTTAACAGAGACTTTGAACTTTGGAATTAAATTTTAAAACGGCTCTACGTGCATTATTTCTTTAAACACTAAACAAAAGAATCAGGTGAAATGAACACTCAATGGAAAACAATGGATATTAGAGTAATGAATAATGACACATGCATTAGGCAGATTATATTTCCTGCCATTTATTTGTTTTGTTCTTTTTTTTCTTGAAGTGTATTTCTTACGCTTTCATATTGCTAACAGAAAAGTAAAAAGTTTAGAATTTAATGAATACATTCAGAAGACAAGTTGTATAAAAAAAAACTATTGCATTTAAAATGAATTTCAACAGTAGAAGACAACAGATAAATATAATGGAGAAGAACCACCAAGCAACATGTTTTAAGATATTTACTCAGTTTAGAATATTGTTTTATGCTT